>NC_135745.1:684166-1368333 GCF_041903045.1 Epinephelus lanceolatus | reverse complement strand
GATAGCATTACCTTTCTCCAGCAGCTCTTTCCACCTGGGAAAGGCTACCCCGATGTTGACCCTCATTTTTTAATTAACCAGTCACGTTGCCTTTTTGATTCCCTCTTCCCTCCCGCCCTATGTACAAACAAATCCGAAATTCTCCTTTTCTGTAACTAAGTCAGATTATTGGTGGAGGTAATAATACATCAATGATAACATTTATGAATGCAGACATCGATTTTTGCCAATAAACAACTGAAAATGCTACACAATGTCCCTTTAAAGATGACACCAGCTGCTTATTAAATCATCTGAGTGTATGCACTCGTTGACATAATTTTCAAACAATTTATACCTCAGTGAGCAAGAGGCTGAGGAGATACCCACACACCAATGTAACTTGGCCAGAGAGCCACAAAAAGGTCCTGGGGCTGAGATCAATGCAAAAATGGTCTATTTATTCAGGACATCTGTGCACAAAAATGTGCCCAAAGTGCAAAAACATGATGAAGAGTGGGTAAAAACAGCAGCAAATGTTTCAGTCATTGACTATCATCAGTGCTACTGACATGTGTGCTTCACACAACATATACAGATACAGACAGATTCTTACCAGGTGTGGTAAATCAATCAGCTGGTGCCACTAATTAGATGAGTTTAACTATGAGGAGCAGAAGTATGACTACCAAGTTACAATTACCTGCCATATGAGCAGTATGCTATTCACAACATCCTCAAACACCAATACATGATAGCAGAATACATGACAAATGTACAAAAAACGCAACTGTACACAGAATGATAGAAAGGAAAGGACAGATTAGCATAGTCTGGATGTCGCACCCATAACAACGCCCTGAGTCTGTAGAAGGAAACAATTTAAAGAAAATCGTTTTTGGTCAATATGAGAAATATCAACCGGGAGCTGGGTGGGAGGTGTTAAATCATCCCCGTTGTCCAAGAAAAACTGAAGGGGAGGGATGTTGGTGTATAAACTGGCAACATCTAGTGTAAGCAAGAAAATGTGATCATCAGGAATTTGAACATGTGATAACTGATCAAGGAAATTGCTGGTGTCCTTCAGGTAGGATGGTAATTTCACCATCAGAGAAAGATCAAAATCTTAAAACTTCACACTAAACTAAGCTGAAATTATATGCGAGGCATAAACATAGTGTAGTCTGGTTTAGTTTTAGTTCACTTTGTTGCATATCTGTGGTCTACTGAAAAAAATATGACAAAGAAACCAGGGCAAGAAAAAGCAGTCTCAACCCCTAACACTCAGCCATGGTTGCTGAAGCTTCCTTGATTCTGCACCAGCAATCTTTTGCCTTTGGCTGCAGCACAGACAAGATGGCAGAGAGTGCAAATCAAGGTCTGAAACATCTATTATGTTCCAATCCCCATGCTACCATACTATATATTATGCAAGAAAAATATTTAGTATGTCCCAATACATAGTATGTCAAATGCAGTATGCCAAAAAAACACAATGTTCTACTACATCCGGTCATATTTTGCAGTATGTAAGCCAGCATGCTTTCTGACTATTCTCACCCACAGTCCTCTGCGCAGCGGAAGATATGTCACATCAGCTGAGCTGTAAACAGATGACCACTTGTTGACAGCGGTTTAAAAGCTGATTTGCAACTCTCATAAGCCACAATGAAGGCTGACAGAGAATTCAAATAAGTGATGAATGGGAATACTGATTGTTTCCATAAACAAAATAATGATAAAGATTGCCAACAGCAAAAGGACATGTATGAAAATAACAATGTAGTTTTACTGTGGTGAATATGTTAAAATTTACTTCAAAGTTAAAACCACATACATTGCAAAGTAACAGCAATAGCAGGTCTCTCCAGGTTGACCTATGTCTCTGGTGAGCTCGGTGAACAGCGTTTTGTTTTATTTCCAAGGTAACAAATACATGAGCAAGAGGGTCAAAGTTCAGGGCGCAATGTTATGTCAAGTTTTGAGACTGTAGTATGTTGCTATTGTGTGCAAACTGCATGCAACAGTGCATATTTTTTAAGGGCAGTTGCAGTACATACTAAAAGTAATTTGTGATTCGGAATGCACCCCTAACCACCAGTAGTCTAACTTCTCACATTGCTGCAGTGATGTAGGAGTGTAATCAGGGTATGTTCAGTATACCCTGAAATCAATCCTAACATGCTCATACCTAGTCACTTTTTTCTTTCATTATCTAGTTATAACATATTATCAGTATTTATGGAAGGTATGATCTGTGTGTCATAAGATCCTTTCCTCCTCCACGTCAGTGGTTATTAGCTTCACCATTGTGCAATATTTTTCGTCAAAATGGATTATCCTGCTGAGGTAGAGTGGGTTATTATTGAAAACATGATGTCTGGGTGGCTTTCTCTCATCATTTTGTTATATATTATGTTTGTTATATATCTTTCGTTGAGTTCAAAACGGAAAAAATGTCTTCAGATGAAACTGGATTTAATGGATGGGTAAGGTTGCAGCAGGCTTTGGATGTGTGTTTGCATGTGTGTGTTTGTGTGTCTTTGCTCTATAGCAGATAATCATCCAGCCATGTCATTGTGATGTCATTAAAGTAGAATAAGCTGGCATGTAGCTAAATTAATCCATGCATCCTCCTCTCCTGTCTGTCCTTCACACACACACACACACACACACACACACACACACACACACAGACTTAATAGCCAGGTATGTTTCCAACATGATAATCCATTGATACTAAATCTTGAGCTATGCCAATCTTTTTGAATATTACAGTGACTTCAATCAGGAGAGTCTAGTTTATAATTTCAAAACTTTATGAGTAAAACAGACTTTGTCTTCAGTTTGGCCAAAGCTCATCAGTGACACAGGCAACAAGGTATAAAGACATGTGATGAGGAATATGAGTGTATACAGGTCAGCCATCATATCCAATATACTGTAGATGCACAAAGAGGCTCACTGATTGACAAGTGAAACAAAATGGAGCCTAAATTAAATACCAGAATACTTAGTTATGAATTGCTTTAGTTAAATGATCCATGTCAGAGAGCACCACGGTCCTGTATCAGCTTCCACTTAGTGTGGCTCTCTTTGGGTCACCAGACTTCACTCAGCCTGGGAACATAACCGAGCTGATCTGAAGTCAACCTGCTCCAGAGCACTTTAGCCATGCAGCACAGGTGACCATGGAGATCCACCTGGGTGAGTTGTAGTCAAAACAGCTGGGTGACACACTAATTGCCCTGCTCTGTGTCCAAAGCCCCTCAGACTCTTTCAGGACTATCTGGCTATATATATATATATATATATATATATATATATATATATATATATATATATATATATATATCATATACATATATATTAACATATTTTTATTGGTTTTAAAACAACATATAGACTGCTTTACAGCATTATAAAAGAAAAAAAGGGTATACATATGCACAAGTACACATATATACAGATAACTAGATATACACAGAACCTTTAAAAGCACAGGCAGTTGTAGAAGATGAAGGCCTTATCAGGGCCCATCCCATTGTGATTGGCTAGAAGATATAAAAAATGTAAAAATAAATTAAATATGACTTACTTTATGTAGAGCTGTCAAGAAAGTGGGGGTTAGAGTCTGGCTTTTATATATTGCAAGAATGGATTACAAATTCTCATAAATTTATCAGAAGAGCCATTTAATGTGAGTCTATGCATCTCGGGTTTGAGATGTTGCATCACTTCCCTCAACCACTGAGTCCAGCATGGCGGTTGAGGGTTCTTCCAGTGTAGAAGGGTTATTCTTTGTGCTAATAT
The DNA here is from genome assembly GCF_041903045.1 of Epinephelus lanceolatus. Taxonomy (NCBI): domain Eukaryota; kingdom Metazoa; phylum Chordata; class Actinopteri; order Perciformes; family Serranidae; genus Epinephelus; species Epinephelus lanceolatus. The sequence goes on along the minus strand of NC_135745.1, from coordinate 1,364,541 downwards.
AGTAGCAAACTTTGTTACTTTGTGTTTAGATCCTGAGAGATTCTTATTTTTCTCTCCTGCTATGCCAAAGATGGCTGTCAGAGGATCTGAGTGAATTTTCATTTTAAAAATATGTGACAGTGTTTTGTAGATCGAATTCCCAAAGGTTGACAAATTAGGACCCAGCCAGAATGAGCATGCTAAGGATGCAGGAGAAAGTCTGCACGTCACAAGTGGAATCAACACCAGAGTACATTTTAGAGAGTTTGACTTTTGAGAAATGTAGGCGATGCAGCACCTTAAATTGGATGAGGCCATGTCGGGCACAGATGGAAGCTGTGTGGACCCCCTCAAGGGTTCTTTCCCAGTGCTCTTCTGTTACAGCCACCCCCAGCTCAATCTTCAATACAGACCTCAGATACTCAAGTGATGGGTCTTGTAGATTCGAAAAAAACTAAAAGATATTGCACCCTTTTTGGAGAGCTCAAAAGAAAACAGAGAATCCATTGGTGCTTCATCAGGCAAGTTGGGAAAAGAGAGTGTATAATTTTTAATATAACTACGAAATTTATTTTGTAGTTCAAAGGCAGGAATACTTCATCTATAAAAAGGACCAATCTGCCATCCATACTTCTTCCTAATACTATTCTTTATTATTATTCTTAACATATTGTAATGACAGGATGTCATGTCTGTTTTGTCCTCATTTCAGTTCTGCATTTCCTGTTTTATTTTGTCTACTCTCCTCTCGTTTCAGATTACTTCCTGTCAAGTTTCCCTCCAGTGTGATTACCTGCCCCGCCCTAATGTGTTACACCCATGTCTCATTGTCTTCCCTCTCCTCATGTATTTAGTCTGCGTGCTCTCTCCTCTCAGTGCCATTTCGTTTCAGTAGCTCTACTAGCGTTCCAGCCTTTTGTTTTGAAATGTCAGGCTCCCTGTATTTTGTCTTTGCTGTTTTTTGGACTTTGGACTTTTGGACTCTGCCTTACCTGCTGTCTTCATTAAAGACTGTGTTTTTGAAAAGCCCTTGTGTCCTTGAGTCGTGTGGGACCATGGACCCAGCCAACTCAGCCACACTGGAAGCTGCTCTCCGTTCTTAAGGCACACTTCTCAATCAGCATGAGGATCAGCTGAGCTCCATCTGCCATGGTCTCCAGGAGATCAACGCCCGTCACAGAGAGACCACAATAACTGCCCAAGTGAGTGCTTACTAGTCAGATGCAGCTGTTCCTGGGCCGGCTCGATCCACCAGCTCCAGTTTCAACAGCAGCTTCCCAGCCGACTGGTAACTCTCCTCCTCCTACTACTCCAGTAACTGTTTCTTCCTCAGTTGCGCTCTCCAATTATCCAGACCAAGACACTTTTCTGGGGATATGGACAATTCTTGAGCCTTTTTGGTACAGTGTGGGCTGCATTTCGAGCTGCAGCCTGCAGCTTTTCGCAGTGAACGCTCCAACGTTGCTTTCATCATCTCCCTTCTTTCTGGGCAAGCAGAGGCATGGGCTACTGCAGAGTGGGCTTGTGACTCCCCCATCTGTCACTCTCTGGACCTCTTCACCTCCACACTGTCCAAAGTTTTTGACCATTCGACTCCAGGCCCTGATGCTGCCCGGGCTCTCATGGACCTACATCAGGGTAAACGTCATGTTGTTGACTATTCCATTGAATTTCGCACTCTGGCGGCAGACTGTGGGTGGAATGTCCCTACCCTTCTCAGTACCTTCCACCATGGCCTAGCTGATGCTATTAAGGACCAGCTAGTTTCCTTGGAGCTTCCTGCTGACCTGGATTCCTTCATTGCCTTGGCTATCAAGATTGACAACCATCTGAGTGAACGAGAGATGGAGAGAGTCCGATGGCCCATCCCCCCTTCCTCTCAGAGGGGGTTTCTTCATGGTAACTGGCCTCCATTCCGATACTCTCCTCCTCGTCAATCATCTCTTCCAGTGGCAGCAGCACCCTCTGGTGGCCAGGACAAGCCCATTTAGTTGGGGCGTGTCAAGTTATCTCTAGAGGAACATCAGTGACGCTTGCAGGAGAGACAATGTTTCTATTGTGGTCAATCGGGACACTTCCTGGGTACATGTCCAGTAAAAGACCGGGCTTGCCAGTGAAGAGGAGGGCGCAGGTGAGCTGAACAATCTCTCCTAACTACAAATCTCGCGCTATGACTGAGGTTGAGTTAATTTCCCCTGTGTTCTCTGAGAAAGTGAAAGTGTTGATAGACTCTGGTGCTGATGAAAGCTTTATGGACTGGAGACTTGCTAAAAGTCTTAAACTTACTGTGTTTCCCCTTCCTAAAACCCTAGAAGCCAGCGCTTTGGATGGGCGGTTACTATACACAGTCACTCACCGCACCCAGCTAAGTTTTCACCTTTTTAGCTCTCCATTGCACCCACTCATTCTGGAGTTCCCTTGGTTAGTTCAGCACAATCCCCAAGTTAACTGGTCTACTGGGGAGATTATGGGTTGGGGGAAGGGGTGGCTTAAAGACTATTTCCCTGCTCCGTGTCCTAAGTCTCAAGGTGTTCCTCCATCACTCTCGGAGAGCGCAGGGGTCCCAGAACACTTGTGGGAGCAGGATAATCCCAACTACCCTGATCTATCTAAAGTCCCTTAGTGTTATCATGACTTAAAGGAGGTGTTTAACAAGTCCAGCGCTACCTCACTTCCCCCTCGCAGAGAGTATGACTGTGCTATTGACCTGCTTCCAGGAACTTTTCCCGCCAAGGGTCGCCTGTACTCCCTGTCTGCCCCTGAACGCAATGCCATGGAAAAGTACATCTCAGCTTCCTTGGAGGCTGGGATTATTCAGCCTTCTTTCTCTCCAGCTGGAGCTGGATTCTTTTATGTTGACAAGAAGGACAAGTTCCTCTGGCCTTGCATCAACTATCGTGGACTGAATGAAATCACCATCAAGAACAGGAACTCCCTCCCTCTTATCTCATCTGCTTTTGAGCTCTTGCAAGGAGCTAAGATCTTCACCAAACTAGATCTTAGAAATGCCTATCATTTGGTAAGGATAAGGGAGGGGGGTTAATGGAAGACTGCCTTCAATACTCTTAGTGGACACTACAAGTACTTGGTAATGCCATTTGGATTAACAAATGCCCCCGCTGTTTTCCAGGCCCTGGTCAACGACGTTCTGAGAGACATGTTAAATGATTTTGTTTTTGTGTATCTTGATGACATCTTGATTTTTTCCCCTGACCCTGAGATTCATGCCCAACATGTGCGTCAAGTCCTGCAGCGGCTGTTGGATAATCAGCTCTTTGTAAAAGCTGAGAAGTGTGAGTTCCATGTCTCCACCATCTCCTTCCTAGGATTCATCATCTCACAAGATCACATCCAGATGGACCCCTCCAAGGTTAGTGCTGTCTCAGATTGGCCCACTCCCACCTCCAGGAAACAGCTGCAACATTTCCTGGGGTTCTCTAACTTTTATAGACGCTTCTTTTGAAATTTCAGTTCCATTGCTGCCCCATTACATGCACTGACCTCACCAAATGTCAAGTTTCAGTGGACTCTCTCTGAGCTGTCATTTCAGAGACTGAAGACCTGATTCACCACAGCTCCCATCCTCACCCTTCCAGACCCTCGCCTTCAGTTTGTGGTTGAGGTGGATGCCTCTGAGGTTGGAGTGGCAGCAGTTTTGTCCCAACGGTCCCTGGTGGATAACAAGCTCCACCCTTGTGCCTTCCTCTCCCGGAAACTGTCCCCTTCAGAGAGAAACTACGATGTGGGCAATAAGGAGTTGCTGGCTGTTAAGGTGGCCCTGGAGGAGTGTCGGCACTGGTTGGAGGGCACAGAGCAACAGTTTCTTGTCTGGACAGATCACAAGAACCTATACATCCGGTCTGCCAGGAGGCTCAACTCACGACAAGCAAGATGGGCTCTTTTCTTTAACCGGTTCAATTTCATTCTGTCATATCGTCCTGGGTCCAGGAATGTCAAACCTGATGCCTTGTCTCACCAGTTTTCCCCAGAAACCACTGATTGTAACCCCTCTACCCCATGAACAGGTTGTTTGTGCCTCCTACTGTTCGCTCACAGGTGATCCACTGGGCCCATGCCTCCCCCTTTGCCTGTCATCCAGGGTTGAAGAGGACAATGTTCATCATCAGGCATCGTTTCTGGTGGCCAGCCATGGAGAAGGAGGTTGGGGAATATGTAGCAGCCTGTCCTACATGTTCAAGAAATAAGTCCCCCTCTCGCCCCCCGCTGGACTCCTCAATCCTCTGCAAGTCCCTCAGCGCCCCTGGTCAGACATCTCGTTGGACTTCATCACAGGTCTGCCACCCTCTGAAGGTAACACCACTGTCCTCTCAGTGGTGGACAGATTTACCAAAATGGCTCATTTTATACTTTTGCCCAAGTTACCCTCAGCCAAAGAAACAGCTGAGGTGATGCTGTTGCATGTGTTCCGTTTACATGGTTTCCCCAGGGATGTGGTGTCTGACCGGGGCCCACAGTTTGTCTCCAAGTTCTGGAAAGCTTTCTGTACTCTCACTGGAGCCACTGTCAGCCTCTCCTCCAGTTATCATCCACAGTCCAATGGACAGACAGAGAGACTGAACTAGGAGTTGGAGAAGGGTCTTCGCTGTCTCGTCTCCAGTTGCCCCTCCTCATGGAGTAAGAATCTCATATGGGTCGAATATGCACATAATACCTTGCCTTGCTCTGCCTCTGGTCTCACTCCCTTTCAGTGTGCTTATGGTTATCAACCTTCTCTGTTTCCTGAATTGAAGACTGAAGTAGCTGTTCCATCTGCTCAAGCCCTCATTCGCCGGTGCCGTCAGATCTGGACCAGGGCCAGATCTCAACTTATTAAGGCTGCTGCTAGGAACAAGATGGCTTCGGACCGGGGGTGGATTGCGGCTCCCTCGTATCAACCGGGGCAAAGAGTGTGGCTGTCTGCTCAAGATCTTCCTCTCAGAGTACAGTCATGTAAGCTGGCCCCTCACTTCATTGGACCGTTCCCCATATCTAGAGTCATTAACCCTGCTGCTGTCTGTCTTAAGCTCTCCAGGACCTAGAGAATTCACCCCACTTTTCATGTTTCCTGTGTCAAGCCTGTCAAGGACAGTCCTCTTCGTTTCAGTAGCTCTACTAGCATTCCAGCCTTTTGTTTCCAAGTGTCAGGTTCCCAGTGTTTTGTCTTTGCTATTTTTTGGACTTCGACTCTGCCTTACCTGCCGTCTTCATTAAAGACTGTGTTTTTGAAAAGCCCTTGTGTCCTTGAGTCGTGCGTTTGGGTCTACTCCTTGTGTGAAACATTGTCACAGGGGCAATGGAGAAAACATGAGTCTAGTCAAAGATGTCAGGTAACATGAATTATGTTCCATTTGTACCCAAGTGGGATTTTCAACAGATTTATCAAATTGAAACCAAAACAACAGAGCATGAACATTGCAAGCTCAATGATGAGACTGAAAGTTTGGAAATCCCATCCCCCCACATGGTCTTAAAGGGCCAATGTGTAATATTTGGCATGGTTTATTGTCAAATCTGAATCTGAATCTGAATATTCTACCCATTAATATGTTTATATAAGTGTATAATCACTATAAAATAAAATAAATCGTAGCCTCATAATTATGTTTTTATATATATATATATTTATAGCAAGTGCCTTGCTTTAGAGAGGTCGCCATCTTGTGCTGCCGAGCAGACAATCCAGCCAGCCAGAGAACGCGTTTCGCGTGTATAAATAAACCAACGAAGACAGCGGAAGGAAGGAAGAAGGAGGAGGAAACAGCAGAGTGTTAGTAATTCGTCGATGGAGAGTAGTGAAAGGTTTTTTTAGTTATAAAGTTTGCGAATGGACCACATTTACCACGCAGCAGGAGAGAATGAACCTGAACCGTCATCTGCAAGGAAAAGAAGACGCAACTTCACTCCTTGTGATGCGCTTTCTGCGGCGCTTTTCCTCCTGATGATATATCTCCCCAAAGATGGTAGCAGCGAATCCCATTCTGTGCAGCAAAATGGGAGCGGAGGATTCAGCCTCTCTTCTCGCCCGCTCAGCATTCAAGTTCCTCATCTGTACGTTCCGGCTCAAACAGGTATGCATCTGGGTCTGTGTCCGCTACAAGAAACTTCAAAATCGCGTTCAAAGTCATCCATTGCAGCTATAGTCCAGAGATATTGCTAGGCTAAATAAACAGCTGAGCTCTGTTTACAGGCTACGCTGTCAGTCAGTGTGCGGGCTGGAGATTGGTGGAGCAGAGAGGGGAGGGGGTACCCGCTAGGTATTGTAAACGAGTATGTGTGTATGGAGTGTGTGGGTTACTCTAGAAGAGTCAGAGTTTGGGACGGAGTCTTTTACCCCCTGGAATGTTACCGGAGTTTTTGGAGTGCTCAAATAAACTGGCCTTTTTCCTGAACGCTACTCTGGTCTCCTGCTCGTGAGTGATTCATTACAATATCGTAACATGGTTTAGATTTCTAAATAAACATTCACCTCGTAGCGAGATAGACCTACTCCTGAAAAACTCATGTCTGCGCAAGGCTTTTTGTCCCTACGAGGCCACCGTCATTTACCCGACGGGAGGGGTGAGCTAGTGAGCCCTGCAATCTAGAATTTGACCACTGATGTCACTGTTTTCAACATTTTTCAACCCATTTTACACAGTGGCCCTTTAAGCTTTTCTAATACTAGGTGTCTTCTTGTTCCAAATAAAATTAAATATTATTTTGTCAAGAGAAGTGAAAAAAGTTATGGACCAAGAACAGAGTACTTTTAAATAGAAATAAAAATTTTGGGACAACATTCATTTTTACAGCATTGATTCTGCCTGCCAAAGTGATGGGGAGATGGGACCACCTTTCAAGATCCTTAACAGTACGCTCCATTAGGGGCTTAAAGTTGGCACTAAACAAAGTGGCAATATTTCTTGTTATAGCCACACCCAGATATTTAAATGAATTTGTTATTACAAATGGTAGATGCGAATACAAAAGCTTCTGGTCAGCTTTGTTAACTGGTAACAGAAAACTTTTTGACAAATATAATTTATAGCCAGAGACCTCACCATACGTCTTTAATGTGGGTTTAATGTTGGGGATAGTTTCGTAGGGGTTTGTTACATACAAAAGCAGATCATCTGCATACAGAGACACAAAATAGAAATTGATGCCTCATAGAAAGTGGAAGGAAGAATATTGGTAGAAAAGGCTTCATTAAATGCATCAAGGAGTAAGTTGAAAACTAATTTGAAAGAACACTTTTAAAAATTCTGCAGTAAAACTGTTGGGGCCAGGGGTTTTTGGAGTTTTGCATATTTTTATTGCATTAAGTCTGCAAGTGAGAGAGGCTCATTAACTGGCCTTGCTGCTCTCAAGTCATTTATCAGTGAAGGGTCTCCTTTTGACTCTGAGGTGTAAAGACTTGTGTAATAAGACTGAGATTCATTATTAATTTGCTGTTGGTCAGTGAGAATTCCACCATAGGCTGAATTTGTTTCTCCCATAAGCCTTGAAGCGGCTGCTTGATGAATCTGATGAGCCAATAGGCATCCAGCCTTTTCACCTTGCTCATAAAATCTATGTTCGGATTGCAATAGTAGCTTAGCTGATTCATCAGTTGAAAGAAGATCAAATTCTGATTGAAGGGCCATTCTCCTGTTGTATAGGTCGGAGGATGGTATTAGTGAATGCTGATGGTCAGTTTCTAAAAATGCATCTGAAATCTCAGATAGAAGTTTCAGACAGGAGCGATGAGCCAGTTTACTATAAGAAATTACTTGTCTGTGACTGTAAGCTTTAGGAGCTTCCCTGAGTATTCCTTTTGATGTTTCCCCATTATCATTAATAGAAATAAATTGCTCTATCTGGTCAGAAATGAATTTAACAATCTGACTGTATGTTAGCAATAAATTATTGAATTGCCACAAGGCAGTAGTTGATTCTTGTTGAAATGCTAACTGTAATACATGCGGAGCATAGTCAATGACCCTGCCCGCGTCGGGCAGCTTGTCATCATTTACATTTGACACTGTCTGACCATGTTATTATACTCTGTACCCTTCTATTTAGCCTGCAATGTATAATGTCTTATCAAGACGATAACCTTGATGATGTCGTTGGGATTATTTCATAATATTGGGGTGTAGAATTTGAAAAATACACAGGGAAGGTCATGAGTTTTTAGATTTTGACCCAGACTAGCGATTGAAATTCAGGATGTCTTGCCTTTGCTTTAATTTCATTTGTCCTGTTGTAAGTCCTCCACCTTTATTTGGGTGCAATACTATGTCACTCTTTTAAGTGGAGTCATAGTTCATGTCCAACCCCCACATAGATGTGAAAGTGCTGCGTAGTAATTAAGATGTAGTCCGCTCTACCTTTCAGAATTTTATAGCTTATGATTATAGATTTACGTAGGTTATATTTTAGTTATCTACAAGATAATATATAATATTATAGATCAGCAAATTTGCAATTCATATTGTAACCACATCAAACACATCTTTCAAAAGGGCACTCCACAGATTTGCACATCAAAGCCTGCTTGCAGGTATTGGGAGTACCGCCACTACTTCTATTATAACTACGCTTGCTAGTACTACTATGTGAACAGAAGTAGAGTAAAGCCTGTAGTGTCTCAAGAGAGAACTGTGTGAAGTATTATAAATTGAAGTGATGTCCTGGGTCAGTCCCAGTTTGGTCTGAAGAAGTTAGAAAATTCAAATAAAACATTACGATGCAGATCTTTTATTACTGTCAAGCACAATCTTATGTGCTGAAATCAGGGGCGGAAATCCCGGGGGGGCAGGGGGGACATGACTCCCCCTTCAGTAAAGCTGTACCCTCCTAGAATCATTTGAGACACAATTAATAATTTTTGAACAGTGCAGTAGTATTTATTGAAAGCATAATGTAAACGGTGCTCATTATAATCGCGCAATAATGTGCTATTTAAATCTTAAAAGATTTAGTCCCCCCCTCCCATTCCTAGTAGTGGTATATCCCACACTCTTTCCAACAGGCGGGGCTGCTTGGCAGCAGTAGCCATGTGGCTGGAACTGCTGCTCACATCGTGCATCGCAGGGTAAGATGTTCACTCACACAGACACAGTTTACACAAGTTACAACACATCCCATTTACTGTTACAACAAGCCCCAGGCCCAGGGTGATAATATAAACTGTCTGCAACATTTCTCCTGCATTGTTCAAAAGCCTACTCAATTACGAGTGCTGCTAAGCCAGGGATCGGCAACCTTCAGCACACAAAGAGCCATTTGATCCCTAAAATGACGATAACACCACTTACAGTTTCATTACACTTATGTTATAGCATTTATGAAATCAAAAACTAGACAGAAAATGACTCACATTTTATTTCTGGGTGTAACGGAGCAAAACACCAAATTCTTTTGAACTCTAGAAAAAAAATACACTGGTCCTTTCCTTATTAATGAATTTTAAAAAAAATCAACTCGCTCCAATATTCTGAAGGCATACAGCTGCGGCATATTCGCTTTAACTAAAAAAGGGAAAACAAACAAATGCCAGTTTATATTTTATTATGACGTAAGTCTATTTCAGTGTGCCGTGGTCCTTTTATTTCTTCGTCATGTACAGCAGTCAACCGTCAACCTGAATATAAAAACACAATCAGTTCAGGAACCAATATAAAAATATACATTTGCAAAATAATAGCTCATTAAATAATTTATTTCACCTGGTTAATGTGATTTCTGCTCTTGAACTTCGCTGCACAGCTTATCCATATCAGGGGTGTAAGACGTCACTTTGATCTTCACACAGAACTGCAAGCTGTCATCTGTGAGGCGAGACCAATATTTGCTTTTTATGAAGTTCATGCTGGAGAAGATCTGCTCGCATAAATATGTGAATCCAAAGATCGACAGGACTCCAAACGCATACTTCTTCATGTTTATGTAAGTGTCGGGAATGGCACTCCATGTTTCGAACACAAGTTTGTCTGGTTTGGGCAGGTTTTCAATATCACTCCATTTGCGCCCCTGAGCAAGACTGGCCCTCTGACGAGCAACATCTTCAAGGTCAGCTGTCAAGCTTTTGAACTTAGACACCCATATGTCTTTGTCATCTATGTCGGCCAGTTCGATCTCAAGATCGGGTTGACTCACACCTGTAAATGCAATCATATTCAACAGAGCCAGGTCGATGCTCAGGGGAGTGATGGGGAAGGATAGTGTGTTTTTTTCCTTTCTGAACTCGTTGAATCTTCCCCCAAACGCAGTCTGCATTGTGATGATTGCACGGTGTAAATGCTCATAATTTATCTGAGCATTGTGTGCTTCTTTGAACTCTCTTAATGAGGGGAAGTGAGACAGCGTACCTCTGAAGTGCAGCTTTTCCAGCCACTCTGGCTGTTCTAGCTCAGGAAATGTGAGCCCTTTGCTTTCCAGGAAAGTTTTTACGTGCTGCAGACACACAGCAAACTGTTTCAGCACCTCCCCTCTGGACAGCCACCGGACTCTGTTGTGCAGCAGGAGATCGGAATATGTGCTTTCAACTTCTTCCAATAATGAACGGAACTGTCGGTGGTTTAATCCTTTTGCCATTATTTTGTTCACTATCTGAATGACAAGATTCATCACTTCTGTGCAGTCCGCAGGGAATGTTTGAGCAAACAATGCCTCTTGATGCAGGATGCAGTGAAACGTCAGCAGCTTTCTATCCAGTGACTTCTGGAGTAAACTCACACACCCCTTCTGTGCTCCTGTCATACTCGGTGCTCCATCAGTAGCCACTGAAACCAGGTGGTTGGTGTTTATTTCTTTGGTTTTTAAACAATCCAACACAGCCTCACAGATGTCCTCCCCACGTGTTTGGCCTTTAAGTGGTATCAACTCAATTATTTCCTCCTGTGGCCCAGCAGAGTTCACATATCTGCATAGTAACGCAACTTGCTCAATATCGCTGACATCTTTTGACTCATCACAGGCAATTGAGTACGCTGGAGCTGAATTAATATCCTTAACTTGTTGACTGGTGATGTTTGCTGCCATTTTTGTGGTCCTGTCCTTGACAGTCTTTGCAGAGAGAGGCATATCTTTAATTTTCTGAACAATTTCACTCTTGTTTTTGAAGTCTGAGAATATTTGTTCTGATATCTTGATGAACGATTCTTTTAAATATTCTCCATCTGTGAACGGCTTCCCGTGCCTGGCGATCTCCTGAGCTGCTACAAAACTAGCTGAAGTACTTGAATTTGTAGACTTCATCCACCTCTTAAAAGTATTTTTGCTCTGATCAGCTTTTCGCAGCAGTTCCAAAACTGCTCTTTTTCGGTCATCTCCAGCTGGGTATTTTTCCGTGAATGCTGTGTGTTTGTTCTGGAAATGTCTTTCAACATTTGATTTTTTGTTGTTTGCTATTTTCTCCCCACATATTAAGCACACAGGTGAACCAACCTCGTCAACAGTGAAAGCAAATGAATCTGTCCATGAAGCATTAAATGTTCTATTTTCATCAGAAATTTTTCTCTTTTTTGATCTGTCCATTGCTAGCTTACCGGGGGTTGACCGCTAAAAATAATACAATTGCTTGGCAGCAAGAGATGATGCATAGGGGGTGTGACGTATATTTCGATTGACAAAATATTAAAATACGTTTTATTTTTATATTACAAGATCACCTAACTCTCCAAAGTAACAACTATTACATTAAAATAAACTAACTAAATAAAATAAAATAAATTAAATTAAAATTAAATAGCCATTATTTATTGACATTTTGTTTCAAAGCCAAAGGGAGCCAGGGCAGAGGCATGAAAGAGCCATATGCGGCTCCAGAGCCGCGGGTTGCCGACCCCTGTGCTAAGCTAAAAGCTAATGATTAAGCTCAGAGTTTAGTGATAGTCAGAGAGGACAGGAGAGAAAGAAGAGGGAGAGGACAGAGCAGTCAGTGGCGGCGCAATGGGTACCTGTCTGTAGGCTCTCCACCTGTCAGTGAGACAAACATGAAAGACGTGCAGTCTAACTGACAAGGAGCGGCCATTATGAGCGACTATTATGCACGGTTGTGGCGGAGCGGCTCGTATGGGTACCTGTCTGTAGGCTCTCCACCTGTCAGTGAGACAGACATGAAAGACGTGCAGACGAGGAGCGGTCATTACGCGCGACTATTACACACGGTTGTGGCGGAGCTGCGCGTATGGGTACCTGTCTGTAGGCTCTCCTCCTGTCAGTGAGACAAACATCAAAGACGTGCAGACGAGGAGCGGTCATTACGCGCTACTATTATGCACAGTTGTGAGGTGCGCAGCGGCAGATCTCACAGCACACTGTTTATAAACCAGTTTACCAGTTTAATTGCAGGAAATGTTTGGTTTTAGTTTTAGTTTATTTAGTATAGACATTCACAGTGCCTGTTGGAGAGATAGAGAGAAGACTAAAGCGTCAAATTGCGGTAAAAGATGCTGTATAAAAGACAGGCTACAACTTTTTTTCCTTGTCCCCCCGGAATTATTCTCTAAAATTTTACTGTTTATTGTCCCCCCCCAACTATGAAGTGAGATTTTCACCCCTGGCTGAAATTAAACAGGACAGTGGCATCAGAGCCGACAACCAAAAATTCATGTCCATGCCATGTGTGTTTTTATATAGCTTTACCTGGGCTGCTGTGAATGTTTTATTTTTAATCCCTTTGTTTGTTTTTAGTCAGTTTTGAGGTATGTTTTTAAAACAGCAAGCCGTTGAACTAGTATAACCCTGAAAGACACACCCACACCCTGAGGCATTACCTAATTACCCGATGAGCGACAGGTGTGGGGGCCCTGATCGGATGGACTTTTATTGAGGCTGGGTGAAGCAGGAAGAGAGCACGCAGGTCGCAGCAGATGCTTTACTAAGCAGCTGAGAGAGAAGAGGTCCTCCCGAGAGCCACCAGCCACATCCACCAGAAGTGCACCAAGGAGACGGGCAGCCAACAGTGTCCACCAATGCTGTTCTACTCAGGCCTGGGTCAGCAGCAGAAAGTCTGCCACCCAGGAAAACCTTGAGTACCCTTTGCATATAATGAGGCAGACAAAGTGAGGCAGGCCAGGGTCACATTATTGAAGCTAGGGTAGCAGTGGGGGAACACACCACTGGTCATATGTCTCTGCTCTTCTGCATATTCGATGGTTGGGGCACTTTGGGGTTGTTGTGGAAATCGTGCAAGGCTGGAGTTGGCATGACAATGAAAGGGAGGAAGTTGACAAAGAGGGAGTTGCTGAATAGGACCGGACTGCTGAGAGGGTTTTAGCTGAGTGCTAAACGGACATTTTTAGTGTTTTAGTGAGCCCAACTCTATTTTATTGTTTTTAGTATTTCATTAAAAGTGCTGATTTTATAATTTAACACAAGTGACTGATGGTACCATCATTATTTATTTTTAATCGTAATGCATTCCCTTTTAATTGACTTTAATTCTCCTGCTTGGCTTTTAACTCTGCTCCGCTGTTTTTTGTTTTTGTTTGTTTGTTTTTTTGTAGAACTTGTGAGCCCCTTGTTCAGGGTCCTAGGCTCTGTAAAATTCCTAGGTGGCATTGTAGGCATCTAATTCCTTCTAAATTAAATTTAAAGTGTGCAGTACTTTAGTTGCTGGGCTATGTCACATAAGGAATTTAACACAACAATAATCCAACTGGTCACTGGCTCAGTCTGTCACACCCACCATAGTTGCGTCCAGGCTTGTGTGAAGTGAACACCTCACTGTGCATGTGAATCCTTGTTTTCCTCACAAGCAGACCCCAGGTGGTGAGAGCAGGCATACACACCTCTTCAACCCTCATTCTTACACAGGAGCACCCCAGGGCTGTGCTTTGAGTCCCCTGCTGTACTCCTGGTACACACACTACTACACATCAGGTGGAACCTGATGAGCTCTTGGCTGACATGCTGACGTATTGCGGTAAGCGAGTTGTGTCATTTCCAGTGTTTCTGTGACAGCGTCTCTGTACTGCTCTGGTGAATTCTACTAGCCTGCTTTCTGCTTTCTCACTTCAGTTGCTTTAACGTCTACTTCAAGTCTTAACCCACACCGGCTCTCTTTAAGCACTTATAGCTCTCCTCCTTTCTACGACTTTCTTGCTAATCTCTTTGCTGTTGTTTGCACGTTACTAGCCTTGGTAGCTACATTAGCTTTACAGTTAGCGATGGCTTCTCCCTCTGTTCTTTCTTGCTCGGTGTGCCAAATGTTCAGTTATGCCTCTGCCTCCTTTTGCGACAGTGGTAACTGTAATAAGTGTAGCTTATTTGCTGCGTTGTGAATTAGTGAATTAGAAGCGCGGCTCCGCACCATGGAAAACCATTCAGTAGCTGCGGTAGTTAGCCAGCCCCCTGTAGCCGGTGCGGAGCCACATAGCATAGCCTTAGCCTCTGCTAGCGGTCCTCCGGTAATGCCTGTTCAGCCAGGAGGTTGGGTAACCATTCGCCAGAGGCATAGCTCCAAGCCGAAGCCCACTGCTCACCACCAGCCTGTTCATGTTTCCAACCGCTTTTCCCCACTCAGCGACACACCCGCTGAGGATAAAACTCTGGTTATTGGCAGCTCTATTCTGAGGAACGTGAAGTTAGCAACACCAGCGGCCATAGTCAAATGTATCCCTGGGGTGAGCGGGCAACATTGAATCAAAATTAAAACTGCTGGCTAAAGCTAAATGTAGATTCAGTAAGATTGTTATTCACGTCAGCGGCAATGACACCCGGTTACGCCAGTCGGAGGTCACTAAAATTAATATTGCCTCGGTGTGTGAATACGCAAAAATGATGTCAGACTCCGTAGTTTTCTCTGGTCCCCTCCCAAATCTGACCACTGATGACATGTTTAGCCGCATGTCATCATTTAATCGCTGGCTGTCCAGGTGGTGTCCAGCAAATGATGTGGGTTTCGTTAATAATTGGCAAACTTTCTGAGGAAAACCTGGTCTTATCAGGAGAGACGGCATTCATCCCACTTTGGATGGAGCTGCTCTCATTTCTAGGAACCTGGCAAATTTTATTAGTAATTTAAATCCCTGACAACCCAGAGTTGAGATCAGGACTCAGAGTCGCAGACCTATACACCTCTCTGAGCTTCTAGTTCAGTTACCCAGCCATAGTTTTCATAGTTTTATGCAAACGATGTCTGTCCCCCGACCACCTAAATTATTTAAATCTAAAATTAAACAAAGAGGAGTTGTGCATAACAACCTCATAATAATTTAAACCTCTTCTGTGACAGAAAGACAAAACAGGAGAATTAAAAGCGGACTGTTAAATATCAGGTCTCTATCGTCTAAAGCAGTGTTAGTAAACGAATTAATATCAGACAATCATATTGATTTACTCAGTCTCACTGAAACCTGGCTGTGTCAAGATGAATATGTTAGTCTAAATGAATCTACTCCTCCCAGTCATAATAATACCCACATTCCTCGAGGCAGCGGCCAAGGAGGGGGAGTTGCAGCCATTTTTAACTCCAGCCTGTTAATCAGCCCTAAACCTAAACTAGATTATAATTCATTTGAAAGCCTCATTCTTAGTCTTTTTCATCCGACCTGGAGAACCTCGCAGCAACTTTTATTTGTTATAGTGTACCGTGCTCCTGGCCCATATTCTGAATTTGTATCTGAATTCTCAGAGTTTTTATCCAGTTTAGTTCTTAAATCAGATAAAGTTATTATTGTAGACAATTTTAACATTCATGTCGACGTTGATAATGACTCCCTGGCTACCGCGTTTATCTCATTATTAGGCTCCACTGGCTTCAGTCAGGGTGTACATGAACCCACTCATTGTTTTAACCATACCCTCGATCTAGTTCTGACGTATGGAATTGAAATTGATAACCTAACAGTCTTTCCACAGAATCCCTCGCTATGGGATCATTATCTGATTACTTTTGATTTCTTTTTACTCGATTACACGCCACTCAGCAACAGTTACTATACTAGATGTTTATCAGATAGTGCTGTCGCAAAATTTACGGAAATGATTACTCCGTCGTTAAATTAATTAATAAATCAGTCCTTCAGTAACAGAGGTTTCCCGTACCGACTTTAACCCCTCCCGAATTGATCATTTTGTCGATAACGCCGTAGGCTCGCTGCGAACAACACTTGACTCTGTAGCTCCTCTTAAAAAGAAGTTAACAAAGCAAAGAAAGTTCGCTACTTGGTATAACTCTCAAACCCGTAAGTTAAAACAAATATCGCGAAAATTTGAAAGGAATTGGTGATTAACCAAACTGGAAGAATCTCGTTTAATCTGGACAGACAGTCTCAAAACTTATAAGAGGGGCCTCCGCCATGCCAGGGCAAACTATTACTCAGCATTAATAGAAGAAAACAAGAATAACCCCAGGTTTCTTTTCAGCACTGTAGCCAGGCTGACTGAGAGTCAAAGCTCTATTGAGCCCTGTATTCCTTTAGCCCTTAGCAGTAATGATTTTATGAGCTTTTTTAACAACAAAATTCTAACTATTAGAGGCAAAATTCATGACCTCCTGCCCTCAGATAGTACCTATCTAACCTCAAACACAGCTGTAAAACCTAATATATATTTAGATTGCTTCTCCCCAGTTTCTGTTCAAGAATTGACTGCAGTGATTTCTTCATCTAAATCATCAACGTGTCTCTTAGACCCCATCCCAACTAGGCTACTTAAGGAGGTCTCACCTTTAGTTAACACTCATATATTAGATATGATCAATATATCCTTATTAACAGGCTATGTACCACAGTCTTTTAAGGTAGCTGTAATTAAACCTCTACTAAAAAAGCCCACCCTGGATCCAGAGGTGTTAGCCAACTATAGACCAATATCTAATCTTCCCTTTCTGTCAAAGATCCTTGAGAAAGTAGTCACAGACCAGCTGTGTGATTTTCTCCATGATAATAATTTATTTGAGGAATTTCAGTCAGGATTTAGAGTGCATCATAGCACTGAGACAGCACTAGTTAAAATTACAAATGACCTCCTGATTGCTTCAGACAAAGGACTCGTCTCTGTACTTGTTTTATTAGATCTTAGTGCGGCGTTTGACACTATTGACCATCAAATTGCAGAGACTGGATCACTTAATTGGCGTAAAAGGTTCGGCACTAAGCTGGTTTAAATCTTATTTATCTGATCGTTTTCAGTTTGTTGACGTTCATAATGAATCATCCTTACGTACTAAAGTTTGTTTTGGAGTTCCGCAAGGTTCTGTGCTCAGATCAATCCTATTTACTCTATATATGCTTCCTTTAGGTAACATCATTAGAAATCACTATAAATTTCCATTGTTATGCGGATGATACACAGTTGTATTTATTGATGAAGCCAGAAGAAAGTAATCAATTAACTAAACTCCATAACTGCCTTAAAGACATAAAAACCTGGATGAGCACCAATTTCCTGATGTTAAATTCAGACAAAACTGAAGTTATTCTTCTCTCCCCCAAACAACTCAGAGACTCTTTATCTGATGACATAGTTTCTCTAGATGGCATTGCTCTGGCCTCTAGCATTACCGTAAGAAACCTCGGAGTAACATTTGATCAAGATTTGTCTTTTAATTCTCATTTAAAACAAACCTCACAGACTGCATTTTTTCATCTGCATAATATTGCGAAAATTAGGCCTATCCTGACCCGAAAAGATGCAGAAAAATTGGTCCTTGCTTTTGTTACCTCTAGGCTGGGTTACTGTAGCTCTCTATTATCAGGTAGCTCTGGTAAGTCCTTAAAAACTCTCCAGCTAATTCAGAATGCAGCACCACATGTACTAACAGGAACTAAGAAACGAGATCATATTTCTCCTGTTTTAGCTTCTCTGCACTGGGTCCCTGTAAAATCCAGACTAGAATTTAAAATCCTACTGTTAACTTATAAAGCTCTAAATGGTCAGGCTCCGTCATATCTTAGAGAGCTCATAGTGCCTTATTATCCCACCAGAACACTGCGCTCTGAGAATGCAGGGTTACTCGTGGTCCCTAAATTCTTCAAAAGTAGATCAGGAGCCAGAGCCTTCAGCTATCAGGCTCCTCTCCTGTGGAATCATCTTCCTGTTGCGGTCCGGGAGGCAGACACTGTCTCCACATTTAAGACTAGACTTAAGACTTTCCTCTTTGATAAAGCTTATAGTTAGGGCTGGCTCAGGCTTGCCCTGTACCAGCCCCTAGTTAGGCTGACTTAGGCCTAGTCTGCCGGAGGACCCCCCTATAATACACCGGGCACCTTCTCTCCTTCTCTCTCTCTCTCACTCTCTCTCTCTCTCTCTCTCTCTCATATCCTATTACTGCATCTTGTTAACTCGGCCATTCTGGATGTCACTAACTCGGCTTCTTCTCCGGAGCCTTTGTGCACCACTGTCTCTCAGATTAACTCATATCGCAGCGGTGCCTGGATAGCGTGACGTGTGTGGTTGTGCTGCTGCCGTGGTCCTGCCAGATGCCTCCTGCTGCTGCTGCCATCATTAGTCATTAGTCATACTTCTACTGTTATTGTACACATATGATTATTGTCACACATGTATACTGCCAGATATTAATATATACTTTCAACATATTGTACCACAGTAGCCAGAACTATAACTATAATATTATTACTTTCATTAATGTTGTTGTAAGCTACTGTCATTACCGTCTGTCCTGCATCTCTCTCTCTCTCTCTCTCTCTCTCTTTAGACTGCTCAGCACCCCTAAACCTCTAATCCTAGAATTGCCTCTGATACACAGGTCAAGAATGTCAAGCTCTTGCATCTGATAGGGGCGTCGCCCATGCCTCTATAGCACCCCCTTGAAATTCTCAAAAACCCCTCCCCATAGGGGTTTTTTTGGAGTTGGAACATGAAAATTGGTACACACGTGTATGTTATCCAGATGCACATAAAAGTCTCTGGCACCAATGGTCTACTCCAAGCAGGAAGTCGGCCATTTTGATTTGGCTGTACATGATAAGAGCCCCGCCCTCAACGCCTCCATATGTTTGCAGGTAATCTCGCTCATGGCGCCCACTTGTGGAAACAGGAAATGCCATCTTTTACACTGACAAACACCAACCTCAAGCTCCTGACCTGGTCAGCGACATTTTGTGGCCACATGACGATCAAGTTGATGAATCTTCACAGTGACACACGTGGCCGTGGCGGTGGCGACTTTTCATCCTTTGCCATGGAACATCAACTTGATATAAATCCTTCATGCATTGTCAGATTTGCTCGAAATTTCACATGTGTGATTAGGGTCCACCCCTGAACGCACCTGCCCTCATCTTGGTGGATGAATGAAACACTGCGGTTTTTTCGCTCCTGCCAGGTTTTTTCTCCCTTCTCACTTCGCAACACAGCCCCCGCGTGCCTCAGGCCCCTGCGGTTGCATGGGGGAGCAAGGGCCTGATCACAGCTGCTTGCAGCTTTAATTAGGGCCCGAGCACCTAGTGGTGCGAGGACCCTATTGAAATGCAAGGATTTTTTATTAGGGCCCGAGCAGGTCACAGACCTGCGAGGTCCCTATTGTTTTTCTCCCAATTATTTATTAGGGCCCGAGCGACGACGAAGTCGTCCGTGAGGACCCTATATTAATTGCGCTGTTTATTATTATTATTATTATTAGGGAGCCAAGCCCGAGGGGCCGAGGGAACGCGTATGCAAGCTGACACGTTTTCTAGGACCAGTGGTGCTAGGAACCCTATTGTTTTTGTAAAGATTTTTATTTTTATTCTTCCGTAGGTAAAAGTGAGTTTACCGGACTGTTCCCATCTGTCCCACAAGGTGTAGGTGTATGTGGTGCTTTAACCTGGGCCACATTTTAAATGACACATTCATAAACATGCGCTTGCCCAGAGCCTGTCGTCCTTCGGGGACAACTTCCATGGGCTTCGCGGGACGTGGGGACTGAGTCGCACGGGGGGGCTTGGCCCCCGTTCATAACTGCTTGCAGTTCCAGTTATTATTATTCTGCGGATATAATCCCCAATTTGGCCCCTTTCCCAAATTCAAAAACTCACCAAATATGGCACATGCGTTAGGTCTGGCGAAAAATTTTATGATCTATTGTCCTGAATTTCCACCACTAGGTGGTGCTATAATCAAGGACAGTAAGTTTTGGGTCATAACTCCCATATACTTTGTTGCACATTCAAAAACCTTTTTTCCACGCGTTCAGTGAATTGTGCTGAATCTTGTGATATAGGCCACGCCCATTTCCGTCTGCCTTTGTTTTCTTGCAAATTCGCAAAATGTCGCAAACCTACTTTTTCGAACTCCTCCCAGGCAATTTCACCGATTGGCATGAAACTTTGCACACAGCATCTGTGGACCCTCTTGACAAAAAGTTATTAAAAGAATTTTGATATTCCAAACAATACTCAAGTTATTAAATAACAACTTCCTGCAGATTTCGTTGTAAAAAGGAAGTGCTGCATTTCTCCATATTGGTGTATCCGAATGACATGAAACTCAGTTTACTACTTCCCCATGAGCCCCCAAGGCTCTGTGCAAAATTTCAGGCGATGACCACCAGGTTGCACTCTTTAAATTGAAGTATTTTATATCTCAACATCGGTTGGGCGGATTATCACGAAACTTGGTGTAATTATTGTCAATGCCCTCCTGAGGATATCTGACAAAGGACTAATGATCCGCCACTAGGTGGCACTCTGGTGGCTGTCTAATTTAATATTTGGCACTATGCCAACACCATAACACTCATGGAAATAAAATTGATAGGGGTGGTGTAGACTGGCCCCTGTAACTCACACACCAAAAATGACCAGCAGGTGGCGCTATTTTCAATGCAAAAGCGTTTTTGGCTAATAACTCACATAATATGTCGCGTATTGTTAAACCTTCTATTTACGTGTTCTCTGAATTCAGCTGAATTGTGTGGTGTAAGCCACGCCCACTTTCGCAGTAACTTTCCATTCGCTAAATCGCGACAAATGAAAAACGTACTTTTTCGAACTCCTCCGAGGCAATTTGACTGATTTGCACCAAACTTTGCATGAAGCATCTGTCGACCCTTCTGACAAAAAGTTATTAAAAGAATTTTGATCTTCCAAAAAACGCCCAAAATATAAAACAACAAATTCCTGCACATTGTTTTCATATCTTGACCAAATACAGTCGGATTACCACAACACTTTCGCTAATTGTGTTCCATGGCCTGATGAGGGTTTCTGCAAAATTCGGTGCAAATTGGCCAATAGATGGCGCTCTGGTGGCAGTCTAATTAGTGTGAATGGAAGTCAATTGGAAAATCTTCAAATCCTCTTCAAAACTCATCGACTTTCAACCTCTTCTTGTCCCTCATACTTTGAGCTAGAGACACCATGTCAACTTTTAAAGAGTCAGAAGACCTTGAACACATTAACTGTACATAATTATTTATTTTTATCTTTATTTCGGCCATGACCAATATTCTTTTGTTTATGAACACTGGTAGATAACTATTTTGCCACCAGGTGGTCTTTGGCTGCTTCTGACACTACCGTCATAAAAATAAGAGACGAAGAAATATCTGATTGGTCGAAGGACCAAACCAAACAGGTGATATCAACATCTGTGATCAACAATATATACGCATTTATTTTTTATCACAAAACAAATGAATAATCATGGTGGATTTATTGAACAGAGTTCCAGAAAAAACGCAGCACTTAATAGCTTATTTATCTTTATTTCGGCCATGATAATTATTATTTTATTACCAGTTGGTCTTTGGCTGCTCGAAGAAATCTGCACTGACTGAAACACTGCATTTAACGGCTGGATTAAAAAACCTTCTGTAAAGGATATAATTGCCCACATTGCCCACCATAGATCGCCAAACGGGTAAGTTTCTGATTGTAATTTCTCCCCATTATGTTTTGTTGTGTGTGTTTAAAGATGTTAAAACAACATATTAATGCAACTGCTATGTTTCCTGCCTTTTTTTGGATAAGCGGGAAACATAGAGCCTATTTTGTGTAAGCGGGGAAAATGGGGGCATTAGAACCCAGGGAACATAGAACCCGGGAAACATAGGTATGACCATAGACATATATACATAGACGCCGCATCGAGTGCCTGAGCGCGTCCTCGCCGGCTGCTATCTTGGATGGGTCTCGCTTCGCCTCCACAGTGCATTCACTTCTATTGAGGAAGGATCTGTATGCACAAGTAAAATAGAATAACTCACTGAATTTTCAACTAATTTTCAGGAGGTTTGGTTTGTTACAAACGGCACACATGTAGTTATGATACAGGATGCGTTCGTACATTAAAAATGCAGGATTTCATGCTTTAATACTTTCTGCAAATAGAAACAGCATGTTATTTAGGTCATAACACAGTTCTTTTATTCACCTCAACCCCAAAGTGCAATGGATATGTATATATATGTATATATATATATATATATATATATATATATAGATAGATAGATAGATAGATAGATGATAGATAGATACACACAATATACATAATACAAAACATAGTATAGCATATTAATAAATTATTAATATATTTTAATAAAGAAAAAGCTTGATTGTTGATTGAGTTTATTTCTCACACACACTCTCTTTTATACCTACAGCCATCAGACTTCATAGTTCTTTGTTAAATAGATGATCTTACAGACTTCTTTGAAATTTTCTTTTCGGGGATTAATAAAGTTGTTCTTATTTTTATTACACTGACTGCTGTGATCCCTCAAAAGTAGTGAAAAACATTTTCAGTATTTACATAAACACTGAAATTAATTTTTGTATTGGTATTATAACTATGAAAATGGGGCTGTGGACAAGATCATTTGAAAAAAGATACAGAAGGATGAGCAGCAGGGGATATTTGCAGCACAGCTGGTGGAAAAGTGAATATGTGCACAAAGGTGTGCTATAGTCATTAGTCATACTTCTACTGTTATTATACACATATGACTATTGTCACACATGTATACTGCCAGATATTAATACATACTTTCAACATATTGTACCACAGTAGCCAGAACTATAACTATAATATTATTACTTTCAATAATGTTGTTGTAAGCTACTGTTATTACCTGCATCTTTCTCTCTCTGTCTCTCTCTCTGTCTCATTGTGTCATACAGATTACTGTTAATTTATTATGCTGATCTGTTCTGTACGACATCTATTGCACGTCTGTCCGTCCTGGAAGAGGGATCCCTCCTCAGTTGCTCTTCCTGAGGTTTCTACCGTTTTTTTTCCCCATTAAAGGGTTTTTTTGGGGGGAGTTTTTCCTTATCTGCTGCGAGGGTCATAAGGACAGAGGGATGACGTATGCTGTAAAGCCCTGTGAGGCAAATTGTGATTTGTGATATTGGGCTTTATAAATAAAATTGATTGATTGATTGATTGATATACATAATATGCTATACTATGTTTTGTATTGTGTATATTGTGTTTATATATATAAATATGGATATATTTCCCACTCTGAGGTTGAGGTGAATAAAAGAACTGTGTTGTGACCCAGATAACATGCTGTTGCTTTCTGCAGAAAGTATTAAAGCATGAAATCCCGTATTTTTAATGTACAAACGCATCCTGTATCATAACTACATGTGTGCCGTTTGTAACAAACCAAACTGCGTGAAAATCAGTTAAAAATTCAGTGCGTTATTCTATTTTACTTGTGCATACAGCTCCTTCCTCAATAGAAGTGAAGGCACTGTGGAGGCGAAGTGAGACCCATCCAAGATGGCGGCCGGCAAGGACGTCGGCTCTGATAGGCACCAGCAGTCAATGCGGCGTCTATGTATATATGTCTATGGGGATGACCCCCCCAAAACGCAGTTTCCTCAACGTGAAAATATATTTTTTCCAGCAGATGTCTTAGTTACAACATGACTGAGCTAACCGGAGTAGTTTCATGTCGTATCCTACACCAGTAGACTTTTAACAGATGACGTCCTGATGTTAGCTTTGTTGCTACTGTTAGCTTTCGCTATTAACGTTAGCTGTCCCTCAGCTGCATCATCTGCCGCCATTGATGCTAGTTTTTAGACATCGTTTCCCAAAACTAAATAAATGTCACATATAGCAACACAAAACTGCTTTGCTAGCTCAGTCATATTGTAACTAAGATATCCGCTGGACAAAATATTTTTTACGGACTGTTTATTGAGTTAATTGTGTTATTACAGACAACGCTAACGGGGCTAACAGCTAACGGTTAACCCAGCTAATCTATGATAACCATGTTCATTACAAGCCATGCACACAGAGATAGTAATGTTTGTTCAATTATTGTGTTTATAGACTTTACAAACATCAGATTAGTCAAAACTGTGATATAGTGACGTGAAATATGTGGTATATATATATATATATATATATATATATATATATATATATATAGCTAAACTCTGCCGGTTTTCTACCCGGAAATATTTGTAAACAACAGCATGGCTGGAAGTGAATGCTTGGAAAACGCAGAAAACTTCGCGGCTCTTTGCTGAGGAAAACACTTTTTCAGCTTTTTGCTGGGAAAAACTTTATCACTACTCACCTAAAAGGCTGACTTCCGCTTTCATTGGATCTTAACCGAAGGATCCACCAGACATTATGGTATGTGCGATCTGGGAGAATTTTACTTGTAGCGTAGTCATTTTGTGAATGTTGCTCATGCTAGTGACATTATATGTGGGTTTGTATGCTATGTAAACTATGTGTGTACCTACAGAATTATCAATTGGAATGTATTGTCACTAGCTCAGCTTAGTAAGATAGCTTTGTCGTTTGTTAGCGTAGCAGCTACTTAGCGTAACGTTAGGTGCTAGGTAGCACAGCTGCTAGGTAGAGTAGGGCCTACTTAACCTCCAGCATCGTTCGACTCAACAGGAGACTGAGGTATTTTAGGTGTTGCGTCAGCTCACAGTGGTTGTTTTTAAACGGTGGAATATTCAGTGTTTAAATTGCAATGTTTTGCCCTTAGCTTAGCAAGATAGTGTTACTTAGCGAGCAGTTAGCGTAGCGGCAAGGTAGTCCCCATTGTTCTCTGACTCGGCCAGAGAGTGATGTGTTTGGAGGGGGGAGTGGGGGGTTGTCGAATGGAGCATTTCCCTCTAGCAAGAACGAAACATGTGGACAGATTCACGGCGTAATTAACCGTAAAACACGTAAATAACTTTAAAGTAGTGGCATGTAACACTCATTTATACTTAAGTTGAGTCCTGTAGGGAATGAGTATCCAAATGAAATCATCTTCTCATTTTTAATGTGTGAAAATGAATTACATTTGTCCAATGCTCTGTGATATAGCCTATTGTGTTTAACAAAGCACGTTCCAATGCAATTAAAGCTTTATGTGTTTGTGGACATAATTGATTTAATAATACAAGTACACAGTATTTGAAGAAGTTAGAATGCAGTGTCTCAGCAGGAGAGTGAGGTATTTTAGGTATCGCGTCAGCTCACAGTGGTTGTTTTGAAACGGTGGAATATTCAGTGTTTAAATTGCAATGTTTTGCCATTAGCTTAGTTTAGTAAGGTAGCGTTACTTAGCGAGCAGTTAGCGTAGTGGGTAGGTAGTCGCCATTGCTCTCTGACTCGACCAGAGAGTGATGTGTTGGGGGGGGAGGGATGTCGAACGGAGCATTTCCCTCTCTGCACAGAGATGCATTTACTTATAGTAACCACATTTTATAGTGAATAACATATATATGTCCATTACAAATCCTAACCATGTTTGCAAAGTTTGGATGAATGAGTCACACTCAATCTAGCAGGAAACAAAACATGCAGCCAGATTCACGGCGTAGTTAACCGTAAAACACGTAAATAACTTCATAGTAGTGGCGTATAACACACATTTATACTTAAGTTGAGTCCTGTAGGAAATGACTGTCCACTTGAAATAATCTTACGTTTAACGTGTGAACAAGAATTACATTTGTCCAATGCTCTGTGATATAGCCTACTGTGTTTAACAAAGCATGTTCCAATGCAATTAAAGCTTTGTGTTTGTGGACATAATTGATTTAATAATCAAGTAGACAGTATTTGAAGAAGTTAGAATGCAATGTGGTTGTGAAACTGTTTGGCATCAAAAAAGTGTATAATGTGTGTGTGTGTGGGTGAGGTCAGCTGCGGTCAATGTCAAATCATCAGTGAAATATCAGTTTGATTTTAATATGCTTAATAACCGAGTCTTTATACTTTTGGATGCCCCGTGGCAAGTCCTATCGTCGCTCTGAGGCAGCTAAGTGGAGGATGGCGGAGCAACAGACTGAAGTGCTTGCACCTCAGTTGGCCTCCAGTGACGCTGGTGCATGTATGTCATATGCCTTTTTGAAATCAACTTTTCATGTATATCCTTGATGTATGACTGAGTTAAACTACTCACTTTGAGTATTTTTATAGTCTTGAAAAGTTCACATATTGTGTTGAGGTGCTCGAAGTTTGGATTTGGTCTTATTATGTTAAATTTTTTTTTATGTTCATCAACAGGTTGTGGCACAGGGTGGCGCCACAAAGTGCACAAATGGCCAATTTTTGCGCACACTGGGCGACAGCATAAATTGGGCATTCCAGTTGAGGTCCCAGGCAAGAAGGTATGTACAATTCGTACAGATTTCACTGATGATTAGAAGTTTTAGTTGTGTGTTTTCACACTAAAAGAAATCCTGTCTTTTGTTCCAGCTTGTTCTTCTTGTAGGGGCGTCGAATCTGCGCTCCGTTGCAGTTGGGATTGTGCTGATGCCAGAGGATTGCTACACCTTTGGCATCATGTCCACTCCAGGGGCGTGTGCTGACCAGCTCAGGACTGAGGTTGAACATGCTGTTCTTCCTCGGACCCCTGATGCTGTCTGTGTCATGGCCCCTAGCAACAACCTGACGGCCAGCAAGACACTTGAGCAAGGAGGCATAGCTTTTGGCCAATACCTGGCCACTGTCTGCAGTGTGTGGCCGACTGCACAGATGGGTTATTCATGTATTTTTTTTAATGAGGCTGATGTGTACGGGTTAATATGATTTTGTAATTAACCATTATTATTTTGTTTAGGTTTTAGTTGCGGACCTTGTCCCACGCTTGACGGTCCCGGGGGACATCCAAGAGTTTTTTCGGCAGGAATTTCACCGCGTGTCAGCACGTCTCGGTATGTTTGAAAATAATGACACATGGTTCTAAACACTTATGATGTTTTATAAGAATTACATGTTTTAAATATAATTTCTAATATTATACCCATTATGGTGTTCTAATAACAAGGTTGACATTGCCTTTTAAAATGTGTTTTTCAAAAACTAACTTTCTTTTCTTGTTCGTTGTTGTTGTTTTGGTTTTTTTTTAAGGTGTGAAATATTTTCACCAAACTGTGGTGCCATGATGGTGTAAGTAGAATCTATTGTTTTAATATTGTAATAGAAAATAATTCAACGCAGCATATTTGACAGTAAAATTCACATTTTTCAAAATATATTTAGATTTCTTTTTTGTCATTGTTATGTGTTTGTAGGTGCACCTCAGTGACGACATGGGGATGCCTATCCTCGTGGAGTCGTTGTTGGCTGCCACCAAACAGCACCTGGAGATACCAGCACCTAAGCCACAGGTGGCGCACCTGTTGTCTCCCAAGCCTCTGCCAAAGGTGGTTCCACGTGTGATTGTGGTGGGGGAGGTCGCAGTTCCACGGGCCCCCGCTCCCGAGTGGACATCTATACAGTCGAGCAGGAAGGTAAGAGGCTGACCTTTGTACATTTGTTTCATGACATTTAAATAAAGTTGTGAATTGCTCAATAATTTTTTTTTTCCATTTGTCATTACAGAGGAACCACTCTGAACATGAGCATGCCTCTGGTTCATCACAGAAACGAGTGGTTCATCATGTGGTATGTGATCTTTTCATTTCACAATGATAATTACATGACAGTGATAGTATTTGTGGTTCATATAAGAAACACAAGTGTTAAATATAATCTACATGTCTGTCATACAGGTGGATGGAACTCCAGTGGCCTTGCATGAGTGTTTCATTCCACTGAATCCTGTACGGTTCTCGCCTGACATGCTGGTTGCTATGGAAGAAGTCGCTCCATCGGCTCATGGCAACGTATCCACAGACAATAAGGTAATTAAGCTGAAAGTTACATCTGATAAATGAGATATTTGCTTTCCCTTGTTCAAACGTGACATAATCTTATATTGTTTGTCTATAAGTGGTTGTTGTCCAAGTATTTGACAATTTCATTCTGTTTTCTTACACTAGACAGTGTTTGTGGAACCTGACTCCAAACCTGTCCCTGAAGCACAGACCTGCCAGGAAGCAGGTATGTAATGTTTTAATCCACATTGAAACTTCATTGCAGGTTGAGCAGTTGACCACCAATAAAAATATAGCACGTGTTCACTTCTTGTGAAATGAAGATGAAGTTATGGGTTGTGGTTTGTTAATGAAGTTATTTATGATGGTTATATGTTTTGTATTTGCAGCTGGCAACAACACCAAGAGCTAGGGTGTCTGCCAGTGTCAGGAAGGAAGTGGCAAGGAATAAGGTATGTGCAGATTTGTTAGTTCTTGCAAGTGACGAATGTGAAGCAGTAATTTTTCTGTGTTCAATAGGTAGAGACTTCACAGAACAATATGCTTTCTTTCTTTCTTTCTGTAGGTCAAGACCTCAACATCCGTGTTGACTGCTCATCCTGAAGCCTGGGTTTTGGACCAGAAGGCAATAGAAAGTTATTTTAAGGATCCATGCAAGCTTTCTGGTGTTGTGGTTAATTTAGTAGCATGACAGTTGGATGATCATGTCTGTGTATGCCATTGTTAATGTTTTTATTTTTTTGTCTTTCTAATGCAGACACGCTACCTCATGCTTTCTAGTCCACGACACTCAAGCAGCTACGGGGGACACACCAGGGGCCACTCAACGTATCTGTCCTTTACTTTGCAGGTGTTTGGAGAAAGTGATTCACCCAGTAGTGTCAGGGAGCAGTCTGCGTACAGCATTGTCACGTTTTGATGTCCATGCTTACGTGTCGTGCAGTGTTGTTGCAGCAGCTAGGCATAGCATTGCTCCAATTTGTACGTGGCGTGCAACTGATATTGATGATGTTTGTGACAAGGGTCGTAAGTTGGCAAATACGGTTGGCAGGGGAAATGGTGGGTTCAAACATCAGCAGCTTCATCTGTTTGGTCAGAAGTGGAAGGTGGATGTGGGGGAGGCAGTTTACCGTGACTTTGTTGCATTTGATGATGGGACTGAGTTGTGGGAGGACCTACAGCAGCATGTGTTGAGGGATGGGATGTGTGTGTTGTACCTCCACAGAGCAGTGATCTTGATCATCCAGCACAGTGACTTCTTTGTTGAGGTGGACTGTGGAGAGCGTAATACTTTGGGGTTGGCGTCCGATATTGGTCTGGTCTGCTGTTGTGTTTAACACGTGCTTGAATGACCTCATGATTCACATCCTGAATCTGAAGGAGTCGTTGGGTGGATTGGCGTCAGTAGCATCTCAGTGGAGCAGTGTGTTGCTGATGGAGAACGCTGCAGTGGTCCTGTGTTGATGGCTGCACAGGTTCAAACTCATTCCCAAAGTCGCATTTCTGTTCGAGGAAGTTTCCATCAAGGCGACCTGAAGTTTAACTATCCTGGTCTTCAGTGTATGGCAATTAGTTTGGTTGCTCTAGTGAAACACAACAAAGACAGTGTGTTTTACCTGTTTTACCTACTAACTATGTAACCTTTGAAGAGTTTTACAATAATGGTCATGTCAGTTTTAGTGATGGATCCAGACATTCTGTGAAGTCTATTGTTAATTCAAATAGATGTCACTTTGAAATAGAAGCTGATAAATTAGATAACGCTCAAGATAACATTGATAATGAGGGTGTTTTAGAGGATGCTTGGTGTGAACTGTGTCCAGAGGCTGAGCTGGAACAGTTAGAGTGTCTGCAGGAACTCAGGGATAATCCACAAGTACGGGAAGAACATCAGGAAAATATTCCTGATTTGTCTCATAACAGGCAACAGGTTTCCCATTTAGAGAAAAACCATAATGTCATGACCAGAAAAGAGGGCTTGACATTAATTAGATCACTGAATGACACCCAGATGTCCATTTTTTATCGTGTTCGTCAGTGGTGTTTAGAGCATGTGCGCAATAAAAAGCCACAGCCACTTCATGTATTTATTACAGGTGGTGCTGGCACCGGTAAGACCCATTTGATATAGCTATACAGTATGAGGCTGGGAGACTTTTGTCTACCATAAGCCGTCATCCTGATAGCGTGTGTGTTTTATTGACAGCTCTGACAGGCATTGCTGCATATAATTTGAATGCAGCAACAATACACAACACATTAAGCATAGGGAGAGATGTACGTTTACCGTACACTCCCTTGGGGGAAGAAAAACTGAATTCTTTGCGAGCTAAGTTTAGTGATCTGCAGATTTAAATCACTGATGAGATCTCCTTGGTAGATCATAACCTACTGGCTTATATCCATGGACGGTTAAGGCAGATCAAACAAACAGGTGATTTTTCACCGTTTGGTAATGTGTGTGTACTTGCTGTCGCCGACTTTTATCAGCTGCCTCCCGTTAAAGGGAAATCGTTGTATACTGATGATGTAACTGTAAACCTTTGGCTCAGTTTATTTAAAGTTGAGTTGACAACGATTGTAAGGCAGAAGGATGGTGTGTTTGCAGATTTGTTGAAATGGCTCAGAACATGCACTAAAGGGACTCCAATGCTGAACAGTGACATTGAAATATTGAGTCGTGAAACTGGTGAAGTCAGCTCAGCTTTATATATATTTGCTACTGACAAGTAAATGAGCACAATGTTCAACAGCTGATTACAGCATGTCCCGACTATCAAGAAATCCATGCCCAAGACTTTGTTAACAATAAAAGAACTTGGAAACTGGAGTTGATGAGTGGCCATCACAGCAAAACATCTAACACATGTTTGGATGAAACGTTGCTGTTGGGAAAAGGCGCTCGTGTAATGTTAATTAAAAATATTGATGTCGTTGATGGTCTTGTAAATGGCGTATGTGGCACAGTCACTGATATTGTTTATCAGAGTTTCCTCGTGTGGTGTTTGTTAAGTTTGATGATGATAAAGTCGGTGCCCAGAGGAGGAAAAACAGCGCACATACCCCACCACTTGTACTTGGCTCAACAGGGATCGAGCCTGAAGAGGAAAGAGCCACTGGTAAAGGTGGGATGCGCCGGCAATTTCCATTAAAATTTGCCTGGGCTTGTACTGTACACAAAACACAGGGGATCACTGTAGATGAGGCAGTGGTCTGTCTAGAAAGCATATTTGCTCCTGGACAGGCCTATGTAGCTATGAGTCGTGCCAGGACTCCGACTGGTTTAATAATTAGGGATTTTGAGAATAAGGCCATATTCTGTAACGCCAAAATAAAGGATGCTCTTCAAAGCATGCCTCCATTTTTAGTAGAAGACATGGCCAGGCCTAGCATCAAATTCTTTCTCTGTGTTTTTGATGAATGTGCAAAGTTTATCTGGACATGTTGCAGATTTAGCATCATGTACACAGTATTTTCAGCCTAACTGTATTGCTGTCACAGAAACATGGCTGCCTGCAGATACTTCACTAGAGTCAGTCCAGATAGAAGGTTATAGTTTTCACAGTTGTCCCCGAAGTCTGTTATACACTAGTGATGAACCAGTACTCTTGGAACTACAAGGGCAACAACATGGTGGTGTTGGTTTGTATTGCAGTAATAATTTAGTCTGTGAAGTTTTTCAGGCCTCGAACATGAACCTTGAGTGTTTGGTTTGTGTCTTTGATAGTTTGAACATAGTGATAGCTGTGATCTATCAACCACCATCATATCCTGTGTCCTTGTTTAAAGCAAATCTCAGTATGTTGCTTGAGTGGTTGGACTCCTTGGATAAAACTGTAGCTCTAATGGGTGACTTTAATGATGATGTTTTAACATCTTCATCTCTGTGTTGTTTTATGATAGAGAAAGGTTTTGTGCAACATGCGACACAACCCACAACAGAGAGAGGCACACTCATTGATCGTGTGTACATCAAAACACCAGTTTATGATGTTCAGACACTAGTGTTGCCTATTTATTTTAGTGATCATGAAGGTATTGTGTGCAGCTTTAGTCTGAGTAGTGTTATTGAACAGGATTTTGATTCTATGTCGTTTGAAATGTGTCGTGTTAACCAATCAAGTTTACATGTGTAATGTAAAACAGTATAGCAAATGTAATATGTAATAAGATATTCCACATGCTTATAGGTGCATGTTTTCCCAGGCTGACTATCTGTCTGTTGTAAAGTCGTTTTAAATGTGTAATGTAAAGTAATATAGTATATATAATGTTTTGAACTATGGTGTTGAGTAATGTAACTTTAAATGTGTAATGTACAGTAATATAGTATATATAATGTTTTAAACTGTGGTGTTGACTGATGTAGTTTTAAATGTGTAATGTACAGTAATATAGTATATATAATGTTTTAAACTGTGGTGTTGAGTAATGTCATTTAAATGTGTAATGTACAGTAATATAGTATATATGTTTTAAACTGTGGTGTTGACTGATGTAGTTTTAAATGTGTAATGTACAGTAATATGGTGTATATATAATGTTTTAAACTGTGGTATTGAGTAATGTAGTTTTAAATGTGTAATGTACAGTAATATAGTATATATAATGTTTTAAACTGTGGTGTTGAGTAATTTAGTTTTAAATATGTAATGTATAGTATAGTGATACAAATGTATGAACATGTATTAAAATATTGCTTATATGAACATGTATGAAATGTTAAACATGTATTAAAATTTGTGTATAATGTCTTTGTGTGTGTTCTTTGGCTGGCTCTCTGTCTGTTATGTGTTCTAGCTGGTTACAGACCTGTTCGTCCAGCATCTCCTGCAATGTACAGCAGAGCTAAACCCATCATTTTGATTACGTTTTTTTTTTAATGTGAGAATATTATACTTGTCAAAAACACTCATGTAGTCTACACATGTAGTAGTTAATATTTTTAAAACTCCAGGACAACAACACACTTTGCAAGATCATTCAGCCATGTTCTGAGGGAAATTGGACTCTAACAGTGGTTTTGGAAAGTTGAATATTGTCCAAATGTGGAAAATATACAACACCCTGCACACCCTCTCCACAATGTGCTGATCACACACAGAAGCATGTACAACAATAAACTGATATACCAACCTGCACTACAGAGCAACACAGAATCTGATTGAATTCAAAAGAGTTATGAATATAGCTCATAGTGCTGTTCATGTTCTCTCTCTGTCAACCCCACAGCCCTTCTTTAAAAATAGCCATGTTCATTTGTTCATTTATGGATATCTATTTATACAATATCTGTTCATGTATTCCACATATACATTGTTGTTGGTGTTCTCTCTATGAACCCTCTTTCCCCCTCTCTGACCACTCCTCTCTCTCTCTTCTCAAATCCAACCAAACAAGTAGATTGCCTTCCACACTGACCCTGGTTCTGCTGGAGGTTTCTTCATGTTAAAAAATTTCTTTCAACTCCATTGCTTAATGCATGTTCTTGTGGAAAGTGTTGGGACTCTCTCTCTATAATAGTTCCAAATAAAAAAAATATTATAAAAACAGAATACAGCCTTGACATTTTACTTGATATTTGCCAGTATACACTATAAATCTTATATGTAGTAGAACTATTAGGTAACCAAATAAGCTACAGCCATTTATATTCAACTGCATTACAATGACTGTTATTATTCAAAATTGTAATTATAGTTATTAAAAGCTTTTCTGTATGTCATGGGGCGTGACCGCAGTAACGTGGCCATATTTGATGCATCAACATACATATTCGTGCAACTCTCTCTCCCACATACTTCATCCAAACTGCTTCAAAACTATAGTACATGACAAGAGCCCAGCCCTGCACGCCTCCTATTCTCATACTCACTTTAACTCATAAGGCCACCTTGTGGAAATAGGAAATGACATATTTTCATATTGATAAACATCAACACCATAGTAACTGACCAAGAGTTTAACTTAGCTATCACTCTCAACCAGACAACCCACAGTTTCCCTCATCTCAGGATTAACTTAGTCTGACTTTTCACATAATTGCTTCAGTTATGTGCACTGCTGGCCCCCTGCAGTAGCGCAGGAGAGCGAGGGCCCGATCACAGCTGCTTGCAGCTTTAATTAGGGGCCGAGCACCTAGCGGTGCGAGGACCCTATTGAAATGCAAGGATTTTTTATTATTATTCTTCTTCCTCCAAATGAATTGCCTTTTTTGGGACTCTTAACATACCTGAAAACTCATGAAACTTTGCAGATATATCAGAACTGGTGAAAAATTTGATATCTTAAGGGTCTCGTTCGCGGGCTCCAAAAAATGGCTCAGTAGCGCCCCCTACAAAAGTTTGAGAAAACAGCCCCTGAAGCTAGTTTAACCTACATGTATGAAACTTGGCAGGCTTATGTAACCCTCTGAGACGTACAAAAAAGCCTCTTGGAGGCATGCTCTAAACCCAACAGGAAGTTGGCCATTTTGAATTTACTGTGCAATTTTGGTGCATTTTTGGCCATTTCCAGGGGTCATAAATGAACTAACTAGTCCTAGAGATTTCATCTGATCGACTTCAAACCTTGGTCTGTCCCATCCCACGACCTTGAAGATGAAAAGTTATCAAAAGCTTGAGTTTTCGTCAATGTGTGTGACTGTGGGATGGCGTCAAAGTTAGGGGTCTCGCCACTAAACAGGAAGTAGTTTATAACTCCAGCATACATAGTCCAATCTTGCCCAAACTTCACAGGATTGATGCCAGTCCCGTCCTGAACACATCTACATGTCAATAATTTGAGATAAATATAGCGCCCCCTAATGGCAACAGGAAATGTCATGTTTTAGACTTTAATGTACATCTCCTACAGCATTGACCAGATCCATCTCAAACTTGGTCAAAAAAGTCATAAGACGTTGATGACGCTTTATTGTGGAAACTGTGAGTTTTCGTCGAAAAGGCGTGGCCACGGCCTGGTGGCGAACTTTGATGTTTCACCATGATGATAAACATTGCTGTAACTTGACTCCACGTGGGAATATCTTGCCAAAACTTCACACATATGATGACAGTCCAGCCCTGAACACATCTACAGAGGAATTTTGAATCACCGCCATAGCGCCACCTACTGGCAACAGAAAGCTACTTTATACATTCTTTGATGTCCCGCTTCTAGCAGGTTAATCAGACCCACCTCAAACTTGCTGGTCTAAGTCCTTAGACCTTGATGATGCTTAAAAATAAAGCTTTTGAGTTTTCATCAAACGCTGTCACCGTGGCACCGCCTTGTTTGCCATCAAACACGATGTTGTTTTGAAGAGACAAGGGATGCTTGAAAACTCACCAAACGTGGCATACACATCACAGGTCACAAGTCCTGTTGTCTGATGTCATTGTTGTGCTTTGATGCACCGAGATGATTCAACAGCGCCCCCTAGAATCTTTCAATTAAGCAGCCCCCAAAGCTGCTTTGACCTGCATGTATGAAACTTGGTAGGCACCTGTAACACTCTATCACGTACAAAAAAGTCTCTTGGAGCCATGCTCCAAACCCAATAGGAAGTCCGCCATTTTGAATTTACTTGTGCCACTTTTGTGCATTTTTGCCCATTTCCAGGGCTTGTAAATTAACGAACTTGTCCTACAGATTTAGTCAGATTGGCTCCAAACTTGGTGTATGTAAGCGTGACTATGTTGTGACCAAAAGTTATCACAGGATTTGCCCAATGTTGAATGGTGCGCCCGCTGCTGAGCGTTGAATCTTGAGGTCTCGCCATGAAAAACGAAATTGCTGTAGCTTTGGCATAAATGGTGCAATCTCCACCAAACTTCACATGATTCATATTGTGTCGAAAGGAAGTACTTCTTATCAGACACTTATCTTTGGATTAACCTGAAATTTCAGTGCTGTGGTCTATATTTGATGTACACAAACGTGACATATCATTAGTGTCTACGCGTGCTGTAGAAGGTTTACTTTTGATGTCTCGCCATGAAACAGGAAATTGCTATAAATTTGGAGTAAATGGTCCGTTGTCCACCAAACTTGACATGATTCATATTTGTCCCACCCTGAACACATTTATATGACAATATTCCGTGACAGTCATAGCGCCACCTAGTGGTGAAAGGAAGTACTTCTTACCAGACACTTATCTTTGGATTCACCTGAAATTTCAGTGCTGTGGTGTGTATTTGATGTACACAAACATGACATATCATTAGTGTCTATGCGTGCTGCAGAGGGTTTACTTTTGATGTCTCGCCAAGAAACAGGAAATTGCTATATTTTTGCCGTAAATGTTCTGATCTCCATCAAACTTAAGATGATTCATATTAGTGCTGCCCTGAAAACATTTATATGACCATATTTCCTGATACTCATAGTGCTACCTAGTGGTGACAGGAAGTAGGTCTCAAATACTTATCTTTTGATTTATCTGAAAGTTAAATGCTGTGGTGTATATTTGATGTACAAAAACATGATGTATAATTAGTGCGCTCTCCAACTCCCTCTAGTGGAAAGAGGAAGTGATGCAAAATGTGAAATATGTCATTCCAGCACTGTATCAGGGATATGCCAAGTGACTCCTGCATGCAATGTCTAACTTTGACAGAAATGAATTGACACGTCAGAAGACGTCCTGCCGGCCCCCCCCCGAGTTGCGTGAAGGTGTGAGGGCCCGTTCATCACTGCTTGCAGCTTTAATTGTTATTATTATTATTCTTTACCGGAATTTCTGTCCCAATTTCGCCCCTTTCCCAAATTTCAAAATGCTTCTAACTTTCCGCATTCGTCCGGCCACATCCGAAATTCGATATTTTTGGGCAGTTGCACATGGTCGACGTGAAATGCCGAAATACCGCCCCCTTCAAATTTTCAAAAACCTCTCCCCATTGGGTTTAGTTTGTCGTAGGCAAACGAAATTTGGTACACCCATGTACCATACCGAGACACACAAAAAAGTCTCTTGACATCATGGTAAAATCCCAACAGGAAGTCGGCCATTTTGTTTTGAAATTTTTTCGTTACGGCGATTTCCACAACTTA
The DNA here is from genome assembly GCF_041903045.1 of Epinephelus lanceolatus. Lineage (NCBI taxonomy): Eukaryota > Metazoa > Chordata > Actinopteri > Perciformes > Serranidae > Epinephelus > Epinephelus lanceolatus. The sequence goes on along the minus strand of NC_135745.1, from coordinate 1,327,537 downwards.
CATTTGAACTCCTCCTCCTAGGGATTTCATCCGATCAACTTCAAATTGGCTACAGATCATCCTGAGAACATGCTGACCAAAAGTTATTAAAAGCTTTTCTGTATGTCAAGGGGCGTGGCCGCTAAGGCGTGACAAATTTTGACAACTTTTCGTTTTCTTGCCATCGAATTTCGAACGGCTCTCCCGCCCACATACTTGATCTCAGCAGCTTCAAACTTGCTGGACATGATGATGTCTCCGCCCCGATATGTTAATATACCACCTTACTCATAGCGCCTCCCGGTGGTAATAGGAAGTGACCAGTTTTTACTTTAACATGTACTAATACCACAAACTTGACTGCATCAACTTCATTCCACTTCTAATGCATGCAGAACAAGTTGGTGAAGCTACCTTATGAACGCTGTGAAGCTACACCTAATGGTGTCCCTGTGGCGGCGTGGTGACCATCGATCCCTCGCCAATAATACGTTTGGTTTTTTGATGGCTTCATCGACCTCATATCCTCTTGAAAATTGATACACAGTTCAAGAATGAGAGCGAAGCTCTCAATTTACCGGTCTATCTACGTTCCAACCCTCACCTATGGTCACGAGGTCTGGGTAGTGACCGAAAGAATGAGATTGCGAGTACAAGCGGCCGAAATGAGTTTCCTCCGCAGGGTGGCTGGGCTCAGCCTTAGGGATAGGATGAGGAGCTCAGACATCCGGGAGGGAGTAGAGCCGCTGCTCCTCCACATCAAGAGGAGCCAGTTGAAGTGGTTTGGGCATCTGGTAAGGATGCCTTCCGGACGCCTCCCTTGAGAGGTGTTTCGGGCATGTCCAACCAGGAGGAGACCGCGGGGCCGCCCAAGAACACGCTGGAGGGACTACATCACCCGGCTGGCCTGGGAATGCCTTGGGGTTCCCGCGGAAGAGCTGACGGAAGTGGCTGGGGAGAGGACTGTCTGGGCTTCTTTGCTGAGGCTGCTGACCCCGCGACCCGGACCCGGATAAGCGGAGGATGACGACGACGACGAGTTCAAGAATGGCAAGCTCTTGCATCTGATAGGAGCGTCGCCCATGGGGGGGACAAAATGCCTCTACAGCGCCTCCTTGAATTTTTCAAAAAACACTCCCCAGAAGGGTTTTTTTGGAATTGGAACATGAAAATTCGTACACATGTGTATGTTGTCCAGATGCACATAAAAGTCTCTGGCACCAATGGTCTACTCCAAACAGGAAGTCGGCCATTTTGATTTTGACTTGTCATTTGCCGTGATTTCCACATGTTGTATTTTAACGAACTAGTCCTAGGGATTTCATCCAATTGACTTCAGATTTTTTACTGATCATCCAGAGACCATGCTGATCAAAAGTTTTTAAAAGCTTCTGTCTATGTCAAGGGGCGTGGCCGCTATGGCGCCTCCCTCACCACCAAATACGTTTGGCTTTTTGATGGCTTCAGCGACCTCATATCTTCATGAAAATTGATACACAGGTCAAGAATGGCGAGCTCTTGCATCTGATAGGGGCGTCGCCCATGGGGAGGACAAAATGCCTCTATAGCGCCCCCTTGAAATTTTCAAAAACCCCTCCTCATAGGGTTTTTTTTTTTTTTTGGAGTTTGAACATGAAAATTGGTACACATGTGGATGTTGTCCAGATGCACATAAAAGTCTCTGGCACCAATGGTCTACTCCAAACAGGAAGTCGGCCATTTTGATTTTGACTTGTCATTTTGGCGTGATTTCCACATGTTGTATTTTAATGAACTAGTCTTAGGAATTTCATCCAATCGACTTTACAGATCATCCAGAGACCATGCTGATTAAAAGTTGTGCTCTGCATGTCTGTAGGTCAAAGGGTGTGGCTGCTATGGCACTGCCATTTTTGATGCATCGCCATGCATATTCAAGCAGCTCTCTCTCCCACATACTTTATCCAAACTGCTTCAAAATTTCTGTACATGATAAGAGCCCTGCCGTCAACGCCTCCATATGCTCGTAGTCAATCTTGTTCATGCCGCTCCCTTGTGGAAACAGGAAATGCCCTATTATACATTAACATTGTCCCATTTGCTCGAAACTTCACATGTGTGATGACGGTCCACCCATGAACGCACCTGCCCATATCTGGTTACGCTCATAGCACCACCTGGTGGATGAACGAAACATTGCATTTTTTCGCTCCTGCCAGGTTTTTTCTTCCTTCTCGCTTTGCGCCACAGCCCCCGAATGCCTCACGTCCGATCACAGCTGCTTGCAGCTTTAATTATTATTATAATTATTTTTCCGTAAATGAAACGATTGCTGCAGGCTACACCGTGCAAGGGAGGGCGGTGCAATTTGAAGGGTTGGTCCAGACCCCTGCAGGGACCTCCGATGCAAAAATGTATATATGTGCACCTGCAGGGGGAGCTACAATCAAGCTCAATGCATTTTGGCATGTAACTCTCACACCATATGTCACACCTTGAAAAACACATTTACATAACCATATTTCCTGATACTCATAGTGCCACCTCGTGGTGACAGGAAATAGGTCTCATCAAACACTCATCTTTTGATTTATCTGAAAGTTACATGCTGTGGTGTTTATTTGATTTTTAAAAACATGACATATAATTAGTGCGCTCTCCAACTCCCTCTAGTGGAAAGAGGAAGTGATACAAAATGTGAAATATGTAATTCCAGCACTGTATCAAGGATACATTAATATAATATATTCATGGATTCCCTGAATAGACCTGCATCACGTGTGCATGGCCCTGCCCACTTCCCCCTATGTTTTTCCTGCCAAAAGATGACAAAGATATGGAACAGGCAAAAACTGCAAAATCTACTTATTCGAACTCCTCTTAGAGATTTTGACCTAACTGCATGAAACTTGGCACCTAGACTCACAAGATGGACCTGATGTGAAGTTATCAAAAGAAATTTGCCCGGTCAAAAAATTTACTAATTATTGGTGAACAAATTTTTGTGGCTAGCTATGAAAACGCAAACTGTTCCATATCTTTGTCAAATTTAAAGCTATCAAACCCAAACCTAAGATCCTTAGTAAGAATGTGACTGTGAGGGTGTAACCCGAAGTTCGTGAATATTTGCCACTAGGGGGTGCTATAAACATGGGAAGTTAATATCTCCTAAACGGCTACACCGATTTTTATTAAATTCGGTGGGTATGATGTAGGGCCATTCCTGAGGCCATATATTGAAGGTGGTCATGACTGGTTGAAGAGGGTGTGGCTTATTACAAGATAAACAACAAACAATTATTTCAGCTGAACTTTTGCACTGAGGGCTGTGAAATTTATAGAGTACATGTAGAATAGGACACAGACCTACCCTACCAAAATTTGCGCAGATACTCCAGTAGGTGGCGCCATAACATGTGCAAACGCATTTTTTCCTGTTACGTCAACATTTTAAATCATATATGCATAAACTTTATATACCCGTATTCCCTCAATAGAGCTGGACTTTCTGACATAGACCCTGCCCACTTCTGCTGCACATTTCCTTTGCTAAGTCACTACACATCCAAAACCTACTTTTTCGAACTCCTCCTACAGGTTTTGTCCAAACTGCATGAAACTTGGCACGTCAACTGTCAATATGGACCTGATCTAAAGTTATCAAAAGAATTTTGCCCGGTCAAAAAATGTGTGAATTATTAATGACAAAATAAATTTGCTAGCTAAAATACACATATTGTTGCGTATTTTTGTCAGACTAAATTATATCAACATGACACCTAACACACTTATTTTTAAAGGTCATTCAGAGGCATGGTGCCCAAATTGATCACTAGTGGACGCTATTAACTCAGAAATATCACATTTCATAAAAGTTGATCGGATTTGGACGAAATTTGTTGAGCATGATGTGGAGTCAGTCCTGAGGCCAGCCGCAAAGTTTGGTAAAGATTGGTAAAAGTGGGCGTGACTTATCGCAACAACACATTCAGCCTTTGGCACTTCCACTGTACTTCCCATTATGGTGAATACTGCAGTTCAGACATTGGCCCGTGTGCCGACGCTCGCCCTGAGCCCGTCGTCCTTTGGGGCCGACTATCGGGGGCTCCATGGGGCGTGGAGTTGCTCATGGGCACAGCATGTGTTTGTGTATTGAGGTCAAAGTGAAGGTTAGAGCCAGTGTTTAGGGACAAAATAGGATCATAGTTTTCATTAGAGCATAAGTACCATATCAGCCAACAGAAATGATATGCAACGGATTAGAGATTAATGGTGAGAGTCAAAAGATTATACAGCCCTCACACACACACACACACACACACACACACACACACACACAATCTGTCTCACTCCATTCTCTTCCTTCCTGTGATCTTGCAGCAACCTTTCATCCAATTTCTTTCTTCGCTGTCTGCGTCTTTGCATGTTCATAAATCATATATATCTATATCTATATATATATATATATATATATATATATATACCAGTGTGCCTCAGGAAATATACATGGTCTTTAGATTTTAGATTACCATATCATGTTACATCTTTTTTTTAACAAAAAAATTAAAGCTCAGATTTGGTTGCACAGATTAGCAGAAAATACTGTTTCCAGCAACTTTTGGATGGTAAATTCTTCAGATGTCTGAGAGTGGTGATGAATTATTTTGTTTTGTATTTGCATGTTAAACATAAAGATGCATCTGAAGTCAGCAGATGCAGTTTATTAGGGACCTCGGCTGAAGGACACATGGGACCCTGTTGAAATCGCGTTGTTTATTATTAGGGCCTGACCACCGACCGAAGGCTGGGTGAAGGCCCTCTTGAAACTGAAATTATTAGGGCCCGAGCAATGACTGCAAGCCGTCCGCGTAGGACCCTTTTGAAATCGTGCTGTTCATTAATATTATTATTAGGGCCCGAGTGACGACTGAAAGTCGTCCGCATAGGACCCTATTGAAATTGCGCTGTTTATTAGGGTCCGAGCGACAACTGCAAGTTGTCCGTAGGACCCTATTGAAATTGCACTGTTTATTATTATCATTATTAGGACCTGAGTGACGAAAAACTCATTCGCGTAGGACCCTATTGAAATTGCGCTGTTTATTATTAGGGACCGAGCGATGACGAAGTCGTCCGCGTAGGACCCTAATGTAATTGCGCTGTTTATTATTATTATAATTATTATTGTTATTATTAGGGCCGAGCACCTAGCGGTGTGAGGACCCTATTGAAATGCAAGGATTTTTTATTATTCTTCTTCTTCCTCCAAATGAATTGCCTTTTTGGGAGGCTTAACATACCTGAAAACTCATGAAACTTTGCAGATATATCAGAACTGTTGAGGGTCTCGTGTGCAGGTTCCAAAAAATGGCTCAGTAGCGCCCCCTACAAAAGTTTGAGGAAACAGCCCCTGAAGCTAGTTTAACCTACATGTATGAAACTTGGCAGGCTTATGTAACCCTCCGAGACGTACAAAAAAGCCTCTTGGAGGCATGCTCCAAACCCAACAGGAAGTCAGCCATTTTGAATTTACTGTGCAATTTTGGTGCACTTTTGGCCATTTCCAGGGGTCATAAATGAACGAACTAGTCCTAGAGATTTCATCTGATCGACTTCAAACCTTGGTGTGTCCCACCCCAAGACCTTGTTATCAAAAGCTTGAGTTTTCGTCAATGCGTGTGACCGTGGGATGGCATCAAAGTTAGACTTAACAAGATTGATGCCAGTCCCGTCCTGAACACATCTACATGTCAATAATTTGAGATAAATATAGCGCCCCCTACTGGCAACAGGAAATGTCATGTTTTAGACTTTAATGTACATCTCCTACAGAATTGACCAGATCCATCTCAAACTTGGTGAAAAAAGTCATAAGACGCAGATGACGCTGTATTGTGGAAACGGTGAGTTTTTGTCGAAGGGTGTGGCCACGGCCTGGCAGCGAACTTTGATGTTTCGCCGTGATGATAAACGTTGCTGTAACTTGACTCCACGTGGGAATATCTTGCCAAAACTTGACACATATGATGACAGTCCAGCCCTGAACACATCTACAGAGGAATCTTAAATCACCGCCATAGCGCCACCTACTGGCAACAGAAAGCTACCAGTCAAAAAATGTATGAATTACTGATGAACAAATTTTTGTAGCTAGCTATGAAAATGCAACCTGTTCCATATCTTTGTCAAATTTAAAGCTATCAAAGCCAAACCTGAGATCCTGATTAAGTATGTGCCTGTGAGGGTGTGAACCGAAGTTGGTGAACATTGGCCACTAAAGGGCACTCTAAACATGGGAAGTTTATATCCCCTCAATGGATACACCGATTTTCATGAAATTTGGTGGGTATGATGTAGGGCCATTCCTGAGACCATACATGGAAGGTGGTCATGATGGGTCAAAGTGGGCGTGGCTTATTACAAGATAAAAAACAAACATTTATTTCAGCTGAACTATTGCACTGAGGACTGTGAAACTTATAGAGTACATGTAGAATAGGACTCAGACTGACCATATCAAAAATTGCGCAGATACACCACTAGGTGGCACTATAACAGATGCATACCCGTTTTTCCTGTAACCTTCACATTTTAAATCACGTAATCATAAACTTCATATTCACGTATTCCCTAAATACAGCCGGACTTTCTGACATAGGCCCCGCCCACTTCCATCACACATTTCCTCCGCTAAGTTGCCACACGTCCAAAACCTCCTTTTTCGAACTCCTCCTACAGATTTTGTCCAAACTGCATGAAACTTGGCACGTCGACTCTCGAGATGGACCTGATTTAGAGTTATCAAAAGAATTTTGCCCGGTCAAAAAATGTGCGAATAACATTTTTGCTAGCTAACATATACATATTGTTTCATATTTTTGTCAAACTAAATTATATCATGACACTTAACGCACTTGTTCCAGAGGTCGTTCAGAGGCTCGATGCCAAGTTTGGCCCAAATTGGCCACTAGTGGATGCTTTAAACCAAAAAATGTCACGTTTCATAAAAGTTGATTGGATTTATACGACATTTGATGAGCATGATATGGCCAGCAGCAAATGTTTGGTAATGATTGGTCAAAGAGGGCGTTATTGCAACAAATGCATTCAGCCTTTAGTACTTCCAATGCACTTCCCATTATGGTGAATACTGCAGCTCAGACGTTGGCCTGTGTCCTGAGGCTCGCCCGGAGCCCATCGTCCTTTGGGGCCGACTTTCGTGGGCTCCATGGGGCGTGGAAGCCGAGTTTCACGGGGAGGCTTGGACCCTGTTTATAACTGCTTGCAGTTCTAGTTATTATTATTAGGGCCCGAGCGACGACAAAGTCGTCCAAGGACCCTATTGAAATCCCACTGTTTATCATTACTATTATTATTATTATTATTCCGACATTTCCTGTCCCAATTTCACCCCTTTCCCAAATTTCAACATGCTTCTAACTTTCCACAATCGTCCGGCTGCATCCGAAATTCAATATTTTTGGGCGTTTGCACATGGATGAATGTGAATTGAATTTTTTCATAACGGCAATTTCCACAGCTTAAATTTGAACGAACTCCTCCTAGGGATTTTGTCCGATCAACTTCAAATTGGCTACAGATTATCCTGAGAACCTGCTGATCAAAAGTTATTAAAAGCTTTTCTCTATGTCAAGAGACGTGGCCGCTTAGGTGTGACAAATTTTGGCGACTTTTCGTTTTCTTGCTATCGAATTTCAAACGGCTCTCCTGCCCACATACTTGATCTCAGCAGCTTCAAACTTGCTGGACATGATGATGGCTCTGCCCCGAATGCCCCAATATGTTAATATCCCACCTTACTCATAGCGGCCCCCGGTGGTAACAGGAAGTGACCAGTTTTTACTTTAACATGTACCAATGCCACAAACTTAACCGCATCAACTTCACTCCACTTCTAATGCATGCAGAATAAGTTGGTGAAGCTACCTTATAAACGCTGTGAAGCTATGTCTAATGGTGTCCGTGTGGCGGCATGGTGACTATCGATCCCTCGCCACTAAATACATTTGGCATTCATCGTAGCGCCACCTTGTGGATGAACGAAACATTGCGTTTTTAGCTCCTGCCAGGTTTTTTCTCCCTTCTCGCTTCGCGCCACAGCCCCCACATGCCTCAGGCCCTCGTGGTTACATGGGGGAGCGAGGGACCGATCACAACTGCTTGTAGCTTTAATTAGGGCCCGACCGACGACGAAGTCGTCCGAGGACCCTATTGAAATCGCGCTGTTTATTATTATTATTGTTATTGTTATTATTATTATTCTTGGGACATTTCGTGCCTCAATTTCGCCCCTTTCCCAAATTTGAAAATGTTTCTAACTTTCCACATTCATCCGGCCACTTCCGAAATTCGATATTTTTGGTGGTTGCACAAGTTTGGCGTGAAATGCCATAATAGCGCCCCTTGCAAATTTTCAAAATACACTCCCCATTGGGGTTAGTTTGTCGTAGGCAAACGAAATTTGGTACACAAATGTATCATACGGAGATGCACAAAAAAGTCTCTTGACGTCATGGTAAAATCCCAACAGGAAGTCGGCCATTTTGTTTTGAATTTTTTCGAAACAGCGATTTCCACAACTTACATTTGAAGTCCTCCTCCTAGGGATTTTGTCCCATCAACTTCAAATTGGCTACAGGTCATCCTGAGAACATGCTGACTAAAAGTTATTAAATGCCTTTCTGTAATTGTCAAAGGGCGTGGCCGCTAGGGCATGACAAATTTTGGTGACTTTCGTTTTCTTGCCATCGAATTTCGAACGGCTCTCCCATCCACATACTTGATCTCAGCAGCTTCAAACTTGCTGGACATGATGATGGCTCCGATCCGAACGCCCCGATATGTTAATATCCCACCTTACTCATACCCAGTGGTAACAGGAAGTGAACAGTTTTTACTTTAACATGTACCATTGCCACAAACTTGACCGCATCAACTTCATTCCACTTCTAATGCATACAGAACAAGTTGGTGAAGCTACCTTATGAACGCTGTGAAGCTACGTCTAATGGTGTCCATGTGGCGGCATGGCGACTATCGATCCCTCGCCACTAAATACGTTTGGCATTTTGATGGCATCAGCGACCTCATTTCCTCATGGAAATGGATACACAGGTCAAGAATGGCAAGCTCTTGCATCTGATAGGGGCGTCGCCCATAGGGGGGCACAAAATGCCTCTATAGTGCCCCCTTGAAATTTTCAAAAACCCCTCCCCATAAGGTTTTTTTTGGAGTTGGAACATGAAAATTGGTACACATGTGGATATTGTCCAGATGCACATAAAAGTCTCTGGCAGCAATGGTCTACTCCAAGCAGGAAGTCAGCCATTTTGATTTTGACTTGTCATTTTGGCGTGATTTCCACATGTTGCATTTTAACGAACTAGTCCTAGGGATTTCATCCAATGGACTTCAAATTTTTACAGATCATCCAGAGACGATGCTGATGAAAAGTTATTAAAAGCTTTTCTCTATGTCAAGGGTCGTGGCCGCTATGGCACCTCCCCTTGCCACCAAATATGTTTGGCTTTTTGATGGCTCCAGCGACCTCATATCCTCATGAAAATTAACACACAGGTCAAGAATGGTGAGCTCTTGTATCTGATAGGGGCGTCGCCCATGGGGGGCACAAAATGCCTCTATAGCGCCCCCTTGAAATTTTCAAAAACTCCACCCCATAGCGTTTTTTTTGGAGTTGGAACATGAAAATTGGTACACATGTGGATGTTGTCCAGACGCACATAAAAGTCTCTGGCAGCAATGGTCTACTCCAAACAGGAAGTCAGCCATTTTGATTTTGACTTGTCATTTTGGCGTGATTTCATGTGCCAAGTCACTCCTGCATGCGATGTCTAACTTTGACAGAAATGAACTGACACGTCAGAAGACGTCCTGCCAGCCCCCCCGAGTTGCTTGAAGGTGCGAGGGCCCGTTCATCGCTGCTTGCAGCTTTAATTATTATTATTATTATTCTTTACCCGACTTTGTGTCCCAATTTCGCCCCTTTCCCAAATTTCAAAATGCTTCTAACTTTCCACATTCATCCGGCCACATCCGAAATTGGATATTTTTGGGCGGTTGTACATGGTTCTGAATTTCCACCGCTAGGTGGCGCTATCATCAAGGGAAGTGCGTTTTGGGTCATAACTCCCATATACTTTGTGGCACATTCAAAAACCTTATATCCAATTGTGCTGAATCTCGTGATATAGACCACGCCCATTTCTGCCTTCCGTTTTTTTTGCAAATTCGCAAAATGTCGGAAACCTACTTTTTAGAACTCCTCCTAGGCAATTTCACCACATCTGTGGATTCTTTTGACAAAAAGTTATTAAAAGAATTTTGATATTCCAAAGTATACTGAAGTTATTAAATAGCAGCTTCCTGCACATTTGGTACACATTTGGTATCTCCACCTTGGTGTGTCCGAATGACATGAAACTCAGTGTACTACTTCCCCATGATCCCCTGAGGCTCTGTGCAAAATTTCGGGTGATGACTTCAAGGTGGCACTCTTTAAATTGAAGTATTTTATATCTCAACATCTGTTGGGCGGATTAACATGAAACTTGGTGTAATTATTGTGAATGCCCTCCTGAGGATATCTGATGAAGGACTTACCAATCCACCACTAGGTGGCGCTCTGGTGGCCGTCTAATTTAATATTTGGCACTGTGCCAACACCATAACACTCATGGAAATAAAATTGATACGGGTGGTATAGACTGGCCCCTGTAACTCACACATCAAAAATGACCAGCAGATGGCGCTATTTTCAAAGCAAAAGCGTTTTTGGCTAATAACTCCCACATAATATGTCGCACATTGTTAAACCTTCTATTTACGTGTTCTCTGAATTCTGCTGAATATTGTGGTGTAAGCCACGCCCACTTTCACAGTAACTTTTGATTCGCTAAATTGCGACAAATGAAAAACTTACTTTTTCGAACTCCTCCTAGGTGATTTGACCGATTTGCACCAAACTTTGCATGTAGCATCTGTCAACGATCCTGACAAAAAGTTATTAAAAGAATTTTGATTGTCCAAAAAACAGCCAAAATATACAACAACAAATTCCTACACATTGTTTTTAAAACAGACAGTCTTTCATATCTTGACCAAATACAGTCGGATTACCACAACACTTTTGCTAATTGTGTTCCATGGCCCGATGAGGGTTTGTGCAAAATTCGGTGCAAATCGGCCAATAGGTGGTGCTCTGGTGGCAGTCTAATTAGTGTGAACGGAAGTAAATTGGAAAATCTACAAATCCTCTTCAAAACTCATCGACTTTCAACCTCTTCTTGTCCCTCATACTTTGAGCTAGAGACACCATGTCAACTTTTAAAGAGTCAGAAGATCTTGAGCTATTGGGCATGTATTCAGCTTCTACTTTGTGGAACAATACATACGTGTGCTACCTGTATACTGGAAATGTAAGTAAGAGATAACGTTTATTTTTTTATTTATTACAGCTGACGAGACTTCTAGGTGCACGCCCCCCGACGGCAGCATGCCCCAACACGCGTGAGACTGCGAGGGCCCGTTCATCGCTGCTTTTAGCTTTAATTAGGGCCCGAGTGATGACGAAGTCGTCCGTGAGGACCCTATTGTAATCGCGCTGTTTATTATGATTATGATTATTATTATTTTTATTATTATTATTATTACGAACATGTAATCTCCAATTTGGCCCTTTCCCAAAATCAAAAACTCACCAAAATTGGCACATGTGTTTGGTCTAGCGAAAAATTTGATATTTCGGCAGTGTTGTATGTGGGCGGGGCCAAATGGCGACAAAGCGCCCCCTAGAAAATTTCATGCCTGGAGCCCCGCCTGTGAGTTTCACCTACAGGCATGAAAATTGGTGGGCTCATAGAACATGCCAAGACGCACAGAAAATCCTCTTGGAGCCATGCCGTAAACCCAACAGGAAGTCAGCCATTTTGATTTGAATTTTTGACATGTTTGAACAAACTCCTCCTGGGGATTTCGTCCGATCGACTTCAAATTTTGTACAGATCATCCTGAGAACATGCTGACCAAAAGTTATTAAAAGCTTTTCTCTATGTCAAGGGGCGTGGCCGCTAAGGCATGACAAATTTTGGCGACTTTTCGTTTTCTTGCCATCGAATTTCGAACGGCTCCCCTGCCCACATACTTGATCTCAGCAGCTTCAAACTTGCTGGACATGATGATGGCTCCACCCCAAATGCCCCGATATGTTAATATACCACCGTACTCATAGCTCCCCTCAGTGGTAACAGGAAGTGAACAGTTTTTACTTTAACATGTACTAATGCCACAAATTTGACCACATCAACTTCATTCCATTTCTAATGCATGCAGTACAAGTTGGTGAAGCTACCTTATAAACGCTGTGAAGCTACATCTCATGGTGTCCATGTGGCGGCGTGGCAACTATCGATCCCTCGTCACTAAATACGTTTGGCTTTTTGATGGCTTCAGCTACCTCATTTCCTCATGATAATTGATACACAGGTCAAGAATGGCGGGCTCTTACATCTGACAGGGGTGTCGCCCATGGGGGGGACAAAATGCCTCTTTAGCGCCCCCTTCAAATTTTCAAAAAACCCTCCCCATATCGTTTTTTTTTTGGAGTAGTGACATGAAAATTGGTACACATCTGTTGTCCAGATGCACATAAAAGTTCCTGGCAGCAATGGTCTACTCTAAACAGGAAGTCGGCCATTTTGATTTTGACTTGTCATTTTGGTGTGATTTTCACATGTTGTATTTCAAAGAACTACTCCTAGGGATTTCATCCAATCGACTTCAAATGTTTTTTCAGATCATCCAGACACCATCCTGATGAAAAGTTTTTAAAAGCTTTTCTCGTTGTCAAGGGGCGTGGCCGCTATGGTGCGTCCCCCGCCACCAAATACGTTTGGCTTTTTGATGGCTTCAGCAACCTCATATCCTCATGAAAATTGACACACAGGTCAAAAAAGGCGAGCTCTTACATCTGATAGGGGCGTCGCCCATGGGGGGGACAAAATGCCTCTATAGCGCCACCTTGAAATGATAAAAAACCCCTCCTCATAGGGTTTTTGTGGAGTTGGAACATGAAAATTGGTACACATGTGTATGTTGTCCAGACGCACATAAAAGTTCCTGGCACCAATGGTCTACTCCAAACAGGAAGTCGGCCATTTTGATTTTGACTTCTCATTTTGGTGTGATGTCCACATGTTGTATTTTAGCAAAACTAGTCCTAGGCATTTCATCCAATCGACTTCAAATTTTTTACAGATCATCCAGACACCATGCTGATCAAAATTTGTGCTCTGCATGTCTGTAGGTCAAAGGGCGTGACTGCTATTGGCGCTGCCATTTTTCATCCATCGCCATGCATATTCAAGCAGCTCTCTCTCCCACATAATTCATCCAAAGTGCTTCAAAATTTCTGTACATGATAAGAGCCCCATCCTCAACGCCTCCATATGCTCGTAGGCAATCTTCCTCATGGTGCCCCCTTGTGGAAACAGGAAATGCCATCTTTTACACCGACAAACATCAACTAGATTTTGTGGCCACATGACGACCAAGTTGATGATTCTCCACAGTGACACACGTGTCCTGTCATGTTGCAGGCTGCCGCGGCGGCAACTTTTCATCCTTCACCACGGAACATCAACTTGGTATAAATCCTTCATGTATTGTCCGATTTGCTCGAAATTTCGCATGTGTGATGAGGGTCCACCCCTGAATGCACCTGGCCACATCTGGTTACGCTCGTAGTGCCACCTGGTGAATGAACGAAACATTGCGTTTTTTCGCTCCTGCCAGGTTTTTTCTCCCTTCTCGTTTCACGCCACAGCCCCCACGTGCCTCAGGCCCCCACGGTTGCATGGGGGAGCGAGGGCCCGATCACAGCTGCTTGCAGCTTTAATTATTATTATTATTCTTTGCCCGACTTCGTGCCCCAATTTCGCCCCTTTCCCAAATTTCAAAATGCTTGTAACTTTCCACATTTGTCTGGCCGCATCCGAAATTCGATATTTTTGGGTGGTTGCACATGGTCGACGCGAAATGCCGAAATAGCGCCCCCTACAAATTTTCAAAAACCCCTTCCCATTGGGGTTAGTTTGTCGTAGGCAAACGAAATTTGGTACGCACATGTATCACACAAAGACGCACAAAAAAAGTCTTGACGTCATGGTAAAATCCCAACAGGAAGTCGGCCATTTTCTTTTGAATTTTTTCGTAACGGCGATTTCCACAACTTAAATTTTAACGAACTCCTCCTAGGGATTTCGTCCGATCGACTTCAAATTGGCTACAGATCATCCTGAGACCATGCTGATCAAAAGTTACTAAAAGCTTTTCTCTATATCAAGGGGCGTGGCCGCTAGGGCCTGACAAATTTTGGCGACTTTTCATTTTCTTGCCATCGAATTTCGAATGGCTCTCCCACCCACATACTTGATCTCAGCAGCTTCAAACTTGCTGGACATGATGATGGCTCCGCCCCGAACGCCCCAATATGTTAATATCCCACCTTACTCATAGCGCCCCCCAGTGGTAACAGGAAGTGACCAGTTTTTACTTTGAATGTACGAATGCCACAAACTTGACCCCATCAACTTCATTCCACTTCTAATGCATGCAGAACAAGTTGGTGAAGCTACCTTATGAACGCTGCGAAGCTACTTCTAATGGTGTCCATGTGGTGGCATGGCAATGTGGCAACTGTCTATCCCTCGTCACCAAATACGTTTGGCTTTTTGATGGCTTCAGTGACCTCATATCCTCATGAAAATTGATACACAGGTCAAGAATGGCAAGCTCTTACATCTGATAGGGGCGTTGCCCATGGGGGGGACAAAATGCCTCTATAGCGCCCCCTTGAAATTTTCAAAAAACCCTCGCCATAGGGTTCTGTTTTGGAGTAGGAACATGAAAATTGGTACACATGTGTAAGTTGCCCAAATGCACAAAAAAGTCTCTGTCACTAATTGTGTACTCCAACGACCTCATATCCTCATGAAAATTGATACACAGGTCAAGAATGGCAAGCTCTTACATCTGATTACATCTGGGGCGTCACCCATGGGGGGGACAAAATGCCTCTTTAGCGCCCCCTTGAAATTTTCAAAAAATCCTCCCCATAGGGTTTTTTTAGAGTAGGAAGATACTCCAAACAGGAAGTCACCCATTTTGATTTAAACTTTTCATTTTGGCAGCAATTTTGTGATTTCCACAAACTTGTATTTTAACAAACTCTTCCTACAGATTTTGTCCAGTCAACTTCAAATTTGGTACAGATCATCCTGAGACCATGCTGATCAAAAGTTATTAAAAGCTTTTCAGTATGTCAAGGGGCGTGACCGCTATGGCGCTACCATATTTGATGCATCGCTATGCATATTCAAGCAACCCTCTCTCCCACGTACTTCTTCCTTACTGCTTCAAAATTTCTGTACATGACAAGAGCCCCACCCTGCTCGCCTCCTATTCTCATACTCACTCTAACTGATAGTGCCCCCTTGTGGAAACAGTAAATGTAATTTTTATATTGATAAATACCAACCTCATACTCAACTACATTTCTGTCGCCATGTATTTATCAAGTTGATGAATCTCAACAGTGAAACACATGTGCTGTCATGTAACAGGCTGCATGCCTACTTTCAATCCTTCGTCATGGAATATCAAGTCCTGAAAACTCCATCATGCATCGCTCTTATTGGCCACAATGTGTGAGATCATGGTCTGCCCCGAACACATCTGCATGGCAATATATTGGTCTTTCTCATATAACCGCTTCAGTGATGCATGCTGCTGGCCCCCCGCAGTGTCGCGGGAGAGCGAGGGCCCGATCACACCTGCTTGCAGCTATAATTAGGGCCCGAGCACCTAGCGGTGCGAGGACCCTATTGAAATGCAAGGATTTTTTTATGATTATTATTATTATTATTGTTATTATTATTAGGGCCCGAGCACCTAGCGGTGCGAGGACCCTATTGAAATGCAAGGGTTTTTTATGATTATTATCATTATTATTATTATTATTATTAGGGCCCGAGCACCTAGCGGTGCGAGGACCCTATTGAAATGCACAGATTTTTTGTTATTATTATTATTATTAGTATTATTAGTATTATTAGTATTATTAGTATTCCTCCAAATGAATTGCCTTTTTGGGAGGCTTAACATACCCAAAAACTCATGAAACTTTGCACACATCTCAGAACTGGTGAAAAATTTGATATTTAATGGTCTCGTGTGCGGGTTCCAAAAAATGGCTCAGTAGCGCCCCCTACAAAAGTTTAAGGAAACAGCCCCTGAAGCTAGTTTAACCTACATGTATGAAACTCAGCAGGCTTATGTAACGCCCAGAGACGTATAAAAAAGCCTGTTGGAGGTATGCTCTAAACCCAACAGGAAGTCAGCCATTTTAAATTTACTGTGCAATTTTGGTGCATTTTTGGCCATTTCCAGGTGGTCATAAATGAACGAACTAGTCCTAGAGATTTCATCCGATTGACTTCAAACCTTGGACTGTCCCATCCCAAGACCTTGAAGATGAAAAGTTATCAAAAGCTTGAGTTTTCGTCAATGGGTGTGACCGTGGGATGGCGTCAAAGTTAGGGGTCTCGCCACTAAACAGGAAGTAGTTTATAACTCCAGCATACATGGTCCAATTTTGGCCAAACTTCACAGGATTGATGACAGTCCTGTCCTGAACACATCTACATGTCAATAATTACAGATAAACATAGCGCCCCCTACTGGCAATGGGAAATGTCATGTTTTAGACTTTAATGTACATCTCCTACTGACTTGACCAGATACACTTCAAACTTGGTCAAAAAAGTCATAAGACATTGATGATGCTTTATTGTGGAAACTGTGAGTTTTCGTCGAAGGGCGTGGCCACGGCCTGACAGCGAACTTTGATGTTCCGCCGTGATGATAAACGTTGCTGTAACTTGACTCCACGTGGGAATATCTTGCCAAAACTTCACACATATGATGACAGTCCAGCCCTGAACACATCTACAGAGGAATTTTGAATCACCGCCATAGCGCCACCTACTGGCAACAGAAAGCTACTTTATACATTCTTTGATGTCCTGCTTCTAGCAGGTTAATCAGACCCACCTCAAACTTGCTGGTCTAAGTCCTTAGACCTTGATGATGCTTAAAAATGAAGCTTTTTAGTTTTCATCAAACACTGTCACCGTGGCACCGCCTTGTTCGCCATCAAACACAATGTTGTTTTGAAGGGACAAGGGATGCTTGAAAACTCACCAAACGTGGCATACACATCACAGGACACATGTCCTGTTGTCTGATGTGATTTTTGTGCTTTGATGCACCAAGATGGTTCAACAGCGCCTCCTAGAATATTTCGATTAAGCAGCCCCCAAAGCTGCTTTGACCTGCATGTATGAAACTTGGTAGGCACCTGTAACACTCTATTACGTACAAAAAAGTCTCTTGGAGCAATGCTCCAAACCCAACAGGAAGTCTGCCATTTTGAATTTACTTGTGTCACTTTTGTGCATTTTTGCCCATTTCCAGGGCTTGTAAATTAACGAACTTGTCCTACAGATTTAATCAGATTGGCTCCAAACTTGGTGTATGTAAGCGTGACTACGTTGTGACCAAAAGTTATCACAGGATTTGCCCAATGTTGAATGGCGCACCTGCTGCCGAGCGTTGAATCTTGAGGTCTCGCCATGAAAAAACGAAATTGCTGTAGCTCTGGCATAAATGGTCAAATCTCCACCAAACTTCACATGATTCATATTAGTCCCGCCCTGAACACATTTTCATTACTATATTGCCTGATAATCATAGCGCCACCTAGTGTCAAAAGGAAGTACTTCTTATCAGACACTTATCTTTGGATTAACATGAAATTTCAATGCTGTGGTCTATATTTGATGTTCACAAACATGACATATTATTAGTGTCTACGTGTGCTGCAGAGGGTTTACTTTTGATGTCTCGCCATGAAACAGGAAATTGCTATAAATTTGGAGTAAATGGTCCATTGTCCACCAAACTTGACATGATTCATATTTGTCCCACCCTGAACACATTTATATGACAATATTCCGTGATAGTCATAGCGCCACCTAGTGGTGAAAGGAAGTACTTCTTACCAGACACTTATCTTTGGATTCACCTGAAATTTCAGTGCTGTGGTGTGTATTTGATGTACACAAACATGAGATATTATTAGTGTCAATACGTGCTGCAGAGGGTTTAATTTTGAGGTCTCGCCATGAAACAGGAAATTGCTATATTGTTGCCGTAAATGTTCTGATCTCCATCAAACTTCAGATGATTCATATTAGTTCTGCCCTGAAAACATTTATATGACCATATTTCCTGATACTCATAGTGTTAACTAGTGGTGACAGGAAGTAGGTCTCAAACACTTATCTTTTGATTTATCTGAAAGTTAAATGCTGTGGTGTATATTTGATGTACAAAAACATGATGTATAATTACTGCGCTCTCCAACTCCCTCTAGTGGAAAGAGGAAGTGATACAAAATATGAAATATGTCATTCCAGCACTGTATCAAAGATATGCAAAGTCACTCCTGCATGCGATGTCTAACTTTGACAGAAATGAACTGACACGTCAGAAGACGTCCTGCCAGCCCCCCCCCCCCCTCGAGTTGCGTGAAGGTGCAAGGGCCCGTTAATTGCTGCTTGCAGCTTTAATTATTATTATTATTAATATTATTATTATTATTATAATTATTATTCTTCCTCCAAATGAATTGCCTTTTTGGGAGGCTTAACATACCCGAAAACTCATGAAACTTTGCACACATCTCAGAACTGGTGAAAAATTTGATATTTTAATGGTCTCGTGTGCGGGTTCCAAAACATGGCTCAGTAGCGCCCCCTACAAAAGTTTAAGGAAACAGCCCCTGAAGCTAGTTTAACCTACATGTATGAAACTCAGCAGGCTTATGTAACGCCCAGAGACGTATAAAAAAGCCTGTTGGAGGCATGCTCTAAACCCAACAGGAAGTCAGCCATTTTAAATTTACTGTGCAATTTTGGTGCATTTTTGGCCATTTCCAGGGGTCATAAATGAACGAACTAGTCCTAGAGATTTCATCCGATTGACTTCAAACCTTGGACTGTCCCATCCCAAGACCTTGAAGATGAAAAGTTATCAAAAGCTTGAGTTTTCGTCAATGGGTGTGACCGTGGGATGGCGTCAAAGTTAGGGGTCTCGCCACTAAACAGGAAGTAGTTTATAACTCCAGCATACATGGTCCAATTTTGGCCAAACTTCACAGGATTGATGCCAGTCCCGCCCTGAACACATCTACATGTCAATAATTACAGATAAACATAGCGCCCCCTGCTGGCAATGGGAAATGTCATGTTTTAGACTTTAATGTACATCTCCTACTGACTTGACCAGATACACTTCAAACTTGGTCAAAAAAGTCATAAAACATTGATGATGCTTTATTGTGGAAACTGTGAGTTTTCGTCGAAGGGCGTGGCCACGGCCTGACAGCGAACTTTGATGTTCCGCCGTGATGATAAACGTTGCTGTAACTTGACTCCACGTGGGAATATCTTGCCAAAACTTCACACATATGATGACAGTCCAGCCCTGAACACATCTACAGAGGAATTTTGAATCACCGCCATAGCGCCACCTACTGGCAACAGAAAGCTACTTTATACATTCTTTGATGTCCTGCTTCTAGCAGGTTAATCAGACCCACCTCAAACTTGCTGGTCTAAGTCCTTAGACCTTGATGATGCTTAAAAATGAAGCTTTTTAGTTTTCATCAAACACTGTCACCGTGGCACCGCCTTGTTCGCCATCAAACACAATGTTGTTTTGAAGGGACAAGGGATGCTTGAAAACTCACCAAACGTGGCATACACATCACAGGACACATGTCCTGTTGTCTGATGTGATTTTTGTGCTTTGATGCACCAAGATGGTTCAACAGCGCCTCCTAGAATATTTCGATTAAGCAGCCCCCAAAGCTGCTTTGACCTGCATGTATGAAACTTGGTAGGCACCTGTAACACTCTATTACGTACAAAAAAGTCTCTTGGAGCAATGCTCCAAACCCAACAGGAAGTCCGCCATTTTGAATTTACTTGTGTCACTTTTGTGCATTTTTGCCCATTTCCAGGGCTTGTAAATTAACGAACTTGTCCTACAGATTTAATCAGATTGGCTCCAAACTTGGTGTATGTAAGCGTGACTACGTTGTGACCAAAAGTTATCACAGGATTTGCCCAATGTTGAATGGCGCACCTGCTGCCGAGCGTTGAATCTTGAGGTCTCGCCATGAAAAAACGAAATTGCTGTAGCTCTGGCATAAATGGTCAAATCTCCACCAAACTTCACATGATTCATATTAGTCCCGCCCTGAACACATTTTCATTACTATATTGCCTGATAATCATAGCGCCACCTAGTGTCAAAAGGAAGTACTTCTTATCAGACACTTATCTTTGGATTAACATGAAATTTCAATGCTGTGGTCTATATTTGATGTTCACAAACATGACATATTATTAGTGTCTACGTGTGCTGCAGAGGGTTTACTTTTGATGTCTCGCCATGAAACAGGAAATTGCTATAAATTTGGAGTAAATGGTCCATTGTCCACCAAACTTGACATGATTCATATTTGTCCCACCCTGAACACATTTATATGACAATATTCCGTGATAGTCATAGCGCCACCTAGTGGTGAAAGGAAGTACTTCTTACCAGACACTTATCTTTGGATTCACCTGAAATTTCAGTGCTGTGGTGTGTATTTGATGTACACAAACATGAGATATTATTAGTGTCAATACGTGCTGCAGAGGGTTTAATTTTGAGGTCTCGCCATGAAACAGGAAATTGCTATATTGTTGCCGTAAATGTTCTGATCTCCATCAAACTTCAGATGATTCATATTAGTTCTGCCCTGAAAACATTTATATGACCATATTTCCTGATACTCATAGTGTTAACTAGTGGTGACAGGAAGTAGGTCTCAAACACTTATCTTTTGATTTATCTGAAAGTTAAATGCTGTGGTGTATATTTGATGTACAAAAACATGATGTATAATTACTGCGCTCTCCAACTCCCTCTAGTGGAAAGAGGAAGTGATACAAAATATGAAATATGTCATTCCAGCACTGTATCAAAGATATGCAAAGTCACTCCTGCATGCGATGTCTAACTTTGACAGAAATGAACTGACACGTCAGAAGACGTCCTGCCAGCCCCCCCCCCCCCTCGAGTTGCGTGAAGGTGCAAGGGCCCGTTAATTGCTGCTTGCAGCTTTAATTATTATTATTATTAATATTATTATTATTATTATAATTATTATTCTTCCTCCAAATGAATTGCCTTTTTGGGAGGCTTAACATACCCGAAAACTCATGAAACTTTGCACACATCTCAGAACTGGTGAAAAATTTGATATTTTAATGGTCTCGTGTGCGGGTTCCAAAACATGGCTCAGTAGCGCCCCCTACAAAAGTTTAAGGAAACAGCCCCTGAAGCTAGTTTAACCTACATGTATGAAACTCAGCAGGCTTATGTAACGCCCAGAGACGTATAAAAAAGCCTGTTGGAGGCATGCTCTAAACCCAACAGGAAGTCAGCCATTTTAAATTTACTGTGCAATTTTGGTGCATTTTTGGCCATTTCCAGGGGTCATAAATGAACGAACTAGTCCTAGAGATTTCATCCGATTGACTTCAAACCTTGGACTGTCCCATCCCAAGACCTTGAAGATGAAAAGTTATCAAAAGCTTGAGTTTTCGTCAATGGGTGTGACCGTGGGATGGCGTCAAAGTTAGGGGTCTCGCCACTAAACAGGAAGTAGTTTATAACTCCAGCATACATGGTCCAATTTTGGCCAAACTTCACAGGATTGATGCCAGTCCCGCCCTGAACACATCTACATGTCAATAATTACAGATAAACATAGCGCCCCCTGCTGGCAATGGGAAATGTCATGTTTTAGACTTTAATGTACATCTCCTACTGACTTGACCAGATACACTTCAAACTTGGTCAAAAAAGTCATAAAACATTGATGATGCTTTATTGTGGAAACTGTGAGTTTTCGTCGAAGGGCGTGGCCATGGCCTGGCGGCGAACTTTGATGTTCCGCCGTGATGATAAACGTTGCTGTAACTTGACTCCACGTGGGAATATCTTGCCAAAACTTCACACATATGATGACATCTACAGAGGAATTTTGAATCACCGCCATAGCGCCACCTACTGGCAACAGAAAGCTACTTTATACATTCTTTGATGTCCTGCTTCTAGCAGGTTAATCAGACCCACCTCAAACTTGCTGGTCTAAGTCCTTAGACCTTGATGATGCTTAAAAATGAAGCTTTTTAGTTTTCATCAAACGCTGTCACCGTGGCACCGCCTTGTTCGCCATCAAACACAATGTTGTTTTGAAGGGACAAGGGATGCTTGAAAACTCACCAAACGTGGCATACACATCACAGGTCACAAGTCCTGTTGTCTGATGTCATTGTTGTGCTTTGATGCACCAAGATGGTTCAACAGCGCCCCCTAGAATATTTCAATTAAGCAGCCCCCAAAGCTGCTTTGACCTGCATGTATGAAACTTTGTAGGCACCTGTAACACTCTATCACGTACAAAAAGCCTCTCTTAACCCAATAGGAAGTCCGCCATTTTGAATTTACTTGTGCCACTTTTGTGCATTTTTGCCCATTTCCAGGGCTTGTAAATTAACGAACTTGTCCTACAGATTTAATCAGATTGGCTCCAAACTTGGTGTATGTAAGCGTGACTATGTTGTGACCAAAAGTTATCACAGGATTTGCCCAATGTTGAATGGTGCGCCCGCTGCTGAGCATTGAATCTTGAGGTCTCGCCATGAAAAACGAATTGCTGTAGCTTTGGCATAAATTAATCTAATCAAACCAAAACTGCCTTGTTCATCATATCAAGACCTACAAATCATGTGCTTACACCCCTGACCTAAATCCAACAGGAAGTGAGCTATTTGCCCTTTCAGTGTAAGATGTCATTTTTCAAAAATTCTCTTACTCAAAAAAACCTACTCATTTATTATTAACGTGATGTGACCCAAAACCTCCTGACAATCTTCGCGCTACCTAGACAAACTAAAATGGCCACTGTGGCCCGTAGGAATACTGTAGAAAGATAAAACCAAAACTGGCTTGTTCGTCTCTTCAAGACCTACAAATCACGTGACACCCCTGACCTAGATCCAACAGGAAGTGAGCTAGTGCCTCTGAAAGTAACATGAGCAAATGTGGAGAAATTGTCAGCTGTGAGCTAGACATCTGAAACTTGCAAGCAAGATCGCATTTTTTGACTTCACAAACATAAAAACCTATATGTCTGCATTCGGTACAAGTGTATCTCTCTGCTGGTTACATTTCAAAGCCATCTCCATCTGCCTGCTCTCACACAGTCTCTCTCTTTCTCTCTCAGTGACAGACTCAGGGTGTTTGAATGACAGGGGCACAAGGAAAAAAGGGCACCTACTGCATGACATGGGACTCCATTGGTGTGCAAAAAAACATTGACCCCCTAAGCATGCTCAAAAATTCACCAAAATTGGTATGCATGTCAGGACTGGCGAAAATTTTTGATAAAATGGAAAAAAATACCCCACCTAGACTCACTAAAATGGCTGCTGCTGCCAGTAGGAATGTCATAGAAAGATCAAACCAAAACTGGTTTGTTCATCTCATCAAGACCTACAAATCATGTGCTGACACCCCTTACCTAAATCCAACAGGAAGTGAGCTAGTGCCTCTGAAATTAACATGAGCAAATGTGGAGAAATTGTCAGCTGTGAGCTAGAGTGGAGAGTAGGGATGCAGCAAAATTATCTGTATTCAGATAAAAAACGGAAGTGGGCGTTGTCATAAGAATTTGTTTGTAATGGCCTTTAAAGCAAATAGAGACCGGAGCCGAAATATCAAAGTTTAACAGAATTTATTATCTTGTACAAGAGGAGCGTTTCACAGTGCAACACACAAGATGAGGTTACAGAGAAAAGGCTCCCTGAGGAGCGTTTACTGCAAGCTTTTATACAGTATATTTGGGCGTTGGAGTTTGGGGGTTTCAGTTCCCCTAATCTATCAAATACACACTTCATAGATAACAATGGTTGTGAGTTGGTGTGACGTCTTGTCTCACTGTCCTCCGGGTGACCTTGTCCTTGTCCTGTCTCTGACCCTCTGTTTCTCTCGCTTCCTCTTACATATATAATGACAGATTTCCCTTTGCTCTTAATCACCTGCTGATCTTGCAGTTGCTATAGCATTAAACAGGAACCTCCAGCACTTGCACAACACAATGGCATGTTTACATCTTGTGATCATAATTTTTATAACAGGAGTGGCTTACACCAGAAGTTGTGTTACATTGTATTTTCTAACGTTAATTGGCAATGCAATTTCTGAGCATTCAAAGCATCAGATTGATTTAATATTGGCATATAATTCTGAAATATATTTCCATATCCTCATACTTCACTTTTTAATAGTAATAATAATAATAATAATTATCATTATTATTATTATTATTATTATTATTACATTATTATTATTATTATCTGTTTTGCATTGGGAATAGTTTATATAAGACATAGTTTATATAAGAATAACACTGACCAGACAATTTGAATGAGGAAAATGAAGATTTAATCAACACACTGTTTTAAACATTTTGTCACTGAGCTTTTTGTTAGGCAATAGGCTTAGGCCACTCTCTAACATGGGTCAATGAATGATCAATTTGGACTGGGAGGAAAAACAGCTTGACAGATCAAATCTACCAGTCACTTCGAAAAGCTCAAGGGGAAATATTTGTGGCTACAGGGGGGATCAAAATAAAATAAATAAATAAAATAAAAATCTCTGATAAGATAAAAACAATCCCTTATCAGTGCATAAACAAGACACATCATGCAGCCCGGTATATTTTAGTATATTCCTGAATAGACCCGCAGTGGGCTGGGTGCTAACAGTCACTGTGGCGCATGACACCAATGAAGATGATATTATTGGACCTGGAGCCGGGCTTCTCACTCACCGGTAAACGTCATCTTGCGGTGGTCATAGTGCTCTGCCGTATTCCTGTCTGTGACCCCCGTTCAACCCACAACCGACAGGATTCACCTTTTGTTTCTGCTGCTGGTTGAAATCTGTACTCGCACAGCATGCTCCTGAATGATTTCTTTTGCTCGCACAAAACTATTTTTAGTCGCAAATGCGAGGAAAATGCTCGCACCATAGAGCTCTGAGCAGCCTATGGGACATAAGCAAGCAGCAGTAGGCTTAGCTACTGTCTGGTCTCAACTCAGCACAGGGTCAGTCGGTTACAGATACAGCTAGCTAACAAGTTAGAGTTACAACACCACGGTCGCTGCTGACAACAGCAATGGATAATTGGATATAATATGTCTGCCAGTGGAACGCGCTTTCAATTCCATACCAAAGAAAGACCAGCTAATATTAGGCCTTCACAGGATTAAGGAACTTGCTGCTTTGATGACCATTCAACTGAAGGCTATCTGGCAGACAACGGGTGAGTGAAAATGTTTCTTACCATCTCACTGTAAGCAGGCATAGCCAGTGTTCCATTTGTTTGATTACCGCGGCGTGTCTCAACCACATGACCAAAAAAAGTGCATGATGCATATGTTTTTTCCCATCCGAATAATAACTGGTATATTCGTATAGAAAAAATATCTGTTTCAAAGGCATTATTCATACCTATACAAAGAATGTATTTGTATGCAAGCACACCCCTAGTGGAGCGGGGTCTAAAATCATCTAAAACTGTCTTTTAATGTCTAAGTGAGCTGGAGGCCGAAATGGCGTGAGTCCGAGGTCCCACCCAATGCTGCTTGCATCTTTAATTTATGGATGATATTGTAGAATCTCTGGTAAAATGTGAATTCCCACAGATATACCAATTATTGCCCTCTCTTGGACAATAATTGGTATTATATATCTTTCAATATGTGATCAAAAAGATCAGAATGGCTCCGAGAGTAAATTTTGATAGATTCAAGTTGCGCTCACAATCAGCACGACATTAGCATCTGATGTTCTAAGGAAGCAGCTCATTATACTATCAGTACCCTTGTCTTTAAGAGCATTACAGAAGTGAATTGCTGCTGATGCAATGTTCATCAGCAATGCTTTGTTCTGATAGAGTGATGTTTTTGATCCATAGCAACAGTGTAGGGAGGTGGTCTGGGTGGAGGGTTGGAAGGAAAGCTGTAAACATCATGACACCATCGTGTCACCCAATACATTTGAAAATAAACTGCAGGAGTGATGCACAGGTCAGGGTTTTTTAAAACCCGCACCAACCCGGCCTGTTATAGCAACTAATCCTCTTTCTACTTTTGGTAATGACCATCGCTAATAACAACCTCCTTGCTGTTGGCTATTGGCTGTTATTGTAGTGTGTCATTTCCAGTAAATATCACAATATAAAACGTGTGCTTCCTGTTTAAAAAGTAGGAACATAGGAAGACAGTAAGTACTGACCTACCGTATCTTTTTAGTTGTTACATCTAATGTATAATCTCAAGGGCACAGCTGATATTGTACATGGTTTGTTTACATGAGGGCACAGCTGATAGGTACTCTGGTTTGTTAACATGACAGAAGAGCTTATTTAATGCATTCACCATGAACAGAGAGACGTTTCCTGTTAGCAGGGGTCCCGCACATTGTTTGAATTTCCAAAACTTTTTCTTCACATTTTCGTAACATTTCTATGACTTTATTTAAGTAGGCCTATATAGCGATCATAGGGTGCAGTAATGAGGCTCTTACTCCAGTGTGCTATCTTCTAAGACAGACATTGCAGTTAAAATGTGGTATGCAATATGGAATGGAATGCCTTTGTGTCTACACATACAGTAGAGTCTTTGGGTTTGACTGTGGAGATGATTGCCTTTAGCTAGGTGCTGTTGTCTGTCTCAAGTCTGCTGTAGAGGGAATTCGGGATCATTAGGGAGTGATGCCGGGCTGTTGCCTGCAACTTCAATGAGCTTTCAGCTGGAATAAGCAGTATTCACAGCTACCATATTCCTGAGACTCTGCCAAGCTGGGCAGAGGTTTCCTCTTTATATTTTAGCATGGCAGTTTTCTCTTTACCTCATTTTTTATCAGTGTCAGAGCAAATGAAGAAGACTCTTTTTAATTGAGGATTTCTTTGTTTTTTTTAGTCACACAAGATTTACTGTCTGGGAATATTGCAACCCTTTTATTGGGAGATGGAGTTGCATGATGAGATGTCCTCTTGCTCATTGTTGTTGTTGGACAGGGCTATGAGGTTATTCCAGTCAGCAACCTCAAAGCATCCTTAGCATGTCAGTACTGTCATTGGTCCACTGTTTGATGCTTTTAATAATCTTCTCTGTCCGCCTTTTGACTGGTGTATAAGCTGGTGCAAGCAGTGGTAGTCAGCAGAACAAAGAGGGGAGAAGCAACAGATCTCTATGCATCTGGGACTGAACCATACCATTTATCCAGTGTCTTCCCCAGATGGGTGGTGCATGTGACATACTGGTAAAAAACTTTTAACAATGTGTCAGCTGAGCACAGAATAAAGTCACCCAGGATGAATTTAGTAGGGCCAGGGGATATCTAATATTCTCTTAATGTGTTCTAAAGACTGTGGCTGCATTTGGTCTGGGGTGTGATCTCCAACAGAGGTCAAAAGTCTGCTGATTTTACTCATCAATCTGTCTCCTTAGTGCTGCAGAGTATTACTGCTCACATGAAGAAAGTAAGGATGGAGCTGTTTGTATGATAAATTGAGTGTCAGCTGGTTCTAAAAACAAGACGCTTTACAATAAAAACAATTCTACAAATGACTAAACGTATGAAATTCAGAGTTGACGGAATCCTACCATCTTTTGTGTAGAGGGAAATCTCCACCTTCCTTTCTTCTGCTCCCAGCAGAGCTTTAGCCATCTGGGCCACTGCCGGTCTCTTGGTATGAGGTCCATACAGGAAACTACAGGAACAGGGCTTCTGCATGACCTCAGCCCGGGTGTAACCACACATCCCACAGAAGGCATCATTACAGAAGATGATGGCGCAGTTCTCCACCTGTGCGTTGGCAATAATAAACTTTCGATCTGTGGTAGAAAAGAAAAGGAGGGATTAGGAGGCAAAAACTCACAGCACAGACACACAGACAGACACAGACACATACACAGACACACACACACACACACACACACACACACACACACACACAAAGGTGTTGTGCTTTGACAGTCTTTCCATGTTCCTCATCCTTCTTAGCGGCGTGAAGACTTTTTATGGCTTCTTGGTTACACAATTCAACACCTCTCTGTGTGTATTTAGCACATTTCTAAAGTTGTGTTAAACAATCCTGGTCTCACAACACTTGCAATATTTGCAGACACTAATATTATGATATATTGAGCACTAACATAAGGCCTTACCAGATGCAGACTGTGGGCTTGTCAAAATTCAAGAAATTTCTGCTTTCTGAGGAATTCTGAGGTAACAAAGTTACTATGCATAGAATTTGGCTATAATTGTGTGAGTGCTGATTCAGCATTCACAATATTTTGATCCAAATCTTAATTCTCATTTCAACATTCTTTTGTTTTTGATTTACAACTACTACTGCATACGTTCAGCTACAGAAACCATTCCAATCAGCTTGCAGGGCATCCAGACAAAGCTGAAACTTGAAATCAAAGCCTCTAAATCGTAACATGATCAAATTTAAAGCTTTTCAAATTTTCAGTAGTTGAAGTGAATTGCAAAAAATCTTCTAATCTTCAGTGTAATTCACTCTAAATTCTACTTCCATACTTTTAGACTTCGTTTGAGTTTTAAACAGGTAATGAAGTCATACTTCTTCTGTACTTATTTGAATGAACTGTGTCTTCTGCATTCTTTCAGCTACAGAAACCATTCACATTTCAAAACATTATGCTCTTTAAGGACATTTATGCTTACATTCAACTTTTTATCTTCTTTCAGCCTTTTTAGTTAAGTTCAACTTCCACCACTGACAATCTTAAAGTTTAGCTTTCAGCTTTTCAAGTAGTGTATTTCAGTGCTTCTTGAGGTAATGGAGTTCAGGCTGCATTTTTACCAGATTTTCATACTTTGGGGCAATTTGTTTAGAATTTCTACATTTTCAGCAAAGCTTTTGAATTGATTTTAACTTTCAGCAACAGCAATCACACACATTTTCTGCAGGAAATGTATTTTTTCGTTATACTTTTTCTTCATATATTTTTCTGTTGACTACTCCTCCTGCATACTTCCAGCTACAGCAGCTATTCAAATATAAAAAATGTTGAGGTGTTTTTGATGAGGTGTTTGAAATGTTTGGATCTTTCATGTGTGTATTCAGCTTTTGATCGTGCCCCTCTTTGGTATGGGAATAACTGTGTAGTGTTTCCACTGCTGGAGGACTATGCCGCTGGCCATGGAGCTCTGGAACAGGAGCTTGAACACAGTACCTCAGGGTAAGGTCATTAATTTTGTCTTGCCCAGCTGTACTGTTTAAATGGTCTTCTTAAGGCCTCTCACCAGATCCTGCTTGTATATACAACATATATATACAGTGGGGCGGCATAGCTATGAAATCGTTAATTTTTGTGATAAAAGCACCAAATTTAGCAGATGTGTTGACAAATAGATATAGAGCAAATCTGGATATTGGAGCATCAAAAACTCGCCCCCTGGTGGCCTACCTGCCCATGGACCCGTCCCGTTAATTGGATCCACTCCAAAATGTAATGGCTTCTAAGTTGGACCATGCTACATGCCTCCACCAAATTTTGTGAAAATAGGTTGGACAGTTTTCATGTAATCCTCATCCAAAAAATGAATGCAAGTGAATGGGCGGCCACATGTGGGCAGCCCGTGGACACCCAAACCCCCCCCCCCCCCCCCCCCAGAGTTGGATCAACACCAAAATTGAATGTATTCTAAGCTGGCAAGCTGGCATCCCTCCACCGAATTTTGTGAAAATCGTTTTTGTGTAATTGACAGATGCACTACTGATGCTGACAAGTGGACCAAAGGAGATTCCACTTGCCAACGTCAGTAGTGCATCTGTCAGTTCTGGCAGCGACTTCCATGTTGACCATGCTGCCTTCTTTCCATGTCCAGCAAAGTTGGATACGGTGTCGCAGCCTGTCAAAGAATGGAACATTGGAAGGGCGCATAGATCTTAGTGCGGCATTTGTAACAGAATTGGATGGTCAATTGTGTCCGATACTGGAACACTTAATTGGTCTTAAAGGTTCTGCACTAAGCTGGTTTAAATCTTACTTATCTGATCATTTTCAGTTTGTTCATGTTCATGATGAATCATCCTTACATACTAAAGTTTGTTTTGGAGTTCCACAAGGTTCTGTGGTCGGACCAGTCCTATTTAATCTATATATGCTTCCTTTAGGTAACATCATTAGAAATCACTCTGTAAATTTCCATTGTTATGCGGATGATACACAGTTTTATTTATCGATGAAGCCAGAAGAAACTAATCAATTAACTAAACTTCATAACTGCCTTAAAAACATGAAAAACTGGATGAGCACCAATTTCCTTATGTTAAATTCAGACAAAACTGAAGTTATTCTTCTTGGCCCCAAACAACTCAGAGACTCTTTATCTGATGACATAGTTTCTCTAGATGGCATTGCTCTGGCCTCTAGCACTACTGTAAGAAACCTCGGAGTAATATTCGATCAAGATTTGTCTTTTAATTCTCATTTAAAACAAACCTCATAGACTGCATATTTTCATTGCGAAAATTAGGCCTTTCCTGACCCGAAAAGATGCAGAAAAATTGGTCCATGCTTTTGTTACCTCTAGACTGGATTACTGTAACTCCCTATTATCAGGTAGCTCTAATAAGTCTTTAAAAACTCTCCAGCTAATTCAGAGTGCAGCAGCATATGTACAAATAGGAACTAAGAAACGAGATCATATTTCTCCTGTTTTAGCTTCTCTGCACTGGCTCCCTGTAAAACCCAGAACCGAATTTAAAATCCTACTGTTAACTTATAAAGCTCTAAATGGACAGGCTCCGTCATATCTTAGAGAGCTCATAGTGCCTTATTATCCCACCAGAACACTGTGCTCTGAGAATGCAGGGTTTCTCGTGGTCCCTAAAGTCTCCAAAAGTAGATTGGGAGCCAGAGCCTTCAGCTATCAGGCTCCTCTCCTGTGGAATCATCTTCCTGTTGCGGTCCAGGAGGCAGACACCGTCTCCACATTTAAGACTAGACCCAAGATTTTCCTCTTTGATAAAGCTTATAGTTAGGGCCAGCTCAGGCATGCCTTGTACCAGCCCCTAGTTAGGCTGACTTAGGCCTAGTCTGCCGGGGGACCTCCTATAATACACCGGGCACCTTCTCTCCTTCTCTCTTTCTCTCTCTCATGTCCTGTTACTGCATCTTGCTAACTCGACTTCTTCTCCAGAGCCTTTGTGCTCCACTGTCTTGCAGGTTAACTTATATCACAGCGGTGCCTGGATAGTGTGATGTGTGTGGTTATGCTGCTGCCGTGGTCCTGCAAGATGCCTCCTGCTGCTGCTGTTATCATTAGTCATACTTCTACTGTTATTATACACATATGATTATTGTCACATACATATACTATCAGATATTAATATATACTTTCAACATATTGTACCACAATAGCCAGAATCATAATTATAATATTATTACTTTCATTAATGTTGTTGTAAGTTACTGTCATTACCATCTGTCCTGCATCTCTCTCTGTCTCTGTCTCTCTTTCTGTCTCATTGTGTCATTCGGATTACTGTTAATTTATTATGTTGATCTGTTCTGTACAACATCTATTGCATCTGTCCGTCCTGGAAGAGGGATCCCTCCTCAGTTGCTCTTCCTGAGGCTTCTACCGTTTTTTTCCCCGTTAAAGGGTTTTTTTGGGGGAGTTTTTTCCCTTATCCGCTGTGAGGGTCCTAAGGACAGAGGGATATTGTATGCTGTAAAGCCCTGTGAGGCAAATTGTGATTTGTGATATTGGGCTTTATAAATAAAATTGATTGAAAATTGATGACATCTCTGGTCTGAGACATGCAGCCATTTGGTGGGCTGCAAGATAGCGAAAGCTATTGCCTGTTCCGAATAAAACATATTTTTCACTTTAACTGGTCTGTAAATTATATTTGTGGTGCTGAAAACATGGTAACAGCAGCTTGGTGGGGTGAACAAAATGTTCTCTTCCAGTATAGTAAGCTATAAATGTATCAAATGTAGCACTTTTATCGTAAAAATGAACAATTTATTAGTTTGTCAGCAGAATTATACAAAAACTGCCTGACCAATTTTCACAAAATTCGGTGGAGGGATGTAACTCATGCCAACTAAGAATACATTAAATTTTGGTTTTGATCCAACTCAGGGGGCGTGGCCATGGGCCGCCCACACGTGGCTGCCCATTCACTTCCATTCATTCTTTGGATGAGGATTACGTGAAAACTGTCCAACTGATTTTCATAAAACTTGGTGGAGGCATGTAGCATGGTCCGACTTCGAAGCCATTACATTTTAGAGTGGATCCAATTAAAGGGACAGGTCCATGGGCAGGTAGGATTCAATTGCCTGCTCTGGCCAGCCGGGGGCAAGTTTTTGATGTCCCAAATGTCAAATATAGTTGTCAACACATCTGCCAAATTTGGTGCTTTTATCACAAAATTGAACAATTCTAGAAAAATATTGAGCTTGGCCAACCCACTAATATATGTATACACATATACAGTATATATAAAAATCACCCTTTCACCCTCTCAGGGTGGTATCTGTGTCATCCTCGGGCTCAGGTCCTGTACCAGAGGCCTGGGAGTTTGAGGGTTCTGCACAGTATCTTAGCTGTTCCTAGGACTGCACACTTCTGGACTGAGGCTTCAGATGTTAGAGCCACTCTCCCAATCTGGGGGTCACTGCCCCAAGTGCTCCTACTACCATGAGGACCACGTCAACTTTGACCTTCCACATCTGTTCTTGTTGTTCTTTCAACCCTTGATACTTCTCCACCTTTTCATGTTCCTTCTTTCTGATGTTGCTGTTGGCTGGTATCACCGCATCTACCACCACAGAGCAAGATACTGAACCCCAAATTGCTCCCGATGGCTGTTCCATCGGTGTGTGAGTGTGTTAAAACTGAGTAGCAGGTGGCACCTTGTATGGTAGCCTCGGCCACCAGTGTATGAATGTGTGTGTGAATGGGTGAATGTGACTCATAGTGTAAAAAGTGCTTTGAGTGGTCGCTCAGTAGCGGCAGTAGCTCAGTCCATAGGGACTTGGGTTGGGAACCGGAGGGTCGCCTGTTCGAGTTCCCGTCCAGACCAAATATGGAGCGTGGACTGTGGCTGGAGAGGTGCCAGTTCACCTCCTGGGCACTGCAGAGGTGCCCCTGAGCAAGGCACCAAACCCCCCAACCGCTCGGGGCACCTGACCAAGGCAGCCCCCTCACTCTGACATCTCTCCACTTAGTGCATGTATAGGTCCTGTTTGTGCATGTCTGTGTCTTTCGGACCTGTGTGTAATTGACAGCAAGAGTGAAAAAATTGAATTTCCCCTCAGGGGGATTAATAAAGTATATAAAATAAAAAAAAATTAAAATTAGATGACTAGAAAGGCGCTATACAAATGCAGGTCCATTTACCATTTACCACTGCCCTCTTCTGGTTTGTCAACCACCACTATGTCCGTTTAGTTAGCCAGGAGCTGTTTGTCAGTCTGGAAGCTGAAGTCCCACAGGATCTTAGCCCTGTTGTTCTCAACCACCATTTGGGCACTGCGAGTCCATACTCCATACATAGCCTCTGTGCTGTCTGTCAGTTCAGCATTCTCCAGCAACTGGAAGGTCTTCTTGATATCAGCCACTTACGCTATCTGACAGTAGTATGTACCATACAGGGGCTTGTCCCTCCATGTTGTTTGCTCCTCCATCTCTTTGCCTTCATCAGGTTCTGTTGTCTGGTGCATTCACTTAGCAGCTCATCTTTTGGGGCCATCTTCTTGATATACTCCTGGTGGTGTGTATCAGTGAGTCGATTTCTCGCTCATTCTTGGTGTACAGCTTGATGTCATCCATGTAGAGCAGGTGGCTGATTGTTACTCCACTTTGGTATTGGTATCCGTAGCCAGTCTTCTTGATGATCTGACGGAGGGGATTCAGGCCTATGCAGAACAACAGTGGTGTATGCCACATTTGTTGTTGACTTGGGCAATCAGCTTTGAGTTGGCCTCTAGGGTTGTCTTCCACATTCCCATGGAGTTCTTTATAAAGGCCGTTAGTGCCCTGTTGATAGTTCCAGACATTCTAGTATCCATGTGTGTGGCACTGAGTGGTAGGCTTTCTTGTAGTCAATCCAGGTGGTGCACAGGTTGGTCTTCCTGCTCTTGCAGTCTCGGGCGATTGCTCTGTTGAAGCTCTGACCAGTAGCTGGTGCTTGGCTCCTCTGGTGTTACTGCCAATTCCTGTCTGTGCCTCGCTCATATTGGCCCATATGCCTAGTTATCGTAGCCACTATGAGGCCTGACAGGAGCTTCCATGTTGTGGAGAGACAGGTTATTGGTCTGTAGTTGGATGGGATGGTTCCCTTCTCGGAGTCTTTCATGATCAGGACTGTCCTGCCCTGTGTCAGCCATTCTGGTTCCAGCTGGTTCATCTGTGCTGCTAGGCATTCATGGAGTTCACCTCTGACAATCTCTCCTGGATGTCTGCCATTGAGATGGTTACTGGTTCTTGTTCAGGGAGATTGCTGTGGCCAGCTCTTAGGTCCACTAGCCATTGGGCATTGGTGTTGTGTGATGTTTCTCCTTCCCATATGCCCTTCCAGTATGTTTCCATCTCAGCTCTTGGTGGGTCTGACCTGCTGTTGTTTCCCTGCCACTGAGAGAACACCCTGGCTAGTTTAGTGAAGGACATCCTGTTTATTCTCCGGGCTTTTACTTCTTTAGTGTATCTCTTCAGCCGGGTGGCCAGAGCTGTTCGTCTTTGTTTGTCTGTTTCAAGTGCCTCAGGAATGGAGAGCTTGTTGTATTTCCTTGATATCCATTTATTCACCACACGATCACTGTGTAGCTCTGCTAGTTGGCTAACTTCTCTCCGTGTTGCCTTTATCTTGGTCTCCAACCGTCTCTTCCATGGGGGGTACTGGTTCTTATGTACCACATCCATCTTGTATCCAAGCATCTCCAGGATTACTGTTGCTGTACTGTGAATCAGCTTGTTGGTCTCAGTGATGGTCCTTGTAGGTATGGTATTTAAGGCAGCATTCACATCTTCTCACAGATCATCTGAAGGTACTTGGCAACTCGGAGGCTCCAGGTTTCCAATTTGCTCACTATCTTCCTTCTCAGGTCAGCTGCTCTTTCATTGAGGCTGTTTGTATCTACTGGGGCTTGGTACCCAATCGCACACTGTGGGGAGGATGATGACATCACCCTACTGACCTGGCGTCCTGGCTCCCCCTTGCCATAGCATTATTGTAGTATTTCATTGATCACTAGTTGTGATAGTACCTGGCGGTTATGGATGTTGTAACACTACAACCAGATGTTTCTTAGTTAGTCTTGATTGTGGGTTTCTAAGTATCCATAGGACCCACATTCTCTGCATATATACCCTCCCTCTGGGGTTGCTGGTATAGTAGCATTCCATCATGTATGTCTTGTTCCAGTAACCCATTTGCCATCAGATTGCCCTGGTTCCTTCGCAACTGACGCAGACCCCGTTGATGTAATATAATAATCACTCATATCCGAGGTAGGCAGGTGTAGCATTAGGAGTCTTGCCTAAGGACCCTTACCGGATGATGTTTGCCCAGGCTGGGATTTGAACCCCAGCTATATATATATATCTATACATATACATATACAGTACAGGCCAAAAGTTTGGACACACCTTCTCATGCCGTTAGCTGATTGGTTCTTGCCATAATATGAATTTTAACAGTTGTCCAATAGGGCTGTCGGCTGTGTATTAACCTGACTTCTGCACAACACAACTGATGGTCCCAACCCCATTGATAAAGCAAGAAATTCCACTAATTAACCCTGATAAGGCACACCTGTGAAGTGGAAACCATTTCAGGTGACTACCTCTTGAAGCTCATCGAGAGAATGCCAAGAGTGTGCAAAGCAGTAATCAGAGCAAAGGGTGGCTATTTTGAAGAAACTAGAATATAAAACATGTTTTCAGTTAGTTCACCTTTTTTTGTTAAGTACATAACTCCACATGTGTTCATTCATAGTTTTGATGCCTTCAGTGAGAATCTACAATGTAAATAGTCATGAAAATAAATAAAACGCATTGAATGAGAAGGTGTGTCCAAACTTTTGGCCTGTACTGTGTATATATATATATATATATATATATATATATATATATATACTATGTATATATATATATATATATATACACATACACATACATATACACATATATATATATACATATATATATATATATATATATATATATATACATATATATACACATAGATATATAGCTGGGGTGACATCACTGATGGTATCACCCACTCTAATTTTTATCTTCGTCTCTGCTTTTAGAAAAATCTCTGACTTAAACTTCTGTAGTGACCACAATTTTCATTCTTCATCAACAATATTTTATTGAAGCGCATTGCATTCACTGGATAAAAAAAAACAAATTAGACACCTTTTCTCATAATTAGATCAGGATCTCGTAATTATGAGAAAAGATCTCGTAATTACGAGATCAGGATCTCAGAATTACAAGATAAGATCTCGTAATTATGAGATCAGGAAAGGTGCCACATTAACCACTGCTTCGCTCAGAACCACCTACTGCACATCCACGAAGGGGGTCGGAACTACTGTAACCAGCTGCCACTCGGGTGGTGCCATCTTGACTATATCCCATATCTTTATTATAATGTGTATATATTGTAAATTACAACGTATTATGAGTATTACACTAAGCAAGGACAACAGTGTGCACCGTATTTTGATCAATTTCATACTTAAGATTTATATTGTTTGACGTTAACTGGTGACAGAAAAGCCCTGTGTGCGCTCAGAGCTGTGGCACAAGTTACGCACCGAAATCTGTCGGGAGAAAAATAATAATAAGACGAAAAATAAGTAGGCTGTGTGTGATTTATGCTCTGATGAAGTGGTGGGTGATCGATGTGCCTGACATCAACTGATTTAGTTTCAGCACCGCGGTAGCGGCCAGATCCTGTTAAGATATAAACAGAATAACTCACAACTCACTTGCCCGATTGGGCAAGTTGCTAAAAATAGTAAAAGTTAACTAATTGATAAAATAAATGTATTTTAAAATGTGATCCTTCGGCTCTGATGCAGCGGTCTCTCTGCCTGAAGTCACAGGCACACGCTGTGTAACAATGTCCTGCCCATAGCCCCTGTTGATATTATTTTGCGTGACAGACGCTTCATATAATAACATAACAATATACTATTTATGGTGTTATGTCATCGTGTCATTTCTGTCTCTACATGGTCACACGTTAACAATTCTCCTCTGCTCTCTGTATCGCGCACAGCGGAGTTCCGCCACACACACAGGTGAGCATGCTAGAGTGTGGCTCGGGCCGCATTTTCCTGACCAAACTTGACCCCAAGCCCAGTGCAGTTTGTCAGCTGACAAAGTTATTGAAATGGACAGTGTGTAAATAACCATCAACAGACTGCTGTTACACACAGACAAACACGCTGCTCACACAGCAGCGCAGCACGGCACTCATGCTGAGCTTGTGCTGCGTTCAGGCGTTGTCACGTAAATAACAACTTCCAGCACTTAAATAGGTCATAGCACAAAACAGCAGCATGTCAAGTGACTTTTTACTTTTATTATATTCAATACAATTGTATGTTCCTAAATCTTAAGACACCTCATATGTAAGCTAGACAGACATTTCACCTGCTCATTACTGTGCACACATGTACTGTATGTACTTAGTCCTAAAGAGCCCTTCTGGTACCAGTAGATACACAGAAACATCCCAGCAGGCTGTGCTTTGCATACAAAAAAGTTTCACGCATGTGAAAATTATTTTTCATGCGTGTGCTTCACCTCCACTGCTACAACTCCATCCTAGGGGAAACACTGTTGTGTGCGTTTTGTGCAACAGGTGGATGTGGTAGTCTACTGGTAGAGTAGAGAGAGAGCTAAGTAGCACTGAAGTAGAGTAGAGCAGGGCAGAGAGATGGAAGCAAAATATATTAAACCCGGTGTTAAAGTCATAGTTCAGGTTTTTGGACATGAAGTTGTGTGAAATGTTGACCATCTGTAGCTCTGATGTGACAGTGTCACTACTGTCAACAAGCCTCCTGCTCTGAGAAATCGCCCGTAGCTTACCGGAGAAAAAGTAGTTCTGAAGATATAAGGGAGACATGTAACCAAAAGGTTTTAAGCTACAAAAAAGTATGCATGTGTTTTGTTACTCTATTTCATTAATTTTAAAACATCCCCGCATTACGTAAGACCTTGCTATCAATTGGGAGTATTTTCTGGCCAGTATCACTCCGCCATGTAGGCCCGCAAGACAGCACGTGAACAGAAATCAATTAGACAGTTCATCACCACGCCGTGCAGGTGCACAGGATAGCAACGGCTAACGAAAACTTCATTGGCTGTTTCCAACAGAGAACCAGTAGGCTATTATTAGCAAGGAAAAAGATGTACTAGCCCTATATATACCTACTACTACAGCGCGAACACCGGCTCAGGCTCACGACACACCCTCGTCAGCTGCTGTAGGTAAACAGAGGAATACCAAAATGGTGCAAACTTGTGATTTCCCCAGCTGTGGGAATAAAAACATCACCGGCTCCTAATTCCATCGGTTTCCTGTTACAGATGTTACATCTGTAACAGGAAACCGACAGTTCTGAAGATATAATGTTACATCTGTAACAGGTGATGATGAAGTTTTCGTTAGCCGTTGCTATCCTGCGCACCTGCACGGCGTGGTGATGAACTGTCTATTTGATTTCTGTTCGCGTGCTGTCTTGCGGGCCTCCACGGTGGAGTGATACTGGCCAGAAAATAGTCCCAGTTGATAGCAAGGTCTGAAGTAATGCGGGGATGTTTAAAAATTAATGAAATAGTCTAACAAAACACATGCATACTTTTTTGTAGCTTAAAACCTTTTGGTTACGTGTCCACCTTATATCTTCAGTGGCAGAGCTGGGCGCATTTCGACTGACACAGAACCAAATCGTCAGAACACCGGTGCCGGTTCCCGAACCTAATTAAGTAGGCTACTTACAATGGCATGAAAGACAATCTGACATTCTGTTTGTTGTTGGTTATTTCCTTAAAAAAATACGACTTTATTCTTGTAATATTATGACTTCAATCTCATTAAATAACGACTTTAATCTCATAATTCGACTTTATTCTCGTAGCCTAATATTATGACTTTTTCTCAGTTATGACTTTATTCTCGGAATCTCCGATTTTTTTTTTCTTCAATGTGGCCCTAATACTCCGTTGTACCCTAATACTCGTAATTTACAATATTAATATATACACATACAATATTGTGTATATACACATTATAATAAAGATATGGGATATAGTCAAGATGGCACCACCCGAGTGGCAGCTGGTTACAGTAGTTCCGACCCCCCTTCATGGATGTGCAGTATGTGGCTCTGAGCGAAGCAGTGGCTAATGTGGCACCTTTCCTGATGTCATAATTACAAGATCCTTATCTTGTAATTACGAGATCCTGATCTCGTAATTACGAGATCTTTTCTCATAATTACGAGATAAGGTGGCTATTTTTTTTTATCCAGTGAATGCAATGTGCTTCGGTAATATATGGAGACCTATGATGCTTTTTTCAGGGTCATATTGATATAAATATGTAATATTGGGGTCTAGTGGAATAGATTTATGTGCTTTAATGTTAAAACACACATCATGGGCTCTAGTTTCGCAGACCGGGTGAGGCGGGGGCGCAGCGCACCTGCGCTTCGCCAACTGGGTGTGGCCAGGAGGATTTTGCATGTTTGGCACACCATGTGCCTGGCACAGCTACTCCTCTTTCCCACCTCTGTCCCTCCTACCTGCACAAGTCGGAAAGAGGGAGGAGAGAAGGCGTGGAGTGGGTTTTACACACATCACACCAATCAAATGAGCCCCTCTCCTCGCCCTTAAATGTGCCGCGAGAAGGCGTAATGAGAGTTTATTCAATTCGCCATGGCAGAAGAGAGCAGCAGCGTCAGATGGCCAAACTTCTCCCAGGAGGAAACTGATGTTTTGGTCCGGGAGGTCCAAGCTCACAGTTTCCGAATATACGGAACTGCAAGCAGACCTCCACGGGCTGATGATGTAAAGGTAGCCTGGGAGGAGGTCACCACAATTGTAAATCAATGTTACGTTTCTCTCGTGCACGCGCGCTCTCTCTTTCTCTCTCGCAGTCTCACTCTGTTTCTTTTCTTTTGACTTTTCTAAGATGACAGATGCTGAATATATACTCCCTATCTGATGCTGTGGCTGTTTGTGGTTGGCTGAGAGGGATGTCAACTCAATAGTTTGCAGCTGTGTTAATCAAATCATGCTGGGTTTCCATTACGCGTGCCAAACGTGCCAAACAACGATATAGAGATACATTTATATGCTGATTGCAGACAGTTGCATTGAATCGTGTTTTTTTGGGTATTTATTGCATTGTTAATGTGCCTGACATTCTGGAAACCTGCCTGTGAGGTTTTGGTGACGGGAACTGCCTATTGGTCCTACAGCCCATTGGTTCGACATCCCATTGTTCCGACCATATTAAACCCATTGTTCCGAAGTCCATTCCGAAATCATCATGATGCCCTTTGGTTAAGGTCTGGTTAGGTTAATGCACAAAAACCACTTGGTTAGGGTCAGGAAAAGATCATGGTGTGGGTTAAAATGAAAAAGAAAGTGACAAACACATAAGCCATGAGCCTGCTCCGCCTCAAGCCTTTCCCAGCTGACCCAGAGCCGGTCGCGGCGCACCATACGCCCGCCGTTAGCCGTTCAGCACCGCGGACAGTTGGACTAATGGAATGTTGAACCAATGGGCTGTCGGACCAATGACATGGACCCTTGGTGATGTGTGCGCACTGTCCGCCAGTCAGCCAAACTTAGGCTTACACCGGCTGCAATCCGCCTGCGCTGACAGTAGACCTGGTTTCAGCTGGCGAGTCAAGCTGGATCTGTCGACACCTCCCCCTGCTGCGCCGCCACACCCATCTCAGCGCACCTCGATCTGCCAAACTACCAAACTGAGTTGCGCTGCTTGAAACTAGCTCTGCGCGGGGTTCGCCACCCTGCGCTGTGCCAGGAAACTAGAGCCCTATATGTCCTCTGACTGAAACGCTGTGTTTGGGCTTTATGTCCCACCTCCCTAGCAGCCCAGTCTGCTCTGATTGGTCAGCTCGCTCAGTCTGTTGTGATTGGTGCAACGCTTAGAGCATGAATCGGAAAGGTCACACCCCTTACCTTATCTGACTTCACCTTCGGAGGCTGCAGAAAACAACAACAGAGGCTTAGCTAACAATGGCAAACGTTTATCCTCATCAATTTGAGTGAAGAAACACAAGCCGATAGACTCTGAAGCTGCCTCGAAACAAACACTGTAGTGGGACGTTTCACAGTGCTAAGTTTTTATTTTGTAGTTGTCTTATATTTCAGCTGTAACATAATAAGTGTAACTTATCTGACGTTATGGTAACTACTGTATGTCTGTGCTCTGATTGAATGAAGTTGGAAACATCTGCTGCAGAGCAGAAAAGGTTTTAAACAATATAGTTAGTTACTACATAACATGGAAACACCAACAACAGCACTCAGCTGTTATATGACGTGGTGTAAAGATCAACTCCTTTTTTCATCTAAGCATGCTTTCTATGATCAGACTAATGTAGTTTGTATTGCGTAATAATACCAGTTATTATAAATTCTGCTACTAACACATTCCCTGTTAAAACCACAAAAGTTTTAACCCATGAATTCATCAATTTTACCACAGCAGATTGAAATGACAGGTATCTGTATTATACAAAAACAATGAATAGAAATAATTGGTACATTCAGATGTCTTAGCTGTCATGTTTACTAAAACCATTCTACTAAAATGTAGCTGCATTTCATAATCATCTTCACCTTTCAAAGTTTCCTAGTAAAACATATGTTGCTTCCTGAAACAGTATTTGTTCTATGCAGTGATGTTGTCTCCTGAGTCTATATTTGCTTACTTATTAATCGGTATGCCTTGTGTCTTTTTAGCCTATTAGGTTTTGGGGTAATGGACCATGTTCCAGTTCATCCTACATGTTTGATACACCATCCAGGCCTGGAGCCTGACTGTTTGAATCCGTACACCCCACAGAACATCCAGAACATTTACAGCTATGACTATGGACCCTTACGGCACAGAGCTGAAGAAGAGTACGTTTTTATGACATGTAACGAGATACAACTGTGTCAACTCAATTCTGAACACTAAGGTTCTTCTGTTAAGTCTTTTGTCAAAAGAACTTTATTTTTGGCCAATGTAAACAACAAAAACTACAAAAAACTTACTAAATAATATACAATAGATGTATAAACATACACACAGCAGCGTTTTATCTGCAACACTAATATTGTCCAATTCTTTCCATTCAGGCATCCATCCCATCCTGTGTTGTACTCCAGGAGTTTCCTGATCCAGCTAGTCACTGCGTTGGCTTCATGCTGCCCATTTGCTGAAGTGAGAGCTGTGTAAGGCAACCACTTCCTCCTTTGAGGGTCTCTCATACTGGAATGTCAGGTCCTTTGATATTTTGATATAGGGATTTTGGGGAAGACTAGCCCCATCAGGTCATCTACAGTCTGTAAAATATTCAAATTAAATATTGAGTTCCTGGTGTTTTTAACTTAAGTGTTTCCCTGAATCCACCTTTCTTGTTTATATTTCAAGTGATGCCACTTTATTTCATATCTTTTATCTGATGTTATTATGTTGGTAATAAAAACAAAATTAAAGCTGCAAGCAGTGATGAACGGGCCCTCGCACGTTCACGCAACTCGGGGGGGCTGGCAGGACGTCTTCTGACGTGTCAGTTCATTTCTGTCAAAGTTAGACATCGCATGCAGGAGTGACTTTGCATATCTTTGATACAGTGCTGGAATGACATATTTCATATTTTGTATCACTTCCTCTTTCCACTAGAGGGAGTTGGACAGCGCAGTAATTATCCATCATGTTTTTGTGCATCAAATATACACCACAGCATTT
The DNA here is from genome assembly GCF_041903045.1 of Epinephelus lanceolatus. Classification (NCBI taxonomy): domain Eukaryota; kingdom Metazoa; phylum Chordata; class Actinopteri; order Perciformes; family Serranidae; genus Epinephelus; species Epinephelus lanceolatus. The sequence continues at coordinate 1,284,216 of NC_135745.1, read as the reverse complement.
AACTTTCAGATAAATCAAAAGATAAGTGTTTGAGACCTACTTCCTGTCACCACTAGTTAACACTATGAGTATCAGGAAATATGGTCATATAAATGTTTTCAGGGCAGAACTAATATGAATTATCTGAAGTTTGATGGAGATCAGAACATTTACGGCAACAATATAGCAATTTCCTGTTTCATGGCGAGACCTCAAAATTAAACCCTCTGCATACACCTACATCTTGTGGGACAGATGGGAACAGGTTCCAGGTGCCTATGGCTGCACGGGCTGCAGGACAGCAGTGTGCTGTAGCCATCAGCCTTGCCCCCACCTGTCTCCTATGTCCCTCAATTTTAATGCACCACATCACACTTATGGGCACTCACATTCACATTCACGGTGTAGGGTTAATGTTTCTCCGTCAGGGATCGGAGAATCATAGTAAGAGGGGGGGTGGTGGGTTTACACACACTGTAGATACGCATGGCGTGGCTCGTGGGGCCCGGCCCTCCTGGGCTGAGGGTTGGAGCTAGGGAGTGTCGGGCGGTGGGTGGGCGGGCCCTCCTGCCCCGCCTGTCTGGGGTGTGTCTCTGGCTCTCTGGGGGTGCCGGCCATTGCCGCCCCGGGTCCTTGGGCCTGCGTGGTGTCCTGCGGCCTCTGCGGCTCCCTGGTCTTGGGGTCTGGGTGCTCCTGCGGTCTTGGGGTGCCATACCACCCCCCTTCCCCCACAGGGCTGGCCCTGGACCCTGGTGATGGTTTTCATAAACACATTGGGAGGGTTCAAATACACGCATGCATGTTCGATACTTCAGCTCCGTGACGCATCGCAAAGAACCGATGGGATCACTCCAAAGGGGCCCACTTGCTTCTCAAACCTACCACACTACGCTGGCAACTCTTCTCTACAATTGGGCTTTCCCCCTCCACCAAGACTCTCACATTTTTGGTGTTCAGTATAGACTTCTCTCTTGTTTTTGTTTTTCAGTACAGTATAGTAGACATGTATATGTTTATTTTTGATAATCTGCATGGAGCACAACCACCTCAAGGCCACAATACATCAGCTACACTGCCTGTTTCTCCCCTTTTTTTTTTTTTTGTTTGTTTGTTTATTTGTTTGTTTGTTTTTCCTCCTTCTTCTCTGCATGCACTGTCACTATATAACTCAGGACTTAAGCACTTGCCCCCTCCCCCTTGCTTGTTTCCTTACTTTCCCCTTGACACACTTTGGTGTATCACGGCCCTCTCTGGCTCATATTAGGAAGTTTTTCCAATAAAGGCTGTTAGGCTAGTCTCCAGGGAGGGTGGGTGACGGTCACAACCACGCATTATGGGTATAAAATACTTGACTGCAAGATTAACAGTGCATCAATCTTCACAAGAAGCTTACACCCTTTTGTGGCGCTAAGCTATGAAGACCAATGCAGACAAGTAGAAAAAAGAAAAAGAAAAAAAAAATGAAACCCTCTGCAGCACGTATTGACACTAATGATATGTCATGTTTGTGTACATCAAATACACACCACAGCACTGAAATTTCAGGTTAATCCAAAGATAAGTGTCTGGTAAGAAGTACTTCCTTTCACCACTAGGTGACGCTATGACTATCACGGAATATTGTCATATAAATGTGTTCAGGGTGGGACAAATATGAATTATGTCAATTTTGGTGGACAACAGACCATTTACTCCAAATTTATAGCAATTTCCTGTTTCATGGCGAGACATCAAAATTAAACCCTCTGCAGCACACGTAGACACTAATGATATGTCATGTTTGTGAACATCAAATATAGACCACAGCATTGAAATTTCAGGTTAATCCAAAGATAAGTGTCTGATAAGAAGTACTTCCTTTCGACACTAGGTGGCGCTATGATTATCAGGCAATATAGTAATGAAAATGTGTTCAGTGCGGGACTCATATGAATCATGTGAAGTTTGGTGGAAATTGGACCATTTATGCCAGAGCTACAGCAGTCTCGTTTTTCATGGCGAGGCCTCAAGATTCAACGCTCGGCAGCAGGCGCGCCATTCAACATTGGGCAAATCCTGTGATAACTTTTGGTCACAACGTAGTCACGCTTACATACACCAAGTTTGGAGCCAATCTGATTAAATCTGTAGGACAAGTTCGTTAATTTACAAGCCCTGGAATTGGGCAAAAATGCACAAAAGTGGCAAGAGTAAATTCAAAATGGCGGACTTCCTGTTGGGTTTGGAGCATTGCTCCAAGAGACTTTTTTGTACGTAATAGAGTGTTACAGGTGCCTACCAAGTTTCATACATGCAGGTCAAAGCAGCTTTGGGGGCTGCTTAATTGAAATATTCTAGGGGGCGCTGTTGAGCCATCTTGGTGCATCAAAGCACAAAAATCACATCAGACAGCAGGACTTGTGACCTGTGATGTGTATGCCACGTTTGGTGAGTTTTCAAGCATCCCTTGTCCCTTCAAAACAACATCGTGTTTGATGGCGAACAAGGCGGCGCCACGGTGACAGCGTTCGATGAAAACTAAAAAGCTTCATTTTTAAGCATCATCAAGGTCTAAGGACTTAGACCAGCAAGTTTGAGGTGGGTCTGATTAACCTGCTAGAAGCGGGACATCAAAGAATGTATAAAGTAGCTTTCTGTTGCCAGAAGGTGGCGCTATGGCAGTGATTCGAAATTCCTCTGTAGATGTGTTCAGGGCTGGACTGTCATCATATGTGTCAAGTTTTGGCAAGATATTCCCACGTGGAGTCAAGTTACAGCAACGTTTATCATCACGGCGAAACATCAAAGTTCGCCGCCAGGCCATGGCCACGCCCTTTGACGAAAACTCACAGTTTCCACAATAAAGCGTCCCATCAACGTCTTATGACCTTTTTCACCAAGTTTGAAGTGGATCTGGTCAAGTCTGTAGGAGATGTACATTCAAGTCTAAAACATGACATTTCCCATTGCCATTAGTGGGCGCTATGTTTATCTCTAATTATTAACATGTAGATGTGTTCAGGGCACACAGTGGAGCATTTTCAGGGATGCAGCTACATCAGGGGACTGTGTAGACCTTCAGGAATACACAGAGGCTGTCATTGGATTTATAATCAAATGCATGGATGATGTGACCATGATCAAATCTGTCAAGTCACGTGCTAGTGACAAGCCATGGTTGACAGGGGAGGTCTGCTCACTGCTGAAGATCAGGGATGCTGCCTTTCGATCTGGTGACACGGCAGCATACAACCTGGCAAGGAACAACTTAAAGAGAAGCATCAGAGAGGCTAAAAGGCTATATGGGAAAAAACTGGCAAGTCACTTTACAGACAACAAGGACACACGGTGCGTGTAGCAGGGTTTCCAGACAGTAACAGGCTATAAGCCCACTGTGCAGTCAGGCCAAAATGACCCCACCCTACCAGAAAACCTCAATACCTTTTACTCCCAGTTTGAGGCCACTGTGGCAGGGGGGCACACAGACTTCCATCATCACCCACTGACCAGGCACTCCAGCTATCTGCTGACAGTGTTAAGAGGGTCTTCTCCAAGATCACCCCTCAGCTGTGTACTGAAGAACTGTGCAGAACAATTGAAGGATATTTTCACAGACATATTCAACTTTTCCCTCAGTCAAGCCACATTACCCACCTGTTTCAAGAGTGCCACTATAATACCTGTGCCCAAGAAACGAAATCCAACTTGTCAAATGACTACCGCCCAATAGCATTGACTCCAATAGCCATAAAATGCTTTGAACGACTCATCATGCAACATCTCAAGTCACGCCACCCTGCCAACTTTGATCCCCTACAATTTGCATATGGAGCAAAGCAGTCTACGGACAACACCATATCCATCCTACTCCATCTTACTCTGACTCACCTGGAAAATAAAAACACCCATGCCAGGATCCTGCTAATTGATTTTAGCTTGAATTTCAATACAATCTTGCCACAGCAGCTGGTGGAGAAGCTGCAGCTACTGGAAATAGACTCAACCATCTGTCACAACGCCGGCAGACAGTCAGAATTGGCAGTACCACCTCCCAACCCACTGTGGTGAGCACAGGATTGCCATAGGGCTGTGTACTAAGCCCACTATTGTTCACACTGCTGACACATGACTGCTCTGCACGCTTCAACACAAACCACATCTTGAAGTTCGCTGATGACACTACAGTTGTGGGCCTCATCAGCAACGGGGATGAGAGAGTAGACAGAAGTGAGGTGGAGCAACTGACAGCCTGGTGCACAACACACAATCTTACACTTAATACAGTCAAAACTAAGAAGATGGTTGTGGACTTTGGGTGGCTACTTCCACTCATCACCCACCACTGACCATCAGGGGATCTGTGGTAGAGAGGGTGAAGTGCACCAAGTTTCTGGGTGTGCACCTGAATGACGACTTGACCTCCAGTGACAACACTACAGACATCATCAAGAAGGCACAACAGCTCCTTCGTAGACTGAGGACAGCAGACCTCTCCACCCCAGCACTGACAATCTTTTACAGAGGAACCATCGAGAGCATCACATACTGCATCACTTCCTGGTTTGGTAACAGCAGGTCAGATGAGAGACACAAACTGAACAGGATTGTGAGAAGAACTTCAGTTTTAGTTTGTGAAGCAATCCTCAGGAAAAAAGTGGGAACACAATAAAATGTCTGGGTTGTATTGTGGAGGAATTGTATCAAAAATAAATCCCACTTCTTTGTTCCTTAGTCCTTTGACAGTTCAAACAAGGGTAATTTTTTGTCACAATGAAGAAAGCAGTGTCTCCTAAACATGGTGTCTCCTCAATGGTTCACACACTGCAGCATCTCTCCTCACCCTATGCTCGGAGCAGGTGTGTTCGGGGGTGCAGCTCAGTGGCCTGCAGGCGGGCACTGTGTGCCATGCACACTATTATGAAATAAATTGCAGAAGTAAAAGTGGGAAATTCAAACAAGTGGTTTCAGGCAGGTCAGGATCTGTGTGCCTGTGGGGAGACAGAACTCCCTTTAGACTGAACTTTTTTTTCTTTTGTTTTTTTTTTACTTGGCAGACCTTATAGAGGCAGGAAAATGCTATATAACACACTAAAGAAGAGGGAAACCCTCAAAAAGCATAATCAGTCTCCTTTAAAACATAGATATTTCTTCTTACAGATAATATGCCTGTTTCATTAATAGGACTTGAAGTTTTTTTCATTTTCTGCCTCCAAGCACCAAGAGATCCCTTACCTGTCCTACTGGCTGTCATTTCTCAGTAATTTTTCATTTCATCTACATAAATGTCATCTCTACAGCCTGAGCAAAATCTTGGTAAAGTGAATACATTTCAGAAATACAATATACAGTTTTTGAATTTGGATGCCTTTTTCATTCTCTACTCACACATTGTGATTGGCTGATGAGACATTCATCAGTTTCTGACTGTGACTGATGCATCTGTCCATTAGTCTCTCTATATCTGCCTTTGGCCCAATCCCATTTCTCATTTTCGCCCCTAACCCTACCCCTAACCCTCTTTTTCGAGTGCCCCTTGCCCCTTGCAACAAAGTAACAAGGGGTAGGGGTTGAAATATTCCCCTATGAAATGGGACAACCCTTCATACCCACAAACGTCATCATTAGTCGTCAGTGACGTCATAAAAAGACGCGACGAGTATGTTGCCGGGGAAACTTCACAACTAGCAATTTTTTTTTGTTATGTTTGTTAGAACAAATGTATATAATACATTGAAATGACATTTCCGATCATAGTCTTTAAATCTTTAGTTTCGAAGAAAATACTTACATTTATGGTTTTCTTTCATTGCCTCTGAAGCTTTCCCTGCCATCTTGCCGGTGATTCACAAGGCATTCTGGGAGATTTCTCGTAGCACTTGCTTTGAAGTGTGCCTCTGAAAAAATTCCGTTTGGAGGGCCATATAGCCCTAGCATTCTGCCCTTCCCCTCTGCCTCAATGAGAACCTGGACATCCCTACCCCTATGCGTGAACGCGCAAAACGGAGGGGTAGGGGCAAGTGGTAGGGTTAAGGGGTGTATTGGGATTGGGCCTTTCTCTCCCTATCTGTACAGTATGTCTGTCTGTCTGTGTCTTTGTCCCTCTCTTTCTGTCAGACAATACAACCATCAACCAGCTCTTTCTTCAACCACCAGGAATGCTGACTATCAACAATTAGGGAGATTTACAATATCCTGCAAACAACAATGATCAAGGTAAGAGGACACATTTCTCCCCCATGGGCACTACACCAGACCACTGACCCAAACCACTTTTGATCCTGCAAGATCTCCCAGAGACAGAGATGCAAAGAAAAGTTAATTAAATTTAATTTTATTTAGGCCCAAAAATCAAAAATTATAATTTGCCTCAGAGGGCTTTACAGCAGACGACATCCCTCTTTCCTTTGGACCTTCACAGTGGATAAGGAAAAACTCCCCCAAAAAATCCCCTTTAATGGGGAAAAAATGGTAGAAACCTCAGGAAGAGCAACTGAGGAGGGATCCCTCTTCCAGGACAAACATGCAATAGATGTCGTACAGTACAGATCAACATAATACATTTACAGTAATCCATGTGACAAAATGATACATAAAGAGAGACAAAGAGAGAAATTGAGATAGAGACAGAGAGACAGAGGCAGAGAGAACAGCAGGGCAGACAGTAATGACAATAGCTACAACAACATTAATTTAATAATAAGTAATAATATAATAATAATAATAATAATAATAATAATAACAGTAAATACAAGCCAGTCACCCACAGAAACTATCTGGCAATAACTTAAGTCCCACTATGAACTCCGATCTCTTCTAAAATGTAGTGTAATGGCCTTTAGGACACTGGGGAGCGAGGGAATATTATTTAGGGACAAAGGTAGCAATCTCTCTTTCTTTGTCTAGTTTCAGCTCGCAGAACAAGAAAGTGCAGTGGGGTGCAGACACAACACATGTGGATGCCAAATAATTGCTCAGTGATATATTAACTGAAACACATGACCCACATTATGTAATGCCAGAGTGTGTCATGTGTTATCTATTTCTTAACATAGAGAAATAGATAACACATGACACACTCTGGCATTACATAATGTGGGTGTGTGTCATGTGTTATCTATTTCTTAACATAGAGCCCAAATACAGCAGCTGAGAAGAAGGTCACCTTACAGGCACACTGTGGTCACGGTAGGTTGATTCTCTTATAACACCCTAATCAGCTCGGTTATTTTGTAAGTGCACAGTCAAGTAAACATTGTGACGTTTTTTTGTTTGGTTTTTTTTATCATAGCTTTCTATAATCTGCTTATGGGCTCAAAGTGTAAACCTTGAGTGGGGATTATGGAGTGAATGTCATCGCAACATATTGCTTGTCTGGGTGCAATCTAAACTAGAATTACTGCCGTCTGTGAAAACGTGTATGCTTCACACACATCCTTTTCAAGGTGGTCACCCAAGATTAGTGTCACTAACTCAGTATCTGGCCAAATGTCATCCTTACTGTTCCTGAGTTATTACGTAAGGGCCAAAGGTGTTTTCAGAGAACATTATAATGTCACAGTGAACTCCACCTTTGATCTTTGGCCATCAAACTCTAATCAGTTAATTCTTGAGTCAAAGTGGACTTTTGTGCTAAATTTGAGGAAATTTCCTCAAGGCCCTCTTGAGCATTGTGTTCACAAGAAAGAGATGGATGTAAGGTCACAGTGATCTTTGACCTACAACCACCAAAATCTAATAATTTCATTGTTCAGTCAAAGTAGATGTTTGTGCAAAATTTAAGAAATTCTCCCAAGGCATTCTTGAGATATTGAACTCACAAGAATAGAATGGATGGACAGATGGATGGACAAATGGACGGACAGCCCAAAAAACATAATGCCTCCAGGCTCAGCTATTGCTGGCACAGACACATAATAAAGTAAAGGTATAATACATTAGTTGAATAATTTTAGTGTGCTTTTCTTTTCCACTTTTAGTATTAGTTGTCTCAACATTAAGCATGTCACTTTTCTGGGTGTTACCTAAATTAATTCAAGGTATGGCACATGGTTTGTTAATTTTATGAAAAACTTTGTTTTGTAAGTTTTGTCTGAGTGAATCCTAATGTCATGTCTATTTTCATAGGACTGTCTTGAAGAGGAATATTGCTTGTTACTGTTTTACCCTCAGTAAGAGTTTGTTCAGAGTAACAGCCCTTTTGTTTTTGTTTGGCCGACAGGCATGGTATCTTAATCTTAAACAATGTCCACCAAACATTTTCAGTATGTTACCTTTGGAACCGAAAGTACCCTTCAGACATGCTACCTAGACCCTAGCGTTTCCACCTCAAACCGTGACCTTAAATGTGGGTGGGGTTACTGTCACTCACTGCTCCATCCAGCAGTCAATGTATTTCCTCATTATTGGTGACACAGAGAAAAGTCTGCACCCCGTTTGTCATCCACAGAACGGGACTCCATGCCAACATTTTCAGAACAAAATAAAACACGCTATAGTAAGAGTCTCTCTCCATGGGATATTTAAAAATAGCGGGTTTGTGCACTTTATGGCAAGCTCTGGGGTTAAGTGTTGCCTTCTCTTTTCTCTGAGTGAGGATAACAATATATTGCAGTTCACATAAACCGTCTGAAATATATACATATATATATATATATATATATGTATATATATATATATATATATATATATATATATATATATAAATGCTTAAAGATCCACTCATTACCAAAAGTGTATGTCATATAAAAACTTGAATAATGGTCAAAGTTGTAATACGGAATATTTAAGGTGTGTTGATTGAGTCACTTCATCAGCTTGTGCATTCAGTAACATTACGAGTTAATGTTCCACCTTAAAAATCCTGGTTATTTTTTCTCAGACTCCAGCTGCTGCAAGAGGTGCAAAACATCCTTATATTTTATAGTTACAGTCTACTAATTTAGCTCTCCACAATACAAACAGAGGCTTCTGCCTCAAAACCAGCCACAACTCAGCCCTGAGCGGAGTGACCATTCACTATTGACCAATCAATGGACTGCAGTGTTTACAGCTCCATCTTTTAGTACCACATCTGTGTGCTAGGTGCCCCAACAGAAGGGGTACCAAAAATGGTAACGGTACGGAAGGGTTCTGTTGGTACTGCTAACTTATTGGTATTGGTAACTTTTCGCAGTGGAAACAGAAAAAAAGTGTACCAAACTGAACCATACTGCTCAGTGGAAATGGGGCTTTAGATACCCCCTCTTGTTTGCTCATAGTGATGTGACTCCACCCATTATTCCCTGCATGCAGATGTGTGTAGTCTGTGATTCTAAAAGTCTGCAGTGATTTGTTGCCCTGTTTATCTTTTTTGCTCCTCATCATGTTTGTTTGGCAAAATTACATAGGAATAATTAAAGGCTACTGATACATCTAAGAGTCATTTATGTCAAGTTGGCCTCTGCACACTCATTGTAGTTTTTGGTATATTTAGAGTGTTGCCCTCCTTTTAATTGTTCTATTAGTGTTATGGCTACTCTATTAAAAAAATAGCAGAGTAGTCTTCTGAGGAGGAGGTCTATGACTCACTAAATAATAAGCACTCACAGAGATCTTTCCAGCTTCAAAAAAGGTTCTGAATTTATTTACATAAACAAAAATATTCTCTGTGGTTGACTTCACCCAATGACCAAAACAAATGGCTTAATTTAGTGGTAGATTAACTGTCTTACTCCTCACTCCTTCAACACATAAGGCAGACAAAAGTTAAACCTAGCTGTCCTCTCTCCCTAATCATAGGAGGATGGCCTGACTAGGAGGAGGGCCATGAGCAGTAGAGAGCAATCATAATAAATCATAGTTTCAATAATTAATCAACATTATCATCAGAATTATTTTGATTTACCATTTTCCAAAAAATGAATAAATAATATGAATAGGCTCCAACAATTAGTGTGTAAAATTATTAGTAAAAATTCTATTTCATGAGCTGTTGGCCTCTTCTGGACATACCTTTGCATATGTGACCCAGATTGGGAGGTATTAGTTATATCTTCATTTCACACAATTCCCATAATTACATAATTGGCTCTGTTGGCAGGATTCAGAGGCTATTTTTTTCCTCTCGTTTTATTTTTTTGGCCTTATTTATTTATTTATTGATTGATTGTGGCCCTGTTGATCACTTAAGAGTAGAATGGGAGAAAGCAGTTGCAGGTCTTCAATGATGGTGGAACCAAGGGTTACTGCCTTTGCTACTGCCTCCACTGGTTAGGCCTAATGTGGAGTAGGCCTATATCTTAGCTCATATACAGCTCATGTATACATTAACAGAGCCTTTACTCTCTGCTTAACAACCTTGTCCTGCATTAGAACTAATAGTTCAATGACCAAGCTCTCGAGAAAAGAAAACACTGAATTTGTCAAAAAATAAATAATCTATTATGACTATATGATTGTTAAAAAAAACAAAAAACAAAAACAGAATTGAGACAGATAATTATATAAAAAGTTCCTCAAATTTTCACAGGAAATAATCTGCTAAAATTCATCCAAATCTCATCGTTTGACACAAACTTCCTTTGGTTACTGTGTTCACTATTTGAGCTATCTGCACAGTTTATCAGTTGTTTTGTGCTGTTACTGTTATACATTGAATATAATGTGATGTTATTTAGTCAGGCCACCCTTGTGGGCCTACTCACTCTGTCCCTCGAATTTGCGGATGATGGTGTCCAAGAAAGTGTTCTGGGGAGCCACATGGCCCCGTCTCACCGGCATGGTTCAGACCCCGCTATGGAACCTCCTTTGGCTCCGACTGGCTGAAAGCTTAACTATCCCAATCTGTTAAATGCTGCTCTCTTGTACAACAATCATCTCCAGCAGTTTGTCTGTCCTGGGCCACATCCTTTCCTCCCTTCTGTCTTATGCTCACTCTCTCCCTCATGCTCTCTCCAGTGTGACTGCAGAGGCCCGCCCATAATCTAAACCCTCACCTCTGATTGGTCCAAACAACAGGTAGTTTATATGTAGCAGCCATCTATTACTGCAACTACTAACAAGACCACCAGGGTCCGCCGTGAAAACAAAGGATCAATTGCAATGTGGTTGAGAATTCAATGAAAGCCAGTAGGGAAAAAGAAAAAGTTGCAACAAAAAGGATATGATTTTACCCAAGTGTTGCCAGTAGCATAACAAAGTTACAAGTAGATGGACAGTATCAGCTACTGGACTATATCTTTGAACATCTGGGTGAACTGGCTGACCCAACACAATTTATGTCTGTACATAAACGTATCCTTTGTAAGAGAAAGATGCCATGTTAACAGTAGCAGAGTCACGGTCACCCAGCACTGTAACAAGCTGCTACTCCTAAAAAAGGGGTGATGTTAGTGACATCTACTGGATGAATGTTTTAATGACAGTTGTTGTGCTGTAAATTATTTAATAGTTGGTTTAATTTGGCTTAAATAAAACTGTAAACAGAAACCATATATAAAAGCCCTGTTCTGTCAATGAAATGTTCCCATCTTTGGAACTCAATGTGATGTGTGCATTTTCAATAGGTTTGGAAGACTTTACAAAAAATAATTTCCATGATCAGCTTTGATGATGACTGATGACTCCTTTGATTCTATACCTGTGTGAATTGAACTGGTTTCACACATTTTTCAACACTGACTTCACTTTTGCTCTTCATACACACTCTATACCAACATGCAGCGTAGCACAACAGTTCATCTCACATCCAAAATGTACAGACGCAACCAAAACACATGAATTAACAGAGCCATCCGGGATCCCGGTTGTGTCCTGTTGGATGTGCTGCCAAATTTATGAAAACAACATTTAGGATGGCTTCTGGTAGTGATATGTGAGTTTGTGGGCAACAGCTCTGGTGGACATTACTGCAGTCAGCACAGAACTTGTGCCAACTGTGGCACTGTGTTGTGTGATCAAACTGCACATTTTAGAGCGGTCTTTTATTGTGACCATCTTGAGACATGCCTGCGTAGTAATGATGCTGTTTAATCAACATCTTGGTATGACAAACCTGTCAAGTGGACGAACTGTCTTGTAAAAAGAAAAGTGCTCACTAACAGGGATTTTCACAACTTTGAGACCAAAAATTGAGAATAATATATCTACTGAGTGTGTGAAAAAAAGTCTTAGATCTTAACCTTAAACCTTTGAAAAATGGGAGCAAGAACAAAGTGTAGCATTTTTGTTCAGTGTATATAAATCAGCAAAAGACAGGAGTTAAATTCTATATATGTGCACACAAATTTGGCCACAAAAGCTGATTCTGGTTCAGCTCTATCTGATGAGAAAAAAAACTTATACAGTTTTACATGTATGTATTTACTCTTGGGGACATTCCTTTCTCCATGTGAGACTGTGAATACAGAGTGTTGGAGGAAAATGAGAAGATTTCTGGTATAAACAATACCAGTGTATTAAAACCTGACCATCACTGGCTTTAGACCTGTCAGCTGAATCTGTGCCAGATCTTTGTTTGGTTTCATCCTAAAGGTTTTATGTGACAATTGAGGTACCAACTTAGTAACAGGTTTAACACAAAGAGCTTTAAAAAAAAAAATGACAGTCACAAATATGATACAGCACCAACATACATCAAACATTATGTGATGTTAGTTGTTCTATCTTTCTAGAAGACGTCTCATTTGTCAGTGTAGTGCGATTTCTTTTCTGAACCTCGTTCAATACTACTTCTCATTGTCATATCATATGCAATATAACACTTACAAAGGACAAAATCCTGATGACCTAATGGGTTTGAATCATAATTTCTAGAGAGGTATATATGTTCTTATACTGTATACTGATGAAATAATACTGTCATATAAGTTGTGACTGTGTGTATTATCAATCAATCAATCAATCAATCAATCAATCAATCAATTTTATTTATAAAGCCCAATATCACAAATCACAATTAGCCTCACAGGGCTTTACAGCATATGACATCCCTCTGTCCTTAGGACCCTCGCAGTGGATAAGGGAAAACAAAAAAAACCTGAGGAGGGACTGAGGAGGGATCCCTCTTCCAGGACGGACAGACGTGCAATAGATGTCGCACACAACAGATCAGCACAATAATATCAGTAATCCGAATGACACAATGACAGAAAGAGAGACAGAGACAGAGACAGAGACAGAGAGAGATGCAGGACAGACGGTAATGACAGTAGTTTACAACAACATTAATGAAAGTAATAATATTATAGTTATAATTCTGGCTATTGTGGTACAATATGTTGAAAGTATATATTAATATTTGATAGTATACAGTACAAGCCAAAAGTTTGGACACACCTTCTCATTCAATGCGTTTTCTGTATTTTCATGACTATTTACATTGTAGATTCTCACTGAAGGCATCAAAACTATGAATGAACACATGTGGAGTTATGTACTTAACAAAAAAAGGTGAACTAACTGAAAACATGTTTTATATTCTAGTTTCTTCAAAATAGCCACCCTTTGCTCTGATTACTGCTTTGCACACTCTTGGCATTCTCTCGATGAGCTTCAAGAGGTAGTCACCCGAAATGGTTTCCACTTCACAGGTGTGCCTTATCAGGGTTAATTAGTGGAATTTCTTGCTTTATCAATGGGGTTGGGACCATCAGTTGTGTTGTGCAGAAGTCAGGTTAATACACAGCCGACAGCCCTATTAGACAACTGTTAAAATTCCTATTATGGCAAGAACCAATCAGCTAACTAAAGAAAAACGAGTGGCCATCATTACTTTAAGAAATGAAGGTCAGTCAGTCTGGAAAATTGCAAAAACTTTAAATGTGTCCCCAAGTGGAGTTGCAAAAACCATCAAGCGCTACAACGAAACTGGCACACATGAGGACCGACCCAGGAAAGGAAGACCAAGAGTCACCTCTGCTTCTGAGGATAAGTTCATCCGAGTCACCAGCCTCGGAAATCGCAAGTTAACAGCGGCTCAGATCAGAGACCAGATGAATGCCACACAGAGTTCTAGCAGCAGACCCATCTCTAGAACAACTGTTAAGAGGAGACTGCGCCAATCAGGCCTTCATGGTCAAATAGCTGCTAGGAAACCACTGCTAAGGAGAGGCAACAAGCAGAAGAGATTTGTTTGGGCCAAGAAACACAAGGAATGGACATTAGACCAGTGGAAATCTGTGCTTTGGTCTGATGAGTCCAAATTTGAGATCTTTGGTTCCAACCGCCGTGTCTTTGTGAGACGCAGAAAAGGTAAACGGATGGATTCCACATGCCTGGTTCCCACTGTGAAGCATGGAGGAGGAGGTGTGATGGTGTGGGGGTGTTTTGCTGGTGACACTGTTGGGGATTTATTCAAAATTGAAGGCACACTGAACCAGCATGGCTACCACAGCATCCTGCAGCGACATGCCATCCCATCCGGTTTGCGTTTAGTTGGACGATCATTTATTTTTCAACAGGACAATGACCCCAAACACACCTCCAGGCTGTGTAAGGGCTATTTGACCAAGAAGGAGAGTGATGGAGTGCTGCTTCAGATGACCTGGCCTCCACAGTCACCGGACCTGAACCCAATCGAGATGGTTTGGGGTGAGCTGGACCGCAGAGTGAAGGCAAAGGGGCCAACAAGTGCTAAACACCTCTGGGAACTCCTTCAAGACTGTTGGAAAACCATTTCAGGTGACTACCTCTTGAAGCTCATCGAGAGAATGCCAAGAGTGTGCAAAGCAGTAATCAGAGCAAAGGGTGGCTATTTTGAAGAAACTAGAATATAAAACATGTTTTCAGTTATTTCACCTTTTTTTGTTAAGTACATACCTCCACATGTGTTCATTCATAGTTTTGATGCCTTCAGTGAGAATCTACAATGTAAATAGTCATGAAAATAAAGAAAACGCATTGAATGAGAAGGTGTGTCCAAACTTTTGGCCTGTACTGTACATATGTATAGTATATGTGAGGTTTTAATATGTAACAAGCACATTGGTCTTGTGGCTGAACCTCTAGTTCCACACTGCACTGGGCTGTGAGGTGTAGACACCAACATGTTTGTGTCCTTTTTTGGTCTCAGGTGAATCCATTTGTTCAGGCCACACTCACTTCCATCTACAATGATTTACACACACTCTGAAGTTTATGCAAAAAAGTTTTTTGAACATTCATTCAAAACACACAACACATACAATTAAAGGTTCAGAGGAAGCAGTTTCAAATACATACACTGAATCTCAATACGAAACAATGCTCTTCTCACTTACTCATTGGAGGGACTAAATATTGGTGACATTTTGGACACATGTTTAGCAGTTGAGCCTGAGCCCCTGAAGTTCAAGGGCTAACATGACACAAGCATAAAAAAGGGACTCCACAAAGATCAGACCCTGTAACAGTGTTGCACAGATCTTTGTCCTTCTATAGTCTCATGTTTGTTCAGTGTTCAGGGATTTCACCTGCTGATGTTTCTGCAGAAATGATTGATAAAGACTGACCAGACTGGCTGCTGATGCAGTGGATAGATATCAATGCAACTGACTGGATTTTCCCAAAATTCTGTGCAGCTCTGGGGACATGAGGAAGGGTTTTTCTGAACTCCCATCATGCCTCTCCAAGTCATCACCTGGTTAAACCAATAGATGGATGAATGGATGGATGGATGGATGGATGGATGGATGGATCAAGGGGAAGCATGGGAGAAAAAGTGAGTATAGTTGGATGACCGGTAGAGTGGATTAAGATCAATGGGTGGATTAATGGGTATGACATGGAGTCAAGGAGGGATTTCAAATTTAAGGATAAAAGTCAAATAAAGATGTATGGATGTGAAACAGAAAAGTGGGATAGCAGGGTGATTTTAAATGAAGACAAAAAGACAAGAAGAGGTCAGTTAGTGTTAGAAAGCCACATGCAAAAGACATCAACATCATGTGATTAAAGACTACAGATTCACATAAGGCAGTGTAGCCATTACAATCCACAACAATTCTTTTCTATAATTCCAGACTTGCTAAAATGCCTGAACCTGGCTGGTCCGATTTGTGCCAAAGTGTCCACGAATCATCATGGGATGAAATTATCAACAGCTTTTTGATATGTCATGAACCAGGTGGCACGGCTCAGCACATTAATGGAGTTAACTCCGTAACTGTTGAGTCAACCATTACAAAACCTGAAGAAAATGTCAACATAAGTAACTGAATCATTCCCTGAAAGTTTCAGCCAGAGACATTCGTACAAAACTTGGTTTGCATCATCTAGGGTCATGTCTCAGTCAATGCAAAAAAACTGAAATGATTGCTTAAAGGTGGTGTTGCTTATTACAATAAATTGAAATTTCATGACATTTCACATTCCATACTTCAAGAAAATAGCGATAAATCACCAGTGTGTCCTACAGAGCTGAATTTTTCCAGCACATCCACTGAATTGTGACAAACTTTTGCCACGCTGCAACCTATAGTCAATTCAGAAGTCTGTCACTCTATATTTCTAAGTATATGCAAAATTAATTAACATTTATATCTCCAAAAGTCTTCATCTAAGGGCAACCACCACTGACTGAGAAATTCTTTGGATACTAGATGTCACATGTTTCAAATGGTGTTCAGATCGGTTTAACAGTTAGGTCAGAGATATTCATTATCTTATTGTAATGTGTACTGTATGCACATCAAGTTCTGTTTCATCTCATTTTTTGACAATACACCTGAAATCAGCAGAATATTGTGAGATTCCTTTCAGAATTTTTTCACCGTTTTAACTGTTATTGATGTCTCATTGATTTTTGAAGATATTGACCAATGAACTTTAAAGGGGGCGTGGCTCAGCAAATGACTCCACAACATTTGGGCCAATCATCACAAACCTTGCAAGCAATGTCTTAATAGGTACCAGGAACACATCCTACAAGTTTCATTATGTGACCACTTGGGGGCACCACAAATTAAAGAAAATGGGCATGCAATCACATATAAACCCATTATTACAAAACTTGCAGGGTAGGTTAAATAAGAATTATGAATTGTGTATTAAATGATTTTAAAAAAGTGAAAAACGCCAGCACTCTCAAATGTCCTTTTAGTTCAGTTTAATAAACCAGCTTGGATGGCAGCACCAGTACACACAGACGTTTCGACAGCAAGGTCTTCTTCAGTGTGTAACTATGGTTAGGAAAGTGGCGTTTAAATACGCTCGAAGCAATCAGAACAGGTGTGTGAAAAAAACTTAACACTTCCGCCATAGCATATAGTGCCAACTCACAGGCAAAGAATAAACAAAAAATCTTTAGAAAATATGCCACAGCTACTAGCAGTAAATGCACCGAAAACAGATACAAATAGGCATAATGTACTCTGTTCATACAAAAAGGCACAGTGAACAACAGTAAAAAATATGTGCACAAGGGGGCAGAATAAGTACCTAATTCTCAATTAACAAAAAGATCATAAATGCACAGTAAGGTAAATGAAGTACAAAAAGTCACTGAGTAACTGTTCCTCAATTAACAATTAGATCATAAGTGCATAGTAGAGTAAATAAAGTGCATAGAGACATTTTGAGTAACTGTCCCTCATTTAGCAAAAAAACATAAATATACAATGGAAATAGATGAAGCGTACAAAGACATTAAAGGAAATTTCAGTTTATTTCAACCCGTCTCCTATCTTCCTAAATTTGTTTCAAGTGACTAGTGACATAAAAATAATCAGACCTGTTAACCCAAAAGTAGCCTGAAAAGTGCATTCATTTATTGAATGAAAGATTTATAGAATTATGGCTGACTTTTTGCCAGACTTTGACTTTGTGGAGGAGGAATTTGATTTTACAGAGTTTGATGGCCGCCCTTATTCATTTGTGCCAGCATACACTGACAAAGAGGTTCGTGAAATTGAAGAACGGAGGAGGAGAGAGAGAGAGGCGCAACAGGTAGAGGACGAGAGAGGAGGAATGGCTGCTGCAAGGCTGCGTAGCTCTGGAGATTGGTGGTGTACCTATGAATGCTGTACCCCAATGCCCACAGAAGAGGAATGCCTCTGTTGCAAGGAGTGGGACCGGTTGCAGCCTTATTTTCAAGGTCTGGATGTGACCGAGGACGAGACACCTCCACCTGGAGTAGTATCCAGCTGGGCTTTATCTAGAGCTCGCGAGATTTCAGGCACGGTATGAGATCACTGCTTGTTCTCGCGATACTTAGGCCGTGCTTTGGAAAGCAGAGCTAAATGGTAAACAAACATGGCACCACACCGGTAAGGTAAGACAACACATTTACATGTCATTTTCTATACGTTCTCTGACATTTATCCTAACGATATGAGGTGGTCTTTGTGGAAAAAAAGCTTGTTTATTGGACTAACTTTGAACTTGAAGTATGCCCTTTCACTAACGTTTTAACAAGTCTGACGCTACTATGCGCCCCGGCTGTATCTAGGCTAATGGCTAACATGCTAACTATTATTTTTATGTCACTAGTCACTTGAAACAAATTTAGGACGATAGGAGACAGGTTGAAATAAACCGAAACTTCCCTTTAAGTCACTGTCCCTTACTTAACAGTCAGATCATGAGTGCACAGTAAAATATATACAGTAAGGTAAGTAAGTAAGTAAGATAAGTACAATGAACAGAGTGTATGAATAGAGTACATTATGCCTATTTATATCTGTTTTCGGTGTATTTACTGCTAGTAGCTGTGGCATATTTTCTAAAGATTTTTTGTTTATTCTTTGCCTGTGAGTTGGCACTATATTCTATGGTGGAAGTGTTAAGTGTTTTTCACACACCTGTTCTGATTGCTTCGAGCATATTTAAACGCCACTTCCGTAACCATAGTTACACACTGAAGAAGACTTTGCTGTCGAAATGTCTGTGTGTATTGGTGCTGCCATCCAAGCTGGTTTATTAAACTGAACTAAAAGGACATTTGAGAGTGCTGGCGTTTTTCCCTTTTTTTTTTACTGTTTTTGGCCATCCACCTTATGAGTGTATTTAGTTTTGAGAGTGCTTGCTTTTTCCTACGTGATATTAAATTATTTTAAAATTCGTTGATGGGGGCGCCACAAGTTATAAACAAGTGCAAAATTTGGCCATAATCAATGAGGATTTTTTCAAACATCACCAAACTCGGTGGACATTTTTAATCATTATTGTCAAGACATTATTGTCAATCTGCAGTTGACCAATAGGAAGCGACAAAGTTTCCAAAAAAGAGTGTGGCCTGGTAGAGATTTAGACCTAAATAAATGAGCTTCTATCTGATTGTCTTAAAACCTGGTGACAATCTTTAATGCAGGTGTCCTGAACAGTCAAAGGTCTTGATTCTACCTAGCTTTCAAGTTTTAAATGTCCATGCTGGCTTGAACCCTGGAATTGCCACTTGCGGCTATACTTATTAGGGGTTCAAGTCCAAAAGGCTGAAACCCTATTGTTTTTTTCCTGTTTATTATTATTATTAGAGGTTCAGGCCTGAAGGGCTGAAACCCTATTGTATTTGTCCTATTTTTTATGATTATGATTATCATTATTATTATTACTCAGAAATGTTTTCGCAAATGCCCGTGAGATGATTCACCGTAAAGACATGAAATTTTCATGCCAATAGGTCATGAAAATGGTGATATAGATGTTAATTAATTTTGCATATTCTTAAAAAAATAGACTGACGGACTTCTGAGTTGACTCTTGGTTGCAGTGCAGCAAACTTTTGTCATAATTCAGTGGATGTTAAAGGTGGTGTGGCTTATTACAATAAATTGAAATTTCAAGATGTCAATACTTAACAAAAAATCATAATGAATCACCAGAGCTGAACGTTTTTCAGCACATCCACTGAATTGTGACAAAAGTTTGCCATGCTGCAACCTATAGTCAATTCAGAAGTCTATATTTTTAAGAATATGCAAAATTAATTAACATCTATATCTCCAAAAGTTTTCATCTAAATGCAACCACCACTGATTTTTCGATACTAGACATCACATGTTCCAAATGGTGTTCAGATCGGTTTAACAGTTAGTTCACAGTGATATTCATTATCTTGTTGTAATTTGTGTTGTAGAAATAAAATGTTCTATTTCAACTAATTTTTAACCAAATGTCATCAAAATTTTTGACAATATATACCTGAAATCAGCAGAATGATGTGAGATTTTTTTTCAGAATTATATCACCAACGCTTTAACTGTTATTGATATCGCATTACTTTTTGAAGATATTGACCAATGAACTTTAAAGGGGGTATGGCTCAGCAAATTACTCCACAATGTTTGGGCCTATCATCACAAACCTTGCAAGCAATGTTTTAAGAGGTACCAGGAACATATCCTCAAATTTTCGTTATGTGACCACTAGGGGGCACCACAAATGCAAAAAAGGGCATGCAATAACACAAATCAGGTTAAAAATCAGAAATTGATTGTCCAATCATTAAAAAACTTGCAGGGCATGTTGAATAATAAAAATCAGCCATGTGTATTAAATTATTTAAAATCGGTCTATAGGGGGCAGCACAAGTTCCAAACAAGTGCAATGGCCTTTCTCAAAATTTTTTCATAATCAACGAGGGTTTGTTCAAACATCACCAAACTCTGTGGACTTTCCTGATTGTCATAAAACCTGTTGGTAATCTTTAACACAGTTGTCCTGAACTTTCAAAGGTCTTGATTTTACCCAGCTTTCAACTTCCATGCTGGCTTGAACCCCAGAATTGCCACTTGCAGCTATATTTATTAATGTATTTATGTATGTTTATACAAAACACCAGTACTGCACTATAAGCAGTTATGATGGTGTTGTACTTACAGAAGCAGAGGAAGAGTGTGTCAACACACATGGCATAGACATTGAAGAAACCATGAGCAATCAGGTAGGCACATATCACCACCGTCTGACGTGGAAAATACACAGGTTAGAAAACTACAGCAGGATTGAAAGCAGTCAAGACATAATGACTTAGAAATTTTAGGTTAACATTCTTCAGACAACATGGAAAGACTTAACAATGCATTCTTTATCATTATATATGTTCAGAGCATTGCTTATCATATAGAAAACATAATGACTAAAAACTGACTAAAATGTCATGAATCTTTGTCAACTAAAACAAGACTAAAACTATGAAGGATAAAAATGATTAAAATGTGACTAAAACTTATAAAACTTATAAGCATTTTCATCTCCAGACTAAGACTAAATGTAAAATACCTGTCAAAATGAACACTGGTGTGTGTGTGTGTGTGTGTGTGTGTGTGTGTGTGTGTGTGTGTGTCTGACCAGCAGGGGAACCCAGTAGTAGTTGAGATTAGGCACTTCCTCCTGGAAAACAGGTATCTTCCTATTGAAGAAGAAGAATACAACCACACCTGAAACACACACACACACACACACACACACAAATGCAGGCAGTGACGCACTGTCTTGCTGTCTATTACATTTTTCTGAAACATATAATTAAATGTATAAGTTTGTTGCAGATAAAACACTTCCACCCTTGGAAAGTATAATGTGAAACACTGACATGGCAGCATAAAAACTGAGCAATTTTTTGTTACTTACCAACTCCTCCTGCTATCAGCACTTTGCCCAGAAACAACAGAAAGTCTGTCACACTGTCCAGAATGGCAACCCTGTAGGAACACATGAGTTCAAAACAGTACCAGTACCAGTGTGCTGTGTTGGGACCACTGGAACTCCAAAGATGAAATTGTGAATGAATTTGTGTGACATAAAAGGGGCTTTTAATGTGAAATGGAAACGTCTTCCTTCTTGTGCCTTTGCCTGAATGAACTAACATTTTTCACACCCATGAGTGAAACCCTGCCCATTGGAGCCAGTCTTTAATCACCACTGGTCAATGTGGCATGTGATCCACAACATCATGAGGTCAAAAAAAAACAGCTTCCAATGTTGAGGCCTCTCTCATTTCCCTGTTTGTACCTCCTTGATTCCCCACCTCGCTTCCCTCCTTGCGTCTTAATCCTGCCCACAGGAGATGTGAGTTGAGGAGTCGAGAATAAGATGCAAGGAGAGAGAGAGAGAAGAAACTTGACAAAATGAGACATCCTTGCTTTGGAGCCATCATTTTTAAACAATGTCAATTAAATATAACATGGAGCACAACTGCATCATCTGTCCACTGTTTTATTACAGCCTACTACTATAATTATGATCTCTGTCTGAGCATATTTACTTTAAATTAGTTCACAACATGGCATAACGTTACAACAATATAAGAATGTCATACATTTTTTTTCATTAAACACACACAAACACACATGTCAGTATGCCCGCACTCCATACACAATAAATAGGTCTACCTGTAACAATTTTCATTTTACCAAACGACGCTCTCCGAGCAGTTGCTGCACAATTTCAGGACCATCTTAAGCAAAATAATATGTATGAAAAATTTCAGTCCAGTTTCCAACCTGGCCACAGCACTGAAACGGCTCTGGTCAGGGTCACAAATGACCTTCTGGTGACAGCGGACACCGGCTCCCCATCCCTCCTCATATTTCTGGATCTTACAGCTGCATTTGACACTGTGGACCACAACATCCTCCTTCACCGCCTGCATTCCACCATCGGACTCACTGATACCGTCCACAAGTGGTTCACATCCTACCTCACTGGGCAAACTGAGTATGTTGCATTGGGAAAGTCAAAATCACAAGTTCACTATGTCACCTGTGGTGTCCCTCAAGGCTCGGTGCTGGGTCCTACCCTTTTCACTCTCTATATCAGACGTCGTGCTAGACTTTTTCGTCGTCGGTCATTTTGACTGACAGGGTCATAAAAATCCGGTCATAATCTATTTTTACCGGTCATTTTAATTTTCCTTTAAGATATTCAAAGACATTTAGTTTTCATTCGTTCGTTTTTAATAAATCCAACAAGCAAGTTATAAAGTGTGCTTTAATAAGGACATGAATGAAAAGATGAACAGACATCCACACACCCGTGCCATTCTGGACACACCGGACGCGGAACCGAAGAGCAGCACCCAGCGGCAGAGGCAGTGTTTCAGTTTGGCGTCTGGTCTATTTTTCACGCAAGCAGTAAAATACCGTGTTTATAACTTAAAATAACACAACAGTGCATAACTGAACACATTTTTCAATACCCTAATCACTTCATTACAATTTTAATTTTGTGTCACCGAGCCTACAGAAATAACTATATAAATAAAATGGTCAATAACAATATGCCCAGTGTTTATCCATCACGCTCAATACATGGATATGCAATGACAAATTGTAATTAACTTATTACGTTATAAAAAACGATTAAAATATGGACTTACCAATGTTTAAAAGGACCTGTTGAAGTGAAAAAACGAGTACTGACGGGAACAGACGAGTGGAGTCGATGTTTAACCGTGTTAATGTTTAAGATATGCGCTGCCTGTGTGACAGTCAAGCGCCTGCGAGTACACTCGCAGGACTTCTGCGGCACTACGCGTCCGGTGTGTCCAGGGCTCAACAACGCTACATGAAACAGATGAATGACTTTTTCTCTGCAGTGTGAAAACGGCTGCTACTGGCTGTGCACTCCAGCAGGGGTGGTAATTGCAACCGGTCAAAATGACGATGGCCTTCAGATTTTCCGGTCATTGTTGTAAAAAAACGGTCAATGACCGAGAATATCCGGTTAACGCGACCCCTGCTCTATATGCTTCCCCTTGGCCGTGTTATCAGCAGGCATGGCATATCATTCCATTGTTATGCTGACGACACACAACTCTACCTGCGGACAGATCCCATCCCCTCTGCACTCCTGCCATCTGCCTCACTCACTACCTGCCTGGAGGAGATAAAGGAGTGGATGAAGCTAAATTTTTTACAACTTAACAGCTCCAAGACTGAAGCCATCCTTGTTGGCACCCCACATCAGGTTGAATCATCCACCCTCACAAGCATCTCTTTCTCCTGTGAGAACAGCCCGCTGTCTACTTCAGCCACCAACCTTGGCGTGAAAATAGACCCCCATCTTACATTCGAGACCCACATCAAACACCTGTGCAAGACATCCTTTTACCACCTCAGGAACATTGCAAAACTCCGTCCATCACTCAACCTGGCAGATGCTGAAAAGCTCGTCCACACCTTTGTCTCCTCCAGGCTGGACTACTGTAATGCACTCCTCATCGGGATCCCTAGTAAAAGCATCCAGAGGCTTCAATACATCCAGAACAGCGCTGCTAGGATCCTGATGAGGGTGCGCAAGCATGACCATATCACACCCATCCTCAAATCTCTCCACTGGCTGCCCGTTGAACTCAGAATTCAATACAAGGTCTGCCTCTCCTCACACATCAGTGCATTCATGGACATGCTCCACTCTATCTTAAAGAACTCCTCACTCAGACTTCCTCATGCCAGGCAGGGTTTGGGCCCCGGATGTGTTGATCCCTGGTGTCACAGACTGACTCTGGGAACATGGAACGTCACCTGTCTAGTGGGGAGGGAGCTGGAGCTGGTGCGGGAGGTGGAGCAGTACCAACACAATATAGTCAGGCTCACCTCCACGTGCAGTGCTGGTTCTGGAACCAAACTCCTGGAGAGGGGCTGGACTCCTGCTTTTTCTGGAGTTGCCCACGGTGTGAGGTGTCGCTGTGTTGGAGTTGTCCTTGGAGAACGAGAAGGTCACCTCAATGTGCCTGCGGGTCACTAAGAGAAGGTCTCTGACTGTTAATAGTAGTACCAGGCCTTCTTGGAGTCTCTGGGCGGTGTCCTGGAAGGGGTGCTGGCTGGGGTCTCCATAGTTCTTCTGGAGGACTTCAACGCTCATGTGGGCAATGACAGAGAAACCTGGAGGGGGCTGAAGGGAAGGAACTGCCTGAACTGAACCCCAGTGGTGTTTTGTTATTGCATTTCTGTGCGAGTCATGGCTTGGCCATAACAAACACCATGTTCGAGCACAGGGAGTGTACTTGGTACCAGAACACCCGAGGCCAAAGATCGATGATCAACTTTGTGGCCAGATCTGTGGCCATGTGTCTTGGACACTCGGGTGAAGAGAGGAGCAGAGCTGTCAACTGATCACTTCCTGGCGGTGAGTTGGATCAGATGGCGGAGAGGCTGCCAGACAGATCTGGTAACCTCAAACATGTAGTGAGGGTGAAATGGGAACCTTCTGGCTGAGGCCCCTGCCCATGAGGTCTTCAAATCCCACCTCTGGAAGAATTTATCGTGCATCCTGGGGGAGGCTGGGGACATGGAATCCTAGTGGCCATGTTCAAGCCTCCATTGTGGAGGTGGCTGTTAGGAGCTGTAGTCAGAAGTAGTCAGGATTTGTCTCAGGCTGTGCTCAGCAGAGAAGGAGAACTGCTTGCCTGAACTGGGGATATCGTCGAGCTGTCTTGGCTGACACGTCTTTTCAATGTTGCATGGATGTTGGGTACGGTGCCTGCGGAGTGGCAGACCGGGGTGGTGGTTCCCATTTTTAAAAAAGGGGACCAGAGGGCGTGCTCAGACTATTGGGTTATCACACTGCTCAGCCTCCCAGTAAAGTTTACTCCAGGTGCTGAAAAGGAGGCTCCAACTGATTGTCGAACCTCGGATTCAGGAAGAACAATGCAGATTCCGTCCTGGCAATGGAACAGTGAACCAGCTCTTTACCCTGGATGGGTTACCCTGGCTGCTGGATGGGTTGTGTTTGCCGATCCAGTGTGTGTTTTGTGGACTTGGAGGAGGCCTACGACCATGTACCCCCACAACTATCGAGGTCAGTGTGCTCAAATCCATTAACAACGTACTTTTGATCCTGGAAATATTACACACAGACATAAAAGACCTAAAAACCAGTCTCGAATACACCCAGTCACAAATTGAAATTTTACAGGTGGAAAATAAGGAACTAAAACTTACCGTCATTACACTCACTACTCTTAGACAAGAAATAATAATAATACACTTGCTACTCAAGTTAACACCATTTCCAGCAAAAACAAAGCAGTGAGAGAAACCATTCTGGACCCCCAGAGCTGCAGCATGCACGAGAATCTCATTTCATGTAGTCATCCCTGAAACTAACACAAGACACCATCAATAAGATTACCTTCCACAGTGTCCACTGCATCGGAGACAAAAACAACAGCAAACCAAGACCCACTGTTGCTAAATTTGAACATTTCAAACAAAAAGAATTTGTTAAAAGCTGAAGAAGAGAACTTAAAGGAACGAACTATGGGATGAATGACCAATCCCACAGGAGATCCAGGAAAGAAGAAAGAAGTTACTCCAGATTCTCAGACAGTACCATGAGAGGGGGAGAAGAGTCGCACTGCAGGTGGACAAACTGGACATAGACGGTCAACTATGCCAAGACAGCAACATCACCACCTGGTTATAACCTGATCGCCGGGATCCCACAACATGTCTGACTTGGCAAAAGTGAATCAAATCTAAATGGACCAGCTTACCCGTTACATTAGATTTTAATGACTTTGAATGAAGAATTTGAACGAGTCTTCAAGAAAAGAAGAAGATTGCATAGCATGTCTATAGGTAATGGTAAATGGACCTGCATTTGTATAGCGCCTTTCTAGTCATCCGACCACTCAAAGTGCTTTTTACACTACAAGTCACATTCACCCATTCATACACTGGTGGCCGAGGCTACCATTAAGGTGGCACCTGCTACTCAGTTTTTAACACACTCACACACCAATGGAAGCATCATCGGGAGCAATTTGGGGTTCAGTATCTTGCACAAAGATACTTTGACAGACTGGAGGAGCCGGGGATCAAACCACTGATTTTCCGAATTGGTGGATGACCTGCTCTACCTCTGAGCCACAGCTGCCCCCACCCCTGATGTAATGTGAAGTGATGTTATGTAATGTGATGCAGTAATGTGTGTCTAATATACATAACATATAGAAACATTTTTATATCATAACAGTGTTTATATATTTTAATATAATTTGCTGTATCCTCTTCAGCTGCAGTCTGATGGGGCCCAAACACACTTGGCAGCAACTCAAAATCAAACACAAAAATATTGTACAGACTGATAAAAATTTTGCTAATACTTATGTCACTTTTGCAATATTAGGCTTAGGTAAACTGAATTGCTGAAATACTGTGAAATGACTTCCTGTTCATGTAATCTCCCTTATACTCAGATGGACCTGATGATGGGGATGCTGAGTCCTGTAAATGCAGAATCTTTGAATATATGAAAAGTTTTCATAAATCAATGCATAATCTATCCACGCAGGTTAATTTCTTAATAACATTCACAACCCTGCAATTCTGTAGAATTCCTCTGATGATCCCAGGGTTTCCTCTACATGTAAGTGATCGTGGCGCACCACTACGGCAAAATAAAAGCTGCCACGCCTTCAGAATGCTGATTTTTTTCAGATGTTAAAACAATGTGAAGTATATTGTCTATACTATATATATATATATGTATATACAGTACAGGCCAAAAGTTTGGACACACCTTCTCATTCAATGCGTTTTCTTTATTTTCATGACTATTTACATTGTAGATTCTCACTGAAGGCATCAAAACTATGAATGAACACATGTGGAGTTATGTACTTAACAAAAAAAGGTGAAATAACTGAAAACATGTTTTATATTCTAGTTTCTTCAAAATAGCCACCCTTTGCTCTGATTACTGCTTTGCACACTCTTGGCATTCTCTCGATGAGCTTCAAGAGGTAGTCACCCGAAATGGTTTCCACTTCACAGGTGTGCCTTATCAGGGTTAATTAGTGGAATTTCTTGCTTTATCAATGGGGTTGGGACCATCAGTTGTGTTGTGCAGAAGTCAGGTTAATACACAGCCGACAGCCCTATTGGACAACTGTTAAAATTCATATTATGGCAAGAACCAATCAGCTAACTAAAGAAAAACGAGTGGCCATCATTACTTTAAGAAATGAAGGTCAGTCAGTCCGGAAAATTGCAAAAACTTTAAATGTGTCCCCAAGTGGAGTCGCAAAAACCATCAAGCGCTACAACGAAACTGGAACACATGAGGACCGACCCAGGAAAGGAAGACCAAGAGTCACCTCTGCTTCTGAGGATAAGTTCATCCGAGTCACCAGCCTCAGAAATCGCAAGTTAACAGCAGCTCAGATCAGAGACCAGATGAATGCCACACAGAGTTCTAGCAGCAGACCCATCTCTAGAACAACTGTTAAGAGGAGACTGCGCCAATCAGGCCTTCATGGTCAAATAGCTGCTAGGAAACCACTGCTAAGGAGAGGCAACAAGCAGAAGAGATTTGTTTGTGCCAAGAAACACAAGGAATGGACATTAGACCAGTGGAAATCTGTGCTTTGGTCTGATGAGTCCAAATTTGAGATCTTTGGTTCCAACCACCGTGTCTTTGTGAGACGCAGAAAAGGTGAACGGATGGATTCCACATGCCTGGTTCCCACTGTGAAGCATGGAGGAGGAGGTGTGATGGTGTGGGGGTGTTTTGCTGGTGACACTGTTGGGGATTTATTCAAAATTGAAGGCACACTGAACCAGCATGGCTACCACAGCATCCTGCAGCGACATGCCATCCCATCCGGTTTGCGTTTAGTTGGACGATCATTTATTTTTCAATAGGACAATGACCCCAAACACACCTCCAGGCTGTGTAAGGGCTATTTGACCAAGAAGGAGAGTGATGGAGTGCTGCGGCAGATGACCTGGCCTCCACAGTCACCGGACCTGAACCCAATCGAGATGGTTTGGGGTGAGCTGGACCGCAGAGTGAAGGCAAAGGGGCCAACAAGTGCTAAACACCTCTGGGAACTCCTTCAAGACTGTTGGAAAACCATTTCAGGTGACTACCTCTTGAAGCTCATCGAGAGAATGCCAAGAGTGTGCAAAGCAGTAATCAGAGCAAAGGGTGGCTATTTTGAAGAAACTAGAATATAAAACATGTTTTCAGTTATTTCACCTTTTTTTGTTAAGTACATAACTCCACATGTGTTCATTCATAGTTTTGATGCCTTCAGTGAGAATCTACAATGTAAATAGTCATGAAAATAAAGAAAACGCATTGAATGAGAAGGTGTGTCCAAACTTTTGGCCTGTACTGTATATTGGTAGAAAGGGGATATAATTTAATCAGTATGTTTTCTTTGGGGTATAATCACCTGAAAGTAAGAATTAGGCTACTATTCTAGCTACAACTTTAAAGGGATTAAATGCTACAACAGCGATGGTGACAACTTCTACTTTTGTCACTTCTAGAAACTTTACAAATAAGGTTGTGACAAGGGCAACCTTTGCCAATAAAACTGTAATGACATCTCCAACGCTTATGAAATTTGTAAATGTAACCCAGAAGCCTATGTTAAAGATAGAGCTGAGTATGAACAGTAGTGATGAGATTCTTGAACCTAGAGAACAGATGGTGGAAGATTCATCTAAGACAACTCAGAAAACTGTTTCAGATGAAAAAGATGAGTTTTTTGACTTAGATTGGACATCAGAAGACATGACTGATCACTACCATGCATTACAAAAGAGAGACACTTAGTGGAAGGCATATGGATTTGATTCCTAGGTGTTACAAATCACAGACCCATGGGCAGGTAGGAACTTATGGTTTCAGCAGTTAACTCATTCTGTAAGATCGGTTAGGAGAATGAATTGTTCATGCGTGGTGAAAGTTCCATCACCAGTCACATGGCCTTAAATTTTAGAGAGGGTACCAGAACCACTAGCTACTGTATGTCAATCTTATGCACTATCATGGCTGTTGTATAAGCAGCAATCAGCAGAAGATACAGTGATGGCTTTGTCAGTAAATTTATTTAAACCTAGGCTTAATTGTTCTTGGTTGAGGGAGTTACCATGTGTGAATTTACTTGATCAGTAGGAAAATATGGTGACAGCGGTCCCTGAAAGATTGTTTTTGTTCAAATGATACACATAATGGGCTTGAGATGTTTATGGTAATCTCAGATTGTGACAACTATATGATGAACATGGGTAAGGCATACATATTTCTACCGTATGGGTGGATAGGATGTTGTTACATGGTAATGCTAAAACTCCCATATGAGGTTCTTGCTGTCCAGAAGGGGAAGGTGTCTGATGAGGATCAATCTAGTGTTGTTCTTGGAAGTAGAATGAAAAGGGACATGGTAAGATTTCATAATCTGGAGTCCTACCATTGGAGGATAAATCTAGGAGAGAAGTGGGGTATAGGATTATTTCCATGGTACGGTGTGACATTTTTGGCAGATCACATTGATAATATAACCTACACCCTACAGGGTTTTGCAGATGAGACTATAAGAGGTTTTGAATACTTATCAAATACTCAAAGGAGTCACAGACTGACGTTGCTGAAAAATGACAAGGCTCTTGATTATATTTTGGCCAAATAAGGTGGCCTATGTGTGGCTTTGAACTTAACTGGGGATGCTTGTTATACATTGATTCCTGATAGTTCAGACAATGTGACTAGTGTCATAGATGCATTAAAAAATATAAGGGATGCATTTGGCTCATCGAAAGGATCTGGATGGTCTGCAAATGCTTGGTTGCAGGAGAAATTTGGACCGTTAGGAGCAGTGTTGGTTCAGGTTTTGGGAACAATTCTTCTATCATTGTGTGTGATGTTCTGCTTTTGTACGCTGCTATTGACCTTTGCGAAGGCTATGATACTGAGATGGGTTGGAGATGTAATGCCTGGGGATTATGTTCAAATGCTATTATTATAGGACTGACACAGACGTTGATGAAGAAGAAGTGACTGGTGAACTGGTGGAAAAATATCCATTTTAAACATCTAATAAATTTATGCTCTTAACATCTCTTATTGTGTTATTTGGTAGTTTCATACTATAGAGAGGTATAATTAAAGAGGGGAAATGGACAATGTGACTTATAATTAGGAATAATGTCAAAATATGATAGTGTGAATTTCACAGCTACTTATAAGGTGAAGTTTTTTCATTTGATGTTTCAATTAATTTGCATCAGCTGTCTTTCCAAAAGATACTGGTTGGTGTTTTCTTTTCTTTCCACCTAGGACGATATTGGGGGAAGACCACAGTGAGGGTGGTTGGTTGTTCAGGAACCCCGACGTTCTGAAGGGATTCAGACACTCAAATATGGACAATAACATGGACTGGAGGGCCCTGAACAAGGACACTATGATAAAATGTCCGGAGTTAAAACACCATCGACGCTACATTGAGAGTCGGCGCTGCTGAGGAGCTGCAGTGTGATACATTTTTATGTCTTTTCTCTGCTTGAAGAATGATGGTTTCTGCTATGGAGTAAATACATTGAGACCTCAGATGTTTTCTTTTTTTCGTGGGTGCTTAGGGATATTGGTGCTAGGCAGGGAAAGGTCCATTGGAAGGTGCGATGGGTCAACCAGCCTGAATTTGGACATTGTTTTGATTTTATTTACTGAGGTTTTCACATGTATTTGTTCAAGTCATATCTCTACACAAAATATTAAATTCCACCTTTTTAAATTGGTCTGGAGTAGTATATGTGGTCGCCTAAGGCAGAGGGGCCGTGAGAGAATTTTTCCTGTCTAGATTGTTTGAAGGGCATTTTCGGAAAGATAGCTGCCTGACAGGTTTCACTCTCACACTCCATAAAGTTGTTTAATTGCTAAGGTTAATGCTATAGGAAGCACCATAGGAGGAACTGTAATTTTTCTCACAACTGCAAAAATGTATGTATTACTCTTTTATTTTTGAGACTCTGTGTAGTCTCGAAGGGGGGAAATATGTAGTATATTATGATCTACTCTGAGGCTTTGGAACAGATGACCACTTAGGGGCCCAGGGTCCAGAAGTATATACGGTCAGGGTCAAGAAGGTGTTTATGGCCCAGATCAAGGTTTGGTGAAGTCCAACTAGGGTGTCTCTCTGTCATCTGTTTTGCTTTGTCTCACATTTCATAAACATCACCAGTCTATATAAGCAGGGTTTTTGGGGCTGTTCTTCAGAGTAGTACATATTAGTCTCGCCACCAGACAATCAGAGATCTCCGCCTTCTGATAGTCTGGGGACACTCCTTGACCTACCATAGAACAAGTCTGCCAGAGCATATCTTTACAATTTTACCTGCTGTAGAGCCATTTTTTGGAGTATTTTATTATGCTATACATCAATACAACCCTTAAATCCCAAATTTTAATAACATGTGTGGACATATATCCATACTAATGAAAGAAATTGCTAAAAAGTGCAATAAACCACTAAAAAAATGAAAATCGTTTTTGTTTTTACACATATTTTTCTAAATACAGAAATATCATGGCTGTATCCCTCAAAATTGTAAATGTAAAAACATTGCACAAAATCCTTTCAAACCACAGAAAATTTATTTTTAGTGTTTTCATAACTTAATTTTTGAGATACGCTCATTTTTATAAAATGTGACAAAAATTAAAGTTAAATGCACATTGTGCACAATTAGCAAAAATACAACATGTACATCAAAATAAACTATTTACAACAGAACAACCAAAGTTCAAAGTCTAACATTACTTTTCAATAGCACCAGGGGAGCTGTGATAGGTCTTGTGACAGTTCCTGTCCACGATGAGCAATATTTTTGCTGCATTTTTATTGGTGCTGGCACACAGTGTTTTGATAGCAGCCCAGTCATGTTGAGTCCATCCTCAACAGCTCAGATGGAGAGGGATTGTCCACATACTGTGATGGGGTGGCTGCACACCTGGCCTCCTTTTGGGCAGAAAATGTGGTAGGGGATGTGGCAAGATGTCAGGCTCCTTTTCTTTTCTCCAGCCAGCTGCATCACCAGGTAGTGTCTCCGACCTGGAGCCTCTGTTTGCTGGAGACCGACTCCTTCCTCCCCCTCTGCCTCCCTCCTGCTGCGGTTCCATAAATATATGCGTGCGAGTGTGTGGTGAGTGTCTGGTGTGTGTGTGTGTGTGTGTGTGTGTGTGTGTGTCTAAGTGTTGTTTTGAAAGAGTAAAATACAAAACGAGAGCGAGAGCGAGTGTGTGACTGCAAGCTCAGAGAAATATTTACCGCGGAAGAAAGAGAGGAATTTCCCGGGAAATGACGTCACTCCCTGTTGCCGCGGGTAGTGTCGCGAGAAAGACACGCAAGAAAATAGGCTCGTTCGAGATAAACTGCGCCTCGCCTGGAAAGTAGACGACAGCAGGCGGCCGCAGTGGGGGGCGGTGACAAAAAGCTGCGGTGAAGTCGGACAGTTTCCCGACAGTTTCCAGCAGCCTTCAGTCCGTGCAGGAAGTCACAGACACACTTACATCCTGTCTGGAATGATGTCAGTTCATTAAAAAAGTGATCAGACCCATATATCAGTTTGTTTTCACCATCAGTCACACAACATGTTTTCTGTTCACAGTATAAACCTTCAGATCAGACAAATACAATCTTAATCTCTAGAATTCAACAAAAATGAGTAGTTTATCTAAAACGTCATCTTGTTGAGTCAACATCTTAACCAATCAGCTGTAGGTCAGGTGAGAGCCAGGCGGTGCAGTCGGTGGAGAGCAACTGCAGCGCCTGGCTCTAAAAACTGCGGCCGCTTCGCTCTTGCGGCTTTATCGCCGTCCAATTTTGTAATACGTCAGAGCAAGTCGGGATGAAGTCGGACACAAAACTAACTGGCATGCATTGTGCGCCGATCGCTGGTGATCGAATCTGCGCAGGACTGGCTCATCTCGAACGAACCTAATAACGTGACAGTTCATGCTCACAACGTGATGACATTTAGTCCAACATAGGAAGTGCTGTGAATACCCGCGATCAGGATTATAATGTTTTTGTTCTTAGTGCTTTTTCTGTTTTTCTACAAACCTGTCAGTGCAAGGAAACAGCACTCTGGGACATGATGAATGCATGGTAAGTTAGAGTAACTCCTCCGGTTTTAAATGCAAAAAGAATTATTGCCCTATCTTATTTGGTTGCAATTCTACCGGCATTTAAAAATCAATATGCAAATGGGATCGTGGGCACTCCCACCGGTTTTAAAGGGTTAACACACCGGCGAAAACGGCCGGCAACAAAGCAACGCCTCTTGCATTTTTGAAAAGGACACACCTATTCAGAAATGTACGCTCCCCCTTTTCTCGTCCGCAAGGAAACAAACACACAGAGAGCTTGAAAATGATGCTGAGAGATTAAACTCCGTTTTATCAAACGTGTGCTCATCCGTGAAGAAAATATTTTTTCCAGCGGATGTCTTAGTTACAACATTATTGAGCTAACTGGAGTAGTTTAATGTCGTATCCAACAATGGGACGCTTTTAACAGATGACGTCCTGATGTTAGCTTTGCTGCTGCTGTTATCTGTCCCTGTCAGCTGCAGCCACTGATGCTTTCTAGACATCGTGATTTCCCAAAACTGAATAAATACCACACATAGCAACACAAAACTGCTTTGCTAGCTCAATCATGTTGTAACTAAGATATCCACTGAAAAAGATATTTTTTTCACGGACCGTTTAATGAGTTATGACCTATTACAGACACCGCTAACGGTTAGCCCAGCTAAACGTGCACACAGAAATAGTAATGTTTGTTCAATCATTGTTTTTACAGACTTTACAAACATCAGATTAGTCTAAACGGTGATACAGTGATGTGAAAATATGATCCATATATATATATATATATATATATATATATATAGCTCTGCTGGTTTTCTACCTGGACTATAGAGGGAATCGCCTTATTGTTTACAAGGTGATTCCCCCTATAGTCCAGCCGGACGGATGAGTCATGGCCTTGTAAAAGATTATGTTTGTTTCTTTTAATTGGTGAGAATGTGTCGCCGCAAATGCGACAAACGTCCACTAACTTTGACGGCGTTTTCTGCGAGCACGGCTGAGCCATTTTGTACCGCTACACGTGTTTCTAGTGGGACTGTGTTTACAAGCACAAGAGTTCAGTGAGCCACTGAAGGACCGCCCTGCGGATTTACTATTGGTTCTGCAACGTAGGGAGTTTTTTTAAACTTTGAAATTGTATCCGCCCATCTAAACACAAAATCAGGGAGAAAGTCATCAGTCTTTAGTTAAGCAAAGCGTCTAAAGACTGACTTGTGAGTCTAAGTTCATATTGGCTTCGAACTCTCTCACAGGCATCCTAGGCGCTTGATTTGATGCTGTACTTCTTGTAATAAACCTTTTCTTTATGTACGCAAGACGGTGTCATCTGAGTCTCCCTCATCACCTTCACATCATCGCTATTTAATAAACATCGCTATTTAATAAAAAACATTTTTTTTTTTAAATTTATTTTTATTTTATTTTATTTTATTTTGGAGCAATGAGAGTTTATTCGACAAAATTACAGTTATTAACCTAAGGACCCAAAGCAGTCCCTTTCCTAAAAATGTAACAGAATTGCAATATTTTTTTTTTTTTTCACTTTCACTGCATCAGATCTTTTCAGCAACTTCAGACCTACCCATAGATATTATGTTTTTAATTATTTTTTTTATATTTTATATGTTTTTATGTGCTTTTTTTTGTCATGAGAACCCTGATTTTTTTCAACGTGAAAAACACAAAATATGCAATATTTTCCAAAAATGAGGTGCAAAGTTGATAATTTGGGATGAGGTTATTACAGTCTTGACTAGGTCAATAATTGATAACAACACTGATTTTGATACATTTTTATTTTTGGAGCAATGAGAGGTTTTAAAAAGAACATCCACTTTTGGCCTTAAGGGACCCAAAATGGTCCCTCTCATGAAAGTGTAATAAAAATGCAATAAATATTTTTTTTTTCACTTTCACTGCATCAGATCTTTTCAACAACTTCAGACCTAACCATAGATAAAAGTTTTTAATTATTTTTGTTATATTTTATATGTTTTTATGCCCTTTTTGTCATGAGAACCCCGATTTTTTCAATGTGAAAAACACAAAATATGCAATATTTTCCAAAAAAGAGGTGCAAAGTGGATTATGTGGGATGAGGTTATTACAGTCTTGACTAGGTCAATAATTGATAGCAACATTGATTTTGATGCATTTTTATTTTTGGAGCAATGAGAGTTTATTTGACAAAATTACAGTTATTAACCTAAGGACCCAAAGCAGTCCTTCTCCTAAAAATGTAACAGAATTGCAATATATAAATATTTTTTTTCACTTTCACTGCATCAAATCTTTTCAACAACTTCAGAACTATCCATAGATATTAAGTTTTGTATTTTTTTAAATATTTTTTCATGTTTTTATGCCCTTTTTATCATACAATGTCATGTGTTTTGTCATATCTGGGTGTTTACAATTGAAGCCATACACCACAGATTCACTGTATGGTGCATTTTGCATGCATTTGCTCCACATTTGGCGCACTGATTCCACACCCTTCTGCACTGTGGTCACAAGACACACTGCCTGCACTTTCTGGAGGGCCCTGACTGTGGCTCCTCCTCCTCCTTTTCTTCCTCCTGACCACTGAAGTGGCCCAGGGCTTGTAGGACCAGGCTGGCTGCAGATGGTCCTCTGGGCAAATGGCGCTGTCTACTGGAGAGATGATACTGGGGAGATGACCAGCCAGACAAGGCTGCAAACTATTCTGCAGCTCTACAGCTTCTTCAACTAGACTTCACACATGCACCTGCAGACACATGCTACCACACATCCAGTAGGAGACAGGGGGCGCTCTTTTCATCAAGAAAAAGCAGAAACACAGCCCATTTGGCCTTTGATGACTTGAATTTCACACACAAACACACACACACACACACACACATATGCAAAAAATGAAACAAATAATTGGACAATAACTAACTCATTGTGCTTTATAAACAGACAAACCAAGCCTGACCAGCAGGTGTCATTATTGGCTGCCATGACAAAACACACACACACACACACACACACACACACACACACCACATATCCACACATGCAAAAAACAAAACAAATAAGGCTGGTCAAGTTGACCAGCAGGTGTCATTATTGGCTGCCATTACAAAACACACACACACACACACACACACACACACACACACACTCACACCACATATACACACACATGCAAAAAAAGAAACAAACAAGGCTGGTCAAGTTGACCAGCAGGGGTCATTATTGGCTGCCATTACAAAACACACAGACACACAGACACACAGGCAAAATATAGTCTCAACCACATTCACACCAAGACCATTTTTGTGGTGTTCAGCTTTTATATTACTATACATTTTGCATGGTAAGAGAACCATTGCATCACCTTGAAACGTTATGCTAATGAGCTGTGTTGCCCCCTGGTGGTTTAGGGGGGGTCATCAGACCTAAAACCTGTTTTCCCTTTATTTTGAAGGGAGAAGCTTAGATTTATTAGGTTTTCATGGGAAAAGCATTATAATATGTCAGGATTACAACATATCAAAAATAGGTGTTTATAATGGGAGTCAATGGCCCAAAAAGGTCCCTTAAGGTCTTAAGTGGATGGAAAAAAGAGGGGGGTCATGGAATTTTAAAAATAATAGTAAAAAACAAACCCTGGCCAAGTTTCATACAATTAACATTTAAACTGACAGATATATCGAGAATCAAACAAACTAAAATCAGCAAAAGGGACCATTTTAGTCCCAAGGGTCCCAAGGGATTAAAGATGCCACACTAAAGCTCAGTCAAATTGATGAACTCTTAAATAGTAGCCCTAGACGTCATCACTCAGGTGCCTGTCAGAGATGAGACAGACCCCATGCCACTTCCTTAAACATACCAGCAATCTTAAATAGCCGGTGGCATGGTCAAACACATCTTGAAATTGAAAAGTATCAACCAGAGTCATCTCCAAGGTCTGTCATTCCTGTTCTGACTAGCATCAGGAAAAACAATGTGTACTCGAAGCGCACAGCTACTCCATCTAATCTGACTCCAGTTATCCGTCAGCCACAGACTGTGTCAGACATTGCTAGTACACTAAACTTAGCTTTATTAAATATCAGATCTCTGGCTGTCAAGTCACTATTAATTAATGATTTTATTATCAAGAGAAACCTTGATTTTATGTTTTTAACTGAAACTTGGTGAAATGAAAACAACAGTGCAGCAGTGCTTGTTGAATCAGCCCCCCTAAACTTCCATTTTATCAGCTCAGTTAGAGAACTTAGGAAAGGAGGTGGAGTAGCCACTTTATTTAAGGATGTTTACCAGTGCAAACAGTTGTCATATGGGAAGTTTGAGTCTTTTGAATATGTTGCACTGCAGTTGAGATCCTCCTATCAAGCAGTATTAGTAACCATTTACAGGCCCCCAAAATATAGTGCACACTTTGTTGATGACTTTTCTAAACTATTGTCTGTTGTTTGTATTGATTTTGACTGTGTTGTTATAGTGGGTGATTTTAATATTCATATTGATAATCCCAAAGATGGCAGTGTGAAAGAACTTTTCTACATCCTGGACAACTTTGAACTTTCCCAGCTTGTAACAGAGCCAACACACAATAAGGGACATATTTTAGATCTAATTATCTCCAAGGGGCTCAACATTTCTGAGGTTGTGGTGACTGATGTTGCCTTTTCTGATCATTACTGTGTTTTCTTTAAAATGGCCATCTCCGTTGACACCAGTAAAATTACAACAGAGGTAATCAGAAAACGCTATATCAACGAAAACACCTGTACATTATTCACCCAGGATTTTACACCCACACCAGCTCTGCCCTCAGTCTCTGTCAATGATCTGGTTCATAGTTTCAGCTCTAAAGCTATGAATATTATGGACAATATTGCCCCCATGAAGGTCAAAGTTGTCTCTGGTAAGAAAAAAAAACCATGAAGGAACGCCGCACGGGTAAAAGCTCAAAAAAGAGAATGTAGAAAAGCAGAACACAGGTGGCGAAAAACCAAACTCCAGGGTCATTATGATATCTTTAAGGAAAGTCTGCACATCTATAACTTGGAGCTAAAAAGGGCAGTCCTTTTTCTCTGAGATTATCAACAAAAATAACAACAATGCACAGACTTTATTTACTGTTGTTGACAGACTGACAAACCCATCAGCGTCAGTCCCTCCTGAACTGCTATCCACCAAGGCATGCAATGAATTTGCTTCTTTTTTCACAGACAGGATTTTAAAGATAAGACAGACAGTCTGTAACTCCAACACAGTGGCTATTTCACCTGTGCCTCATAAGACTACTCCAGTTAATTTGGCACTTTTTCACCCATTAAATTATGCTACTTTGACAGACATAGTTAGAAACCTTAGGTCCACTACCTGCTGCCTTGACACTCTGCCTACAAGCTTTTTTAAAGATGTTTTTAACTGCATAGCATCAGATATACTACAGATAGTCAACTGTTCTCTTCAGTCAGGCCTTTTTCCAATGGCCCTGAAGACCACAGTCATTAAACCTCTCTTAAAAAAGCCTAATGTGGATGCCTCAGTAATAAATAACTACAGGCCCATATCAAACCTACCATTTTCAGGAAAGATCACTGAAAAGGTTGTTTTCAGCAACTTAACACCTTCTTGGAGCAAAACAATTCCTTTGATGCCTTTCAGTCTGGATTTCGAGGACATCACAGCACTGAGACTGCACTTGTAAAAGTTTTAAATGACATTCATCTGAGCAGTGATGCATCAAAGATTTCGGTTCTGGTATTACTGGACCTCAGTGCTGCATTCGACACAGTTGACCATAAGATACTGCTTGCCAGACTAGAAAAGTTTGTGGGACTTTCCGGGACTGTGCTAAATTGGTTTAAATCTTATTTTCAAGACAGGGATTTCTTTGTGTCACTTGGCAATTATGTATCTGTGCGAACAAAAATTACATGTGGAGTTCCTCAAGGGTCCATTCTTGGGCCTCTTCTGTTCAACATCTATATGTTCCCTCTTGCTCAGATTATGGAATATCATAACATCTCCTACCATACTTATGCAGATGACGCACAATTTTACATAACAGTGTCACCAGATGACCATCTGCCAAATAAGTGCATTGACGAAATCAATACGTGGATGTGCCAGAATTTTCTACAACTAAACACAGACAAAACTGAGATAGTTGTTTTTGGCCCCAAAGAACAAAGATCAATATTCAGTGCTCACCTTGACACCATGACACTAAAACCTACAAATCACACTGCCGAGGTGCCCTTGAGCAAGGCACCGAACCCCCCAACCGCTCGGGGCGCCTGACCAAAGGGCAGCCCCCTCACTCTGAGATCTCTCCACTTTGTGCATGTATAGGTCCTGTTTGTGTATGTGTGTGTCTTTCAGACCTGTGTGTAATTGACAAGCAAGAGTGAAAACACTGAATTTCCCCTCAGGGGGATTAATAAAGTAAATAAACTTAAACTTAAACTTAAACTTAAATCAAGCCAAAAATCTTGGTGTAGTTCTGGACTCAGACCTAAATTTCAATAGTCACATTAAGATAATTACTAAATCAGCCTACTACCACCTTAAAAAAATATAGCAAGAATAAAAGAATTTCTGTCTAAACAAGATACAGAAAAACTTTCATGCTTTCATTTTTAGCAGGCTGGACTATTGTAACGGTGTCTTCACAGGCCTGAGTAAAAAATCAATCAGACAACTGCAGCTCGTCCAGAACGCTGCTGCCAGAGTCCTCACCAACACCAAGAGAGTGGAGCACATTACACCAGTGTTTAAGTCACTGCACTGGCTTCCTGTGTGTCAAAGGATAGACTTTAAAATCTTGTTACTTGTCTATAAAGCACTAAATGGTCTCGGGCCTAAATACATCTCTGATTTACTTGTACATTATGAAGCACCCAGACCCCTCAGATCATCTGGAACAGGTTTACTCAGTGTTCCCAGGATCAAAACCAAACAAGGTGAAGCAGCCTTTAGTTTCTATGCTCCCCGCCTGTGGAACAAACTTCCAGAATATCTGAGGTCGGCTGAAACTGTCAGCTTATTTAAATCAGGGCTTAAAACATTACTATTTAATGCAGCTTACCAGTGAACTAGATATGTAACTTATTGTTAGGATAATCTGTAGCTATTGTTTTTATATTTGTCTGCTGTTGCTTTTGCTTCATGTTTGCTTTTTAAATGCATTTTTTCTGCACTGTTTTTAAGTATTTATTGTCTTGCTTTTAGCTTTTGTTTTTAATGATCTCAGACACAATTTTATTGTTCCTTTAAAGTTTTATTTTATTGTATTTCTCTTGTAAAGCACATTGAATTGCCTTGTGTATGAATGGTGCTATATTAATAAAATTGCCTTGCCTTGCCTTGCCTTGTCTTGGCTTTCATGTTACTCCCTCTTTGTTTACTCTCACGTCCTTACATTGTTTTTGTTTTTCTTGTCTGTTCTCCTCACCTTCCCTTAGTGTCTTCACTTTCTTGTTTGAGAAAGTTGTGTCAAGTAGCAACACCAGGATATTTGCAATTGTATCAAACTCATAATCAAATCATATGCCTACAGCACTAAAGTTTGTCAGCTGGAATGTGTGTGGCATTAACTCACCAGCAAAAAGAACAAAAATCATGAACCACCTCAAGAAATTAAATGCCACGTGCCATGTCTACTACAAGAAACCAAATTATCGGACAGTGAACACAAGAAATGAAAAACACCACATTTAAATCAAAGGTCTTCTGCCTCATACACTCCCAAAAAAGAGGTTTCTCAATTCTGATTAATTAAAACACAAATAATCCACAAACACACAATTACAGACCCAGAAGGGTGCTATCAATGGAACAATCAATGACATAAATATGACAATTACATGCATATATAGCCCAAATGCCCAAATACAGATGATCCAACATTCTATCATAACTTCTTCTCGACATTACAAGACTTTTCATCAGCAAGCATAATCATAGGTAGCGACACATCAGCCCAACAGAAGAAGCGCAACAACTTCACATCATACCAAAAACTGGCACTCAACACAGATAATCAAACGGTATGTGACAGATCTCTGTCTTAGCAATAGGTGGAGGCTTCAAAAACCTACAGTGAGGGAATACACCTCTCCCCAGTCCACCAGTCATTTTCCACAATCGATTATTTCTTAACAAGCAATTCGATGATGGCAGGTATTGCAAACCCCACCATCCATCCAATTATCATATCTGACCATGCCCCAATCAGCTTCATAATTTGCAAAAAAAAACAGAAACTAAAACAAACCCAAGATGGCGATTCAACACATCCCTACTCTAAGACACAGCATTTGATTCATACTTCAAGAAAGTATGGACATACTTTATGGAAACAAACGACTCAACAAATATCTCACCAACAAACATCTAAAACAGTAAATGGCCGAGACTACCATACAAGGTGCCACTTGCTACTCAGTTTTTTTTAAACACGTTCACACACCGATGGAAGCATCATCAGTAGTAATTTGGGGTTCAGTATCTTGCTCAAGGATACTTCGACATGCAGGGGATTGAACCGCTGATCTTCTGATTGGTGGACGACCCGCTCTACCTCTGAGCCACAGCCACCCCAGTACTCAGAGGAAAAATCATCTCATACTCAACATACAAAAAAAAAGAGAGAACAAGAGATAAAAAAAGACTTTGAGGAAAAAATTCAAACAATTACACAATTCCTATGCAGCCAACCCCACGGATCAAACATTAAAAGACAATAGGGATGCTAAATCCCAAATCGATGATATAATCAATGAAAAGACACAATTCACATAACAAGACTACACAACCATTATGAACATTATGACAAAAACAAGGAGAAAAACTAAGCAGAAATAGAAAACTTTTTTAATGGCTTTACATTACCCACATTAACCAAAGACAAAGCAGACATTTTAGACGCTCCATTAATGCCTAAAGCCATAAAGCCCCTGGACTTGACAGATTCCCCGTAGACTTTTATAAACACTTTTGGCAAACACTATCACCAGAATGGCAGATGTGATAAAAAATGACATATGATTTATCCCATATCATTTGAACACAGCACTAATTTCTGTACTGTGAGGGTCCTAAGGACAGAGGGATGTCATATGCTGTAAAGCCCTGTGAGGCAAACTGTGATTTGTGATATTGGGCTTTATAAATAAAATTGATTGATTATTGAATTGATACTACTTAAAACAAACAAGGACCAAACCCACTGCACTAGTTACAGACCCATTTCCTTGATTAATACAGATATCAAAATCATCAGCAAAGCAATGGCAACCTGATTTGAATATAATTACTCCTTCACGAAGACCAAACAGGATTTATTAAAGGCAGACGTTCATCAAATAACACACACCATCTTTTCAGCTTTATAAATATCAATATTAAATAATAATATAACAATGTCAATTTTAAAATCATCACCACATACTCAAGCATCTCTGATCATAGAATAAACTGGAATAAATCCACTGTCCTGCCAATAACTACCAAGAGCTCTAATCCACTTTCATGGTTCCTGTACTAGCAACATCACATATTTAGGTATAGAATTCTCCCCCAAGCTGTCAGAGTTGTTCCACCTTAACTTCACCCCACTACTAAAAACAATACAAGATAACTTAAATTGATGGATAGCACTGCTACTCTCCAACCAAAATATGAAGCATGGACT
The DNA here is from genome assembly GCF_041903045.1 of Epinephelus lanceolatus. Lineage (NCBI taxonomy): Eukaryota > Metazoa > Chordata > Actinopteri > Perciformes > Serranidae > Epinephelus > Epinephelus lanceolatus. The sequence continues at coordinate 1,240,790 of NC_135745.1, read as the reverse complement.
GTAGCTGGAGAGGTGCCAGTTCACCTCCTGGGCACTGCCTTGGTGCCCTTGAGCAAGGCACTAAACCCAACAACAGCTCGGGACACCTGTCCATGGGCAGCCCTCTCGCTCTGACATCTCTCCATTTAATGCATGTAAAAGGTCCTGTTTGTGCGTGTGTGTGTGTGTGTGTGTGTGTGTATTTCGGGCCTGTGTGTAAATGTGTATGACAACGGAGTGAAAACATTGAATTCCCCCCTTGGGGATTAATAAAGTACATCAAAAATAAATAAAAAATGAATCACATCTTCGATCCCAGCGCCTTGCAACATTCCAACAGCTTATTTACATGTATGGCATAGAGAAACAACAATACATACAATACATAAAAATAGATATCTCTCACACATACTTGAAACAACAACCATGATAGACAGCATAAACAGAAGAGCAATATCAAACAAACCGCCCTCAAAAGAGTATAAACCTATATCCTCCACAGGCTGAACTGAAGACAAATGGGAAAAAGACCTCAACATCCACAGCAATAACAAATTCTGGATAAAATCTGTAATAACATTTTCAGCATGTCTAGAAATACCAAAGTAAGGCTTTTTCAATACAAGATCATCCACAGAACGGAGACCAGCAGAGGAAGAGCACAGGGAGCAGGAGGGTGTATACTCCTGGAGAAGGTCAAAGAGATAGGTGGGGGCTAGGTTGTGGAGGGCTTTGAAAGTGAGCTGAAGGTTTTTGTGGTTTTTGATGAAGAGTAGAGAGAGAGCCAGAGAGTACTGTGTTGAAATAATCAATACGAGATGTGACAAATGTATGGACCAAGACCTCAGTGCTGGACTGGGACAGTGATGGGCGGAGTCTGGAAATGTTGCGGAGGTGGAAGAATGCAGTCTGCATAATATTTTTTATGTGTGGTTCAAATTAAAGAGTGCTGTCCAGAATGACACAGAGGCTCTTGACATGGATGGAGAAGAGTACACCGAAGTTATCGATGATGATGTGAGGGACGTGGATGTTTTGGATTTTGGACAGGGTGTTTTTGGAACCAATGAGCAGGACCTCAGTTTTGCCTCTGTTGAGCTTAAGGAAGCTCCTGCTCATCCAACTCCTGAAGTCCTCAAGGCAAGGTGGTGAGTGAGGTGGGAGGAAGGGCAGTGGAGGTTTTAGTGGAGAAGTAGACCTATGTATCATCTGCAAAGCAGTGGAAATGAACACCATGGTGACGGAGGATTGTGCACAGGGGAATGAGGTAGATGATGAAAAAAAGTGGACCCAATACTGAGCCCTGGGGGACACCCAGTGAAACAGCAGAATACCTCAACCTGTGGTTCCTCATCTGGACAACTGTTGTCTGTCAGTAAGATATGACGGGAACCACGACAGTGCAACACCAGTGATCCCAATTTCAGCTATGCATTCCAGGAGTAGTGGGTGGGAGATGGTATCGAACACAGCACTGAGGTCAAGGAGGATAAGGATGGTGAGCAGTCCAGAGTCAGCTGCACAGAGGAGGTGATCTGTGATTTTAACCAAGGCTGTTTCAGTACTGTGTTTTGGGCGGAAACCAGATTGGAAGGGTTTATGGGGGTTGTTTGAGTTGAGTGGCAGCCAGGATTTTGGATATTAAGGGGAGGTTAGAGATGGGCCTGTAGTGGTAAAGGTCAGCTGGGTCAGCACCGGGTTTTTTGAGGATGGGTGTAATTGCAGCCAGTTTAAGAGTGGGGGATACAGTTCCAGAAGTGAGTGAGGAGTTGATTATTGCAGTGATCATGGGGGACACGGATGGCAGGCAGGCTTTGAGAAGAGTAGTGGGGAGGGGATCGAGCTGACAGGTGGTTGGTTTTGCTTTGCGGATGAGCTCAGAGATGGTTTCTTCTGTTGCAGGGGGTGAAGTTGGAGAGGGGGCTGATGATTGATTGGCCTGTTGTAACCGACCAGGGTGGGTCCTTTGAGGAGGTAAATGAGAACTGCAGCTATCCATTGATGCTGTTGATTTTGTTAATGAAGAAGCCCAGAAAGGCAGAGCACTGATCAGTAGAAGTGTTTGGGGGGAGGGTTTTAGGAGGTTGGAGTCGGTGGCTGACTGTTGTGAACAGAGCTCTGTTATCTTTGGCAGAACTAATGTGGTTGTAGTAGTATAAGGATTTGGCAGTGGAAAGAGCATTCTTGTAGTGATGTAGATGTTCACCATACATTTGGGTGTGTACTCAAAGTCCAGTCTTTTTGCACAGGTGCTCCAGTTGACAACCAGCAGTGTTCAGCTGGTAAACCAGGGAGCAGTCTGGGTAAAGGAGACTGTACGGGTTTTTAGGGGGACCAGGACAGCAAGGGAAGAGGAGAGACAGTAATCGTAGTGACTCACCAAGTCAGCAGGGGAGGATGATGGGGGAGGGCTGGGGTTGGAGGTGATCAGGGTAGTGAGGTCTGTAGGGTTGATGTTTTTAATGTTTCTGAAGGTGATAGTGCGATGCTCTTTCATTTTGGATAATGAGACATGAACTTCAAACGGAACAACTTTATGATTAGAAACAGGAAACTTGGTGGCAGAGATTACAGAGAATGATACCAGTGAAACAGATTAAGTCAAGTATATGACCCTTGTTATGTGTTGGTAGGTTGACATATTGTGCAATACTAAGACTGAATCAAGGAGTGAAATGAAATCATTGGCATTGGTGTGAATTTTAAAGTCACCCAGGACAATGGCAGTAGGGCACATACAGATGTTAACATTGAGGAGAATTCAGGTAGAAAAACAGAGGAAGGCTTTGGTGGTTGGTATATGGCAGCAATAATGATGGGCTTAGGACCTGTGAGTTTTACAGCTAAGCGTTGAAAGACGTGTGATTGGGTACTGTAACAGCAGTAACTTTAATGATCTCATAATATAGCACAGCGAGTCCACGCCCCCCATCCCAGCAGCTTGGGGTTATACTTATGTAAGCAAAGTTCCGGTCAAATCTGACCGATTTACAGCTTAAAACACTCATAAATATTGTGTTTTACATCTGATTGCCTCAAGGCCTTATGATATCCTCCACACTGTGCAGTTGAACATATAAAAGTGATGATCACCACTTTCACTGAATTTTGAGTGGCTAAGTCAATCTTGTTACACCTGTGACCGCCATAGGAAATTAATGGGTATCCAGATTATATTCATCCATCAGATGAGAAAACATCCCACATATATATATATATATATATATATATATATATATATATATATATAAATCCCCCTCCCACTCCATAGGGGTGGTGATGTGTCTTCCTCAAGCTTGGGTTTCCTACCTGCCTGGGAGTTTTAGGGTTCTGCGCAGTTTCTTAGCTGTTCCTAAGACTGCACTCTTCTGGAAAGAGACCTCAGATGTTGTACCTGAAATCTGCTGGAGCCACTCTCCCAGTTTGGGGGTCTGTTGATCTTGTACTAAGTGCCTGTTGTTGTGCTGCCATGATTAGTGCTTCTGTGCTGTCTTTCAGTCCAGCCTTTTCCAGCCACTGGTAGGATATATTGATGTCAGCCACTTCTTCAATCTTGAAAGGGCTTGTCCTTCCATGATGGTTTGTCCTCCTCTTCTGCATTCTTGGGTTTCTGCTGTCTGAGGTTTTCACTTAGCAGCTCTTCTTTGGGGGCCATCTTCCTGATGTATTCCTGGATCTTGGTTGTTTCGTCCTGTGTGGGGTACTTCAGCATGTCTTCAACATGAGCCTGAGTCTCCGGAGGGTCCCCATACTGTGGAAGACATCCTGCCTCGTTCCTGTGCCAAAGCCGTCCCAGTGGCTCCAAGGACAACAGACCCGTGGCATCCCAAATCATGAAGACCCTTTAAAGATATACTTTAGTGCGTATGCGCCGACCGTGCGTGCAGCCTGTTGCAGTCGCTCCTGCTTGTTTTCTTAGTTTTCCAAATTTTTGGCTTCATTACGTAACTACTTGTATTTTGTATTTTAATGACTGACATTTAAAGCTGCGCCATCCCAAACATGCTGACTGGGGAGTAACGGGAGTGTAGTGTGATGTGCTTCACTGAGACATGGCTGCACCAGGTCATACCAGACGACGTCTCCATCAGCGGCTTTTAGACTGTTCGGGCGGACCGGGATTGCACCGAGAGCAAAAAGGAGGGGGGGGGCTTGCCGTTTTGGGTCAACAACCGATGGTACAGTCCTGCCCACATTACTATCTATGAACGAATCTGTTGCCCGGACATTGGACTGTTTGCTGCTGGACACAGGCCTTATTATTGGAGTTTTCACATGCCATTATAGTGACTGTTTACATCCCCCCCTCTGCCAACCCGACTTCAACCACGTCACCATGGCAACAACATTACCGAACTTTACTCAGTATGTGAGCTGTCCTACTAGAGAAGGGAGAACCCTGGACTTGCTGTATGCAAACGCCAAGGATGCATACAGCTGCTCCGCCCTCCCCCCTCTGAGTAGGTCAGACCACAACCTGGTGCACCTCAACCCCTGCTATGTACCTCTAGTTAGGAACCAGCCTGCGACCATGAGGACAGTGAGGAGATGGTCGTAGGAGGATTAAGAGACACTGCAGGGCTGTTTTGAGGTGACAGACTGGCAGGCACTCTGTGAGCTGCATGGGGAGGACACTGATGGGCTCACAGAGTGCATCATGGACTATATCAGTTTATGTGTGGACTCCACTGTCCCAGCCAGGACTGTCCATTGTAATCCAAATAACAAACAGTGGGTAACAAAGGACATCAAAGCTATCCTGAATGCAAAGAAGAGGGCCTTCAGAGCTGGTAACAGGGAGGAAATGAGAACAATACAGGGGGAACTGAAGGTGAAGATCAAGGAGGCTAAGGAGAGGTACGGGAGGGAGCTGGAGTGGAAACTCCAGCAGAACAACATGAGAGAGGTCTGGAGTGGAATTAGGACCATCACTGGCTTCAGGACCAACAACAACAGAGGAGTTGAAGGCAGCATGGACAGAGCCAATGAACTAAATCTGTTTTTTAAAAGATTTGACACTGCTGGCCATCACCCACTCCACCCTCCCCCACTCCTCCTTCTTACACCCCCCCACCCTCCATTGTGAACTCTCCTCACATCTCCTCCCCCAGTGGCCAGACTGACTGTACTCTCCATCGTGAGGACTACACCCCTCCTCCACCTATCACCTCCACAATGTGCTTCACTGCTGACCATGTGAGAAAACAGCTGATGAGACTCCACTCAAGGCTGCAGGCCCTGATGGTGTCAGCCCCAGGGTGCTCAAAGCTATGTGGAGTACATGTCTTCAACATGAGCCTGAGTTTCCAGAGGGTCCCCATACTGTTGAAGACATCCTGCCTCATTCATGTGCCAAAGACGCAGCGTCCCAGTGGCTCCAAGGACTACAGACCCGTGGCATTGACCTCCCACATCATGGAGACCCTGGAGAGACTCGTCTTGGAGCAGCTCTGGCCCATTGTTAAGCCACTCTTGGAACCCCTCCAGTTTGTCTATCAGCCCTGACTTGGAGTGGAGGGCGCCATCATCTACCTGCTCAACCGCAGGTGTGATAGTTTGTGAGCTTGTTTGTCCTGGTTCTGATGGACCTGAAATGCCTGCCTGAGGGCAGCAGGACAAACAGCTGTGAAGCAGGATGGGTGCTGTGCTTTTTTGACTTCTCCAGTGCATTTAACACCATCCGTCCAGCTCTATTGGGTGACAATCTGACAGCAATGCAGGTGGATGCCCCCCCTGGTGTCATGGATTGTAGACTACTTGACTGGCAGACCACAGTATGTGCGCTTGCAACACTGTGTGTCAGACAGAGTGGTCAGCAATACCGGGGCCCAGGTACTGTCCTCTCTCCCTTCCTCTTGACCCTCTACACCATGGACTTCAACTATTGCATTGAGACCTGCCATCTTCATAAGTTTTCTGATGACTGCCATAGTTGGATGTATCAGCAAGGGTGATGAGGATGAGTACACGGCTGCTGTGGATAACTTTTTCATACGGTGTGAGCAGAACCATCTGCAGCTCAATGTGGCAGTGACAAAGGAACTGGTTGTGGATAGTAGGACCAAGATACCGGTGACCCCTGTTTCCATCCAAGGGGTCAGTGTGGACATTGTAGAGGACTATAAATACCTGGGGGTACACATTGACAATAAACTGGACTGGGCTAAGAACACTGACGCTCTCTACAGGAAGGGCCAGAGCCGGCTCTATTTTCTGAGGAGACTGAGGTCCTTCAACATCTGCCAGACTATGCTCAGGACTCTGCACGGACCCCGAGCGCCCGGCTTCCTCGGATTTGCACCTTCGGAACAAGGACACATCAAAGACTGCTTCTGGAACCACAGCTCTTTCTAGCTTTCCCCTGCCAGCCAACAAAAGCAGCATGTCTCAAACCAACTTTTCTCCATCCATTCAAGGATTGGTAACGTGACAACTGGGCATAGCTTTATCACAGCTGTACAGGCTAAGCAAGACTATTTAACTTGTTGTATGTGATTTAATGCTGTTTACTGAGTTATTGTTGTGATTGTGTGCAGTTAGCTTTGGCGAAGTCAACTAACCAATACCCTAAGTGAGGATAGTTTGCTCATGCTGTTCTCAGACTGGCATGCAACTAAACATCCTCTGCACTAATCCAGACCCTTTGTAACACATATCACCTTGACAAAGACTCATTTACAAATTTGCTTTCAACAGAGCTACACCTAAAGACGCAACTCAGAGTCCCGCTTCTTTTCCTTTGTCTTTGTCCTTACCTCGATGTCAGGCAACACCTCCCCCAATCTGAAGCCAGTTTTGATTCGCCATCTTGGAGTTTTCTTTTGTCAGCCATTTTGTTTGTAGGCCAAGCGGCCCTTTAATTACCATATCCTTTGTCTTTCTCTCTCTCTCTCTCTCTCTCTCTCTCTCACACACACACACACACACACACACACACACGCCTGTATATAGTCAGTTAGTTAGTTAGAATTTGTGTGTTTCATTTGCTTTGCTTCCTTTATGAATAAATATACAGTACAGGCCAAAAGTTTGGACACACCTTCTCATTCAATGCGTTTTCTTTATTTTCATGACTATTTACATTGTAGATTCTCACTGAAGGCATCAAAACTATGAATGAACACATGTGGAGTTATGTACTTAACAAAAAAAGGTGAACTAACTGAAAACATGTTTTATATTCTAGTTTCTTCAAAATAGCCACCTTTTGCTCTGATTACTGCTTTGCACACTCTTGGCATTCTCTCGATGAGCTTCAAGAGGTAGTCACCTGAAATGGTTTTCCAACAGTCTTGAAGGAGTTCCCAGAGGTGTTTAGCACTTGTTGGCCCCTTTGCCTTCACTCTGCGGTCCAGCTCACCCCAAACCATCTCAATTGGGTTCAGGTCCGGTGACTGTGGAGGCCAGGTCATCTGCCGCAGCACTCCATCACTCTCCTTCTTGGTCAAATAGCCCTTACACAGCCTGGAGGTGTGTTTGGGGTCATTGTCCTGTTGAAAAATAAATGATCGTCCAACTAAACGCAAACCGGATGGGATGGCATGTCGCTGCAGGATGCTGTGGTAGCCATGCTGGTTCAGTGTGCCTTCAATTTTGAATAAATCCCCAACAGTGTCACCAGCAAAACACCCCCACACCATCACACCTCCTCCTCCATGCTTCACAGTGGGAACCAGGCATGTGGAATCCATCCGTTCACCTTTTCTGCGTCTCACAAAGACACGGCGGTTGGAACCAAAGATCTCAAATTTGGACTCATCAGACCAAAGCACAGATTTCCACTGGTCTAATGTCCATTCCTTGTGTTTCTTGGCACAAACAAATCTCTTCTGCTTGTTGCCTCTCCTTAGCAGTGGTTTCCTAGCAGCTATTTGACCATGAAGGCCTGATTGGCGCAGTCTCCTCTTAACAGTTGTTCTAGAGATGGGTCTGCTGCTAGAACTCTGTGTGGCATTCATCTGGTCTCTGATCTGAGCTGCTGTTAACTTGCGATTTCTGAGGCTGGTGACTCGGATGAACTTATTCGCAGAAGCAGAGGTGACTCTTGGTCTTCCTTTCCTGGGTCGGTCCTCATGTGTGCCAGTTTCGTTGTAGCGCTTGATGGTTTTTGCGACTCCACTTGGGGACACATTTAAAGTTTTTGCAATTTTCCGGACTGACTGACCTTCATTTCTTAAAGTAATGATGGCCACTCGTTTTTCTTTAGTTAGCTGATTGGTTCTTGCCATAATATGAATTTTAACAGTTGTCCAATAGGGCTGTCGGCTGTGTATTAACCTGACTTCTGCACAACACAACTGATGGTCCCAACCCCATTGATAAAGCAAGAAATTCCACTAATTAACCCTGATAAGGTACACCTGTGAAGTGGAAACCATTTCAGGTGACTACCTCTTGAAGCTCATGGAGAGAATGCCAAGAGTGTGCAAAGCAGTAATCAGAGCAAAGGGTGGCTATTTTGAAGAAACTAGAATATAAAACATGTTTTCAGTTATTTCACCTTTTTTTGTTAAGTACATAACTCCACATGTGTTCATTCATAGTTTTGATGCCTTCAGTGAGAATCTACAATGTAAATAGTCATGAAAATAAAGAAAATGCATTGAATGAGAAGGTGTGTCCAAACTTTTGGCCTGTACTGTATGTTTGGAATCATACCTGCCTGTTTAATGGTGCACAAGAGTGAATGAATAGTCAACCTCTCCTTTGTCAAGAACTCAGAAATCCTTCAGGCTTTACTTTTAATTTTGGTTACAGTTATGGATTTAATTATTAATCAGACATTCCAAATTGATAGTTTAGTGAACTTTATGAGACTGATATCTTTAAGTGGCTATCATTTTTCCCTTTTCGGGAATGGTGCCCCACGAGGTGAATGTATGTAATGTAAATGAAGTCACATTATTTAACATAATTAATAATTATTATTTATAATTCTTAATTATTTCTGATAGCCAATTTGATACTTTAATTGGAGGCCTACTATTGTAATTCTCAACATTCCCAAATTTGTAGAAATTTACAACAGCATTCACCCGAGAACACCAGCACTGACAAGTACGCCATTGGTACCCTGTTCTCTTCACAGATGACAGCAGGTTCACACTGACCATGTGACAGGCATAAAAGAGTCTAGTGGCACCGTGGTGAACATTATGCTGACTGTAACATCATCCAGCATGACCGGTTTGGTGGTGGGTCAGTGATGCTCCAGGCAGGCATATCCCTGGATGGTCGCACAGACCTCCATGTCATAGTAGATGGTACCTGACTGCTGTTAGGTACCTGGATAAAATCCTCACAGCAATTGTCAGACCTTACGCTAATGCAGTGGGCCCTGGGTTCCTCCCGGTGCGACAGATTTAAGAGGATGTAGCAGCAAGTCACAGCCTCGCTGAGTCTCTGTTTCATTTTGTGCGGAAAGTGCGAACTTCAAACTTTGTACCACTTTTTAAATTATGTTGATAGGCCATATAAAACCAGACTTATGATAAATAATAAACACCATGATTTACCTGAATATTGTTGTCACGTTTGGTGCACGTTTGGTGCAGGAAGAAATGGTAAAAACGGGCTATTCGGGCTGACAAAAGTGCTGAAAGCAACAACAGCAGCAAAAAAAAATAAAAAACACACCAAACCCCCTTTTCAATTGGTGGAAAAATACGCCACATCAACCAAACAAAAAATCATACGGCAACAGCAGCATTTGTTGCTACGGAAGAGAGGAAATTTGGGGGAGTGACGGCGGCAAGAGAGAGACAGCGATAAGGATAGTGAGCAGAGAAATAGTTAGAGATTTGTGATATTTAGCGTGTTCAGAGTGTATGGTTAGTGTGTAGTGTGTTTGGTGTATAGTGCAGTGTGTTTAGTGTGTCGTGCAGTCGTGTTTTTAGTTTTGCATGTCAAAACAATGAGGCGACTCCTGAATGTGGAGCAGGCAATGCATCTCCTCTTTGAGCGGGATGGAGCGGAGGGAAATGCGAAGCCGGAGTAGGAGTCAGAGAGTGAGGACTTTGACGATGAAGGGGATGATCTATCGTTTGTGTTGGAAGAGGAGAGAGAGGAAAAGGAGCCTCCAACGAGCGCACTAAGTGGCACCCGGAGGTCCGCACAGAGGAGGGGACGGCGTAGCGCGCCCACCCGGTCCCGGTCTCCGCTGGCACAGGCAGCAGAGCCAGAGCCACGCCTCAACTCTGAGCCCTGGAAGATGGAGGAGGATGCTGACACTGCCCCAGCAGTAAGCAGGTTCCAGCCATGGAGAACACCGAAAGGAGTAGAGACACCTTTTTCTATTGTTTTTTGCCACTGACACAGTCAAGACAATCTGCAGCAACACAAACAAAAATGCTGGAAAAAAACAAGGAGTTAGGGAAAAAGTACAACTGGACTGATATAGAGACAGAAGATCTGTACAAGTTTTTTGGTCTTCTGATGTACATGTCATTGGTGTTCCTGCCAAGTCTCCAAGACTACTGGAGACAAAATCACATTTTGTCTGTACACCTTCCAGCCAAAGTGATGACAAGAGACAGGTTCAGATCCATATTTTGGAACATCCACCTCAGTGATCCTGAGAGGGATGTTCATAATGACAGACAGAAGGGAACACCAGGCCATGACAAACTGTTTAGAGTCAGGCCTCTGGCATGACACAATACATGAAGGACAAGCCTACTAAATGGGGGATTAAACTTTTTGTATTGGCTGAGTCAAGCAGTGGCTACACCATCAGGTTCAGCATATACACTGGCAAGACAGTAACTGCAAGTGAACATGGGCTGTCTTATGATGTGGCCATGAACCTTATTTAGCCATCCTGTCTTGGCACTGGGTACCATGTCTACATGGACAATTTTTACACCAGTCCCAAACTGTTCATGGACCTGGCCAGCATGAAATTTGGAGCATGTGACACCTACAGGGAGAGCACAAAAGAATGCCCCAGAGGGAGGGCAAATGCTCTCACCAAAATATGTTAAAGAGGATCAGGTGAGATGGATCAGAGAGGGCCCACTTGTTTTTGTGAAGTGGATGGACACACAGGAGGTGTCTGTGTGCTCCACCATCCATCCTGCATTTTCAGGTGACACAGTGCAAAGAAAGGTGAAGGATGGAGATGGACGCTGGGCTGTGAGAGACTTTCCCAGTCCCACACCAATCGTGGCCTACAACCAGAGTATGGGTGGGGCTGACCTGTCAGACCAGCTCATTCAGTATTACTCCACCCACAGAAAAACTGGTCACTGGTACAGGACTGTGTTGCTTGCTGCACTTCTTGGACATTGCAGCAACAAATGCCTTCATCTTGTGCCATGAGATGAGCAATGCCAAGCAGGTGCAGCCCATGGCACACAAAGATTTCATGGTGGAGCTGGTGAGTCAGCTTTGTGGCATGGACAAGGAAGGTGTTCCTCAGAGCAGGAGAGCTGATCATGTTCCTGTACCCATTGTCAAAGCCTCAGATGCAAGCCAAAAAGCCACCAAAGGCAGACTGAAGTGCAGACATTGCCTCCAGGTGAACAACAGGAGGAGTGACACACCCTGGAAGTTGCAGGCCTGTGATGTGCCCCTCTGTATTGTGGTGGAAAGGAGTTGCTTTCAGAGTGGCACAAATAAGTTGTGTGGCATCTGATTATTTTGTAAATAGTTGTAAATAGTTGTTCAAAAAACGCCTGAGGCATTGCCTGCATTTTCATGTAAATAGTTAACTTTGTTGGTTGCTAAATTTGTTCATAAGTTTTTGAGTTGACAATTTATATTTCCATTCTAAGTTACAAAAATGGTTCGTTAGACATGTCTGTGGTTTTCACAGTAAAAAATCAAACTTTGTCCTACTCTGATTTTATGTTTTTTGTGTGATTTTAGGTCCAGTGTGTTAATACAGTATGTCAAAATGCAAAAATAATTGTAAAGTCACACAGGTGAGGTTGTGCTGAAAAGAATGATACCAAACAAGGCAAAGTAAACAGTTTTTTAAGGTGAAATTTAAAGGTAAAATGAAAAGTAGTCAAAAACGGCCAATTATCCCCTAGACCCCAGAGGGTTTTAAACACCAATGGGACATTATGTATTGTGCATCTGACATCGCAAAGCACCACCACAGACTGTCCAGGAGCTAACTGATGCCCTGATCCAGCTCTGGGAGGAGATCCCCCAGGAGACCATCAGGAGCCGACTCATCAGGAGCAAGCGAAGACATTGTCAGGGATGCATACAAGCACGCGGGAGCCAAACACACTTCCGAGTCACATTATGAGTTGGCGTGATAAAATTCACGCAAGTTGGATCAGCCTTTGATTTAAATTTTTTACTTTGATTTTCAGTGTGATTTTGAATTCAACCCTCAGTGGGTTGATGATTTTGGTTTTTCATTGACCGTTGTTATGCAGTTTTCTTCTCATCAAATTATACAATGTACATCAGTAAAGATATTCAACTAGAATAATTTGTTCACCAAGATCTGATGTGTAAATTAAGTGTTCCCTAATTTTTTAGCAGTATATATCAGTTATAAAACATTAATTTAATCTAGCTCCAACAGACAGCGCATCAGAGACACTAGCGTGTCAGGAGACAGGATTAGACTTTTATTTTAAGTTTTATGGTATATCACTCAATCATATATACAACACACACTCACACATACAAACACACATGCATATCTATCTATACAGAGTATATTCTCTCTTTCTCCCTCACAGTTGTGTGTCGCACCTCTTTTAAACATCAGGTGCCAAAAACACCTCCACATAGAATACACCGGTTTATCCTTGCTTATAGCTTCTCCAGCAAGACTCCTCAATCCCGGAGTTGCTTTTTAGGAATCGGGACACCCTTCAAGATGGAACGCTGAGATCAATTTCCGGGTCACAAGCCGGAGAATCGAGAAACACTTTCAACAAAGGCAGGTTGTTGTTGTGGGAGGGAGCCACCTGTCTCTCCTCTGCTTTTTCTCACTTTCCTGCTGCCTGACTGTACATTCACACCAAAAGCTGCCAGAGCTGCAAAGGCCGTTTTGGGCTGCAAAAGCGATGAGCGGTGGCGGATTGGCGAATTGAACTGCAAATGAAAGTTGAAGACTGGTTAACTTTATGCAAATTAGCTATGACGCGTTTGAGCTGCAAATGACCAGGAACCAATCGGAATGTAGATGTCCATCGCTTGTGTGGAACCCAGAAAACATCCTTGGAAACTTTTAGTTCCTACCACACAGTCATTCCTACTTCAAAACAAGCAGCAAGCTGTCAAACTGATGTATGTTTAGCCTGAAGTAGCGCTGGAACCTCCAATGGCACCAGCCGATGATATTCCCCGTGCTGTTCATGGCCCCAGAGGATATTGTGAACACAGACCCGATAGCAGCTACATCCACGCAGGTACCACATGGCAGCAATGTCTTCTTCCATGTTGAATTGATAACAACTGTGGACAAGTGCACGTACTTATACAATTTCTTTGTGTTGTGGAATGCTTGTTATTAGCGGGAATGCAATTCATTTGCTCTCCATACCACCAGTTTAACTATTCGCACTGTGGGCACTCAAACCCAAACCACTGACAGCGTCTTTCCTAGGTTTACAGCTTTGGGGGGGGGGGGAATAACAAATCAAAAAAATTTGCTCATATTCGGTTCAGTACACTTGACATGCTGCTGTGTTGTGCTATGGCCTATTCAAGTGCTGGAATATGTTATTTACGTGACAACGCCTGAACACAACACAGGCTGTGTGTGTTTAATGTCAGACCTATTTAGACTTTTTATTCTGTTTTCATTGTCCAAACGTGAAAGTTTCTGTACTCAGGCAAATGTACAAATTCACATTTCTGTGCTCCAGCCAGTAACGTGCTTTGCAGCTTCTTTAAATTGAGACGCATAATCGAATTTGACGTCATGAACGACTTGAGCTGCTTTCGCTGCCACAAATATTTTACTAGCGGCGCTGCTAGAGCGAATTCAGCTATTTTGCAGCTCTGACAGCTTTTGGTGTGAACGTACAGTTACTCGGGTCACTTAGAGCGCCGCGGCAATTAAGTTCTCGTTGAAGTCAGGGGGTCTCCACTTGACTCCACCTGACAGAGAACTACCAAAATGGCTGAATCAAGGCTGCTTCAGTTTCAGGGGAGGTGTTTGTCTGACCGTGTGGTCAGGACAAAGACAATGGAAAAGAAGCGGGAACTTTGAAATGCCTGTTTGGGTGTAGCTCTGTTGAAAGCCCGTTTGTTAATGAGTCTATGTCAGTGTGATGTGTGTTGCAAACGGTCTGGATTAGTGCAGAGATTGTTTAGTTGTGTGCAAGAATCTGTTTGTGAACAGTATTAGCAAACTAAACACTTAGCTTTGGCGAAGCCAACTAATCAGTGACCTAACTGCCAACAATCACAACAATAACTTAATGAACAGCATCAAATCACATACAAGTCAAACAGTCTTGCTTAGCCTGTAAAGCTGTGATAAGCTATGCCCAGTTGTTACATTACCGATCCTTGAGTGGATGGGAGAAAGAGTCACTTGGTGGTGTACTGCTTTGTTAGCCAGCAGAAGAAGGCTGGGAAGGTGTGGTTTCAGCTGCAGTCTTTGTTGTGTCCTCTGTTCCAAAGGTTCTTATCCGAGGAAGCTGGTCGCTCGGGGTCCTTGCAGAGTTAGACGCTGGGTGCTAACTCACTTAGTTCCTTGTTGCTGGAAAGCTAGTTGCAATGGCCTTGTGTTTGCAACAGAGTCTGTGATCAGTTGCCCTCCCTTTAGTGGTTTGGGCTATGGAGCAGGGGTTTGGGCCTCTGCTGGCCCAGGCCCAGCCGGAAAGAGGGGTGCAGCTGCTACAGCAGCTGGAGCAAGAAGAGAAAAGTCTGTTGGAAGGGAGCAGATCTTTCCAGGATGCCTGTGACATCACAGAGTCACATGTCACTGAAAAAGTCCTGTCCAATCAAGTTGTGAGACTTGGGTCTCACTGAGGTGTGAGGTGAGATCTCCTGTGGAGATGGGTGTCGCATAGCCCTCTTTGTTTGAAGACAAAGAGCATGCAGAGGAAAAAGCCTTTAAATTGTCCAGTGATGATTTTACCATATGATAAATCATCTGTGGTCCTGTGAATCCCAACAGTTAGTACATACCATAAGGTTTATTTTCAGATGTGGAGGGAAGTTAGATTTGACCTCTGAGGCCCGGGAGAGGTCAAATTCAAGATGGCTGCCAATAATATTCAAATATGCTTAACTTTGGAACCAAACACAATAAAAAACATTTAAGGTGTCATTTCCAACTAAGTTTAGAGTACCCATTCAGTTAGTGATACTCTTGAGATCAATGGAATTCAAGAAAATGCATTTAGGTCAAGGTCAAGGTAAAAAATTTGCTTACAAAAAGCAAAACCTTTTCCTCTCTTTTTTTTTTTTTGTTTTTTTTAATGAACCCCAAAAATATTTCAATTACTTTTTACTCTCATGTATTATTCAGTAATTAGTTATCATTTACTGGGATGTGTGGTTATTTTTTCCTGCTACGCCCATCATTATCAGCAGATGGCCCTCTAGAGCATCAGTAGCTAATGCCAGTAGCGATGTAGTCAGTAGGCAACATGATGAGTAGGCTACACACGCACAAGTAACGAGACAGAGAGCACTTCTGACATAAATATCCTACCAGGTAAACTGACTGACTATGTACAGACAATGGCTGTGTTTCCCAGTTAAGAGCGATCTTAAGACTTAAGAGCACAGTTAAGAACGTTTCTGGTAAGAAGGGTTGCTAAGATACAAGTGTTTCCCAGATGCGTTCTTAATGCCCCTCTAAGGATCGTTCTTAAGATCGCTTTTTAAGAAGCTCTAAACAGGAGCTGTCCACTACCGCGGTGCTGAAACAATCGATGTTAGGCAAATCAATCACCCACCACTTAATCTGCGCATAAGTCACACACAGCACTGCTACCTAATGTACTAATTCCCTGCTGCTCGTGTGTATGTGTGTTCTAATAATTCTTAGTCTTGGTAAGAGAATCATAAGGAAATGTATTATATTTAAACAAAAAAAAACACAGATGCCTTACTGAGGCTGGTGCCGTCTCCCACCACGTCCAGGAAGCTCCCCACCGCGTAAAAACGCAGTGCAGCCAGGCACTGCACCTCCAGGCTGAGGGCAATATTGCACCAGGTTGCCCTCCGGATGTGTGGAGACACTAGTTGATGAGGTTTTTTATCTCGGTACTTCATTTGGACAGCCCAGTCTGACAGCACGTCGAGTGGGCTGAAGTGCTGATATGAATATGTAAACGCACAAATGCATTTACATATATGGTTTGGCTTCGCACACGGCGACGCTGTTGGTTAGCAGCGAGAATATGCTGTAAAGCAGCCATGGTATCTCACACATGTGTGATGTGGCAACGCCTTTATATAGAGTAGCGGGTGGAGCATCCATTGATGTGGTTCCAGCTGAGCTCAGTTACACCTGTCAGTAACCTGATATCTGACTGTCGCAGGTTTGGAGGGTGGATGTGTTTCTCATATGTGCATACAGATGTGGGATATGTGCGGACAAATTATGATAAATGATAGTCATGATGATTCATTTTACTTGTGTGCCTGATGTGCACAGCACATAGAGGAACACACTTGTTATTCCTCATACTTATTTTTCTTATTATTATTATTTTTCTTCTGCCAGATTTCGGTGCGTAACTTGTGCCACAGCTTTGAGCGCACATAGGTTCTTTATAAAACATATAGATTCAAGATTCAAAGTGTTTACTTTTGCACAGTAAGGACATGCGTTTCCAGAATGAAATTCATTCTTTTCTGTCACCAATTAATGCTAAACAATATAAATCTGAAGTATAAAACAGATCAAAATATATACGGTGCGCACTGTTTCAATATCTACGGAAGCATATTGCATTCACTTGACAAATGAAAAATAAAGTCTGTTTTATTGAGTAATTTTTTCTGTTTTTCTGAGTAATTTTTTTTATTTTTCTGTTTTTCAGTGTCATTTTTTCTGTTTTCGTGGTATTTTTTTTCTGTTTTTCATGGTAATTTTTCTGTTTTTCTGAGTATTTTTTTCTGAGTTAAGAGAGCAATAGAACAACAGACGCTTTCATTCCTTTCTTGGGAGCTCGATATAATGGAAGCCAACATGACCCGCTTGTTTAGTTTAATCCAGTTTCACTTTGTTTTGGGTTTGAGACACTGGAAGATACTCTTGTCTTTAAGTCATATAGATGGTGTTATCATTAGTTTGTTGACTTTACGCAGGCACCAGTCACTTGCAGGTGCCAAGTGGGAGCTTCTCAAGAGATTTTGAAGTATCTCGTCTCCTCGTTCAGGAAAAAACATTACCACGAAAAACAAGGGAAAAATTACTCAGAAAAACAGAAAATATTACTCAGAAAACCAGGGAAAAAATTACTCAGGCAGTAATTAGTCAGAAAGCTTAGTGTAATATTAATTTGCCTGAGGCAGCTGGATCTGTGAGCATTTGGTCACTAAAAAGACTGTTAAGAGTGGGTTAGCTTTATCTTACAACTCCTTCTTAGTGAAAGATCTTAAGCTAAGAGCGATCTGGGAAATGCATTTTTCTTTCACGGGAGGCTTAAGAGCGTTCTTAAGAAGCTCTTAGCGCTACGAGCCATCTGGGAAACGCCACCAATATAAGTATACTTGAGTAAAGCTTTAACATGCAAATACATTGAATTTCATTGTAGCCGGGAATGAGCCTGCCTAGTTAGTTAGCTATCTAGCTTCTGTGGTAAAAAAAAAAAAAAAAAAGGTGGGCACTGATCAAAATAATTCTGCTAGCTAAACTAAAAGACAGTCTGGAACATACATGAGCTGAAGTCAGTTGAATGATTGAACAGCGCATGTTCTAGAGATTTCAGCTTGGTCATCTGTGTGAAGTAAGACTATAGCTGAATTAATGATGATAGCAAAGTACTGCACAATACTGTGCCGCTGGTATCAAACAGGCTTGAGAGCTAATAGTTGGCATGTAAATGTATACATGTTATTACTGATTTCAAAGCAAGTTTCAGTATAAGAAGCATAGTAGGCCTACTGAAATATTGTAAAGTAAATACATTTTCAGTGATCATGATCATTACTATTATTATGTTGGAAACTTAGAAATAAACCATCTTTTTGCACCCTTATGCTCATTCCGTCTGCATAATTTGACCATGACTTTGACCTAAATGCATTTTCTTGAATTCTGGTGATTTCAAAAGTATCATCAACTGAATGGGCATCCTCAATTTAGTTGGAAATGACACCTGAAACGTTTTTTTCTACTGTGTTTGGTTCCAAAGTTAAGCATATTTGAATTATTGGCAGCCATCTTGAATTTGACCTCTCCCGGGCCTCAGAGGTCAAATTTGACTTCCCTTCACATCTGAAAATAAACCTTATGGTATGTACAAACTATGGTAGAAATTTCATGCTTTTTTCAAAAAGTGCACAATTTATCTGCTAATCCGCTGTACTACTACAACCTTTCCCAGTTTAGCCTATCTATAACCATGGAATTGCAAGCTACAAGCAGCACAACAGTAAATCTTACATTTATGAACTGAGTAGTAATGTAAGGGCTTGTCCCAATACCCCCCCCTTAGCCCCACCCCTACATTTGCGCGTTCCCGTGATGGGTAGGGGTGTCCCAATTCTTTTTTGCGTGTAGGTGTAGGGGACGTAACGAGGGGTAGTGGGTATGAAACTAGCGCTTCGGAGCGAGGGATTTCAGATGCTGACTGGCCAGCAAGGGGTAGACGTCGCCATGGCTACCACTGGGCAAGAGACGGGGAAAAAAGTTCATGCATAGCTAA
Organism: Epinephelus lanceolatus; assembly: GCF_041903045.1. Lineage (NCBI taxonomy): Eukaryota > Metazoa > Chordata > Actinopteri > Perciformes > Serranidae > Epinephelus > Epinephelus lanceolatus. The sequence continues at coordinate 1,222,002 of NC_135745.1, read as the reverse complement.
CGTTACCGTCGTCAGGTTGCTTGTTAGCTAGCTAGCTAGCTCGCACTATCTGGCGTCTGTCATCTGTCCTGTTCTGCAAAATTGTCGGATTTTTCACATTACGATAACACGCCAGCTAGTAAAACTATGCTGCCTCGTAATGTTAGCTGGTTAGCTAGCTGTCGTCTGTCGTTCATCAAACGAAGCATGATGAATACAGCAAACACGATAGGGAGGATGAGCTCAATCGGAGACTCCATTGTTTAAAATAGTTAGGCATGCGTTAACATAACCGACGCAGTGATGCATTGAGTGGTGTCCCAATTCCTAGGGAAAGATTTCAACCCCTACCCCTCGTTGCTTCATTTCGAGGGCCAAGGGGTAGTAGGCAAGGGCTAGGGGTAGGGCCAAGGGCTAAAGGGTAGTGGACAAGGGGGGATATTGGGATTGGGCCCAACTGGCCCTATCTTACATTAGCACAGTAACAGTACATGAAATTGGTAATTCTAGGATAGCAAAGGAATGGCTTGCCTTACTCTGTTTTACACATAAACACACCCAACCAATGGCCAACAAGGGCGTAAGTTCTGCACCTTTGTAAAATTTCATATCCTTCCATACCAGCAGATGGCAGTAGTCTGTATTCATCATTTAAAAAAGGGAAACTTGAAGACCGTTTTGACGCTAGTTAGCCAGTTAGCACATTCACATCACAACACAATCCAATGTTAAAAGGACAGATTATATTCATACATTTTGAACAATAACATAAACCATCAGGAAACATTTCTGCTAAAGGGCTCAATGGCTAAAGAAAAACAGTCTTACTTCATTTAACAAGTTTGACCTCACTACATCTCGACTTAAGCTCTTTGTTTACATTCATTACCTGTGTTTCTCTTCTCATGCGTTGAGATGAACTGCCAATCAAAGTGATTTCATTCACTCATTAGCTCCGCTGTGCCAAATCAGCAGATAAAAGGCTAATTAGCACCAACATGGGCCAATAATGCTGGACACACCGCATTGATGAGGGCGACACTCAACTAGGGATGCGCAGAGATGTCCTTATCTGTATCTGTATTTGTATTCGGATAAAACCCGGAAGTGGGCGTGGTTTATACGGAAGTTGTGTTACATTGTATTTTCTAACTTTATATTCATTGGCAATGCAATTTCTGAGCATTCAAAGCATCAAATTGATTTATTATTGGCATATACTAAGTTCTGAAATATATTTCCATGTCCTCATACTTCACTTTTCAATAATTATAATAATTAAAGCTGCAAGCAGCTGTGATCGGACCCTCGCTCACCCGCACCACTGCGGGGGCCCAGCAGCACGCATAACTGAAGCGATTATGTGAAAACTCAGAGTAAGTTAACCCTGATGTGGCATTACATTTCATCTTCCTACTCCAAAAAAAAAAAAAAAACCCTATGGGGAGGGTTTTTTGAAAATTTCAAGGGGGCACTATAGAAGCGTTTTGTCCCCCCCATGGGTGACGCCCCTATTAGATGTAAGAGCTCACCATTCTTGACCTGTGTATCAATTTTCATAAGGATATGAGGTCGCTAAAGCCATCAAAAAGCCAAACGTATTTGGTGGCGAGGGAGGCACCATAGTGGCCACGCCCCTTAACATAGAGAAAAGCTTTTAATAACTTTTCATCAGCATGGTCTCTGGATGATCTCTAAAAAATTTGAAGTCGATTGGATGAAATCCCTAGGACTAGTTCGTTAAAATACAACATGTGGAAATCACGCCAAAATGACAAGTCAAAATCAAAATGGCCGACTTTCTGTTTGGAGTAGACCATTGGTGCCAGAGACTTTCATGTGCGTCTGGACAACATACACATCTGTACCAATTTTCATCTTCTACTCCAAAAAAACCCCTATGGGGAGGGGTTTTTGAAAATTTCAAGGGGGCGCTATAGAGGCATTTTGTCCCCCCCATCGGCAACGCCCCTATCAGATGCAAGAGCTTGCTATTCTTGACCTGTGTATCCATTTTCATGAGGAGATGAGGTCATTGAAGCCATCAAAATGCCAAACGTATTTAGTGGCGAGGGATCGACAGTCGCCACACCGCCACATGGACACCAGCTTCACCAACTTGTTCTGCATGCATTAGAAGTGGAATGAAGTTGATGCGGTCAAATTTGTGGCATTAGTACATCTTAAAGTAAAAACTGGTCACTTCCTGTTACCACTGGGGGGAGCTATGAGTAAGGTGGGATATTAACATATCGGGGCGTTCGGATCGGAGCCATCATCGTGTCCAGCAAGTCTGAAGCTGCTGAGATCAAGTATGTGGGCGGGACAGCCGTTGATCGGACGAAATCCCAAGGAGGAGTTCGTTCAAATTTAAGTTGTGGAAATCGCTGTAACGAAAAAATTCAAAACAAAATGGCTGACTTCCTGTTGGGATTTTACCATGATGTCAAGAGACTTCTTTGTGCTTCTCGGTATGATACATGTGCGTACCAAATTTGGTTTGCCTACGACAAACTAACCAAAATGGGGAGGGTTTTTTGAAAATTTGTAGGGGGCGCTATTTCGGCATTTCGCGTCAACCATGTGCAACCGCCCAAAAATATCAAATTTCGGATGCGGCTGGACAAATGTGGAAAGTTACAAGCATTTTGAAATTTGGGAAAGGGGCGAAATTGGGGCACAAAGTCGGGTAAAGAATAATAATAATAATTAAAGCTGCAAGCAGCGATGAACGGGCCCTCGCAGTCCATGCGCGTCGGGGCATGCTGCCGTCGGGGGCCGTGCACCTAGAAGTCTTGTCAGCTGTAATAAATAAAAAAATAAACGTTATCTCTTACTTACATTTCCAGTATACAGGTAGGCACCCAACCCACGTATGTATTTTTCCAAAAACTAGAAGCTAAATACATGCCCAATAGTTTAAGGTCTTCTGACTCTTTAAAAGTTGACATGGTGTCTCTAGCTCAAAGTATGAGGGACAAGAAGAGGTTGAAAGTCGATGAGTTTTGAAGAGAATTTGAAGGTTTTCCGATTTACTTCCATTCACACTAATTAGACTGCCACCAGAGTGCCGATTGGCGCCGATATTGGCCGATTTGCACCAAATTTTGCACAAACCCTCATCAGGCCATGGAACACAATTAGCAAAAGTGTTGTGGTAATCCGACTGTATTTGGTCAAGATATGAAAGACTGTCTGTTTTGAAAACAATGTGCAGGAATTTGTTGTTTTATATTTTGGGCGTTTTTTGGACGATCAAAATTCTTTTAATAACCTTTTGTCAGGAGGGTCCACAGATGCTTCATGCAAAGTTTGGTGCAAATCAGTCAAATCGCCTAGGAGGAGTTTGAAATAGTAGGTTTTTCATTTGTCGCGATTTAACAATGGAAAGTTACTGCGAAAGTGGGTGTGGCTTACATCACACAATTCAGCTGAATTCAGGGAACACTGAGATATAAGGTTTCAAAACGTGCAACACGTTATGTGGGAGTTATTAGCCAAAAACGCTTTTGCATTGAAAATAGCGCCACCTGCTGGTCATTTTTGGTGTGTGAGTTACAGGGGCCAGTCTATACCACCCCTATCAATTTTATTTCCATGAGTGTTATGGTGTTGGCACGGTGCCAAATATTAAATTAGATGGCCATCAGAGCGCCACCTAGTGGCAGATCGGTAAGTAAGATATCCTCAGGAGGGCACTGACAATAATTATACCAAGTTTCATGTTAATCTGCCCAACAGATGTTGAGATATAAAATACTTCAATTTAAAGAGCGCCACCTTGTGGTCATCACCCGTAATTTTGCACAGAGCCTCAGGGGCTCATGGGGAAGTGGTAATCTGAATTTCATGCCATTCGGATACACCAATATGGAGATAAGCAGCATTTCCTGTTTAGAACGAAATCTGCAGGAAGTTGCTATTTAACAACTTGAGTATTGTTTGGAATATTGACATTCTTTTAATACCTTTTAGTCGGGAGGGTCCACAGATGCTGTGTGCAAAGTTTCATGCCAGTCGGTGAAATTGCCTGGGAGGAGTTCGAAAAAGTAGGTTTGCGACATTTTGTGAATTTGTGGAAAAAAACGGTAGGATGAAATGGGCGTGGCCTATACCACAAGAATCAGCACAATTCACTGAACGCGTGGATATAAGGTTTTTGAATGTGCCACAAAGTATATGGGAGTTAGGAGCCAAAACGCACTTTCCTTAATAGTGGTGGAAATTCAGAACGACAATAGATTATAAAATTTTTTATTCCAAGTTTGGTGAGTTTGGTGAGTTTTGGGGTATGTTCAGGCAGTGAAAAATGCGATCAAAAATAAAATATGTATATATATATATATATATATATATATATATATATAAATAATCATTCGAAAAACAATAGGGACCTCACAGGTCTCCTGCTCGGGCCCTAATAATAATCATTCGAAAAACAATAGGGATCTCGCAGGTCTCCTGCTCGGGCCCTAATAATAATCATTCAAAAAAAAATAGGGACCTCGCGGGTTGAGACCTGCTTGGGCCCTAATAATAAACAGCGCGATTACAATAGGGTCCTCATGGACGACTTCGGGTAATTGGATATAACATCTGCCGGTGGAACGCGCTTTCAACTCCATACCTACCAAAGAAAGACCAGCTAACATTAGGCCTACACAGGATTAAGGAACTTGCTGCTTTGATGACCGTTCAACTTTAGGCTATCTGGCAGAAAAAGGGTGAGTGAAAATGTGTCTTACCGTCTCACTGTAAGCAGGCATAGCCAGTGTTTGATTTGTTTGATATGCGCGGTGATTGTCAACCACATGACCAAAAAAAAAAGTGCATGACGCGCATGTTTTTTCCCATCCGAATAATAACTGGTATATTTGTATAGAAAATATATCTGTTTCAAAGGCATTATTCGTGCCTATACAAATAACGTATTTGTATTCGGGCACACTCCTACAGTCAACCATCGGCTTGGTGTGTCAGGACCTCTACCCTGATATGCTTACCCTAACCCTGACTAATCCCATTCCCCCTGTAGTAGTATTAGTCAGTCATAAGGAGTGTAGGGCAGATCATTCCTTCGCTATCCTAGGATTTCCAAATTTGCTAACAGTACAGGCTAAGCAAAAACTTTTTAACTTCTGGCAATGTACCTGTATTGATTTGATGTTATTCAGTTGACTGGCTATATGCTGTATTCTGCATAAACCATGGGGCCTGTGTCATACACAGGATATGTATTAACGTGGCATATTTATCTCTTCTAAAATCTGTAATAACATCGAAAAAATGTATTTCCATAAAAACAGTGAACACAGACGTTTTAAAGGCCCAGAGAGAATTAGAGGACCACTGAACAGTTTGTAGAGTGCTAAGCCTTCTTACCTGACCATATTCCTCATCAGTAGGAAGAAGGCTTCTCTGGCTGAAGTACAAAAGTTTTTGCCATAGATTGCCACCTGGTGGAGATGAGGCGAAAACAGCTATCACAACAACATAAACTTGTTGACTTAATTAATAGTGGATAGCTGCTATTCATATTATTCATACTAGAAAGCACTCTTGACCAACTCACCATGATATAAGCATTACGGTTCATGTAGCGTAAGAATTTCTCCAAACACCAGAAACAGCATTTCAGGCAGTGCATTATGAACCTTGACAGGCTGTTGTCAACACCTAAGTGGATAAACATGTAGATCAGAGATAGTGACAGTTGTAGCAATTGTAGTAGCGGCTGTGTGTGTGTGTGTGTGTGCGTGCGTGTGTGCGTGTACGCATGTGCGTGTGTGTGTGTGTGTGTGTGTGTGTGTATGAGGGGTGAAACGTATCAGCGAACACGCACACACTGCATTCACTGCGTACTTGATACGTGTACATTACATGTGCAACCATCACCGTGTACTTGCTTCGCGTCCACTGCACGTGCATTCACCGTGTACTTGTTACACATGCAATGCGCGTGCAATGCCTGCACACGCCTAGACATGTGGTTATTAGACGTGCGTGCGTAGACACGTCATGTGATCGCAGGGGTCAAAAGTGTCAGCTCGAAGCAACAACGCGTCGTGTTACGGACGTGTGACACGTATATATATAGGCTATATATACTGCGCGTCGGGGTTCTATTCCCCTGAAGGGAGTTATTTTCCCAGTATTCACCGGCTCATTATACATTATCCCTTACATATTACACTGTATTCTGATTGGTCAGTCGCGGCATTCAGAGGTCTGATATTACTGTGTAATGACCGTTGCTATGTAGCCCAGCGTTGCTAGGGATGCTGCCCTGACAAGAAGATTCAGCCGCTGCCGGCAGTTTTTTTTCATGTCGCATATCATACGAAACTTATTATAAATTTCAATAGAATAAACTTGCCTGATTAACTGAAAACTATTATACAATAACGAAAAAAATAATAGCCTATCGAAAAAATAAGTCAAGTAAATTGATCATCTGAAAAAAGCCCATTTTACTGCGCTGAGACTCACAGTGAGCAACTGACACTGAAGTGTCCCAAAATGCGTGTGACAGATCATCTAATACTTGCAGCTTTATATCAAAGAAAAAAATGTCTCATGAAATTGTTATATTTTTAATGTAAACTGTAAATGTATGTCTATTTAACGTTTAGAGTGATTCCGGCATATGGTAGTCTGAATAGACTGTTAGCATTGTGACTGAAAATATTTCCCCATAATTTACATGGAGTATTAGATTTTTAAAAGGTAACAAACTATTTGAATGCATTGCAGAGTAGAGAGTTTCACCCTCCTGGTCACAGGCTGAGATGGATTAAAATGAGGTGTGTTAATTCAGCACCATGGACAGCTCCACGGATTTATCATTAAACAGCGACCTGCTCCACCTCAACCTGTGATATCCACGGATTTGAGTCATTCAGTTTTAATTATTAATTAATAGCGTAATAGGGTACGGGCGGATTAAAACCAGCGGACCTCTGTGTTATACTTTCCCAAACTATAGGCTTTATTGTGTGTAGAACCACTTTCTATAGGCGGCGGCTGGCTTAACTCGTCAATAATGCGCTGAGAAAAATGTTTTAAGTCCACAAAAAGTAGGCTAATTTATTACAAAACAGGTTAATTTTCTGTCAGACATTTTTTTAAAGATGTGCACTCCACAGACAAAGCACTGCACGGAGCGAGGTTTTTGAGCGCGCTCGGCTTTCAGTTATAACTGACAGGACTGCAAATATAACAAAAACACTTAAGATGTCATACTTTAAAACAAACTCTCAACTGGCCGGCTTGTGGCGCTGGTCTGACCCGGCCGTATGCAGTGGAGGTTCCAGCGCTGGAACACCAAGCGGCTCACAGCGTGACAGACGCCCGCACACACAAAGCTGGAAAGCGGGAGGACACTCCTAATTCCCCAGTCCTTAACTAACCTCCACCCTACCCCCGGAACTTATCCACCTACGCTGGCTGTCTTCGCCCCCCTCCTGGCCGTGAATGCAATAAAGGTGGCTTCGTCGGGCACTTTACAGCAGCTCCGCTTCCCAGAGCCAAACTGTCAGTGTCACTGTCACTCTCCTTTCTCAGTTCGTGCCCTGCAATCAAGTCCAGCTGTGTATGATCAGTCCCTGTCACATCCACAGGTGAACGCATTGTCTTTGATTACTTGTCGCCATGGCAACCAGTCCGCTCAACCCCAGTTCATTAGCCTGCAATATGAATAAATGTTGGACGGTGATTAGAAATTCCTCCAACATGGTGCAGGGAAACTACTTTTCGGATCGACCCAGGAGCAGTAGCATCGCTATGCTAACTAGCTGGCTATACTAATCAGACGTGCGTGCGTAGACACGTCATGTGATCACAGGGGTCAAAAGTGTCAGCTCTTGAAGCAACAACGCGTCGTGTTACGGACGTGTGACACGTATACTATATAGGCTATATAGACCGTTTCAAACTGGACAACATAAACATTCTAAATGGGTCTCTTTGTATTTCCTGTTTGAATGTATACAGAAGCTGACAGGAAGTAAACAGAGCCCAAAGTTGTTGCCCAAGCAACAGAATAGCAATGAAACGGTCCATATATACTGTACATCCTGCTCATCGACGGGAAATCACATCATCTGCTAGTATATGTGACGTACATGCCCTTATTTGGACAACACATCGTGGTATTGCCGTAAGATTCAAACTATTTTTGCCATTCATGTGTATGGGGTTTGTCATTATAGATATCTCCAATGTAGTTGCGGATATCTGCAATTGTTATTGCGGATATCTGCAACTGAACTGTGGATATCTGTAATTCCAGTTTGAGATATCTACAATTTAATTTTGACTAGTCATAATTCAAGTTCAAGATATCTTTAATTATCATCAATTGAAGATATCTACATGGTCCTTTCTAGATATCTTGAATTGAGTTTCAGATAGTCAGAATGACGTTGTAGATATATTGAATTCGAATTATGACTAGTCAAAATGACGTTGTAGATATCTGCATCTGAATTATGACTAGTCAAAATGACGTTATAGATATCCGCAACTGAATTATGACTAGTCAAAATGACGTTGTAGATATCTGTAACTGAATTATGACTAGTCAAAATGACGTTGTAGATATCCGCAACTGAATTATGACTAGTCAAAATGACGTTGTAGATATCTACAACTGAATTATGACTACTCAAAATGACGTTGTAGATATCTCAAACTGGAATTATAGATAGTCATAATGTAATTGTAGATATCTATAATGACAAACCCCATACACATGAATGGCAAAAATAGTTTGAATCTTACTAGTCAAAACTGAATTACAGATATCTGTAACTGTAGTTTTGACTAGTCAGAATGACATTATAGATATCTGTAATTCAGTTTTGACTAGTCAGAATGACGTCATAGATATCTGTAATTCAGTTTTGACTAGTCAAAATGACGTTATAGATATCTCTAATTCAGTTTTGACTAGTCAAAATGACATTACAGATATCTGTAATTCAGTTTTGACTAGTCAGAATGACGTTACAGATATCTTAAATTAAAATTCATACTAGTCACAATGACATTACTACTAGTCAAAATGACGTTATAGATATCTATAATGGTAATTCCGGATAATCGGACTTAGTGATTAAATATTTAAACGGCTTTCCATAGCGCTCAGAGGCGGAGCGGCGTTTTGATTAGGAGGGACTCAGCGTAGCTGCAGGGCGAGAGCAGGCAGTTCTTGAGGCGGCTCAGGGGAAACGAGTGGATGTGGGTTCCCCGGAACTGACCCCCTTTCCACGAGAGTGGCTAAGCCTTGAGCTGGACATACTGAGGGATGTGTGTAGGGGACGAGAAGTTAGCACCATCCAGGATGTTGTGTCCATCCTGCAAACCTTGCAGCCCCAAACCCAAACCCGCTCCATGCTGTCGGAGGGGGAGAAGCTCGTTAAACTCTATCTGGCCCTGCCCATATCTGTGGCGGCATCCGAGCGCTCTTTCTCAGCCTTGCGCAGACTGTAAACCTGGCTGCGCAACACCATGACGCAGGAGAGACTAACACATTTGACCATTATGAACGCTCACAGTGACCTTATGGATGAAAGCGATGTCTCGACCCCGCTTAAAGTCTTCATCAGTAGGTCAACTGAGAGAAGGTCCACTTTTGGAAATGCATGAGTCAGGAGCGCAGACTTTTTTTTTATCGTTCAAGGTTACAAATAATGCTGTTATGCTCCTTAAATTGCTTGATTTAGTTAGCAAAGTTTCATTTTCAACAATAAAGATGTCGTGTTCATCCATTCTAGTTCTCTTATAACTGCGTGTTATTATAAAATAACAAATCAAATCCTTAATCACTGATAAGTGTGCGTGCGTCCCCCGCCCCTCCCAACAAAAATCCCCCCCCACCCATGCCAACTGGATGACTGAATGAGTGACATCACTGTATTTTTTTCCTGCTTTATAGCGCATCGCACATCGCCACTCACTAGGCTATTGACTGGCTGCCATAAGCTACACACAAATAGAACATTAAGAAGTTCTAACAAATGCAAACTGGCCAACAGTAGAATTCACCACATGACAAAAGCAGACAAGAAACTGTAGCTGGAGCGCTGTCCTTGGTGCTGAAGATGCAAAAACAAACAAATGTCTATACTCCAAAACTAACTACTTCTGACATGACGAACCAAGACAGCGTACATAGATAAAAAAAAAAAAACAACATCAGCAGAAAAACAGAAGTCCTGACCAACAGCAAGCGGCGATCACCATGGCCAAATAACGTCGCATATCTGTAATAAAGAAATAATAACAAGACAGCTGTTGGCAACTAGCTGTTGCTGCTGCAGCTACTATTAAACGTGACTGGAATTAATAAACAAGCAGTAAATGCACAGTGGGGGTTATTTGTTTTCTGTATCGGCGTGACGCGCTGTGTTAATTGAGTGAATCGTCCGAGCGGACGCGTGTTAATTTGAGTTTGATTTAATTTAATTACACTAAAGGTGTTGAGTTAAACTAACCATATGAATCCGTTTCGTTTTTATACAATGTAGTGCTGCATTTTGAAAGCAAAAAGAGCTAAGTTTTTTGGGGCTATGTTATATCAGGGGTTTCAGCTTGGCACTGTGAACCTGTGCCTCCCGTGACCTGTAAAAGTAGCGTTGTGACATAAGCCTCAGTTTCTGTTGTTGGCGAATTGTTACAAGCTGATGAATTCGCTGGTCAAGGCAGGCCAAACAGGTGAGATGACAGAAAGATGGCTGGTTTGTCTCTAACAAAATACTTTCTGTAGACGTGCTGCAAGAAAGGATTAATGCTTAATATACATCTGCAGCCGGAGCGCATTACGCTGTCAATAGGCTTATGTGTGGGGAATACAACGATGTGCTATCCAAATAAGGGCTTGTACGTCACATATAGCAGATGATGTGATGTCCCATCGATGAGCAGGATCTCTTAACCGTCGCCTGTGAAGCTGTAACCCCGCTAGTCTTCTCCTTAAATGACGAGGACTAATCTGAATGCCTAACAGAAAGACACAATACAATTTCTGCCTGTTAGACCTTGACTGAAGTAGCCTACATCCTGATGCGTTGATCAATAATGTCATCTGCCATTTTCACCTCCCTGGGACACCAGTGGCAGCTCTTGTAGGCTGAAATCAGGACGATCACATTAACCAGCGCGCAATCATCAGACTTGACAATTATCACGAGAAAACAATCTTTATCTCGAGATAACGAATTAATAAGTCGTTATCACGAGATAACAATGCACAAAAAAAGAATAATACATATGTATACATATATATATATATATATATATATATATATATATATATATGCTATAAGTGTAGCCTATATATATTTACGCAGTTTCTATCTATCTATCTATCTATATATCTATCTATCTATCTATTTTCTTTCCTTGTTCAGCCACTATTTTTAACACTTCTACAACAGATCATTTGTTAGCCTATAATAATAGGATACTTGCAGCTTTATATCAAGGGGAACAAACTGTGTCTCATGAAATTGTTATATTATTTATTATACCTACTTATTTCCACAGCAGTTGGGGTGCTGTGTGTTGTTGCCTGTTCCTGTCACAAGGTGGAGTCTGGGGTTTGTGAGTCAGTGCCATAACACCAGGCTGTATAGAGATTTCATTTTTATTTTGAATAAAAATGAAATCTCACGTTTCCAGAGGATGGTTTCACTTCAGATTGATAGTAGACCACCTCAGAATGTCACACACTAAATTTCATTTGATTCTGATGTAGAATAAGAAAAAAATAAGACCCTTCTTAAAAAGTCAAATATGAGAACACCTCATATCTGACTTTTATTTTAAAAGAGCTATTTTCTAGAAAATGCACTTACATTAATTCCACTGGCACTGTAGCTGCTCTATAATGAAGCCCACTCTTCTGCAACTTCTCTTTCCTCTAGAGTTCCTCCAGACATTTCCCCACTACTTTCTGTTTACCATAGCCTATCTCACCAGAAAATGCTGGCGGCCGGGATATCTTTTCATTATTGTGTAACTGTTTTTTTTTCCCTCCAATTTTATTTTAATTTATGAACATGAATGTAAATAAATAAAAACAAATATACAAAGTCGTGAGTATACATTCAAGTTATAGAGAGGATTTTAAGGCTTCATAAACATTCAAAGTCCTGATGGCTTTCATATTGGTCAGTTCGTATTTTAACTGGTGTATATTGGGTTTCCTTTCCGTCCACTTGCTTTCATGGATATGAAACTTTCCATCTAAAATACGATGGGTTAAAAATAAAAGATGTCTTCTGTCCATATTGTTTTTCTCCACATAAAAAGTAATGTCCTTTTTTTTCTTTTTTCTTTTTTTTAGCAAATTAATCTTAACCCCACAGAAAGAATCAAATATTCAACATCAATCCAAAATAATTGAACATAAATACATTCATAAAATAAATGAACAATAGTTTCCTTGTCAGTTTGCAGAATACACAGGATTCAGACAGAAGGTCTGTACATTTTAAGAATTTCTTTTGTTGGATAAATTAAATGTATATCTTTAAAATAAACATCACCACCTTTATTATTGTCTATATATTTTTTTGTAGTAAGTCAAACCACTTTCCAGTTAATGTAACTGTATAACTGAGGTTGTCTGGAATCTGTCAATATCAATGTGCTGTTGATTAAAAGCCGAATCTCTCAAAAATACTTTGGTTGATCTGCTGTTTATTTATGATATGCAGCAAGTCACAAAGTGATATGAACTTTTTGATTTATACAATGGAGAGACAAGTCTGTGATAACAGTTAAATGGGAAATTAGTAAACCACAGGCTACTTTGCAGAATAAGTTTGATCTGTCCTCATAACGTGTGAAAATATTTGAGTAGCATCATCACAAAGCTCCTTCAGTTCTTCCTCCTTTTGTTTCATATCTGTGCAAACAAGTTCATAAGTTATGTAAACAAGTAGGCTAGCCTGTGTAGGCCAATGTGTGTGCAGACGATTTCTGTTACATTAATTCAGTGCTGTATTTCTCAGCACTGGGATGTCGCTCCAACAAGCAACTCACAGCTATGGAAAGTTCAACTCTTCTAGTTTCTTTCAATGTCCGCCCTATCTTGCAGTGAAGGCTATTTCATGAGCAATTGCCCACATCAGCCTCATAGTGTTAACAATTTGATTTAAGATATTGAGGTAGGCCTAACTCACATTTAAACATTTAATGATGAACTCATACAGTACAGGCCAAAAGTTTGGACACACCTTCTCATTCAATGCGTTTTCTTTATTTTCATGACTATTTACATTGTAGATTCTCACTGAAGGCATCAAAACTATGAATGAACACATGGAATCCATCCGTTCACCTTTTCTGCGTCTCACAAAGACACGGCGGTTGGAACCAAAGATCTCAAATTTGGACTCATCAGACCAAAGCACAGATTTCCACTGGTCTAATGTCCATTCCTTGTGTTTCTTGGCACAAACAAATCTCTTCTGCTTGTTGCCTCTCCTTAGCAGTGGTTTCCTAGCAGCTATTTGACCATGAAGGCCTGATTGGCGCAGTCTCCTCTTAACAGTTGTTCTAGAGATGGGTCTGCTGCTAGAACTCTGTGTGGCATTCATCTGGTCTCTGATCTGAGCTGCTGTTAACTTGCGATTTCTGAGGCTGGTGACTCGGATGAACTTATCCTCAGAAGCAGAGGTGACTCTTGGTCTTCCTTTCCTGGGTTGGTCCTCATGTGTGCCAGTTTCGTTGTAGCCCTTGATGGTTTTTGCGACTCCACTTGGGGACACATTTAAAGTTTTTGCAATTTTCCGGACTGACTGACCTTCATTTCTTAAAGTAATGATGGCCACTCGTTTTTCCTTAGTTAGCTGATTGGTTCTTGCCATAATATGAATTTTAACAGTTGTCCAATAGGGCTGTCGGCTGTGTATTAACCTGACTTCTGCACAACACAACTGATGGTCCCAACCCCATTGATAAAGCAAGAAATTCCACTAATTAACCCTGATAAGGTACACCTGTGAAGTGGAAACCATTTCAGGTGACTACCTCTTGAAGCTCATGGAGAGAATGCCAAGAGTGTGCAAAGCAGTAATCAGAGCAAAGGGTGGCTATTTTGAAGAAACTAGAATATAAAACATGTTTTCAGTTATTTCACCTTTTTTTGTTAAGTACATAACTCCACATGTGTTCATTCATAGTTTTGATGCCTTCAGTGAGAATCTACAATGTAAATAGTCATGAAAATAAAGAAAACGCATTGAATGAGAAGGTGTGTCCAAACTTTTGGCCTGTACTGTAGGTCTATATATACATTACACATGCGTTGTTGCTTCCAGAGCGGACACTTTTGACCCCTGTGATCACACGTCGTGTCTACGCACGCACGTCTGATTATCATAGCAATGGGGGGATGAAACTTTGATAACTAAATCAAGCCATTTAAGGAACAATATAACCCTGTCCGCACGAACGAACGGGCGGCATGATGGAGTCAAACGGATCATGTGCGTAATTAACCACAAATCAAGCAAATACTTCATCTTAATGACATATAGGCTAACACTCATTATGCTTCAGCTGAATCTTCTAAGCAAATGACCATGTTGAATTAAAATTAGTTTATCACGTTAAATGTCCGAAATTGTATGAAATTGCTCCAATGCGTTAACCAATCTTTGTGCATAATCACACAGCCTGATATGCCCTGCAAACACGGTGGGACTATTTTCTGAAAGCACAGAGCAAAGAAATGTCTTCTTTTTCTCCCCTGGTCTGCTGTCAGCAGCAGCGGCGGCTGCAGCGGGGATTTCAGCACCACGGACAGCGCGCGTACAAAGACTTGACAAGCGTCTCCTTTAAATGTGTTTGCTGCTAGAGAAATTATACATCATAAATGAAGACAGTGACATTTTCAATAAAAAACAACGAGTTGAATGTTCATTTCAAGCTTTTGTAGTACAACGAATTTCAGAACTGTGCGAGTGACGGAGAGCGGGCGGCAGTGTTTGATGCAGGAAACTCGATATGGACTTGAAAATCAATTTCGGAGTGGGGGTGGTTCGGAATGGAGGGCTGTCCCCTGTTGGGACATTGTGCACGCACAGCCCTTCACCACCTGGATCCTAAAATAAACACCTGTTTTATTAGGCTACATAATCATGCTTCCGTGATGCGCCATTCAAATAACAAGAATTGCGGTTTAATACTCTTAATTATAACAGCCAGCTTGTAGAAGAATGTCGGGTTTAAATCGGGCTCGGCAATTACAGTTAATTGGTCCCGGACATAACGTGCATGGGCTCGGGCCGAGTCGGGCTGGATTTTTTGGGCCCGATCTAAGCTCTATTAGCCGCTTTCGTGGAAAGGGGGTCAGTTCCGGTGAACCCACATCCACTCGCACCCCTAGTTCCGACGTCTATGCCCGCGATGCGCGATGTGGGCAGCCGGGTCCAGCCACAGCTGCTACTGCTGCCAAGTACTAACGGCTGTTAGCCCCGCCCGTTGGAAAGAGTGTGGCATATACCACTACTAGGAATGGGAGAGGGGGACTAAATCTTTTAAGATTTAAGGATGTCTGAAAAGCTGTTTCCATAAACAGTCAAATTCGCAAAAGGGCAAAATGCGAAAAAAAATGTAAACATAGATGGAGGTTTGCAGCATTTAGGGTCCAATTCAATAATAGGCTATATATTCACAATTAGGCTGTTGTAGCCTATATATTATCTTAGTTAAATATTTTTAAACCACAACCAGACATCGAGGGTGGTCAGTAGCTCTGATTTGTGAGGATAAAATAAAGATCAAAAAAATCACACGTGTGTATATGCACACGTAAGTCTGCTGCGACTTGATTCATTTATTCATTCCACTTCTTGCGAAGCACACACACACGCCTGCCTGCACGTGTAAACTATGGAGACAGATATGGGGTGCCGTTTGTAAAGTGGCTCACGCTGAAAATAACATCAACATTTTGCCACATTTAGCTTCAAACAATGTTTAAAAAAGTGTTGTGGATTTTTTAACGTCACCTTTTACCACATTTACAGCAATATTTGTTAACTTAGAAATATATTAAATAGTTAAATCTAAATATTAAATGTGGCACCTAAATGTTAAATGTTAAATCTAAATATTAAATCTAAATCTAAATCTAAATGTTAAATCTAAATATAAATCTAAATGTTAAATCTAAATGCTAAATATAAATATAAATCTAAATGTTAAATCTAAATGCTAAGGGAATCACCTTGTTGTTTACAAATACTTCCAGGTAGAAAACCAGCGGAGTTTAGCTGCATATTTATGCATATCTCACATTTTTCACGTCACTATATCACCGTTTAGACTAATCTGGTGTTTGTAAAGTCTATAAACACAATGATTGAACAAACATTACTATCACGTTCTGAAATTAATAACATGGTTATCGTAGATTAGCGGGGCTAACCGTTAGCTGTTAGCCCCGTTAGCGGTGTCTGTAATGACTCATTACACGGTCCGTGAAAAAAAATATTTTTTTCCAGCGGATGTCTTAGTTACAACATGATTGAGCTAACTGGAGTAGTTTCATGTCGTATCCAACAACGGGAGGCTTTTAACAGATGACGTCCTGATAGCTTTGCTGCTGCTGCAGCCACTGATGCTTTCTAGACATCGTGATTTCCCAAAACTGAATAAATACCACACATCGTAACACAAAACTGCTTTGCTAGCTCAATCATGTTGTAACTAAGACATCCGCTGGAAAAAATATTTTTTTCACGGACCGTTTAAGAGTTAATGAGTCATTACAGACACTGCTAACGGTGCTAAGAGCTAACGGTTGTTAGCTTAGCTTAGGTTGTTAATCCCTCCAAAGGGACACTAACAACTCAAAGTACACGTCAAATAAAATTTCTCCAAACATGTTTCTTGTTATTTTAGGTAGTTATTATCACGCTAATGTATGTTCAAGTGCTCATTTCCCCCGATAAGTTGGTTTTAATTCGTTATTTGATTCTATAAACACAGTCTGACCATCTCAAGCTTTTATTTTGGTACTTCCGGTGACCGGCAGTGTGAATTTGCATATTAGCTAAATATTTAGTTTCACCCAGAACATTTAGATTTAACATTTAACATTTAGATTTATATTTAGCATTTAGATTTAACATTTAGATTTAGATTTAGATTTAACATTTAGATTTATATTTAGCATTTAGATTTAACATTTAGATTTATATTTATATTTAGCATTTAGATTTAGATTTAATATTTAGATTTAACATTTAACATTTAGGTGCCACATTTAATATTTAGATTTAACTATTTAATATATTTCTAAGTTAACAAATATTGCTGTAAATGTGGTAAAAGGTGACGTTAAAAAATTCACAATACTTTTTTAAACATTGTTTGAAGCTAAATGTGGCAAAATTTTGATGTTATTTTCAGCGTGAGCCACTTTACAAACGGAACCCCATAGACAGACAATTTGCCAAAGTAATTTGACGCGTTCAGGTGTTAATGATGTGTACATGCACTATGTGTGTGGGGGATTCACAAGCACACGGAAGTGTAATGTATGTGTGGCGTTTGTAATGCGCTGTGCACGCGTACTGATAAGACGTGTGAGCGCATCATGTGAGTGGAGCGCACAACGCCTGCGCGTCATGTAGCGGGCGTGTGTTTAACACTCGTGTCTCCATAGTAACCCTATGTAAAATGTAGGCGTGCGCTCACGCGGTTTGATTAGATCTGATGTGTCCTAAGTAGGCGCAAGTGACGCGTTGTAGTGTGGTTGGGTGAAACGTTTGACCCCTCATAGTGTGTGTGTGTGTGTGTGTGTGTGTGTGTGTAAACCTTTCAGTTTCTGCTCCAGGTATTCCAGGATGATCTGGACCAGCTGGGCAACTGAAAGAATTAGAGCTCCGAATGCCAAAGACCCTGTGTGATACCTGAAGATAGACAGAGGAGACACAACACTGTTTGTTATAATTGCTAACTTTTGGTTTAAAGATAAAACACCACAAATTTTTCATGATTGCATACAATCTGACAAATGATGAATCCCAGGCTTGGTCTGGGTTTGTCCTGACCTGACAGTCCTGCTGAATGATGAAAAGAGTGGACATGGTGGAATATCCTGAGGCTTCCTCCTGGCCCAGTAGTAGCTAGCAAATGTCCCAGCAAGGGTGCACTGCTCCAGAGCCAAGCTAAAGTTGACCAGCCAGAAGAAAACCAGCAGGTTGAACAGCTGCAGCAGGAAGAGGTAGCGGTGGTAGGATGTCTCTCCACCATAGAAGGCAAACAGACACTGAGAATCCAGACATAATGCTGATTTGGAGATGTTGGTTTTGTTGAAGGTCTGACAGAGACATGAGGGGGAGACCAGAGGAGACTCTTTAAGTAGATTTGTACAATTTGTGCAATATGGCCATTCCAAGTACAAGCCCTGTCTTGATCAACAGAGGGAAGCATCTCAGTTGCCCAAAATCAAAGCTGCAAGTGGCAGAGTGCATTTCAAGTTTCATAAAACACTTCAGCTCATTTGATTTTACCAATCATATACTTGCTTTCAATCAATCAATCAATCAATCAATCAATTTTATTTATAAAGCCCAATATCACAAATCCCAATTTGCCTGAGGGCTTTACAGCATATAATAGTGTCTTTAGGACCCTCGCAGCGGATAAGGAAAAACTCCCCCCCAAAAAAACCTTTGTCGTACAGAACAGATCAACATGAGAAATGAACAGTAATCCGTATACAAAATGATACAGAAAGAGAGGCTTTATCATAACAATGATGCAGTAGTTTGGTGACTGTACACACAAAGATAATTTGCTTCCCCTTTATCAACAGGTACTGGCATGTATGTGCCAGATGTCTCCACAGGATTGCTTTGGGAATATTTGACATGTGGACTATTTCCTGCTAATACCTG
The DNA here is from genome assembly GCF_041903045.1 of Epinephelus lanceolatus. Taxonomy (NCBI): domain Eukaryota; kingdom Metazoa; phylum Chordata; class Actinopteri; order Perciformes; family Serranidae; genus Epinephelus; species Epinephelus lanceolatus. Next base: position 1,203,100 of record NC_135745.1, on the reverse strand, counting down.
CCTTTTGCAAAGTTTTGATTATTAGTTGCAATGTTTTTCTAACAACCTTGCCCATTTATAATAGAAATGAGTCAAAAAAAGAGTTGGAATCCAAAGAAAAGGCATTTTTGTCAAGCATATTGAACTGTAGATGTGTGTCAAATTATAAGTCAATAAGACTAACAGTGTGAGGGGCTTAGATTTTCAAAGTTTTCACTTTTTCTGCTGTTCATTAAAGCGCCACCAGGAGATTGATTTGGACCAAATTTGAAATGAAACATTAGGACAGCAAATTGAACAAAGGCATAATATAATCGATTGGACTCATGGTGTGAGGGGCATTGCATTTTGAAAACTACAGTGTTTCTTTACAGACTCAAACAGTTCTATGAGTCCTCAGTATATATGTTCATGAGCACATCACTTTGGGGGATATAAGTGTACTGTATGACTGTCATAAATACAAAAAGCAGAAAGATAAATGGATGACATTGAAGAAAATATTGTACCTTGGGGTTGCAGGTACTGTTGGCATAGGGGCAGCTCACATCAGGAGACATCACTTTGTAGATCGCTTCACCTGAGGATGCTAGATGACTGGTTTCACATTGCTGGTTAAAGACACATATTCATCTGAATACAGAAAAGTTTCACAAATATACATTTTAACATGTGCAAGACTTCTTCAAATGAATCTTTCAGCTATGAACTACAAGAATTTAACAAACATGTTATATTCCTCTTTCCATTCTTCCTGTTGTCGCTTGTGACCACTGCGAAGGATACACAGCAGTAACCGCCCAGTAGGAGATGCAAACAGCCAACAAGAGAAAAGTAATGACTGGAAAGAACAGTGTGGACATGATGTGTCCGATTGCTCTGCAACAACAGAGGAACCATGAGGCCAGGGAAATAATCATCATCATACAGTATATTTTCTTTTAATCACATCATTTGAAAAGACATTCACACATCTGATTATTGTGATCCATCTTTACTGTCTTAAGTTCATACTTGCTGGCCTCTCTGAGCAGGGCGATTGCCACTCGCACTCTTTTCCTTAAGAAGATCAACATCAAAAAGATGGAAGCTTCTGTCACTCCGAGAGACACCACTGACAAACACAAACATCACAGTTTAACTTTTTAGATTTTTAGGGCAAAGTTGGTTGCATTGTTTCATTTGTCACATTTTTGCTTTTGCTCCCCCAAACATTCAGTTGTGCCAAAATGTCTGATTCCCCTCAAAATGTTTGTCATCCTTGGCATAATTCCTACAATTCCCTTGACAAGTAAACCAGCAGGAATACAGCATTTATTAATAACCACTTTGTTGAATTAACTCCATACAGATGAATATAATTTGATATTCTATTGGACATGCAAAATAAGGATTTGCATGGCAGAGAATTTTCTCATCACATCACAGCCATTGTTTAAAAAAAATCAACTGTTTAATACCATTAGTACACAAGTTACAAAAATATTATCTGATGGACAAATGAGGCATGATGCATTAACAACTGTCTGACAGGTACTACTGAAATCAAAATGCCAAAACATTCAATGCAAAAAGGACTGAGTCCTTTTTCTGTTGGTCCACTTTTTGGTTCACCTTGACGGGAGTGAATCTGGTTCCTCTAAAAAGCACTATATGTGAAAACAGCCAAAGTCTCAAGCTTGTCATTTCATCAAATATGAAGTCTGGAGCTGCTCCAACTAGAAAAGTGCCCTCAGTAGAGTGCTGATCGCCAGGTGGCTGGCTGGGCTGATGGGCACTCTAGACAATTCTTTTCAGCTGACTCACTGCAGTACTTCAGAAGTGTCCCAGAAGCTAATAAAAATGCACACCTCCTGTATTTCTTGACAGAGCTGCAGCAAGTTGCACAGAGCAGAACAAGTGTTCCTGCTAACTTGCACTGTATGTGAAATATAGATGTAATGTTATTATGAGGATGAGTGTATTTTTAATGACTAAAACAAAATTACAAATCTTTAATCCATGTCATTTAAAACAGTACTTTGAACAGATTTAGCGTTGTCTGGATGATTCAGCACAACATAGAACATTAAAACAGACAAAAAAAGAACAATTTAACCACATAGCCTGCTTACATAGTAATGGTTGATGCACAAATCAACAAAATCTGCACATATACAAAATCTGCCCAGTTTTGTATATGTGCAGATTTTGTTGATTTGTGCATCAACGTAATCTGCCCAGTTTTGTATATGTGCAGATTTTGTTGATGCACAAATCAACAAAATCTGCACATATACAAAACTGGGCAGGCGAAACACTCTGCTGAAATGCTCCCTGTTTGGTATGACGCCGTGCTGCAGACAAAACTGGGTCACAGCTGCACACAGTGGAATTATCCCTCCTGGCTCCCTTACAGTCAAGATGCACGTGAAAATAACAAAAACGAGGACTTATTTATCTCGTATCGTGCCTAATTTAAGGATCATGACACGTGGAATTAATCTGCAGATGCTCCAGTTAAAGATAAGACCAAACTTTTCTATGGATGTCAGTGAATAAAACAGATTTCTCAACAATTATGGATCACTGCAACCAGAAGAAGTCTTTGAGCAAGCAGTCATAAATGTGCACACAAAATATGAGACTGATTGGTCCAGTAGTTTATGAGATTAGCTGCTGACAGACGGATACACACGCTCACATAAGCACACGTGCGCGCACACACACACACACACACACACACACACACACCCAAATGAGCTTTATTCTATTGTAGTGTTCTAATTCATGAAACAGAAAACGTAACCATATAGTCAGAACATTCCCCTGGGTGCTCCAAGTGTCATCTAGAACATCTTTCCCAATTTCCTGACTGCGCAGCTCCGGAATTGTTACCCTATGACATCACAAAGTAGAGTTTGAGGAATCTATTATTTAGATTTGGGAGAGAGTTGTTCCTTTTTTGTTATATTTTGGCCAGTTTTATACTGTAGAAAATGCATGTAGACATTTTTTTAATGGACACAGTTCCCCTCTAAGTATGTTCTATCCAACATCTGTTGAAACTGTCAATGTGTAGGAAGGCAGGTTACACTGATGAGACCAATAGAAATGTGGTCCTCTACTAAATGTGCACTATCCTTCACAGAGAGAGCACATACAGTTCCTAAAGGGATAGTGCACCCAAAAATGAAAATTCAGCCATTATCTACTCACCCTCACGCCGAGGGAGGCTCTAGTGAAGTTTTAGAGTCCTCGCATCACTTGCGGAGATCGGCGGGGGGAGCGGCTAGCACACCTAATGGCTGACGGTGACCCAGACTAAAACGTCCAAGAACACAAAATTGAAACCACAAAATATCTCCAACATGCTCGTCCTTAGTGATCCAAGTGTCTTGCAGCCCCGACATAAAAAGTTGTTTTCGAAAAATGTCATTTGAACTCTGTTTTTAGCCTCACTGTAGCCTGTAGCTCTGACTTCTTCTTCTCTGTGCTCCGTCTCTGTGCTGCGCGTCGGGGTTCTATTCCCCTGTCGGGAGTTATTTTCCCAGTATTCACCGGCTCATTATACATTATCCCGCTTATTACACGGCTAATTATCAGTTAAATAAATAATGTTGTCTGCCTCTGCGAAGTGCATTAAAACCGACCGGATTCAACAACTTTTGGTGAAAGTTTTGTACTCACCCAGGCTTAGTGGACTGAACCGAGGCATAAAACTCGTGTAAAATGTCATTAAGCATGACTGCCGAGTGTGTATTCAAATCCGTCTTCTTTTGTTTTTGGCAGAGAAAGTCCGTAGGTATTCTTTTTCTTCAGCGGCAGCCGTTAAAATCAGCCACTTCTGTTTGTTTTTTTCCCTCGGAAGTTGTTTGACAGCTGCAGTGTTGCAGGGCAGCATCCCTAGCAACGCTGGGCTACATAGCAACTGTGTGTAATGACCGTTGCTACTAGCAGCGGTCATTACACAGTAATATCAGACCGCAGAATGCCGCTACTGACCAATCAGAATACAGCATTTAATAGAGCTGTGTAATAAATGTATATATATATATATATATATATAGTCTTTTCAAAAAGAAACTTTAATGATATAATATCATAGCATAAACATTGTAGATATTACGGCTGGGTTAACAGAATTGATTTGATCAATTTGAATCAATTGTCCTTCAAATGGTCTATCGGTTCATAAAATCCAAAAGCTGATCCTTAAATGTAACTGTCTTTTCTTCCGTGGATGTATGTCACACCTTGTAGCAGCCTGCAGTTTCACTACCTCCTTTGTTTCATGTGATCGGCATCTATTTTTCATGGCACAAGATCTCACCAGATGTAATTGGGACCTTGTTAATAGAATTGACTTGGAATCAATACCCAGCCCTTATAGATATACTCTGTATTCAAATAGATGGCAACAGGTTTGAAACTTTAAACTCAAATAAGTATGGCATTCAGATTTTCATGTTAGGTTAGCAATAAAATAAAAGTCTGTCTTTGGTTTACCATTTGTGCTTTCAGTTCAAAAGCTGTGGGCTGCTAATGATCAGGGCCAGGTGGAAGCGGTTGTTGGCCCATTCAAGCTGTACGACACATCATTTCGTACACTGCATGGGACTGCATGGCTGGCTGATGATGTAAGAAAGTAAACAACAGTGTTGATAAAAGCTCTGAAAGAGATACATGGTATAAAAATTTTTTTTTTTTCTTTGGTTTGCATTGCAGGTTATTGATGCATACTTGCACAGTTTCATTGAAAAAAAAGAAGGCAAGTTTGAATAATTTCTGTTGCTCTAACATTGGAGTGCCTTTCTTTCTGAACTGTTTAACTTAATATAGCCTTTGGATTTATGACTTACAAAGGCATGAGATTTGAATTATTGCATTCATTTAATATTGTTTCCGTCGGATTCAATCCATATGTTTTTTCTTTCTAAGTCTTTGCCCTGTAAATTTACAATTTTAGGACTTAAATTCCTCCAGTGTCCTGCTGTGTTTGCATTCTGGCTGAATGCACCACGGTATTCATTTCGGACTGAATCTCCACAACAGCTAAAAACTTTTTGTGTTTGACAGAAACCTATTCACTTGCTGACTTCCACTGTGTCCACGTCATTGTTTTCGGAACAATTCGGCCCCCCTCAATAAGGTAATTAATTTGTCACAGTTATTATATTGATGTATTGAATGTAAAAAATAAATTAACGATAACTTGGTATTGAATCGATTCCCCAGATGAAGATTCCAGTGGAGGACATCTGGATGTGCCCTGTGAATGTTGGGGCTCACTGGATTTTAGTGGTTTGTTTAAACCTCTTTGTTGTTATGCTGTGGAATATTTCATGGTTCAGGATCATGTGTGCTGATAATTCAGTTGACCTCCAACGGAATCACAAGGCTCCTTGTCAGTTTGGATAAAATTATCTGCTGAATAAATATACATGAATATCCCAAACTCTGACTCTTCTAGCGTAACATACACACTCCATACACACATTCTCGTTTACAATACCAAGCGGGCACCCCCTCCCCTCTCTGCTCCACCAATCTCCAGCCCGCACACTGACAGCGTAGCCTGTAAACAGAGCTCAGCTGTTTATTTAGCCTAGCAATATCTCCGGACTATAGTAGCTGCAATGGACGACTTTGAACATGATTTTGAAGAGTTTCTTGTCGCGGACACAGACCCAGAGCCATACCTGTTTGAGCCAGAGCATACAAATGAGGAACTTAGATGCTGAGCGGGCGAGAAGAGAGGCTGAATCCTCCTCTCCCATTTTGCTGCACAGAATGGGATTCAGTGCTACCATCGTTGGGGAGATATATCGTCAGGAGGAAAAGCACCGCAGAGAGTGCATCACAAGGAGTGAAGTTGCGTCTTATTTTCCTCGCAGATGACGGTTCGGGTTCATTCTCTCCTGCTGTGTGGTAAGTGTGGTCCATTCGCAAACTTTATAACTAAAAAAACTTTTCACTACTCTCTATCTACGAACTATTAACACTCTCTGCTGTTTCTTCCTCCTTCTTCCTTCCTCCCGCTGTCTTCGTTGGTTTATTTATACACGCGAAACGCGTTCTCTGGCTGGCTGGATTGTCCGCTCAGTCTGCCGTACATACATGGCGCACAAGATGGCGACCTCTCTAAAGCAAGGCCCTTGCTATATATATATATAAAAGCATAATTATAAGGCTACGAAAACTAAACAAATTTTATTTTATAGCAATTATACACTTATATAAACATATTAATGGGTAGAATATTCAGATTCAGATTCAGATTTGACAATAAACCATGCCAAATATTACACACTGGCCCTTTAAGGTGTTACGCTGTTGTTAATGTCTAGTTAGGTTTAGGCACAAAACCCACTTGATTAGAGCTATGAAAAGATCATGGTTTGGATTAAAATGATCACTGGAGACAAGTTTTCAAATTTCTTAAACATATGCAACCTTTACTGTCATGGCAGTGAAACAACAACAACAACAGTGAAAACCAAGACTAATTGACATGGGCAAGATTAAGTCATTTAGAGTTTCTAAATGTCGGTTTCGATTATTTTTCGATTAATTGCCTAGCCCTAGTGCTTTGTATTTTTTATTTCCATGCAAATATATCTTAAATTTTTTGCAGGTGCAGTGCGATTCCTGCAGTAGGCGGGCACATTTTGAATGTGTCCAGTAAAACAAGAATATTTCTGCAAAAAATGTAGTTGAACTGTGTTGGAGGGCCTCATGTACAAAGGGTGCGTATTTACAAAAACGTGGCGTACGTCCTTTTCCACGGCAAAGTTCAGATGTATCAAGAGTGAAATGACTTAGAGGTGATGCTGGGAAACTGTTATAATAAATAAATGTGAAAACAATTAGTCCTCAAGAGTGATGTGCACATCAGAGACACATGAACAATTAACACTGATGAACAATTTACACACCCACGTGTTTGCAATTAGATGAGTGGATATAAAAGCATGCGCAAAGTGGTGCCAAAAATACCGTTAACAACGTTTTAGCAGTATTTGCCGCATTGGTTCCCGAGGGCAATCCTCCTGGAACTGTGCGCAGAGCTGCGGCCGACCTACAGCGAGGGGCCATGCGCTGCCTGTATCCATACAGGTGCTGACCACACCTGGACTCCTAGCAACACAGGCATTCCGGAGGGAGCTGGCCGACCGATCGGGACTGTGCCAGTCGACCCTGAACCGAGTCATGCCAGCTGTGTGGGACGGAATTATCCGCATGTCAGCCAGGTATATCAAATTCCCATATGCAGCTGAACAGGCCAGCATTAAAGCTCAATATGCAGCGAGAGCCGGTTTTCCTAATGTTATCGGAGCTATCGACTGCACACACATTATAAAAGCGCCATCGCAGGATGAATTTGTTTTTGTCAACAGGAAGCATTTTCATTCGATCAATGTACAGACCATATGTGATGCGCAAATGCAATTAACCAACATTGTGGCGAGGTGGCCTGGTTCAACGCACGATTCATACATTCTGAGTAACAGCATGGTTGGGAACAGACTACAAGCTGGCACTGTGCGCGATGGGTGGCTTCTTGGTGAGTAAATAATTTATTCGTTTAATTGTCCTAATATCGAGCCCCATAATGAGCACTGAACATGTGCGACCCCAAATATAACCCTGCCTTCATAGCATCAGTACTAGTCAGTGGTTAAAGTTAGTGACTTGTTGTTTTTTAAACTACAGCTTCAGAGCTTTCGAACAAGCCCCTGATTGTCTCTGTGTGTAAAGTACTCATGTCAATAAACCCGTGCGTAAAGTGCGACATTTCCTAATCAGCCTCACCTTTTCCACGGCGCACTTCTGCATTCATTTACAACAATAGTGTGTGATCCGTGTAAGTGGTGTATAAAATTAACAAATATAAACTGTAAATCCAGTTCACATAATTAATTGTCTGCTTTCAACTGACCCCAGGCAACTCTCTGTTCAAACGGGTGAGCTCCTCCTCTCCTGTGCCCCCGCCTGTTTTGGCCACACTTTGGCGGTGGGCAGCCCTCCTCTGCTTCACGTCCACCTTAATGTCGGACCACTTCATTTTTAATTCTGCGTGTGTACGCTTTTCTGACCCCACTGCATTGACAGCCTCACACACACTCTCCCACTCACTCCTCTTGCGTTTTGTATTGATGCCGGAGGACTGTGTGCCAAAAAGTACATCTTTGCGCGCCTCCACTTAAATGAGTAGCGTTTCCAATTCGCATTCTGTGAAGATTTTCTTTTTTTCCCGTCTTATTCATTCTTTTGTTTAAGTTTTCTGATCGTGCAGAGAGGGGAATCTCAGGTGCATGGCCAATTTAAATATGATTTGCATATTTAAATGGGGGCATGGACAGGGAGGGGCCGGGTTCTCCAACATGTGCGCTCAATTCCACATTGATTGGGATGTACAAAGGAAATGTGCTTGGATTCATGTGTACGCACAGATTCATACATATGGATATTTTTGTGCATACGACGTTTTCTGGATTCAAGCATATGCCATGTTTCAGTAGGAAATCCACGCAAGTCTTTGTACATGAGGCCCACTCTGGCCTGGCCTGGCCTATAATTAAGCAGATGAAGCTTGCTAGTGTGTTTGAAGAAATGACATGTTTTTGTTTTGATTCAGTTTTTAGCTTTAGGGCTGCAACAATTAATCGATTAATCGATGACTAATCGATTAATCGACTAATTGAATTAATCGCCAACTATTTTGATAATCAATTAATTGTTTTGAGTCTTTTTTCTTAAGAAAGAAAAAGTCCAAGTTCTCTGATTCCAGCTTCTTAAATATGAATATGTTCTGGTTTCTCTAGTTTATGACAGTAAAGTGAAGATCTTTGGGTTGTGGACTGTTGATTTGTACAAAACAAGACATTTGAGGACGTCTTCTTGGGCTTTGGGGAACAGTGATCAACATTTTTCAATATTTTATAGACCAAAAGCCGAACACATGAATCGTTTTAATTTACCTTTTGTATCAGTAGCAGCAAAATATCAGCAGCAAAGTTGATGTAAAAGATGTAATTTTCAATGAAGTATCATTTTTCTCGTGTTTATTATTAATTTGGAAATAATTAAAGCGACCTTGTGCTAAATTTAATAGCTAATAGCTAAATAAGAGTAATTTAATAATTATGCGATTCATAATCTGATTAGTCGACTAATTGTGTCAATAGTCGGTGACTGATGGACTATCAAAATAGTCGTTAGTTGCAGCCCTATTCAGCACTGTCAATTTCAAATAATGTTCTGTTATTGAATACAGGGGTGGAAATTATTTTTTTTATCTGATTCATCGATTAATCGAAAAAATAATAGACCGATTAACTGTTGCTACAGCAGACAATCTTTGCTATATAGTAGACAATCTTTGTAAGTGTATTTGAACAAATTACCAGTTTTTGTTTGATTCAGTTTTTAGCTTTATGCATGTTTATAGCCTGTCAGTACTGTGCTACAATGGCGGCATTGCTGCAGCAGACAATCTTTGTACTATACAGTAGACAATCTATGTGAAAGTGTATTTGAACAATTTGCATGTTTTGTTTTGATTCAGTGTTTAGCATGTTTATAGTCTGTCAATATAATTATAATTGGAAAATCATTCTAGCTGGTCCTGGGTCTTCTTTGCCATTTTTAGGGTTCTAACCCCGAAGGGGTAGAACCCTTCTAAGATTGTACCGGTTTATTATTATTATTATTAGGGTTCTAACCCCGAAGGGGTAGAACCCTTCTAAGATTGTACCAGTTTATTATTAGGGTTCTAACCCCGAAGGGGTAGAACCCTTCTAAGATTGTAGCGGTTTATTATTATTATTATTATTATTATTATTAGGGTTCTAACCCCGAAGGGGTAGAACCCTTCTAAGATTGTACCGGTTTATTATTATTATTATTATTATTATTATTTTTTGTTGTCTGCCGCTTGAGCTCAAATTCCCGTGAGCTGGAATAAGCCAGAAACCTGAAACTCGGCCCAATGATTGGAAATGATGTGCATCAACTTTTATTAAAATATGAGCCCAGTCGGCCACATGGTGGCGCTGTAATTAAGGCTTAAAAATGACTTTTTTGGGAGGCCACGCCCCTCACACCATAAGTCTGATTGACTTGAAATTTGACACACAGGTCCAGCTCAATGTGCTCTACAAAAAAGCCTGTGGGACCATTAAGCTCCGTCTACTAGATTTTTTGCTAATTTGCATAATTTGAAAAACAGTAAAGTGACATAAACTTTTACAATTTTGACTCCATCAACACCAAATTTGGTACACGGCTTTGGGGGATGACAAGAACCATTTCTATTATAAATGAGCCAGATTGGTCAAAAAACATGGCCGCCACGGACCAATGAATCTTTGCTGTGGGCGGAGCTTAGAATTGATTGGCCATAACTCCCACACCCTTTGACCTATCATCACCAAACTTAGTGGGTAGGTCCACAATGAGACTTGGAAGCTGCCTACCAAAGCATTTTGAGCTCAGCCTATAGGGGGCGCTATAAATGCCACACATCTGTATCTCAAAGACCATTGGATGGAATTTCACCAAATTTGGTATGCATGCTCTAGGGGTGGCTATTAACTCATATCTTGAGTGCCATGTTGATAGGTGAAAGTGGGCGTGGCCTATTCGTCATTAACCGTCATAATTTGCGTTTTATTAATTTATGACCAGCTGGAAGGACCTAGGGACATGAAACGTGGTACATGGACTATAAATGACATCCAAATACTGCTCAAAAAATTTGGTCCCAATCGGCCTTATGGGGGTGCTATAACATAGAGTGTAAAGCTTGAAAGGCTCTGCCCGCCGCACCACAAGTGCTATTGACTTGAAATTTTACACACACATCCTCCTGATAGTCCTCTACAAAAACGCCTCTTGCACCCTGAATGCCACCCTTACAGAATTTTTGCTAATTTTAATAATGTTAAAAACAGTAAAATCAATAAGCTTTTGAAATATTTGTGCTATCAACACCAAACTTGGTATGAGGCATCAGGGGACCGAGACACTCATTTCTATTATAAATGAGCAAGATCGGATGAAAAACACGGCTGCCGTCAAGCAAAGTGTCCTTGGAAAGGGCGGGGCTTAACGAATATCGGCTGTAAAATGTTAACCGTTTTTCCGATCGTCACAAAACTGGGTAAATATCATCAGAAGGGGACCAAGAGCACACCCAAAAAAAGATTTTGAGATTGGCACATAGGGGGCGCCACCGCCAAACCGTTTTCTCCATTGAAAATGAATTACGGAATCTTCAAAAATCACAAAATTTCAAACGGTAACTACGGATTCATACTTTCAGCTAGAAACTCCATTCAAACTGGAAAATATTCAGCAATTCCTTGACTTTTTACATATGATTCAACTTTTCAATCCCATTCAAACTTTCCAAAATATTCAGCGTTTTCTGAAACTTGGTTATAATGGAAGTCAATGAGAAAATCCTTCAAACTCACTCATCTTCACCCACACTTCACAAACTCATACATTCACGTAGAAACTCCATTCCAACTCTGAAATGTTGACATTGCCATCGACTTTCAGTGACTGATTCATATTTTCCATATCTCTTTTAGTTTTTCTACACCAGCTGTTTAAAAATCATGAAATTTTCAGCCCTTCTCAGAATTTATAATGGGTGTGTATTGCGTGGAATGTTGAGAGTTAGAGTGGGTGATGTCATCGCTAGAATGCTCAGCACCTCTGAAATCATCAAGAAATTTTCTCTTAAACTCGCTGGTGCAGCCACATCGTTCACTCTACATACACAAATTGTACACCAAATTGTAGGAAAAGCCGTTCCGGTCGCAGAGGTGTGACCGCTGAAGAAAATGGATTTAGGGTTTTGGCTGCAGGTGGTCTAAAAGGACAACAAGTCCAACCAACTGCCCCATTCACTCCCATGTTAAGTGAGAGCCCAAATTTCTGGAAGAAAGCAGACCATTCCACTTATGTCCATCATGGCTCTGGCCTCATTTTTCACACCACAGAAATGAAATTTACACCTTTGTGATCCGCATCCTGTCCTCTCGCTCACGGTGTGCTTTTTGTAGCTGTAGCACTTACGGTTTTTCATTAAACAGTTGGAGTTTGAGAGGAACTTTTGGCTCAGTTTCTGCCTTTTCTTGGTGTATTTAAATTTGACTGTGCCATTGCCAACTGGTGATTGGCTGAATCAACTCCAGCCGTTCGGCCAATCCTCTGTGTGTCACAGCACAGTCAAATTTGAATATTTCAGCAACCTGACTTCTTTGCAGTTAAAGCCTCATCATACAGAGGTAATTACATATGTGTCAGTCTGCCTGTCCGGGTCTGTCTGTCTCTGTCTTTCTGTGTCCATCTTGGACATTTTAGACTGCAGTCTTTTTTAGCTGTTAAGTTCAGCTGTTTTTTCTATCTGTAAGTGGACATACACACAGACAGACAAACAGACTCACACATACACAAACGCGCGACAGCACGTGAACATACACACATTCAGGCATGCACACACACACAGACACACAGTGATACATTTACTGCTATTAATAATTAGCATATTGCTATGGGTATACTAGTTGGCAGCGAGCATCAGGCACACTCAAAATTTCATGTGAAATTTTCTAGTTCATTCATTCACTCATTCATTCATTCTCGAAAATGAAAATTTCATTCATGAAAATTTCAAATGCTCTGCAGAGATCAGATGAAGGCCACAGGATTTGTTTAAAGCCAATTTCCCAATTGCATATTTGAACCTAGCAACAGCTTTCTTTTTAATTTCACTCTCAGGTCCATGCCTTGATTTACCAGCGATAACCCAATTTTTAAAAGCTTCTCTGGCTTGCTGGTGGAGTTCATCCACATACTCATTCCAGCCTGGCCTGAAGCTGTACTTCTTTGCTTTTCTCTGAATGAGTGGTTTACTAGCCTCATTCAGACCCTGCACAATTCTGCCATATAGTACACATAGCTCTTCTTTGTGATTTGGCATACCACAGTTGAAATTATCACACATTATAGCATCATATGGAATTTCAACGTTACCTATGGTCTTCTCAGTCAAGTCATGATAATGTAGCAGGTCGTTCTCTGAGAGTTTAGCCCACTCAATTTTCCCACCATGATTAACCTGATTATCATCCGTGGTCATTGTAGGTAGGTTTTCTACATTTCGTATAATGGAGACAGGCATGTGGTCCATTGTTGCAAACCCATACAAAATCTCAACTTTATCCACACATTCATGGGCATCAGCTGTGCTTACACAATGATCTAGCCAGGATGTTGTATTCCAAGCCTCACTGACATATGTATAGCTATCTGTTGGCAAATGGATCTTACTTGTTAACAAGAGCTTATTATCATGACAAAATTCAACTAGGTATCGGCCAAACACAGACTTCCTATCAGAGATATCTGCATTCAAATCACCCATTACATAAATATGGGTACATTCATTTTCCTCAATAAAAGAGCCAATAAAAGCAAGCTTCTGAAGATATTCGTCCTCGTTACTGGAACATTCATAAGGTGTGTAAACATTCAAAATGATAAGAACATTACCATTATAAGAAACTTTTATTGCAACACACCAGTCTACTCTCAATCTAATCACACTGATCAGAGGGTCATATTTTTTATGCCACATAATGGCCACACCTCCAGGTATTCTGCCTTGAACCAACCCCAAGCTCAAATCTGTGGTTGACTCCCCCACCCCATGGAAGTTACTATGAACAGAGTTAAGCTTGTCCAGGTCCTGTTTAGCAAGAAAAGTTTCTTGTAGACAAAGAATGTCAGTTTCCTCAAGGAGTTTGTCAACAACAAGTCGCCGTGCCTTATCCGCTGCATTGTGTCCTAGACGCAGGCCACATGTGTTATATGACACAATTCTCATGAGAAGTAGACAAATCTTATGCATGTCACCCAAGTAAGCAGTGATGGACGAAATGATTACTGCATGTCATTTACCCAAGCTTTCTCTTTACATCATGTTTCTCTCCACTCTCCTTTCTGCTTACATGTATAACTCCTTGTATGTTCACACAGTTGATCCTGGGTTCCAACTCCAATGTAGTTACTCAGTCTTGTTAATCATTAATGATATGGTGCAGATTTTAAGTTTAATACTATTATGGCCAGGACAGTCTGACAGACTGACAAACAGACATTGCAGGTCTCTCTCACTCTGTGAGTTTTGCTAATATTTGATGACTTCCCATCCTACAACATAAGTGAAACAAACATGATGTCAGGACATTTTTTACCCTTGAAGAGGGCAGCACATGTAGGCCTATTTTAGATTTAGTAAAGTGCCACAGATTAGCCTATGTTTTTGGAACTTCACCTGGTTGAACAATATGGTAAATAGGCCTACTATCATTTTGATTTCATTTGATTTGGAAACATAAAACATTACATAACATTTTTATAGACTAGTGGTTGTTCAGGTGGGGTTAAGAAAGATAAACACAAAAAGCAATGTTGTAGGAATTGAGCAGAGAGAAAACAATGACATAGAGTACTGGGCCTATCCTATTTGTGCCTAGCTAATGCATCTGGGTCTCGTTTCAATTTGGTTTTTCCGTAATTTGGTTTTGAAAGAGAAAACGGGAAAACGGAAGCACTTCCGTTATTTCGTTTTGTGTCTCAAAACGGAATAACGGGAAAACGGCCGTATTTCCGTAAATCCGTTTTATTTTGAAAACAAAATATCAAACTATCAAAAGGTACACGGACCCTCACTACCACATAATACCACTTCATGCAAATGAAGCTATTATGTCATGTTTGAATAAAAAAGCCTGCATGTGCACATGTTGCTATAGTTATGTGACTTTTGAGGTCACGTGAATATATTTAGAATGGTTTGATAATTTGCCACTTAGACCATGGGGAGGAGACCAGCTGAGTAAACTGATCTGTGGATGAGAAACTTGCAACTGAAGAAGTTACCCCCACCCCCGGGCCTAGACACTGGGGAAGGTAGGGAATCTTGAGGTGACCGGATGAGGGAACTTCTCGGTTGAAGATCCAGATTAAGACAGTCTGTATCTTGATGGAGGTGGTGCAGGGGTGGAGGTGGGCTGGGAGTTTTGCTGAAATGACAGCTGGATGACAGCAGAGAGAGAAATTTGACAGCTAATGACGGATTGGTAGAGAACAGGGAGAGGCTGGCAGACTGTGACTTGTTGAAATATGTGAAGGGTGGAGCAAGAGGATAGTGGGAAAACAGAGAAGTGGCTTTGAGGTATACTTAAGGTAAACATTAAAATACCTATTGAAACTTTGAAATACGCATCAATAAGTAAAATTTCAATTTATGTTTTGATGTTCAAATGGAGTCTCTATGTGAAAGTATACCACAAATGTTATTAGCATGTAGGCTAGCTGAAAACCCGATTTCAAGAAATGTGTGACTTGGAAAGAGTATGTATTGCTTGGAGCTTTCAGGGACAGAGTGGGGAACGTCTTGCACTATGGCAGATGAGGGTCACGGTGGGTGGTGAGGGTCACGGTGGCTGGTTTGGGGCTGAACAGGTTAGAACCCGCAGATTGCTGCTCGCGGCTATATTTATTATTATTATTATTATTATTATTATTAGGGTTCTAACCCCGAAGGGGTAGAACCCTTCTAAGATTGTACCGGTTTATTATTATTATTATTATTATTATTATTATTATTATTATTATTTTTTGTTGTCTGCCGCTTGAGCTCAAATTCCTGTGAGCTGGAATAAGCCAGAAACCTGAAACTTGGCCCAATGATTGGAAATGATGTGCATCAACTTTTATTAAAATATGAGCCCAGTCGGCCACATGGTGGCGCTGTAATTAAGGCTTAAAAATGACTTTTTTGGGAGGCCACGCCCCTCACACCATAAGTCTGATTGACTTGAAATTTGACACACAGGTCCAGCTCAATGTGCTCTACAAAAAAGCCTCTGGGACCACTAAGCTCCGCCTGACTAGATTTTTTGCTAATTTGCATAATTTGAAAAACAGTAAAGTGACATAAACTTTTACAATTTTGACTCCATCAACACCAAATTTGGTACACGGCTTTGGGGGATGACAAGACACATTTCTATTATAAATGAGCCAGATTGGTCAAAAAACATGGCCGCCACGGACCAATGAATCTTTGCTGTGGGTGGAGCTTAGAATTGATTGGCCATAACTCCCACACCCTTTGACCTATCATCACCAAACTTGGTGGGTAGGTCCACAATGAGACTTGGAAGCTGCCTACCAAAGCATTTTGAGCTCAGCCTATAGGGGGCGCTATAAATGCCACACATCTGTATCTCAAAGACCATTGGATGGAATTTCACCAAATTTGGTATGCATGCTCTAGGGGTGGCTATTAACTCATATCTTGAGTGCCATGTTGATAGGTGAAAGTGGGCGTGGCCTATTCGTCATTAACCATCATAATTTGCGTTTTATTAATTTATGACCAGCTGGAAGGACCTAGGGACATGAAACGTGGTACATGGACTATAAATGACATCCAAATACTGCTCAAAAAATTTGGTCCCAATCGGCCTTATGGGGGTGCTATAACATAGAGTGTAAAGCTTGAAAGGCTCTGCCCGCCGCACCACAAGTGCTATTGACTTGAAATTTTACACACACATCCTCCTGATAGTCCTCTACAAAAACGCCTCTTGCACCATGAATGCCGCCCTTACAGAATTTTTGCTAATTTTAATAATGTTAAAAACAGTAAAATGAATAAGCTTTTGAAATATTTGTGCTATCAACACCAAACTTGGTATGAGGCATCGGGGGACCGAGACACTCATTTCTATTATAAATGAGCAAGATCGGACGAAAAACACGGCTGCCGTCAAGCAAAGTGTCCTTGGAAAGGGCGGGGCTTAGCAAATATCGGCTGTAAAATGTTAACCGTTTTTCCGATCGTCACAAAACTGGGTAAATATCATCAGAAGGGGACCAAGAACACACCCAAAAAAAGATTTTGAGATTGGCACATAGGGGGCGCCACCGCCAAACCGTTTTCTCCATTGAAAATGAATTACGGAATCTTCAAAAATCACAAAATTTCAAACTTTAACTACCGATTCATACTTTCAGCTAGAAACTCCATTCAAACTGGAAAATATTCAGCAATTCCTTGACTTTTTACATATGATTCAACTTTTCAATCCCATTCAAACTTTCCAAAATATTCAGCGTTTTCTGAAACTTGGTTATAATGGAAGTCAATGAGAAAATCCTTCAAACTCACTCATCTTCACCCACACTTCACAAACTCATACATTCACGTAGAAACTCCATTCCAACTCTGAAATGTTGACATTGCCATCGACTTTCAGTGACTGATTCATATTTTCCATATCTCTTTTAGTTTTTCTACACCAGCTGTTTAAAAATCATGAAATTTTCAGCCCTTCTCAGAATTTATAATGGGTGTGTATTGCGTGGAATGTTGAGAGTTAGAGTGGGTGATGTCATCGCTAGAGTGCACAGCACCTCTGAAATCATCAAGAAATTTTCTCTTAAACTCGCTGGTGCGGCCACATCGTTCACTCTACATACACAAATTGTACACCAAATTGTAGGAAAAGCCGTTCCGGTCGCAGAGGTGTGACCGCTGAAGAAAATGGATTTAGGGTTTTGGCTGCAGGTGGTCTAAAAGGACAACAAGTCCAACCAACTGCCCCATTCACTCCCATGTTAAGTGAGAGCCCAAATTTCTGGAAGAAAGCAGACCATTCCACTTATGTCCATCATGGCTCTGGCCTCATTTTTCACACCACAGAAATGAAATTTACACCTTTGTGATCCGCATCCTGTCCTCTCGCTCACGGTGTGCTTTTTGTAGCTGTAGCACTTACGGTTTTTCATTAAACAGTTGGAGTTTGAGAGGAACTTTTGGCTCAGTTTCTGCCTTTTCTTGGTGTATTTAAATTTGACTGTGCCATTGCCAACTGGTGATTGGCTGAATCAACTCCAGCCGTTCGGCCAATCCTCTGTGTGTCACAGCACAGTCAAATTTGAATATTTCAGCAACCTGACTTCTTTGCAGTTAAAGCCTCATCATACAGAGGTAATTACATATGTGTCAGTCTGTCTGTCTGGGTCTGTCTGTCTCTGTCTTTCTGTGTCCATCTTGGACATTTTAGACTGCAGTCTTTTTTAGCTGTTAAGTTCAGCTGTTTTTTCTATCTGTAAGTGGACATACACACAGACAGACAAACAGACTCACACATACACAAACGCGCGACAGCACGTGAACATACACACATTCAGGCATGCACACACACACAGACACACAGTGATACATTTACTGCTATTAATAATTAGCATATTGCTATGGGTATACTAGTTGGCAGCGAGCATCAGGCACACTCAAAATTTCATGTGAAATTTTCTAGTTCATTCATTCACTCATTCATTCATTCTTGAAAATGAAAATTTCATTCATGAAAATTTCAAATGCTCTGCAGAGATCAGATGAAGGCCACAGGATTTGTTTAAAGCCAATTTCCCAATTGCATATTTGAACCTAGCAACAGCTTTCTTTTTAATTTCACTCTCAGGTCCATGCCTTGATTTACCAGCGATAACCCAATTTTTAAAAGCTTCTCTGGCTTGCTGGTGGAGTTCATCCACTCATTCCAGCCTGGCCTGAAGCTGTACTTCTTTGCTTTTCTCTGAATGAGTGGTTTACTAGCCTCATTCAGACCCTGCACAATTCTGTCATATAGTACACATACAGTGCCCTCCAAAAGTATTGGAACAGTGAGAGCAATTCCTTTATTTTTGTCGTAGACTGAAAATATTTGGGTTTGACATCAAAAGATGAATATGGGACAAGAGATCAACGTTTCAGCTTTTATTTCCAGGTATTTACATCTGGATCTGATACACAACTTAGAAGATAGCACCTTTTGTTTGAACCCACCCATTTTTCATGACAGCAAAACTATTGGAACATGTGACTGACAGGTGTGTTTTGTTGCCCAGGTGTCTCCCAATTACATTGATTATTCAAACAATAAATAGCACTGGATGTCTGAGCTCAGTTTCAGATTGGGTACGATAGGTTTTGCCTGTGCAGACTGCATTTAGAGGTGGAACCAACATGAAAACCAGAGAGCTGTCTATGGGTGAAAAAGAAGCAATTCTGAATCTGAGAGAAGATGGACAATCAATCAGAGCCATTGCACAAACATTGGCCATAGCCAGTACAACCATTTGGAATGTCCTGAAGAAGAAAGAAACCACTGGTGTACTAAGCAACAGACGTCGAACAGGTACACCAAGGAAAACATCAGCAGTTGATGACAGAAACATTGTGAGAGCTGTAAAGAAAGACCCTAAAACAACTGTTAGTGACATCAGCAACAACCTCCAGAGGGCAGGAGTGAAGGTATCACAATCTACTGTTCGCAGAAGACTTCATGAACAAAAGTACAGAGGCTACACCAGAAGATGCAAACCAAGAAGAATAGGAAGGCCAGGCTGGAATTTGCCAAAAGGTACAGAGATGAGCCTCAAAAATTCTGGGAAAAAGTTTTATGGACTGATGAGACAAAGATTAACTTTTTCCAAAGTGATGGTAAGGTGAAAGTTTGGAGAAAGAAAGGATCTGCTCATGATCCCAAACATACAAGCTCATCTGTGAAACACGGTGGAGGTAATGTCATGGCTTGGGCTTGCATGGCTTCTTCTGGGACGGACTCTTTCATCTTCATTGATGATGTAACACATGATGGCAGCAGCAAAATGAACTCAGAAGTCTACAGAAACATTTTGTCTGCTAATTTAAAGAAAGATCCAACCAAACTGATTGGGAGATCCTTCATCATGCAGCAAGATAACGACCCAAAACACACTGCCAAAACAACAAAGGAGTTCATCAGGTGCAAGAAGTGGAAGGTTTTAGACTGGCCAAGTCAGTCTCCAGACTTAAACCCAATAGAGCATGCATTTTACCTGCTGAAGAGGAGACTGAAGGGAGTAACCCCCCAAAACAAACAACAACTGAAAGAGGCTGTGGTGAAAGCCTAGAAAAGCATCACAAAAGAAGAATGCAAAAGTTTGGTGATGTCAATGGGTCACAGGCTTGATGCAGTTATTGAAAGCAAAGGATTTGCAACTAAATATTAAGTCTCATTCACTTTAATCTATTTTAAGTTTATATGTTCCAATACTTTTGCTCACCTAAAAATTTTGTGTTCCATTACAAATAATGCTATCTTCTAAGCTGTGTATCAGATCCAGATGTAAATACCTGGAAATAAAAGCTGAAATGTTGATCTCTTGTCTCATATTCATCTTTTGATGTCAAACCCAAATGTTTTCAGTCTACAACAAAAGTAAACGAATTGGACTGACTGTTCCAATACTTTTGGAGGGCACTGTGGCTCTTCTTTGTGATTTGGCATACCACAGTTGAAATTATCACACATTATAGCATCATATGGAATTTCAGTGTTACCTATGGTCTTCTCAGTCAAGTCATGATAATGTAGCAGGTCGTTCTCTGAGAGTTTAGCCCACTCAATTTTCCCACCATGATTAACCTGATTATCATCCGTGGTCATTGTAGGTAGGTTTTCTACATTGAGCATAATGGAGACAGGCATGTGGTCCATTGTTGCAAACCCATACAAAATCTCAACTTTATCCACACATTCATGGGCATCAGCTGTGCTTACACAATGATCTAGCCAGGATGTTGTATTCCAAGCCTCACTGACATATGTATAGCTATCTGTTGGCAAATGGATCTTACTTGTTAACAAGAGCTTATTATCATGACAAAATTCAACTAGGTATCGGCCAAACACAGACTTCCTATCAGAGATATCTGCATTCAAATCACCCATTACATAAATACGGCTACATTCATTTTCCTCAATAAAAGAGCCAATAAAAGCAAGCTTCTGAAGATATTCGTCCTCGTTACTGGAACATTCATAAGGTGTGTAAACATTCAAAATGATAAGAACATTACCATTATAAGAAACTTTTATTGCAACACACCAGTCTACTCTCAATCTAATCACACTGATCAGAGGGTCATATTTTTTATGCCACATAATGGCCACACCTCCAGGTATTCTGCCTTGAACCAACCCCAAGCTCAAATCTGTGGTTGACTCCCCCACCCCATGGAATTTACTATGAACAGAGTTAAGCTTGTCCAGGTCCTGTTTAGCAAGAAAAGTTTCTTGTAGACAAAGAATGTCAGTTTCCTCAAGGAGTTTGTCAACAACAAGTCGCCGTGCCTTATCCGCTGCATTGTGTCCTAGACGCAGGCCGCGTGTGTTATATGACACAATTCTCATGAGAAGTAGACAAATCTTATGCATGTTGTAGTGTAAAACTTTGTGCCAACAAATCAAACAGTAAGGTTAGGATGTATAAATTGATTAGGAAACTCATATAATCATGTTTTTATGTATAAGGCATTATAAAGTTCTTTGATCTACATTTAAATATGATAAAACATTGCTGTATGTGTCAAAGTACTCATAGCACCATAGCACCAGACTATGTAATCATAGTCCGCTAGCGACTTGCAGTAGGTGCATACAACAGTATGCACCTACTGAAAGAACACACTGTGTCTTGTTAAACGATGAAACACATACTCAAATGCTGTAATACATACACACATTCACAGATTGCACTCTAAAGGTTCACCTTGCATAAGACTGAGAGCACTGAGGACTGTATAGAAAAGTCCCCAAATACACATGTTTTTTAAAAATAAAGTGAAAGTGAGACCAGATCTAAGGGAAGAAAACTTGGGAAATTCCAGGCTGCATTACACCATTAAAAATGGGCCCAATCAGAATTGGACACAAAGGAAGGTTTTCCACCAATAGAATTGGTCTTAAGAGGGAAAGATTAGCAAAAAGAGGTGGAGACTCATTTGAATCTCCACCAGCATATAAGTCAGGGTTCTGAAAGCAGGTTTTCAGTCACACTCCGGAGTCTGACTCGCTAAGTTGTATGTGTTAAAGCCTGTTGACACATTAAACTTGATTGCATCGGACCTTGCCTGTTTCCAGTGTTTCTTTAAGTATTTGCCAGCTGAGCCTAAGGTACCAAATCGACATCTGAGGACACCTGATAAGAGACAAGAGGTTCAAGGTCGGGAGCCTACAGGCCCACTTCCAGGCACCGATTTTTGACACTTCAAGTGGCGATTTGCCAGCCAGGAGAGAAGGACGTGTCGGGGCCGGAGACCAGGAGCACTGGGCTGTACGCCAGACACACAGGTGGCCACCAAACTAAGGTAAGCAGAGTCTTTTTTTGCCTAAACCGGGTGTGTCTGGGGTGCAGTGCTGGAGCCGCCCAGGTCGAAGGTATTTGGCATTGTTCCTCCTCTAAAGAACCTAGTTATAACGATTTAATTAATTGAATTGCTAAAAGTGTCACTGAATTGGTTGAATTATCAAGAACATTACTGAGTCACAACTAACATCACTGGGAGACGGCTAAGTTTGATGCAATATATGTGATCTTGGTGCGGGAAGAGTGTATGTGTGTGTGAATGTAAGAAGTAACAAAAGTAGGTAAGATAGTTAAAGTATTTAAAGTATTGAGAAAATAAGAAGTAAAACCGGTAAAAGAGTAAAGAGATGTAAGAGCATATCCGTGGTTACCGCTATTGACTTGACCAACGTACCCTTTAAATCTGTAAAGGCAGGGGCGTTGAGCCAACCAATAGGATGCTCGGGCGGAATGCAAAAATAAGAGAGTCAGAGGTACTCAAAAGCGAATCCGTGGATACCGCTAGCGACTTGCCACGCACACCTTTAAGCCTGTAGGGGCAGGTGTGTGTGAATCAACCGTTGGGACAGCTTAGACGGAGAGCTTAGGGAATAGAGATTAAGAAAAGGCCTAAAGTAAAAAGCTTCTGTGGATACCGCTGTTTTGAGGAAAGTGACCTCCCGGCCAAGAAGGAGGGGAGTCACCGTAGACAGAACAGGTCTGACACGGGCAGAACGCTTAAAAAGTTGCAACCAAAGAGATAAAGGAAAAGTAAAAAAGACAAAAAACAAGTCAAAACAGTTAACAGATCGATCAAAAGTGTAAAAACTGTAAAAATCTAACTGTAAGCTATAAAGTTGCTGTACATATATTTAGCAGTAAGTTAGAGTAAAAACAATAAAATCTATTCAAAGTAATGCATGAAGCATTGTATAAAGTGTTGTAAATACAGTAGAGTGTTAAATAAAATACAGCGGGAAAAAAAGAGACTGGCAAATCATTGGGAGACTGACTAAACAGAGAGCACAAAAGGAGGGGGTGAGAAATACAGCCAGTATAGAGTAAGGAACGTAGTCAACAAAAGAGGGCTTACGCAAATAGAGCTTTGTTAAAATTGATATTTTGATTCTGACCTCTATTGGGCTAAAAGTCATCACAGAGGAAAGTAGACATTTTGGATATATGTGTGTTTGTTTTATGTGATTTGTTTCATCAAAGTTTTGTTACATGAGGTAATTGTTAACAGTGTCTCAGTGAAACAAAACCAGACAAGGGTAACCTAACGGTGCCAACAAAAGTCCACATGTTTCACTGATTGGACCAGTTGCCCGGGTGAACTCCATACAAACTGGTTGGCTGTTAAGGGGAGATTAAAAAGATATTTGTTATTGTGAGAAAAACAAAAATAAGTGACAAGTATAGTTTAGAATAAGAAAATTATACATTATAGATGATAAAGAGTCTTAGTTTATGATAAAATAAAGTAAATAAAGAAAAGAGAGGTTGAAATCAAGCTTTTGAGAGCTGGGTGGAGCAGAGCCAACAGAAAAGAAATTAAACTGATAAATCAACCTGTTGCAGTAGGGAGGTGAGCTCTGAAGGAAAAAACATTAAGCAGCTAAAAATAGATGGATGGAGGAGAAATTGTTGATGACGAGATTTGGGGGGAAGAACACTGTTTAAACGAGGGCCCGATAGAATATAGGGGAATACGAACACATTTTTGGATAGAGAGATCATACTACGACAGCGAGGGGGTCGAGCACTGGCAAGACGAGCAAGAAATTAAGCAGAAGCTTTGGCAAATCACTAAATTTGTAAATTTGAAAAGAGTAAAAGAACTGTTTCCAGGTGCCCCGTGGGAAGCGATTTTGCGCAGATTATGGAATCCTTTTTCATTACATACACTATTGCAATACTTGTGTGAAAATTATGAAGGTGCACCAGTAGCCCCACTGCCTCTGCAACAGATAAGAATACAGAGTAGAACTGGAGAGATATATCATCCACGGCTGCAGATTACTGTAGTACCCAGAAAAGTTGAGTGGGAGACAGGAAAATTTGGGTGCATAGTACAAGTTCCACAGGGGGACGGGTCGCATAAATTAGAATATAACCCAGTTGGGGGAACACGATACAAACCTGCTATAACAGTAGGCAAGATAGTGGTGCTGATACGCACTACAGAAACAGACGAACAACCAGAGATCTCCAGAAACAGTGAAGCCAAGCAAGGCTTCATGGGAGCCAGACAGGATAAAATGGAGAAAGGGGCTTTAACCCCCATAGAGGTAGTGATAAGGCAACATCCAACTCGAGCTAAAAGAATCCGACGATGTGTAGCCAAATGGCACAAAAGAACATCGGGCAAGCATCGTTGGCCTATGGAGGGTACCTTCAACCTGGCATGCTGTGATGAGGTGGAGTCAGAATTAAGACACATTGAGGCTCGCGACATTAAGGCAAGTTACACACTAAAAAACAAGCGTGCAAAGGAGAGAGAGGTTTTGGGATGGTTCAAACAAACAGGGTCAAGAATGATGGTGCAATTGGAAGAAAAAGAAAAAGAGCAGACAAAAGAACAGGTGACGCCCACAACCCCTACAATGCCTACAGCCCCGCCCCTACCCACACCACCACCACCCCCATACCCACAAGAGCCGACGCAACCAACAATGGGACAGTATGCATTGTTAGAAACCACAGAACTGGGAGGTCAAATGGAAGGGACTTTTACAGTAACTTTAACCAAGAATGCTAAGAAAGAACCCAAACGGAGAAAACCATTAACTCCGAGAAAACGGCTACCAATGGAGAAAGCTCTCCTCTCGGACACAGAAAGTACTGATGGGTCAATAGCTGACGAAGAGGAAGAAGAAGCTGGGGTCCCAGAGACAGATCTGCGCCGACAAGCACCTCACAACAGGAGAAACAGTGATGGCGCCTGGACCACAGATATGGAACTGACAGGACTTGTCAGCCAAGGGGAGGCTCCTCCCATTGAAGAACAAGTCCCACCTATGAGACGACATGAAGAGCAGAGACGCAGACAACCAAAGGTGAGAGACACCAAGCCCCACCACTCAAGCTGCTATGATCTCCTTACTGGAGAGATTAGACACCCACAAAAAGCAAAGCAGGAGCGGCTGCTGAGACACCGGAGCACCCCGGAAATAGAGATATTAATGAAACAAGAGATGGAACACCTCGAAGAGGAGTGGCGCAGGCGACAGGCTGCCTTTAGCCCACCACCTGACCTAAATAACGGGGTGAGTACCATGCAGGCCAACAGGAGCAGCCAGAGTCCCAATGTGGAGAGTGGCTATGGGGATATGGTTCAACAAATGCAAGGATTAATTGACAAAACTAACGAAAAACTGGACCACATGTCCAAAGAAATAGAGGCCTTAGAGGAAGGAATTAGACAACCCCAAGGCCCCAGGCAAGGACAAAAAGAGCCTAACGCCAAATCCACCAAAGAACATGTCACTATACGACTTCAGGGCACTCTGGAAACTGACAAGGCACGAACAGAGGACATACAGGATACAGACAACGAGTTGACGTCATACAACGGCGCAACACACAGCAGCGGTCTGAGTCCAGCAGGTATGACACTAAGAAACGGGAGAGTCCTAAAAGTACTCAGAATGGCGGAAGAAGAGAGTGAGGACGGCGAGAAATCCCCCACGTGCCCTATCATAACAAAAACCAATGGAAGATTGCAGTACGAACCTTGGCCATTCATGGACATGATAGGCCTGGCAGAATGTCTACCAATACTCACAGATGGCGCTGATAAGTGGATATTGGCCCTGGAAGAGACCACAGCTGGCATACGGTTGGCGATAGGAGACATCAAAGCCATCCTCATGTATGTGGCAGGAAAGCAGACCACCAAGGAGATATTTACAGACGCTGGACTGAATGCAGCGTTTGGGACCAATATTAATGACGGAGTGGAATTTGGACGCCACCGCTCTCGTGTGTGGGAACAGCTAAGAAAACATTACCCAGCAAAAAGAGACCCATCCAAACTGGAAGGAGAAACCATGGGGGAGGATGAGTGTCCCTCAAAATTCCTACACAATTTCCAAAAAAGATGGAAGGAAGAAATGGGAGAGGCATGGAATGCAAACAAGACCACCCAGAGCCTCTTTAAGATGATGGTAAAAAAGGCCATGCCTGAGGAGGTACAGCGACGCCTAGAGGGTGTGGTAGGATTGATGAAGATGGAATGGCCACTGTTTACAGAGCACATCGTTCACCATGTAGAACTCTACAAGAAGGACAAAAGGAAAAAGGAGGAAGATGATAAACAATTGGCCAACAAACTGACTCAGCTACAGCTGGGTGAGTTGAGCAAACAGGTGAAAAAAGAGAAAGAGAAAGCCAAGGTTCAAGCCCCCATGGTAATGGCCACCCAAGCAGTTCCACAGGGTGGCCAACCCCAAACTCCTCCACAGCCAGCCCTGGCTGATTCCAACGCAGCAAGCAAAGACACTGCAGTCAATGCCACACATCACCATCATTATTATCAGTCACAAACACCAAGAGGTGGTGGCGGCCAACGACCCCCCAGAGGACGGGGCCGAGGAGGAAACCGGGGATGGAGAGGAGGCAGAAATTACACACCAAGCAACCAGCAGGGTTATCAGGAACAGTTCAATCAACAACCTGGAACCAACCAGGCTCCACCTGATAACCTCTGTTGGGGGTGTGGACAGCCAGGTCATATACGAGCTCAGTGCCCTAGTAATCCATGGGAAGGTCCGGCACAGAATTGGCCCTGCACAGAACAGCCACGCCCCTGGTAGGGGTGCCCAGAGGAGCCTGAGGGGGAAGTAATGTTACCAGTTATATCACTCCAGTCACATGACGAACCCATCATACCTGTTGTCATCCAGGACCGTGAGTATCCCTTCATGGTAGACACAGGAGCCACATATTCATGCATTGGAAAAGAAGGCTCAAGGCTCCCCCTCTCTACATCATCAATAAAAACAATAGGCTTCTCTGGGAAATCACAAGTCATACCATTGACAGAGCCCGTTCCAATGCTCATTGCAGGAAGAGTCATTTATGCTCCTTTGCTATATTCGGCCTACACCCCAATAAATTTGCTAGGAAGAGATATTTTGTGTCCCTTGAAGGCTAAAATCATGTGCACCCAAGATGGGTTGTATTTGGATTTCCCTGATGATCCCCACAAGGCATGATGTCCCAGCTTCCCCTAACTACACCAGAAAAACAGCAGGCCCTAGTTTATTGGCTTCAGTTGACACCTGAGGAGTCACATCTTCAACAGAAATGGGCTGAATGGGGGGCGTGGATTCGCATGCACTACGACACAGCACACACCCCCACTCTCCCACTGCATTGCACGCTCATGTATGACAAAGATCAGACTCATGTAGATTACCAAGAATGCTGGGATGCAATGGTTAACAAAAAACCATGTTTGATCACAAGTGAAGACATATTTCTGGGAGCAGAGGGTGTAGCAGCGGCAGTTCGCCTTCCAGACGAATTATCAGGGTGGTTTCAGGTACCAAACTCCATGCCACATGTCACATTGTTGGTGGCAGAACATTATGAGTCTCATCATCTTGGTCCCATGGTCAAGCGTGCCATGCAGGTGCAAGAGTGGATACCTACACAAAACACATACATTCATATTTCTAAGGATAAACAGTTCATCAGAATCTCACTTAAAGAAGGTGATGAGGCACTAGCAGACAAGGTAGTGGTAGATGCAGCCACATCCACCCAAATGGCAATTGCGACAGAACATGAGGAGATGCTAAATCAAGTCCCACCACAACTGTGGACAGCTCACAAAACAGATGTGGGTTTAATTAAATCAGCTCAGCCAGTTCACATTAAGCTAAAACCGCACGTTAACTTGCCATATCAAAAACAGTATCCTCTCAAGCAACATGCCATTGATGGTATCAGACCAACAATTAAGGGGTTGGTAGAGGCAGGGGTATTGGTTGAGACTAGAAGCCCCTGTAACACACCTATCTTCCCCATAAGAAAACCAAATTCAACAGACTATCGTTTGGTCCACGACTTACGAGCTGTAAACGCAGTAATAGACGGGGAAATACCACACGTTCCAGACCCACATACGTTGCTCTCAAATATTCCACCAGACACCCAGTGGTATACAGTCATTGATCTGTGTTCAGCTTTTTTCAGTGTACCACTACACCCAGATTCTCAGTATTTATTTGCCTTCACGTATGAAGGTCGGCAATTTACATATAAGCGCCTCCCGCAGGGCCTATCCGAGTCACCTTCGCTCTTTAACCGTGCGCTGACACAGGACTTGGCCAGTTTGAATGTGCCAAGCACTGTGTTACAGTATGTGGATGATTTGCTTATCTGTAGTGCAACCAAAGAACAGTGTGAAAAAGACTCCATTGCTGTACTCACAGCTTTGGCAGAAGGAGGACATAAAGTCAGTAAAAACAAACTGCAATTCTGCCAGCAGTCAGTAGAGTATTTGGGGAGACAATTATGTGGGGACAAAAGGTTTATTGCACCCTCACAGTTGGAAGCAGTAATCAAGGCCCCTCAACCGCAAACGGTTGGCCAGATGCTGTCTTTTCTGGGTATGACAGGTTACAGCAGACCTTGGATTTGTGACTATGCCATAAAAACTGCTCCCCTCAGGGCTCTGATTAGGGCAGCAGGACAAACGAACAATGCAGCACAGTTGCAGTGGACAGATGAGGCGGAGGGAGCGTTCCAAGCCTTAAAGACTGACATGCAATCTGCCCTTGCCTTGGGGACTCCTAATTATGCTAAACCTTTTCACCTCTATGTTGCAGAAAAATCTGGCTTTGCGTGTGCTGTTCTGATGCAAGACACACCTACAGGTAAACAACCACTAGCCTATTACAGCACCAAACTTGACAACATAGAGGCTGGTTTGCCACCCTGCTACCAGGGATTGGCGGCAGCTGCTTTTGCTTTCCAGAAAGCATCATCGCTGACCATGGGACATCCTGTGACACTGTACACTTCTCATCAAATCCATGCGTTGCTAACAAGTCCACGTTTCGTTCTGACGCAAGCCAGGCGTACGGGCTATGAAGTTGTTCTGTCAGCCCCTGAACTTAATATACAGCGTTGCACCATCGTTAATCCCGCCACAAAACTGATGTTGCCAACAGAAGGTGCACCACATAATTGCATTCATGAGACAGACAATTTTATGCGCGCTAGGGAAGACTTACATAACCAACCAATTCCTGCAGATCTCACGCTGTTTGTTGATGGTTCTTGTTTTCGAGATGGCACTGGCAGCCACGCAGGCTATGGTATTGTTCAGCTCAATAACACTGATCAAAGTTTTGTCACACTGCAATCCTGTAGCCTTGCTCAGCCTTGCTCGGCCCAACTCGCAGAAATAAAAGCCTTAACAGCGGCATGTCAATTGGCAAAGGGAAAATCATTGAATGTTTACACAGACTCAGCATATGCCTATGGTGTATGCCATGTTCATGCTAACATCTGGAAACAAAGAGGGTTTCGTAGAGCAGACGGCACTCCGGTAACCCATGGAGCTGCCATCCTTGACCTTTTAGAAGCCATGTTGCTTCCCAAAGCTCTAGCTGTAATTAAATGTCCAGCACACCAAAAAACTGACACATTGATAGCAAAAGGTAATAATCTGGCAGATGAGGCGGCTAAACAGGCAGCAATAGGTGCAGTAATGGCACCTATACTTACCATACAAGATTGTGAATCCCTCACTTCCTTGCCCTCGCTTAAAGCCGCTCAGGATAGAGTGGAGGAGGCTGAGAAACGTTTATGGATAAAAAGGGGTGCTGTAAAAAACATGAGACCAGGGCCATTGCACAGAGTTTGGCTAGATGCCCATGGCCGCTTTGTACTACCAACCTTATTATTGAGACATGCCATAATTTGGGCGCATGGTAGTGACCATTGCGCAAGGGGGGAGATACTAAGGAAACTACAAGCAGTATGGTGGTCACCATTTATGGCAGCTACAGTGGATAGGGTACTAAATGAATGTGACATCTGTGCACAACACAACATCAGGAAAGTTTTTTCAGCTCCATTGGCACACATACCACCCCCAGACGGTCCCTTTAGACACATCATGTTAGACTACATAGACATGGGACCACAATCAAGAGCTAGGGGAATGAGATACGTTTTGGTGGTCATATGTAGATTTAGTAGATGGGTGGAGGCAAAAGCTACAGCAAAATCAGACCACAGAACAGTTGCAAAGTTTTTGTGTCAAGAAGTATTCCCAAGATTTGGAATGCCAGATACCATATCATCAGACAACGGTAGCCATTTTGTGTCTAACGTTATACAGGAGACACTGAAACAATTAGGGATCAAACAAAAATTTGGCTGCGTATACCATCCCCAATCACAGGGAGCTGTAGAAAGGGCGAATGGTATTTTGAAAACTAAAATAGCTAAAATAGTAGCAGACAGTGGGAATAAGCTTAACTGGGTGGATGCTTTACCGCTTGCACTAATGTCCATGCGTTCACAAGCCAGCCGAGTCACGCATCTAACACCGCATGAAATGCTTACGGGCCGGCCCATGCCGCTACCATACTTAAGAGGTCCCCATGAGGGACCGTCCCTGGAACAACTACAAGGAGAAATGTTTGAATACTTACGAAGTCTAACTCATATCCACAGGGCTGTGTTCCAGCAGGTGAAGGGTGCCACTGAGAACAGAGGGGTCGACATCCCAAGAGACCTCCAGAGAATACGTCCAGGAGAGCTGGTATACGTCAAGGTGTTCAAAAGAAAGTGGGACCAGCCACGAAGGGAAGGTCCATACAAGGTGATACTTGCCACACCAACTGCCTTGAAAGTCGAAGGTAAGGACGTTTGGTTCCACCTTAACCACTGCTGCAGAGCTAACCCACAAGTCCCAGAGAGACCACCCATACCCCGGCCCAGAACCAGGCAGAGAGCAGTTCCCCCAGATCCACAAGGGGACGGCGAGGCCGCCCCAAGGGCAGAGAGAGATCAACCAGAAGGGGATGGCGACGCCTCCCCACAGGAACAGGGGACAAGAAGGTCAGCACGCGTTGCACAGAGACGCAGGGCAGAGGCAACCCAGGGTGATGGCAGCAGTTCAACCCAGAGTGAGAGCAGCGGGTCGCTACCAGAGAGGGTATCAACAGTGGCAGGGAGCTCATCAGAGGGGAGCTCCTCAGCCTCCAGGACTGGCAGCCAATCTCAACCTCATGAGTCATCATCTGCTAGAGATAGGGAAGATCATGAGAGGACAAGTGCAGAGAGAGAGGTGGCTGCAGAGGCAGAAGGACAGGAGAGAGAGGGAACAGAGACGGAGGGAGAAGAAGGAGAAGAGAGCTCAGCATCAGGCTCAGATACAGGCCCAGCATCAGGCTCAGACACAGGCCCAGCACCAGACACAGGCACAGGCTCAGACTCAGGTGCAGACTCAGACTCGAGAGACACAGACACAAGAGAATCAGACCCTGAAGAAGGAACAGCCCCCCGGCGAGCGGGAGGGTCTGAAGATCAGGCAAGGAGGAGCTAATGTGGGAGTAATAGGTGCAGTGCTACTAACCCTCTTACTTATTCTGACAGTGAGGCAGAGTGCAGGAGCAGAATTGGGCAATCAACATCAGAAGCAGACAAGTGAATGCTTAGCGGCATTAGGAACTATGGCTGCAAAACAGGGACAAATACCACACAGGGAAATGATACAACTAACCTACTACAAATCACATGCTTATGATGACATCTTGGTGGAGGGTCCAGGAAACATCAGGTTGCATGGTCAGTCCATAAGTCCACACTGTACTGCAGAGGGAATGATGACAGCAAGAGTTTGGTGTAACATGAGAGGTTGTACCAATATAGAAACAGGGCTTACCTTATCTGTGAAAGTGGCCCGTAGATGGCTAAAATTGAACCCAAGGTCCCAGAGAAAGCCAAGAGACGTGGTGATGCAAAAGGTTGAGATAATCAGAACAACTACTTGGACGTCTAACATGTTCTACCAGTGGTTAGAATACTCCGCAAAACAGGTAACTAACATCACGTGCGTAGCATGCCATAGAAGGAGGGATATACCCACAGTTAAGCCTCTCCCAAACATAGATAAGTGCTGGGAGCATAGTACATGTTTTGCTGCATGTGTCATGTGGATGGCGGCGGGACGAGAAAGGTGGACCAACACAACTGCTATTTGTCCGGGAAATCTTAAAAATGCCTCTGACAAATTCCAGCAAGAGTTTCACGTGCCCCCAGTAGTACATTTGGCACCAGATCTTGTGTTCCCCTTTTGTGTGGCACGGGGAGATAATATAGAACATCTGTTAAATAATGTTACTTCTACTAACTCTTCCCAGGAGGCAGAGAGACTGATCCAATGTCGGTATGAGAAGATTGTGGGGAACGTATCTTCAACAGCGGGTAGTACGCAGCTCAGGGGGGGTACAGAAAGTATGTAACACAACTCAAGAGGCTAAAATTCAATGCCATCAGGTGGTCAATGGTGGGAACGATTCAATGGTTATGGGACGAAATTATAACGATACCACCTGGATTTTGACACTTAACTTAACTAATGGTACGGTGCCACTGGCAGATATATTTTGGATATGTGAAAATGATCTTCAGGTGAAAACTGTGCTGCCAGTGAATTGGACAGGAATCTGTACCCCAGTGATGTTAACAGGACAAATCACAATCATGAGTTTAAATAATAGCCAAAACAACAATAATCACTCACGGTCTCGTAGGTCTACCCATTCTCCAACGCTCTCCTGGGAGGAGGATGCTAGTGTGTACATTACATGGGATCAGGTGCCACAAGGGGTTCCCAGGGACACACAGGCTATATCAGATGAATGGATAGAGACAGGTAGAGTGTTAGGCTCCTGGCCAATCTGGGGAGCCATAGCCAATGCCCAGTATATAGCTCGTAATAGCCGTTGGATAAATTATTTATGGTATAACCAACAAAGATTTGTGAATTGGACTATAGAAGCCTTACAAGGGGTGAGCGAGCGGTTACATGCTACGTCCCTGATGACACTGCAAAACAGGTTCATTATCGAGACTATGCTTGCTCAGGACCAAGGGGTCTGTGATGTAGTTGGAGAACATTGTTGCACCTTCATCCCCATGCACACCGGGGAGGATGGCAATTTAACCAAAGCTCTAAATAGCATACGTACCCTGTGAGAACAACACGTACAGCACTCAAATTGGAACACTAAAATCTCCTCAATTTGGGACTGGTTATCAAAATTATCCCCTGGAAAGATTTTACACATGATGGGGATGTTGTTGGGATTTGTAGTACTGGCTCTTCTTGTACTAACCTGTTGTATTCTTCCTTTGGTGCAACTCCTCATCAGAAGAACGATGGCAAGTGTTGCTGGACAATTTATTATAATAGATCAAGGCTCCCATCCCAAGACAATCACAGAATTATATAAAGACATGGGTGGCCCTGAAGGGAAAGAGCTTAACGATTTCCACCAGAGCACAGGGCTGAATGAGGGAAACCAGTATGAAGTGATGACGTCAGACAAGATACTGAGCCCAGATGATCAGAAATGGGGGTCAGTCGAGGAAGAGTACGAGGAGATAATGTAAGAGCACTTAGAGGTCTTGCTGTCACCAACCCTACTAACACTTAGCCGCTAAACACAGTAATTTTGCTTGCATGCACAATATCAAATGCTGTAGGGACAGACACAGTACTAACAAAGAAGGGATAGCACATTAAAGATGTCCTTTACAAACTTTTAAGATAGACATAAACCATGGCTGAGCCTTGGAGAACCCCACATCCATACCAGCAGAACCCAGAGGACCAGCCCGTATTCCAGTATCAACAGCGGGCGCCAGGCGTGATGGGACCTCCTCGTCCACCTCCACCACCCTATCCTGTGGGCAGTCGCTTGGTGCCCCTTTGCAACCCCGGTGAAGGTGTCCAGACGGGCGGACGACGCAGTTCCAACCCCTACACAATGACGCCGGACCAGGTTTTAGCTGCAGTTATGGGCGACCCCCCACCTGCACGTACTTTTCGTCAGCTGCTGTTGGCACCAACAGTCCCCAGTCACGCTGACAATCCCCAAGAAGGTGCCAATCCAGAAGCAGAATCCTCCACTTGGGGAGGCCAGGCCCCAGTTGATCCCATTCCAACGAACCCAAACCCGCCATACTCCCAGTTAGAGTTCATGCAGAATGTCGCGGGGGCCCAAGGGCCTTCCACCTCACGAGCAGGTGCTAGAGAGGTCCAAACTCCCACCTCCCCACAAGTGCCATGTCAGAGTGGATGTCTTCCTTGCCAATACCGTGGGTGTGATGACACCTCATCAGTAACGGACGAGGATACCGAGTCACTAAGTTACTCACCTACTACTCCTGACCCCCCCCCCCCCAGAGCCAGCTAAACAACAAAGGAGTGCACGGGGCAGACTGCTAGGCCCCGCGCCAGTACAACCACTGCACACCTATATGCGCAACAGGCTACAGGATGAGTATGACATAGTCCCAGAACTCGTTGAGGCCAATCTGTGGCTATTGCCTGAGGGGAAGGCCAAAACTAAGCAAGATCGTGAAATTGAGGCTGTACTGCGTAACCAGTTTCATGCAGTTGGCCAAGGACCTTATCGCATGTTGATGCGCAGTCTTCCCCCAGTACTGCGTGAAAAAATGCGCAGGATTCACCGTGACACCTATGCAATCAGAAAGGGTGAGAATCATGTGTTGAGCCGACAGCAGCAGCAGCACACCGCCAAGGAGCTGCTGAAGCTGCGGGCCCAGCTTAAAGAAATGACTGAGTCCCGAGACACCCTCATGGCGGAGGTCTCTATGCTGAGAGGGAAGGTGGCGGTTCAACACTTCTTAAGTCACAAGGACTGATATGGACATGATGAATCGACAAAATGGAGTTTATGCATGTTAATGCCATGATGATTGGATACTAAGTAATAATGACTGATGATGAAACCTAAAGGTACTGATGATTATGCTTGCTCTTTTATAAGAAGATATATGACGTGTGTTATTCACTAATACAGATATGTGTGACAAAATGATAATTGATGAAATCTGATTTATGTGTTAACCTTGCTAACATTGCTAATCACTGAGGATGATTCAAGTATGGTAATATTTAATCTTAATCAGTAGTTATGGGACTATAAAGTCCCAAAGGGGGGAATATATATTTTTCTCTCCCTCTGTGATTAAAGTATTATATGGGACTATTGTAGCCCCAAAGGGGGGAATGTAGTGTAAAAGTTTGTGCCAACAAATCAAACAGTAAGGTTAGGATGTATAAATTGATTAGGAAACTCATATAATCATGTTTTTATGTATAAGGCATTATAAAGTTCTTTGATCTACATTTAAATATGATAAAACATTGCTGTATGTGTCAAAGTACTCATAGCACCATAGCACCAGACTATGTAATCATGTTGTATGCACCTACTGAAAGAACACACTGTGTCTTGTTAAACGATGAAACACATACTCAAATGCTGTAATACATACACACATTCACAGATTGCACTCTAAAGGTTCACCTTGCATAAGACTGAGAGCACTGAGGACTGTATAGAAAAGTCCCCAAAATACACATGTTTTTTAAAAATAAAGTGAAAGTGAGACCAGATCTAAGGGAAGAAAACTTGGGAAATTCCAGGCTGCATTACACCATTAAAAATGGGCCCAATCAGAATTGGACACAAAGGAAGGTTTTCCACCAATAGAATTGGTCTTAAGAGGGAAAGATTAGCAAAAAGAGGTGGAGACTCATTTGAATCTCCACCAGCATATAAGCCAGGGTTCTGAAAGCAGGTTTTCAGTCACACTCCGGAGTCTGACTCGCTAAGTTGTA
Source organism: Epinephelus lanceolatus (assembly GCF_041903045.1). NCBI lineage: Eukaryota > Metazoa > Chordata > Actinopteri > Perciformes > Serranidae > Epinephelus > Epinephelus lanceolatus. Next base: position 1,166,967 of record NC_135745.1, on the reverse strand, counting down.
TGTGTTAAAGCCTGTTGACACATTAAACTTGATTGCATCGGACCTTGCCTGTTTCCAGTGTTTCTTTAAGTACTTGCCAGCTGAGCCTAAGGTACCAAATCGACATCTGAGGACACCTGATAAGAGACAAGAGGTTCAAGGTCGGGAGCCTACAGGCCCACTTCCAGGCACCGATTTTTGACACTTCAATGTCACCCAAGTAAGCAGCGATGGACGAAATGATTACTGCATGTCATTTACCCAAGCTTTCTCTTTACATCATGTTTCTCTCCACTCTCCTTTCTGCTTACATGTATAACTCCTTGTATGTTCACACAGTTGATCCTGGGTTCCAACTCCAATGTAGTTACTCAGTCTTGTTAATCATTAATGATATGGTGCAGATTTTAAGTTTAATACTATTATGGCCAGGACAGTCTGACAGACTGACAAACAGACATTGCAGGTCTCTCTCACTCTGTGAGTTTTGCTAATATTTGATGACTTCCCATCCTACAACATAAGTGAAACAAACATGATGTCAGGACATTTTTTACCCTTGAAGAGGGCAGCACATGTAGGCCTATTTTAGATTTAGTAAAATGCCACAGATTAGCCTATGTTTTTGGAACTTCACCTGGTTGAACAATATGGTAAATAGGCCTACTATCATTTTGATTTCATTTGATTTGGAAACATAAAACATTACATAACATTTTTATAGACTAGTGGTTGTTCAGGTGGGGTTAAGAAAGATAAACACAAAAAGCAATGTTGTAGGAATTGAGCAGAGAGAAAACAATGACATAGAGTACTGGGCCTATCCTATTTGTACCTAGCTAATGCATCTGGGTCTCGTTTCAATTTGGTTTTTCCGTAATTTGGTTTTGAAAGAGAAAACGGGAAAACGGAAGCACTTCCATTATTTCGTTTTGTGTCTCAAAACGGAATAACGGGAAAACGGCCGTATTTCCGTAAATCCGTTTTATTTTGAAAACAAAATATCAAACTATCAAAAGGTACACGGACCCTCACTACCACATAATACCACTTCATGCAAATGAAGCTATTATGTCATGTTTGAATAAAAAAGCCTGCATGTGCACATGTTGCTATAGTTATGTGACTTTTGAGGTCACGTGAATATATTTAGAATGGTTTGATAATTTGCCACTTAGACCATGGGGAGGAGACCAGCTGAGTAAACTGATCTGTGGATGAGAAACTTGCAACTGAAGAAGTTACCCCCACCCCCGGGCCTAGACACTGGGGAAGGTAGGGAATCTTGAGGTGACCGGATGAGGGAACTTCTCGGTTGAAGATCCAGATTAAGACAGTCTGTATCTTGATGGAGGTGGTGCAGGGGTGGAGGTGGGCTGGGAGTTTTGCTGAAATGACAGCTGGATGACAGCAGAGAGAGAAATTTGACAGCTAATGACGGATTGGTAGAGAACAGGGAGAGGCTGGCAGACTGTGACTTGTTGAAATATGTGAAGAAGGGTGGAGCAAGAGGATAGTGGGAAAACAGAGAAGTGGCTTTGAGGTATACTTAAGGTAAACATTAAAATACCTATTGAAACTTTGAAATACGCATCAATAGGTAAAATTTCAATTTATGTTTTGATGTTCAAATGGAGTCTCTATGTGAAAGTATACCACAAATGTTATTAGCATGTAGGCTAGCTGAAAACCCGATTTCAAGAAATGTGTGACTTGGAAAGAGTATGTATTGCTTGGAGCTTTCAGGGACAGAGTGGGGAACGTCTTGCACTACGGCAGATGAGGGTCACAGTGGGTGGTGAGGGTCACGGTGGCTGGTTTGGGGCGGAACAGGTTAGAACCCGCAGATTGCTCGCGGCTATATTTTTGTTTTGTTTATGATGCACCAAATGTTTTCTATTGCTGAAAGATCTGGGGCCTGTTGTTCGAAAGTAGAATTAACCAATCCAGGATATGTGGAAAAGCGAGGTTGGACAAAGTCTCATAAATCCATCGTGGGTGAATTGGTTGTTCGAACGGCAAGCTAGGCTAAGGAGGAGCGGCTATGTCAAGCCAGGTGTAACTTATTCAGGTGAGTGCGCGTCCACAGCTTTCTTAAATAGACCTCATGGGTCGATGACAGTTTCACTGATGCACCAATGGAGAGGTGAGCTTCTTGAGAGGTGAGCTTGTGTAGCTAATGTCTCTGAGTTTCTTCCGCCTCAACTCAGATTGCTGTGCTTGCCTCGTGATCTTGTGTGTGCTTCTTCACTGCCTGCCTGTGGACCTTCCTGCCGTCGTCTGCTCTCCTGTGTTTCCCCTCGGAGTGAGTACGCTCGAGAAGATGGAACCTACTGCGCCGTGCTGCAGCACCGCCGCCATTACCACGTGGCGGACGCCACACCACAGACACTCTCACTCTCCTCCTCACCGGTGCCTTCACGAGACACGTCGGGATCCTGGGACCACGCTCCACCTCTCCCCCTTGCACTTACCAGCACGTTTGAACATTAAAGACTTGTTATTCACTGTGTACCTATTTCCTGAGTCGTGCTTTTGGGTCCAGGCTTTGAACTAAACCATAACAATAACTGCCTTAAAGACATAAAAAAAGACTTATTTATGCCTTTATTGTATATACAGAGATAGAAAACTATAAAGTAGCCAGGGATGTCCCGATCCAGCTTTTTCACTTCTGATCTGATACCGATATTACAGCCTTGAGTTTTGGCCGATACCGATCCGATCCAAGCGCGTATTATACATATTCACTTATTTTGTTGTCAGTCATGTTAGAAAAGGTTTGATCAAGCAATATTACTCTAACAAGAACAACTACTTAATGGGGTTAGTTAGAATGATCCACAACAGTTGGTATGAGAAACTGACCAGTTTATTGTTAATAGGGTTAAATAAACAAACTTAAACTTGAACAATAACATTAAATAAAAAATATAGCTGGTTTGCTTTGGCTGCTTTGGCCCCTTAATAAATAGAAAAAGATTAACACCATACCTCAAGACATTGTTGACATTTAACAAACAATGCAGCCTTTCCTTTTCAGTTATTTTAGTAGTGTCAGTGCCAGCGTGGTGCACAGGCACACAATATTGTACAACTGTTTAAACAAGCAATAGTCCATCCATGGCTCCAATTTCACTAATTGTGCCCAAACGATGTCATCAGTGCTACTTAAACGGTAAGAGTGTAAACCAAATAAAAATATCACTCTCAAAAAACCAGAGCAGAAAACAAATAGTTAACTAAGTTGACCGCTACTCCTCCTACCCTTCCTGTGTGTCTGCCCTCTGCATGCTGGCCTGGTGGATTGATAGTAAGTGCTGGAGCGGATCACTGAAATGGACTTCTTGAATCGCAGAGCGCTGGGCTGGCTGGAAAACCTGGATCGGACTCTATGAAAAACTGGAACGGAGTTCTTGGATCAGCATTTTTCCATGCGATGCACGTTTTTTGCTAATATCGGCGGCCGATACCGATCCGAATATCGGATCGGGACATCCCTAAAAGTAGCATTTTTTGATAGAGTAGAGCGAATTGATAGACAGACCTATCGGTTTATGCAGCAGTAGCAATTTTCGACAAAGCAGCAGAAATCGTCGGAACACCACCAATCTGCACTGGCTGTATTAGAAGAAATACAATGCATTGTGATTTCACATTTAGGACAGCACGTAATGCAGTAGCATTGTGGTGGTCAGGGGTTTGCTTTTATTTATAAGCATAAATATAAATATGCTTATAATATAAATTTATAAGCATTTATAAGCAAGCTTTATTTATCTATCAATTAGGCCTACGGTAGAAATGAATGACTTACTCCTCTGAAAGCCTGCCATCTGGTCCTGTGGGCCTCTGCCTTTTCTTCCAGTTGATCTTGGGGAAGTAAAAAAATGTCTCCAGAACACTACGGGTCAGTAGTACTGGAAACTCAGGGTGATCAGTGATGCAAGGTCTCTGAAGAGTAGCAGTCTCATCAGTACTGATGTCCAGATTCTCAAGTGCAGGCATCGCCAATTCCCAGTCAAAGCAGCAAATACTTTCTTCATCCATTGGCTTTGCTTAGCATTTGAAACAACTACACCACCAGGTTTCCAGTGCTTGACTCCGGTATTCTGCGGCTGGCTGAGGGTTATTGCGGCAGTTCCACGTCCGTATACTCGCGCTCAAACAAATGTGGCTCAACAGAGAAATGCTGTTCCTCCTTAAGTCTTCAGACATGTTGAGCTGTCCTTTGCTAAAAGACCGTAGTGCAAATTATCTTTTAGCTACTGTGGTTCTGTTGTCTGTCCTTGCGGTGCACGTGTCACGTGATGTAAACACGGGTAAGCAAAGCTCGTGCTTTTGCTGACCTCGCGCAAGTGCACACATGTAATACACAGGGGTGGTACAGAAGTACAGTTCTGCTAGGTGCCAGTACACGTGGGAATAGCAGGGAATGAGTGTGGTGATAAAAACAGCTCTGGGAAAGGAAATAACAGTACCAGTTACACTAGGAAAAGGAGAAGGGAAAGCAGTGATAAAGAAGAAGGGAATGGAAATATGGCAGAAAAGGTGGAAGGAAGACCAGAAAGGACAGGGATACCACAAAATACTAAAGTTGATCATAATAAAGAATTATAAAGAAAGGAACAGAAGTGAGGAAAGAGTCATAACAAGACTCAGATTAGATCACACAGGACTAAATGGCACGCTGTATGTTATGGGGAAAAGGAATAGAAACAAGTGTGAGAACTGTGGAGTAAAAGAAAACACTGAACATATTCTACTGTACTGTAACATGTATGAAATAGAATGAGAAAGGCTGCAGGATAAAGTCAGAGAGGCAGGACGTGAGTGGAATTTGAATGGGATACTGGGAACAGAGAGAGAGGGGGTTAAAACCACCAGGAAGGCACTTACTCATTTTTTAAGGGACACTAGGCTGATGAGTAGGATTTAAGAAACAGGCTAAATGATATGATGTTGCACACTCTTGTACAGTATGTGGTGGTATGCACCTGGAAGTTGTTTGTGATCCATTAATAAATTGAGAGAAGGAGAAGCGAGCACACGTGAGCGCAGAGCACAGAGATGCAGTCAGAGCTACAGGCTACAGTGAGGCTAAAAACAGAGTTCAAATGATGTTTTTCGAAACAACTTTTTATGTAGGGGCTGCAGGACGCTTGGATCACGATGGACGAGCATGTTGGAGATATTCTGTGGTTTCAATTTTGTGTTCTTGGACGTGAGTCTGGGGCACCGTCAGCCATTAGGTGTGCTAGCTGCTCCCCCCGTCAATCTCCGCAAGTAATGTGAGGACTCTAAAACTTCACCAGAGCCTCCCTCGGCATGAGGGTGAGTAGATAATGGCTGAATTTTCATTTTTGGGTGCACTATCCCCTTAAGTATTTTAAAGGAAGAGATTTCCTCTTGAAAATTAGCACATAAGAAATGTGAAGTTGCTCTCAACTTGACTTTTAAACTTTTCAAGCCCTTTCAGATGTTACAGAGATATTCTCTTTGGAACACTGGCACTTCATATCCAAAAGTTAGAATCTTAATACTAATGACTTCCTGTGAAATCTCAACCATCAGACAGACTTACATAATATGATCCACGTCTGTGTAAGCTGTAGATAGACCTGCAGGTCAGTCTGCAGGCCAACCTCTCCAATGGCAACTTCAGAGCCTGGTGTGTGTCTCAGCTGGGCCAGCTCCATGAAGCAGTACCACATACCTGCACACACACATACATGCAGACACTTTCACAAACAGTTCCACTACTTTGTGTGTTTATTTTATCACTTCATGACGTAATTAAGTTAAATTCATGTGATCTCTGCTATCACTGCCACAGGGCCTGACTGCAGTAACAGACAAATTATCACATTATCTCCCTACATTAGAGTGACAAGATGTGGGTAGAAATAATGCAAAACCCTGAGTACCCACCGTACGCCAACAGCAGTATGACAGTGATGATGGTAGTCCACAACAGCAATCCAGCTGTAAACCTCAGCAGCAGAATGAAGACCAGACAAACAGCCAATGATATCAGCAGACCTCTGTCACACATGCAAACACAATGTTCAGTAAGGCTTCTGCATGCTGTTGCAAGTTGACAATGTATTAACGAATGCCTGGTCAGGGCACCCAAAGCACGAAGCACATGCCAAGGCAGCTAATGAGTTGGGCGAACTAGAATGTTGTTCCATAAGTAACCATACTGGTGCCTCATGTTCAGGGATGTCAGATGGCCAATATGAGAGGGCGTGGAGGTTAGCTGCCCAGTAGTAATGCATCAGGTTTGGCAATGCCAGACCTCTGTTCTCCCTCGACTTTTCCAGGAATGCCTTCCTAATTCGTGACACAGTTCTGGGTCCTCATTTATAAAGCTTGCTTACGCACAAAACGGGGCTTGAAAGTGGCGTACGCCACTTCCCACGCAAAGGTTGTGATTTATAAAAATAAACTTGGCGGGAGAATGTGCGCACCGGTACATCAACTTTGATCCTTGCACATGAACATTTTGGAGATGGGGGGGAAACTGGCGGCGTAGATGGTGAGGTGGTGAATTGAAGCCAGATTCATCTCATACATTTATTGTCATCACATATCAGACTTATAGACCCGCGTAATCATAAAGACCCAAGTCTGCAGTGTTATAGATGTGTTCCTTTAGTGAGCCATTAGGCCTACTATTGTATGCACAATGTTCATATATCATACTTCCATCTTCAAATGATACAGAGCGGTGGATAGCACTGAGTAATTAGTATTAATTGTGACAAGGTGTGTAACAATCAGTCTAATTGCTGAGTAAGCATATAAATAGTGCGGTGACACTCGTGGGCAATGCTGCACAATGGATGCGCTGGCACTGCTGGAAGATCACGCAAATGGTAGGATCAGGATGGAGAGAGTCTTTAGGGACCACGAAGATTTCCTGGCCCATAATGATGACTGGCTAATAAGCCGATTTAGATTCCCTAGAGCAGTGCTCTTGGATCTATGTGCTGTGACATTTTCTGTCTAAAGCCCCTTTTGGGTATGAAATAATACAGTTAAATTCTGTCTTTAGGTCTGGGATATCGCAGTCATCCCTCACCTATGGTGGCCCTGAGAGGCCAAATACACTGCAATTTAACAAAACACATGCATATACACAAAACACAAACACAAACACATTCATTCAAGGTTCTGTGCTCGGACCAATCCTATTTATTCTATGTATGCTTCCTTTAGGTAACATCATTAGAAATCACTCTGTAAAATTCCATTGTTATACGGATGATACACAATTGTATTTATCTATGAAGCCAGAAGAAAGTAATCAATTAACTAAACTTCATAATTGCCTTAAAGACATAAAAACCTGGATGAGCACCAATTTCCTGATGTTAAATTCACACAAAACTGAAGTTATTGTTCTTGGCCCCAAACAACTCAGAGACTCTTTATCTGATGACATAGTTTCTCTAGATGGCATTGCGCTGGCCTCTACCACTACCGTAAGAAACCTCGGAGTAACATTTGATCAAGATTTGTCTTTTAATTCTCATTTAAAACAAACCTCACGGACTGCATTTTTTCATCTGCGTAATATTGCGAAAATTAGGCCTATCCTGGCCCGAAAAGATGCAGAAAAATTGGTCCACGCTTTTGTTACCTCAAGGCTGGATTACTGAAACTCTCTATTATCAGGTAGCTCTAGTAAGTCCTTAAAAACTCAGTTCAGAATGCAGCAGCACATGTACTAACAGGAACTAAGAAACGAGATCATATTTCTCCTGTTTTAGCTTCTCTGCACTGGCTCCCTGTAAAATCCAGAATTGAATTTAAAATCCTACTGTTAATTTATAAAGCTCTAAATGGTCAAGCTCCATCATATCTTAGAGAGCTCATAGTGCCATATTATCCCACCAGAACACTGCGCTCGGAGAATGCAGGGTTACTCGTGGTCCCTAAAGTCTCCCAAAGTAGATCAGGAGCCAGAGCCTTCAGCTATCAGGCTCCTCTCCTGTGGAATCATCTTCCTGTTACGGTCCGGGAGGCAGGCACCGTCTCCACATTTAAGACTAGACTTAAGACTTTCCTCTTTCCCCTTGATAAAGCTCATAGTTAGGGCTGGCTCAGGCTTGCCTTGTACCAGCCCCTAGTTAGGCTGACTTAGGCCTAGTCTGCTGGAGGACCCCTATAATACACCGGGCAGCTTCTCTCCTTCTCTCTCGCTCTCTCTCTCTCTCTATCTCTCTCTCTCTCTCTCTCGTGTCCTATTACTGCATCTTGCTAACTCGGCCATTCTGGATGTCACTAACTCGGCTTCTTCTCCGGAGCCTTTGTGCTCCACTGTCACTCAGGTTAACTCGTATTACAGCGGTACCTGGATAGTGTGACGTGTGTGGTTGTGCTGCTGCCGTGGTCTTGCCAGATGCCTCCTGCTGCTGCTGTTATCATTAGTCATACTTCTACTGTTATTATACACATATGATTATTGTCACATATGTATACTAACAGATATTAATATATACTTTCAACATATTTTACCACAGTAGCCAGACCTATAATTATAATATTATTACTTTCATTAATGTTGTTGTAAGCTACTGTCATTACCGTCTGTCCTGCATCTCTCTCTGTCTCTGTCTCTGTCTCTTTCTGTCTCATTGTGTCATATGGATTACTGTTAATTTATTATGCTGATCTGTTCTGTACGTCTATTGCACGTCTGTCCATCCTGGAAGAGGGATCCCTCTTCAGTTGCTCTTCCTGAGGTTTCTGCCGTTTTTTTCCCCCATTTAAGGGTTTGTTTGGGGGAGTTTTTCCTTATCTGCTGTGAGGGTCCAAAGGACAGAGGGATGTCGTATGCTCTAAAGCCCTGTGAGGCAAATTGTGATTTGTGATATTGGGCTTTATAAATAGAATTGAACTGAATTGAATTGAATTGAATTAAGAAAACGTCTTCATCAATTTGACATGTGCAGCATAAAGAAAAATGTTCTCCAAATCCTACAATACAACATATTAAGAGAAAACACATGGAAATTAAAAAAACACAACACATTACCAAAAAACACATGCAAATTCCACAACACAACACATTAACAAAAAACACATACAAATTCCACATTACCAAAAAACACATACGAATTCAAAAACACAACATATTACCAAAAAACACATACAAATTCCACAACACAACACATTACCAAAAAACACATGCAAATTCCACAACACAGCATATTACCAAAAAACATATACAAATTCCACAACACAACACATTAACAAAACAACGCTGCAAATCGCACAGCACAACAGAAGTGTTTCCAGGGGACACTTAAAAGTGATGCACAGGTCTCGAGAACGTGTTTCCTTCTGTTTACTTTTGTAGCTAACGTTGGCAGATCTGCTCTAACTGCACACACTGAGCAAAATGTAAGTATATTTGATTGTTTTGATGCTGTGAATGCATGATTCAGATATTAAACTATTGCTATCTGCGTTAGCCATGTAGCTACCTGCTGCGATAGCTTAGCAAGTAACGTTAGATGTTGAGGTTGCTTCATAGCCATGGTGCACCTTTTCACATTATATATTGTTTGTAATTACTACAATTTATAAACACGAGATGATTGTTATCTTCTTCTTTGTTTACAAGTCAACGCTTCCCGTTGTTAAGATTAGTGGAAATACATGCCGCTTACATCGCTCTGGCAACACAGTTTAAGTAGCCTACTGATAGGTTTAATGTTACTGAAATTACTAATAAAATTAAACCTCAGGCTTTCAAACATAGCTGGTGATACTTCAAGAAGACATGCTTCTTTTGTGAAGTTCAGTGGCACCAACTTCACATATTGAGCTATTTTTTTTTTTTAATTTATTTGACATTGTGGATGCATGATTCAGATATTAAGCTATTGCAGCTGATATCTGCTGTTAAATTGGTGTCAGCAGTTTGCAGGTAACGCTAATTGCTGCAATAGCTTACCAAATAGCTGTTACTTCATTGCAAATGAATAACATTTACATTGTTCCTTTTCCCCAGGCAATGTATTGTCCTTATTGTAGGACTCAGTTGGCTGGGTGTGTTGGAAGAATTTGCAGCTCCTGTGGCAGCAACATTGAATGTTTGGCTCCCTTTCTAGAAGATGGTAAGCTCCTCTGTAAAAGTCAAGTCATGCACAATAGATTTAACAAACTGCATGATATTCACTAAAAGTTTTTGTGTATTACCCTAAGGGAGTCCATGCAGAGGCCATGACTAACCTTGTAGTTAAGAAGCCCAAATCTTTGGGCAAGACTGGAGTGAAGTCCACACTGTATCCTGCTTATACTGGTAAGGCAGCTAACCTACACGCCCTTAACATTCATGCATTCAACATGATGCATACCATTCAGACCTTAGCCTATGGACTGTTTCATTGCTATTCTGTTGCTAGGGCAACAACTTTGGTCCCTGTGTTTTCCAGTTTGAAACGGTCTAACTATGTGGTAGATGGTGAGGAATAACATCTTCTTTACGGTATGTGTGATTTTTAACCCAAAAATCTTCACAGTATGTGTGATTTGGAAGAAAAAAATATCTTCTTCACAGTATGGGAGATATGGAAGAAATAAAATCTGAACAGTATGTGTGATATGGAAGAAAATCTTAATAGTATTTGTGTGTGTGAAAAAAAATCTTTTCAGAATGTATGATGTTGCATTTCTCTGAGTTGATGAGTGGTCTTTTCTCTTCCAGGACCCCTGCCAGATCCACACATCATGACCTCTGGAGCAAAACTGAGAAACATCCACCCTCGCCCTTTACTGTGTCACATCCTAGAGGGCATGTCCACCCTAGAGATGGTCCCCTCACAGTTTGGCCCTGTACCTTATGGTAGTTTCATCTTTGTACCTTGGAATAAAATGTAATAAACACAGAAATTAACCTGCATTTTTAGTAATTTATTGAGACATTTCATATAAAAAATAGACTCCCAAAACACTTGGAACACCTACTGAGATGTAAATCTCATAATATCTCATGGACACACAAAATCTGCTCAGGATGGTCTGCGGCCCCATGGACACGGTCTGTAGCTTAGCCTCCAGCTCTGCAATATAGTCAGGGGCCTCATCCAGGGCACCTGCAAAATAATGCCAAAAAACTGTCAAACACTCATGTGAATTCCAACTCTATTAGGATTTCGAGTTATTTTATTTTCACTGTACAGGAATGAAAACAGTTTTTTAAATTTATTTTTATGAGCTTAATTTGATTCCACACATCAAAAATGTAACAATGATAAGTTTTTTATCATCTTAAGAATATAGCCAGAGTCTGCCCATTTCTCTCTCAGGCTAACACGGAGTTGCTGATGCATACTTTTATCTCTTCTAGTTTAGACTATTACAATACCCTGCTCTCTGGTCTTCCCAAAAAAACCATCTCCAATATCCAGTTACTCCAAAACTCAGCCGCTTGTGTGCTGACAAAGACCAGAGGGCGGGAGCTCGTTACACCGGTTCTAAAATCACTGCATTGGCTCCTTGTGTGTTTTAGGATAGATTTTAAGGTTCTTTTATTAGTTTTTAAATGTCTTAATGGTCTTGGATGTTATTTATCTGACCTGCTTTTATCATATCAACCCTCGCAGATTCTGAGATCCTCCAGCACCGGCCTTTTAATCATCCCAAAAGTTAGAACAAAAACCCACGGTGAGGCAGCATTCCATTATTATGGCCCACACTTGTGGAACAGCCTGCTGGAGAGCAGCAGGACTGCAGAAACTGTTGCTATATTTATAAGGAGGCTCAAGACTCACCTTTTTAAATTGGCTTTTAACTGATTTCTTTTATTCTTTTAATCATTTCATTTTACTTTATTTTTAATATTTAATGTTTTTATTGATTTATTCTTAAGTTTTTATGCACTTTATTATTCCCTGTGGGCGTAGGCTGTGACCCCTCTCGGTGTGGATGGCTCCCATAGGTCGTGTTTTCCTCACCTTGATCCTCAGTGTCCTGCCATGTCCCTATGCCATGTTTCTATACTGACAGTTAATGAAATTCTTGACTTTTACAGAGGAGCTTACCATCTTCTAGAAAGGGAGCCAAACATTCAATGTTGCTGCCACAGGAGCTGCAAAATCTTCCAACACACCCAGTCAACTGAGTCCTACAATAAAGACAATACATTGCCTGGGGAAAAGGAACAATGTGAATGTTATTTATTTGCAATGAAGTAACAGCTATTTGGTAAGCTATTGCAGCAGGTAACATTACCTGCAAACTGCTGACACTAATTTAACAGCAGATCAGCTGCAATAGCTTAATATCTGAATCATGCATACACAAGGTCAACACAAAAAAAAAAAAAAAAAAAAAAAAGATGTAAACCTCATTTAGCTCAATACGTGAAGTTGGTGCCAATAAACTTCACAAAGGAAGCATGTCTTCTTGAAGTATCACCAGCTATGTTTGAAAGCCTGAGGTTTAATTTTATTAGTAATTTCAGTAACATTAAACCTACCAGTACTTAAACTGTGTTGCCAGAGCAATGTAGCGGCATGTATTTCCACTAATCTTACTAATCTCGGAAGCGTTGACTTGTAAACAAAGAAGAAGGAAACAATCATCACGTGTTTATAAATTTTAGTAATTACAAACAATAAATAATTTGAAAAGGTGTACCATGGCTATGAAGCAATCACAACATCTAACGTTACTTGCTAAGCTATCGCAGCAGGTAGCTACATGGCTAACGCAAATTTAACAGCAGATAGCAATAGTTTAATATCTAAATCATGCATTCAGTGTCAAAACAATCAAATATACTTACATTTTGCTCAATATGCGCATTTAGAGCAGATCTGCCAATGTTAGCTACAAAAGTAAACAAAAGGAAACATGTTCTCCAGACCTGTGCATCACTTTTAAGTGTCCCCTGGAAACATTTCCGTTGTGTTGTGCGATTTGCAGCACTGTTTTGTTAATGTGTTGTGTTGTGGAATTTGCATGTGGTTTTTGGTAATGTGTTTTTGAATTTGAATGTGTTTTTTGGTAATGTGTTGTATTTTTTTAATTTGCATGTGTTTTTTGGTAATGTGTTGTGTGTTTTTTTAATTTGCATGTGTTTTCTCTTAATTTGTTGTGTTGTGTTGTGTTGTGGGATTTGGAGAACGTTTTTCTTTATGCTGCACATGCGTTGTCAAATTGATGAAGATGTTTTCTTAACGTGTTTGTGTTTTGTATGCATGTGTTTTGTTAAACTGCAGTGTGTTCGGCCTCTCAGGACCACCGTACTCAGCACAATAATGCCAGCCGTTTTGGATGATATTATAAACATGACCAGTCGATACATCAGGTTTCCTTACACTGTGGGTGAACAGGCCAACATTAAAAGGCAATTTGCAGCAATGTCTGGTTTCCCAAATGTAATCGTCGCAATTGACTGCACTCACGTTGCTATAAGGGCTCTGAGTGAAAATGGATTTGTCTATGTGAACCGAAAAAATGTGCGTACAATCAATGTACAAGTTATGTGTACCTCAAACATGGTTTTGACAAATTTAGTGGCACGGTGGCCTGGGTCAACACATGACTCATTCATCCTGATGCACAGCAGTGTAGGGAACAGACTGCAGGCAGGCGCTGCGCATGATGGCTGGCTCCTGGGTAAGTACATAAACACCATTGTAGAAATTCTAACCATTAAAGCCTGATTTATAATTACTCTTCTGTTATACCTTGCAGGTGACAGTGGCTACCCCCTAAGGCATTGGCTCCTCACCCCTTTCACCAACCCACAGAGCGCAAAAGAGGTGTGCTTTAATGTGGCCCACTCTCGTGCGTGCTCCATTGTGGAGCGAGCCATCGGCCTCCTCAAAAATCTGTGTTTAGATGCCTCGGGGGGAATATTGCTCTATCACCCTACAAAGGTGTATAAAATTATTAGGGCTTGTGGAGCACAACGTGGCACTGAGGGATGCCATTCCCCTCCCGCCTGGCCTCCCTCCCACACCATGAGGACCCCGACCCACAACCACCTCCCTGACATGAGGAGTTTCAACAGGGAGCAAGGCTCCGTGAAGGTGTCATGCGGCATTTGCAATAAGACAGCAAGTATGTTTCATTTTTTTAACAAGATCTTTAATGGAGCTGGAAATTTCAGACATGACATCACATGTTACTCATCACTGTATGTATTTGTTGGAGTTCATCTCTGACTTCATTTATTGCACTGATGGTGTCCCTTTGCGTTTGCAGGACAGTGTCGGTCAGGACCCGGCCACTTCCAAGTGCGCCATGCGCTCGGGATGCACTGGTGCTGGGGACAGCCAGGCCTTCAGCTACGGTGCCAGGACACGCCGTGCCTGGAACCTCCGCGTCACCCACCGCTTCCAGCTCTAGAGTGACTAAGGACACAACATATAAGTCCACTGCCTTTTCACAAGTCTTTGTTGAAATATTTAATTTATACATTTAAAGGGCCAGTGTGTAATATTTGGCATGGTTTATTGTCAAATCTGAGTCTGAATCTGAATATTCTACCCATTAATATGTTCATATAAGTGTATAATCGCTATAAAATAAAATTCGTTTGATTTTCATAACCTTTATATGCTTTTATATACATATATATAGCAAGGGCCTTGCATTAGAGAAGTCGCCATCTTGCACCGCCATGTATGTAAGGCAGCCCGAGCGGACAATCCAGCCAGCCAGAGAACGCGTTTCATGTGTATAAATAAACCAACGAAGACAGTGGGAGGAAGAAAGAAGGAGGAGGAAACAGCAGAGAGTGTTAGTAGTTCGTCGATGGAGAGTAGTGAAAAGTTTTTTTAGTTATAAAGTTTGCGAATGGACCACACTTACCACGCAACAGGAGAGAATGAACCCAAACTGTCATCTGCGAGGAAAAGAAAACGCAACTTCACTCCTTGTGATGCACTCTCTGCGGTGCTTTTCCTCCTGATGATATATCTCCCCAACGCACCGAATCCCATTCTGTGCAGCAAATTGGGAGCGGAGGATTCAGCCTCTCTTCTCGCCCGCTCAGCATCTAAGTTCCTCATCTGGCTCAAACAGGTATGGCTCTGGGTCTGTGTCCGCGACAAGAAACTCTTCAAAATCGCGTTCAAAGTCGTCCATTGCAGCTACTATAGTCCGGAGATATTGCTAGGCTAAATAAACAGCTGAGTTCTGTTTACAGGCTACGCTGTCAGTCAGTGTGCGGGCTGGAGATTGGTGGAGCAGAGAGGGGAGGGGGTACCCGCTTGGTATTGTAAACGAGTATGTGTGTATGGAGTGTGTGTGTTACGCTAGAAGAGTCAGAGTTTGGGATGGAGTCTTTTACCCCCTGGAGTGTTACCAGAGTTTTTGGAGTGCTCAAATAAACTGGTCTTTTTCCCGAACGCTACTCTGGTCTCCTGCTTGTGAGGGATTCATTACAATATTGTAACATGGTTTAGATTTCTAAATAAACATTCACCTCGTCGCTAGATAGACCTACTCCTGAAAAACTTGTGTCTGCGCAAGGCTTTTTGTCCCTACGAGGCCACTGTCATTTACCCGACGGGAGGGGTGAGCGAGTGAGCCCTGCAATCTAGAATTTGACCACTGATGTCACTGTTTTCAACCCATTTTACACACTGGCCCTTTAATAAACAGATAAAACTGTACTTTACCGGTCTCCTCTGTGGTCTTTGCCAAATCTGTGTCTCCTTCCTTCTCCGACATTATGCCACACACGCTGGCCGTCCCAAGGATGGAGGCTATTTTGGTGTCCAGCGGTGTGGGCTCGGGTGTGCCCTTGCCCCCACCTGTAGCAGACACGCTTTGACAGTGCCATGTTACTCTCCTCTTGGCCTCCACCTTCAGATCTGACCACTTCTTTTTCACCTCTGACACAGATCGCTCTGTGGCACTCACACTATTTACGGCGGTGACGACGTGCTGCCACTCTCACTTGTTTTTCTTTTATTAGTGATGCCACTACTGTGACCACCAAATAAAATAATTTTTCTGGCCTCCCCCTCACCCACAAGCACCCCTATTTTGGTCTCCGTGAAATTCCTTTTCCTTGTCTTCTCTGCCATGATTGAGCGTAAAATGCCATTGATCAGCAGGCTTATTTATATGCAAAAACATTCATGAGGTACTTTGCATTGACCATTCATAGTAAAATGTGGGTGTGTAGAGGGCAGGATGTGAGGTGAATCAACCTGCGCAATCTTCCAGGTGGGCTGTGATTTATGAAGGGAAAAGTGCTTGCAGGTGTGCGTAGGCATGGTTTTATAAATCAGATTATTTTTTGGCACACGCCATTTTCAGCTTTTGGGCTTTTAGTATGGATCCTATGCAACGTTTTATAAATGAGGCCCCTGTTCCATATAAAGGCGGATATGTAATGTAGCGTTGCAGGGTAGCTAGGTGGGTAGAGGAAGGACGAGGAGGAGGCGATGTTGCAGTTTGCTAGCACAATAGAGTCCCGATTTATTCCCTCTCTCACTCTCTGAACTCCTGGTCTTTAAAAACTGTCCCGCCAACTGGTCCAGCAGCCTGCCGCTCTCCCTCCCATTCCCTCTGTCGTGAACTGTCGTAACTACCACCAACATTCCTTACCCCTCCACAGAACAACTTATCAACAAATACCCCTACGGTGGACACCTCCCTCAATAGAAATAACGTAATCAACACATAATAACTGTCATTATATACCCAGCATTACAGTATTTATTCAGTTCAGTAAAGAATGCTTTAGGAATGAATGTAGGGATCTTCTGAAAAAGAAACAAAATTGTGGCATTATAGTCATTTTAATGGAGTTAATTATTCCTGCTAAAGATAGTGGAAGGGACGACCACCTTGTGAGATGCCATTACCACAAGTCCTGTCTAGCTTTTCCAGTGTCACCTTAAAGTTATTTTTGAACAAATCCTTGAATCTCTCAGTAACATGGACACCCAGATATTTAAAAGAATCGTGTGTAACCTTAAAGGGGAACATGTCAAAAGACCTCTGCTTTGCAGCTGCACTTATGGAAAAAAATTGGTTTTTCAAAAAATTTATTTTATAGCCGTGGTTGTGGTTTGGTGTATATAGTTAAAGAGATGACGTAAATTGCCGGCTAGTTGCCTGCCAGTCATAAAACCTGTCTGATCTCTGTGGATTACATTGTGCATGGTTGGTTCAAGTCTCACTGCAAGGGTCTTTTGTTAGAATTTTATAATCACAGCAGAGCAAGCTGATTGGACTCTAGGAGTCACATTTTAGCAGGTCATTACCTGTGTCATTGTTAAAGGTAGGGTTTTCTTCTGCAAAGCTTCTTCATATACTTCACATACAAGTGGCACCAATTTGACAGAGAAGGCTTTATAAAATTCAATGGGGTAGCCGCCTGGGCCAGGCGACTTCCTGGATTTTGATGTTTAAATGGCCCTTTCAATTTCTGTGTTAAGGGTTCCTCAAGTGTGCTGACATTGTCCTGGTCTAGGGACGCCATCTTTAAATTATTGAAAAACTCTGTAATTAGAGAATCGACGCCTGCCTCTGATTCATATGATGTTTAGTGGAATTCTTGAAATTGTTTATTCATATTCTTTTGTTCTGTGGTACTACAACCGTTGTCTAATCCAATTTCAGTAATGAAGCTTGTCGCTGCAGACTGTCTAAGCTGATGACTCAGGAGTTTGCTGGCGCGTTCTCCAGATGCGTAGTAATTTAAACGGGACTTTCGATGGAGATCCTCCCTCTTTTCCGGTAGAGATTTTCAGAGGGTGTCAATGAATGTTCCTGATCAATGGCTTGGATCGTAGTCTCTATTTCTGAGAGACATTTTTGCGCTCTCTTTAGCACTGGCAGTATATGATATTATTATTCCCCTCAAATAGGCTTTTAGTGTTCCCATAGACAGCCTTTGCTTGTCTGTGGGTTTTGATTGGTATCCATGAATAGATCAATATGATTGGATATGTAGTCCACAAAATCTCGATTAGATAGGAGATGAGGATGAAAGCACCATGTTCACTGAGGGACTATATTGTCGGGAAAGCTAATACCCATCACCACAGGGCAATGATCTGAAATGACCATGGTTTCATATTCAATTGACTTTAACAGGGGAATCAGCTGGTCATCCAAAAGAAAATAATCTATTCTTGAATATGACTGGTGGGCCGATGAGAAAAAAGAATATTTGTGGGATGTTGGATTTTTAAACCTCCAGGCATCTGATATCTTATATGTCTGTAAAAAGGAGTGAATGTAGCCTGCAAACCTGCTCAGTGTACCCCGTGTTTATTTGGAGCGATCTAGCTTGGCATTTAAGACACAGTTGAGGTCGGCGCCTAATATTAATCTCTCTCTCTCTCTGCCTGTATGTTGGGGTTTACCCCGGTAGACAAAAGGGTTGCTTCCCTGTGCCTTCGGGTTGGGGAACGGGTCCTGACTGTTGTCTGCGCTTATGCGCCGAACAACAGTTCAGAGTACCCGCCCTTTTTGGAGTCCCTGGGACGGGTGCTGGACAGTGCCCCGACCAGGAACTCCATTGTTCTGCTGGGGGACTTCAACGCTCACGTGGGCAATACAGCGGGACCTGGAGGGGCGTGATTGGGAGGAACGGCCTGCCCGATCTGAACCCGAGTGGTGTTCAGTTATTGGACTTCTGTGCGGGTTGCAGTTTGGCCATAACTAACACCATGTTCAAACATAAGGATGTCCATCAGTGCACGTGGCACCAGGACATCCTAGGTCGCAGGTCAATGATTGACTTTGTAGTTGTATCATTTGTCCTGCAGCCATATGTTCTGGACATAGTGTTCTCTCTCGGGTGAAGAGAGGAGCAGAGCTGTCAACTGATCACCACCTGGTGGTGAGTTGGATCAGATGGCGGGGGAAGACGCCGCGCAGACCTGGCAGGCCCAAACGAACAATGAGGGTCTGCTGGGAACGCCTGGCGGAAGAACCTGTCCAGATGATCTTCAACTCCCACCTCCGGGAGAGCTTCGACCGCATTCCGAGGGTGGAGGGGGACATTGAGTCCAAATGGGCCTTGTTCCGCTCTGCCATTGTCGAGGCGGTGGTTGCGAGCTGTGGCCGCAAGGCCGATGGGGCCAGTTGCGGCGGTAATCCCTGAACCCGCTGGTGGACACCAGAGGTGAGGGGAGCCATCAGGCTGAAGAAGGAGGCCTACAGGGCATGGTTGGTCTGTGGGTCTCCGGAAGCAGCTGACGGGTACCGGCGGGCCAAGCGGAGCACAGTGGCGGCAGTTGTGGAGGCAAAAACTCGGGTGTGGGAGGAGTTCGGTGAGGCCATGGAGGAAGACTATCGATCGGCTCCAAAGAGGTTCCATCCGGCGCCTCAGGGGGGAAGGCGGCAACTTGCTCAAACTGTTTACAATGGGGGCGGGGAGCTGCTGACGTCAACTGGGGACATTGTCAGGCGGTGGAAGGAATACTTTGAGGAGCTCCTCAATCCCACCAACACGTATTCCAGTGAGAAAACAGAGACGGGGGTCTCGGGGGCGGGTCGTCCAATTTCAGGGGCAGAAGTTGCTGAGGTAGTGAAACAACTCCGAGGCGGCGGAGCCCTGTGGGTGGATGAGATTCATCCTGGATATCTCAAGGCTCTGGATATTGTAGGGCTGTCCTGGCTGACACGCCTCTGCAACATTGTGTGGACATCGGGGGCAGTGCCTCTGGAGTGGCAGACCAGGGTGGTGGTCCCCATTTTCAAGAAAGGAGACCAGAGGGTGTGTTCCAACTACCGGGGGATCACACTCCTCAGCCTACCCGGTAAGGTCTACTCCAGGGTGCTGGAGAAGAGGGTCCGGTCGATAGTTGAACCTCAGATTGAGGAGGAGCAATGTGGTTTTCATCCCGGACCCTCGCCAGGGTGCTGGAGGGGGCATGGGAGTTCGCCCAACCAGTCCACATGTGTTTTGTGGATTTGGAGAAGGCTTACGACCGTGTCCCCAGGGGCATCCTGTGGGGGGTGCTCCGGGAGTATGGGGTTGGTGGCCCCTTGCTAAGGGCCATCCAGTCCCTGTACCGAAGGAGCGCCAGCCCAGTTCGTGTGGCTGGCAGTATGTCGGACCTGTTCCCGGTGAGGGCTGGACTCCGCCAGGACTGCCCTTTGTCCCCGGTTCTGTTCATAACTTTTATGGACAGAATTTCTAGGCGCAGCCGAGTGGTGGAGAGTGTCAGGTTCAGTGATGGGAGGATCTCGTCCCTGCTTTTTGCGGATGACGTGGTCCTCCTAGCTCCATCGAACAGTGACCTCCAGCTCTTGCTGGGACGGTTCGCAGCCAAGTGTGAAGCGGCTGGGATGAAAATCAGCACGTCCAAGTCTGAGGCCATGGTCCTCAGCCGGAAAAGGGTGGATTGCCCACTCCAGGTCGGGGGAGAGGCCCTTCCTCAGGTGGAGGAGTTTAAGTATCTCGGGATCTTGTTCACGCGTGAGGGTAGGATGGAGCGGGAGATTGACAGGCGGATTGGGGCGGCGTCAGCAGTGATGCAGGCGCTTAACCGGTCCGTTGTGGTGAAGAGGGAGCTTAGCCAAAAAGTGAAGCTCTGGATTTACCGGTCGATCGACGTTCCAATCCTCACCTATGGTCACAAGCTCTGGGTAGTGACCGAAAGAATGAGATCGCGAGTACAAGCGGCCGAAATGAATTTAGGGATAGGGTGAGGAGCTCAGACATCTGGGAGGGACTCGGAGTAGAGCCGCTGCTCCTCCACATCGAGAGGAGCCAGTTGAGGTGGTCTTTTAAGGTAGCTGTAATTAAACCTCTACTAAAAAAGCCCACCCTTGATCCAGAGGTGTTAGCCAACTATAGACCAATATCTAATCTTCCCTTTATGTCAAAGATCCTTGAGAAAGTAGTTGCAGACCAGCTGTGTGATTTTCTCCATGGTAATAATTTATTTGAGGAATTTCAGTCAGGATTTAGAGTGCATCATAGCACTGAGACAGCACTAGTTAAAATTACAAATGACCTTCTGATTGCTTCAGACAAAGGACTCGTCTCTGTACTTGTTTTATTAGATCTTAGTGCAGCGTTTGACACTATTGACCATCAAATTCTACTGCAGAGACTGGATCACTTAATTGGCCTAAAAAGTTCTGCACTAAGTTGGTTTAAATCTTATTTATCTGATCGTTTTCAGTTTGTTGACGTTCATAATGAATCATCCTTACGTACTAAAATTTATTTTGGAGTTCCACAAGGTTCTTTGCTCGGACCAATCCTATTTATTCTATGTATGCTTCCTTTAGGCAACATCATTAGAAATCACTCTATAAATTTCCAATGTTATGCGGATGATACACAGTTGTATTTATCGATGAAGCCAGAAGAAAGTAATCAATTAACTAAACTCCATAACTGCCTTAAAGACATAAAAACCTGGATGAGCACCAATTTCCTGATGTTAAATTCACACAAAACTGAAGTTATTGTTCTTGGCCCCAAACAACTCAGAGACTCTTTATCTGATGACATAGTTTCTCTAGATTGGCATTGCTCTGGCCTCTACCACTACCGTAAGAAACCTCGGAGTAACATTTGATCAAGATTTGTCTTTTAATTCTCATTTAAAACAAACCTCACGGACTGCATTTTTTCAACTGCGTAATATTGCGAAAATTGGCCTATCCTGACCCGAAAAGATGCAGAAAAATTGGTCCACACTTTTGTTACCTCAAGGCTGGATAACTGTAACTCTCTATTATCAGGTAACTCTCGTAAGTCCTTAAAAACTCTCCAGCTAATTCAGAATGCAGCAGCACGTATACTAACAGGAACTAAGAAACGAGATCATATTTCTCCTGTTTTAGCTTCTCTGCACTGTCTCCCTGTAAAATCCAGAATTGAATTTAAAATCCTACTGTTAACTTATAAAGCTTTAAATGGTCAAGCTCCGTCATATCTTAGAGAGCTCATAGTGCCTTATTATCCCACCAGAACACTGCGCTCTGAGAACGCAGGGTTACTCGTGGTCCCTAAAGTCTCCAAAAGTAGATCGGGAGCCAGAGCCTTCAGCTATCAGGCTCCTCTCCTGTGGAATCATCTTCCTGTTATGGTCCAGGAGGCAGACACCGTCTCCACATTTAAGACTAGACTTAAGACTTTCCTCTTTGATAAAGCTTATAGTTAGGGCTGGCTCAGGCTTGCCCTGTACCAGCCCCTAGTTAGGCTGACTTAGGCCTAGTCTGCCGGAGGACCCCCCTGTAATACACCGGGCACCTTCTCTCCTTCTCTCTCTCTCTCTCTCTCTCTCTCTCAAGTTCAAGTTCAAGTTCAAGCTGCTTTATTGGCATGACTGCATTCAAAACAATGTTGCCAAAGCATATTAACACAATATAACACAAATACAACGAACATAAACAATAACAATACATTTATAATAACTGCAATTAAAAAACAAACAAACAAACAAACATGGAGAGCATGAGTGGCTATGGCAGGGTAAAAGTCATAAAGAAATGAATTTATACAACAGATTAATTATCAGTATATAAACAATTATCAATCATCATGTGTGATGTGAAGTTGATGGCAGGCTGTTACATATTTTGCCGCCAGTACACAACAGTCCTCCCTCTCTCCCAGTAGGACCGTAAGTTTCTCTAAGTTATTCAAGTGCAAGAACTCTGGGAATACCTTTATTATTTTTGCAAAATATTCTTCTCTAATGCATTGATATTTGTCACATTGAGTTAAGAAGTGCAGCTCAGTCTCTACTGTTCCCTGGTCACAGTGAGAACACAACCTCTCCTCTCTGGGCAGCCACCTCTGTTTGCGTCGGCCGACTTCTACTGCCAGGTCGTGCTCACTCAGTCTGTACTTAGTCATCGTTTTCCTCATATTCCTATCAGAGACTGTGCTCAGGTAGGTTGCCACAGAGTACTGTCTGTTGAGGGCTTTATATGTTTCCATTTTGCTCTGGGATTTTATTAGTTCTGTCCAATATTCTCTGTATTTTTCTTTTTCTTTTGTCATAATTTGGTTGGGTCTAATTTTCGGGGGGCATGTGTCCTGAAGCTGAGGTGGTTGTGATGTAGTGACCTGAGTGGTTGAAGGTTCGGTCAGACTCTGGACAAGCAGGTAGAGGGGACTCCTTTGTGGGTTCAGCTCCTGGCAGCATAAGGCTTTATAGGAAAGTGAGAGTGGGTCACTTGTTTAAATGTGGTTCCAGAAATTTAGGGCTCGTTTTTTAATATTTAACAGTAGAGGATATTGGCCTAATTCAGCTCTGCATGCAGAGTTTGGAGTTCCTCTCTGCACCTGGAGGAGACTTCTGCAGAACTCTGCATGCAGGATTTCAATTGGATGTTTGTCCCATTTTGTCCAGTCTTGCTGAGTTTGTGCACCACACACCTCGCTGCCATACAATGCAATGGGTTTGATGATTGATTTGAATATTTTGAGCCATGTTTTTATTGGTAGTTCAGTGTTTATTGATCTCTTGATGGCATAGTAAGCCCTTTTTGCTTTGTCTTTTAGATCATTCACAGCCATGTTAAAATTCCCTGTATTTGAAATGTTTAGTCCTAAATATGTATAATGGCTTGTTTGTTCAATGAAGTTTTTTCCAATTTTGAAACTGTTATTGTTTCTCTGTAATCTGCATCTTTTTTGAAAAATAAGCACTTTGGTTTTGGGTTGGTTAACTGTCAGGGCCCAGGTTTGGCAGTATTTTTCCAGTTCTGATAAGTTTTGCTGTAGCCCCTCTTTTGTTGGAGACAACAGGACCAGGTCATCAGCATAGAGGAGACACTTTATTACAGTCTCTTGTAATTTCAGTCCAGGTCCAGGAGACTTTTCTATTTGTTTTGCCAATTCATTGATATATATGTTAAATAGGGTGGGGCTGAGGTTACAGTCCTGCCTTACTCCACGTCTCTGGAAGAAAGATTCTGTTTTCTTGGTTCCAATCTTAATTGAGCATTTTCCATTAGTATACATTGATTTTATCAGGTCATATACTTTTCCTCCAATACCACTTTCAATTAATTTAAAGAAAAGGCCTTTGTGCCTCAAGTGCCTCAAATCCACAAAACAAGCATACATTTTCTCATTATTTTTGTGCACATAATTATCAATTAAAGTGTGCAGTGTGAAAATATGGTCTGTGGTTCTGAATTTAGAGAGGAATCCAATTTTGCTTTTTCTTGATGGCTGATGTTCTGTAATGAAGTCTATGGTTCGTGAATTTAGTATACTACATAAAACCTTTCCCAGACATGAATTTATGCAGATCCCACGGTAATTCTGAGGGTCTGTCTTGTCACCACTTTTAAATATGGGGGTTATCAGTCCTTCACTCCACGACTCAGGAAAATAGCCAACTCTGAGTACTAAATTGAAGAGTTTCAAAATGGCTGATCTGAATTTGGAGTCTGTGTGTTGAAGCATCTCATTTAGAATGCCATCAGGTCCACAGGCTTTTTTACACTTTAGGGTTTTCAGTTTATGGTCTAATTCTTTTTCAGTAATTTCATAGTCTAATGGGTTTTGGTAGTCTTTGATTATTGTTTCTAATTGGCTTAATTTTTCTTCTATTTGCTCTCTTTCAGGTGTGTTACTTGTTTCTTTGTATAATTCTTTAAAGTGCTTTATCCAGATATCTCCATCCTGAATGGCTAGATTATTATTATTTTTATTATAGTTTAAGGTCCTCCAGTGGTCCCAGAAACTGTTTGGGTTTATTGATTCTTCAATTAAGTTCACCTGGTTTTCAAAGTGGTGTTTTCTTTTAGTTCTCAATGTTAGTTTATATTGTTTGAGCAGGTCACTATAGTGTATACGTAGCTCCTGATTTTCTGGAGCCCTGTGCTTTTGGTTAGATAGTTGTCTTAGTTTTTTCCTCATATTTTTGCATTCTGAGTCAAACCATTTTTCTTGTTGTCCCCTTTTTTGTTTTGGTTTTAGGAAGGGTAAGTTAGATTTTTGTGCCACATGATAAAATATATTGTTGATGTCGTTTGTGGCTATATTTACTCCTTCTTTACTGCATGGATATGTATGGGCCAGGACAGAGTTTAAATACTCTTGAGTTTCATGGCTACTCATTGCTTCCTGGTATTCAGGGAGTCTGTTTTGCTCCCACCTGTAGTGAGTTGTTATATTGTATAATTTACTGGGATTTGGGCATGGTTGGTTAGAGTGTGTTCTTTTTAGATATAGTCTGGTCTGGTTATGGTCTGAAAAGGGGGTTTGTTGCTTAACTGTGAATGCTCTAAAAGAGAAAGGGTCCAAATCTGTTAGTACATAATCTACTGTGCTACTGCCAAGAGAAGAACTGTAGGTGTAACGGCCAAAGGAGTCCCCTCTTACCCGACCATTGACTATGTACAGACTGAGAGCCCGGCAGAGCTGCAGTAGTTCTTTCTCATTTTTGTTTGTCATTTTATCATAATTATTCCTCGGGGGAAGAGTTAGACAGGTGTTAGTTTTGTTATTCATGTATATGTCTCCCTTTGTACTTATACTATCTGTTTCTTCTGCTGTGCGTGCATTCATATCACCTATAATTAGGACATTTCCTTGAGTTTGAAAATGACTGATGTCACCTTCTAGATCAGTAAAGGTTTGATCATTAAAGTAGGGAAATTCAGCTGGAGGGATATAGATTGCACATAGATAGATGTTTTGGGTGTTGGAGGTCAGGTCTTTCTTTAACTTAAGCCATATATAATTTTCACCTTCTTTAACAAGTTCAATAGAATTTGTATATTCAGCTTTAAACCAGATAAGTATTCCCCCTGAGCTCCTTCCTTGTGTTACTCCAGGAAGCTTTCTTGAATTGACTGTCAACTCCCCATAGCCTGGAGGACAACTGGTGGGTAAGTCTCCTCTGTCCCACGTCTCCATTAAAATGATAATGTCTGAGTGTTTGAGCTCATCAGTAAACTTGGAGTTATTACTTTTAAGTCCAAAAGCTGATGATCTCAACCCTTGGATGTTCCATTGGCTGATGACAAAGGATTCATATCGTGTCATGCTACAGTGTTAATTATTGAATTAGTTGTTGTTTTTATACAAAGTGAAAATGCTTTCTTTTCTTTCTCTCTTTTTTTTTTGACTATGGATTAATAAATTATTTTATGTATAGAATTGGTTTAGAGAAACAGTATTAATAACATATAGTTGCATTGATATTAGTGAATATTGATCGGTTAATAGAATTCGTAAACAGAGAAATAAAAATAAAGAAATAAAACATAAAATTTAACAGTAGCTTATAACAATAACAATAACAATAACATATAGTAATAGTAATATATTTTGTGTGGGTGTGGGTGTGGGTGTGTGGGTTCACCACGGCCCCTGGCCTGTAAGGCGAGTGCAGATGAGTGTAAGCATTTGTCTGATGTCAATCATGTCATGAGAGCTTGGGGGACCAGTGAGGGCTTCAGCATAGCTTCTCCTGTGAGTCTGTGATGGTGCTGGTGGGTGGAGGTCTTGCTGCCATGTTTGTGGAGGTTGTGCAGTGACATTGGTGTCACTCCTGGGAGGGGGTGAGGGGCCAAGGTGAGGTGGGCATGAACATTGGATTAGAAGTGGGGGTGGGTATGGCAGTGGTCATGGTGGTGGTACTTGGGGGTTGAGTAGGGGTGGGGGTCTGGGGTGAGTTCCTTGGTGGTGCTCTGGGGGCTCTCCAGTTGTTCCATGTCCTGGGTGGTGTGAAGGGCGGTGTTGTGGGTTCTGGTGTGGTGGTTTTGGTGGACCTCTCCTTTCTTGTCTCCGGTGTGCTGGTCCTTGTGTCCTGGTCGGTGCCATCTGTGTTCTGTTCTCTCTGTTGTTTTGGTGGCCTGATGTGGGCATGCAACCCAGCGCAGCATCTTTCAGTGTTTTGGCAAAGACAGAAATGTTTTCCTTTTTGAGGTGTACTTGGTCATAGAGGCTGTCCACACTGATGTTTGGGTGATGGGCCAGATATACATTAGGTTTGAGAGCACAGTCTCTTGATATACTGGCGTTAATTCCTAAAATTGTTTTAGGATGGAAGTCTTTTCGTGGGAGCAGAGTGGACATGACAATCTTTGTATTTGGAAAATTGGCCTTATTAATCACTGCTCTTAGTGATGTTGCAACCCGTTCCTGCTGGGCTCTCAAATCATTGGTTCCTGTATGGATTATGATGTGGCTCGGGCTGCCAAGATGTTGTTCGGATAGCAGGTCAAGGGCTTTGTTAGTGGTGGGACACCTGAGTTTGGTCACACTGTGATTTGGGAACAGCCTTTTTTCATCCAAGAATTTACCATTAGAGTCTATAAGAAGAACAATGTCCGAATTTTGCTGATCAGGTGGAGGTGACGATTGCTCTGATGGGTGATGGGGGGGGGGGGAATAGAGAGTAAAATCCTCTCTCTCCGCTCCCGTTTGTCTAGTGAACGCCTCTCCTCTATCAATACACTCTGCCAGCAATTTAATAATATTGATGCCAGTTGTAACATTTGAATGTTTTAGTAGTAAGCCATGCTCTAAGCGGGGTAATGTATCGTGAGTCGGTGACTGTTGAAAAATAACTCCGCTGTGCATCGGGGTTCCATTCCCCCGTTATTTTTCAACAGTCACCGGCTCACTATACATTATCCCTTACGTGTCTATTGTTGTTTGTACTGATACTGTACATATTGGTATAATTTACTGTGATTTGATGTACTGGTACTGTGCATTCTGGTATAATTATTTGCATTACTATTTGTTTTTTCTTCAGATAAATCTGATAACTGTTGCTCAGTCTCTTCACTCATTTATTTAGTATAGTGTCCACACACCTTCCCATTCTACATATACATAGAGCTATACTGGTGGCTTTACAGCCTACATTTTATTGATTATCTCTGATCCCCATGGTCAATTTGGTCGTTGCGACAGTGTGAGCAACACCGCTGACGCTAGATGGTGCCAAGCAAAAAAAAAAAACAAAACCTATCTGTTGCATCTTTAAATACAGTATTAAACTGGCAATATCATGCACTATGGCGTAATGACATTGGAAAAAGTAACCTTACAGTATCTTTTAACCTTGCAGTATTTTTGTTAGATATTTTGATCAATTTGTTACACACTCTAGCTTCCCTATTAAATGAGACTCTTAGCTTTCTGTCTGTAATATGTTTTATGTTTTTACTTTAAAAGAAAAAAACACACTGAAAGTTTTGGGCTTTGGACATTTTTTATTCTTTACAGAAATTTCAAATACAATAATAAATACACACACACACACACACACACATATATATATATATATATATGTATATATATATATATACATATATATACACGTTTTTATCTGTGAATAAAAACAAACAAACATATAAATACACACACACACACACACACATATATATATATATATATATATATATATATGTGTGTGTGTGTGTGTGTGTGTGTTGATTGTTGTGAAGCTCCAGTGCTCCAGTGAAGCTCAGAATTATCCTTGGGGAAAACAATTCCCAGAGATTTACCCTGCAAAGTGGGATTCCAGAGACTGTGGGTGAACTTGTTCAGAACATAAAGAGGCAGTGTGGGGTGGAAGCCCACTTTAGGCTGCAATATATGGATGCTGAGTTTGGCAATGAATTTACCAACTTGACTTCAGTGTCAGAGATCCAGGACAAAAGTACCTTAAAGCTCATCTTTGATTCAGCCGCCTCTGCCCTGCCTGGTAGCTCCCCACCCCCTCATGCTCAATAGAGTAAACTACAGGTAGGGGTTACTGTTATGGGAAGGCATTTGAAGCCATTTGATGAGTATTTCCTTTTAACAAAGCAAACAAGCTGTGTTTATGTGTATGTATGTTGTATTTTCAGTTTGTCCTCAAACATTTTTATTTGCACTCAGTTACCAGGACCACATTCTGCATATAACTTTGTAACCAGCTTTGATTTGTTTTTTGGTAATCAGAAAGCTCTAAATATAGACACCTACTGTTGGTTAATTGTTAAATGGTTTACACTTGAAATCTGTCTATGTTTATAGGAATGTATGTTGCAGACTGATTTCTCAAAAGCCATGGCTAGTCAGTATCCAAGAATCCAGTCTTTAAAAATGAAGAGGATATGTTCATAGTCTACCAAGGTGTCTGAGTTTCTATAGATTTGTTTTACTGACATGAATACATTTTTTTATGTTGATGTTGAATATGACATGTTAACTGGGGGCAGGCTCCAATTTCCTAACTCAGCAGTTACAAGTTTTGCTTGTCCGTCTGTCTTTTTTTTAATTTTTTTTAATTTTTTTTTTTTAACAGACATGACATAATGCACAAACTGTTGGACATTGAAGTTTTAGGCTGTCTGCTTGTTGTATTTTCACAGCAACATGCTTTCAAGCAGTTGCAAGAAAGTCAGTTTTGCCTTTTCTGGCAAAATTTTATTCCAACAAATCCAGTTTGCTTGTGTTTTTCTTTTCCAAACTTGACATCAGCTGGGGGTATATAGGTTAACATATATGCTTAAATTGCTGAATATACAGTACAGGCCAAAAGTTTGGACACACCTTCTCATTCAATGCGTTTTCTTTATTTTCATGACTATTTACATTGTAGATTCTCACTGAAGGCATCAAAACTATGAATGAACACATGTGGAGTTATGTACTTAACAAAAAAAGGTGAAATAACTGAAAACATGTTTTATATTCTAGTTTCTTCAAAATAGCCACCCTTTGCTCTGATTACTGCTTTGCACACTCTTGGCATTCTCTCGATGAGCTTCAAGAGGTAGTCACCTGAAATGGTTTTCCAACAGTCTTGAAGGAGTTCCCAGAGGTGTTTAGCACTTGTTGGCCCCTTTGCCTTCACTCTGCGGTCCAGCTCACCCCAAACCATCTCGATTGGGTTCAGGTCCAGTGACTGTGGAGGCCAGGTCATCTGCCGCAGCACTCCATCACTCTCCTTCTTGGTCAAATAGCCCTTACACAGCCTGGAGGTGTGTTTGGGGTCATTGTCCTGTTGAAAAATAAATGATCGTCCAACTAAACGCAAACCGGATGGGATGGCATGTCACTGCAGGATGCTGTGGTAGCCATGCTGGTTCAGTGTGCCTTCAATTTTGAATAAATCCCCAACAGTGTCACCAGCAAAACACCCCCACACCATCACACCTCCTCCTCCATGCTTCACAGTGGGAACCAGGCATGTGGAATCCATCCGTTCACCTTTTCTGCGTCTCACAAAGACACGGCGGTTGGAACCAAAGATCTCAAATTTGGACTCATCAGACCAAAGCACAGATTTCCACTGGTCTAATGTCCATTCCTTGTGTTTCTTGGCCCAAACAAGTCTCTTCTGCTTGTTGCCTCTCCTTAGCAGTGGTTTCCTAGCAGCTATTTGACCATGAAGGCCTGATTGGCGCAGTCTCCTCTTAACAGTTGTTCTAGAGATGGGTCTGCTGCTAGAACTCTGTGTGGCATTCATCTGGTCTCTGATCTGAGCTGCTGTTAACTTGCGATTTCTGAGGCTGGTGACTCGGATGAACTTATCCTCAGAAGCAGAGGTGACTCTTGGTCTTCCTTTCCTGGGTCAGTCCTCATGTGTGCCAGTTTCGTTGTAGCGCTTGGTGGTTTTTGCGACTCCACTTGGGGACACATTTAAAGTTTTTGCAATTTTCCGGACTGACTGACCTTCATTTCTTAAAGTAATGATGGCCACTCGTTTTTCTTTAGTTAGCTGATTGGTTCTTGCCATAATATGAATTTTAACAGTTGTCCAATAGGGCTGTCGGCTGTGTATTAACCTGACTTCTGCACAACACAACTGATGGTCCCAACCCCATTGATAAAGCAAGAAATTCCACTAATTAACCCTGATAAGGCACACCTGTGAAGTGGAAACCATTTCAGGTGACTACCTCTTGAAGCTCATGGAGAGAATGCCAAGAGTGTGCAAAGCAGTAATCAGAGCAAAGGGTGGCTATTTTGAAAAAACTAGAATATAAAACATGTTTTGAGTTATTTCACCTTTTTTTGTTAAGTACATAACTCCACATGTGTTCATTCATAGTTTTGATGCCTTCAGTGAGAATCTACAATGTAAATAGTCATGAAAATAAAGAAAACACATTGAATGAGAAGGTGTGTCCAAACTTTTGGCCTGTACTGTATAAATACTCTGTCAAAAATTACTTATTTTCTGAATAATTACTATTATATTCATTTTAGTATGATAAAAAGGTAATCTCTTAGCCTAAAGCATTTCAACTTAAAGGGCCACTGTGTAAAATGGGTTGAAAACCGTTGAAAACAGTGACATCAGTGGTCAAATTCTAGATTGCAGGGCTCACTCGCTCACTCCTCCCGAGTTTTTCAAGAGTAGGTCTATCTAGCGATGATGTGAATGTTTATTTAGAAATCTAAACCATGTTATGATATTGTAATGAATCCCTCACGAGCAGGAGACCAGAGTAGCGTTCGGGAAAAAGACCAGTTTATTTGAGCACTCCAAAAACTCCGGTAACACTCCAGGGGGTAAAAGACTCCGTCCCAAACTCTGACTCTTCTAGCGTAACACACACACTCCATACACACATTCTCGTTTACAATACCAAGCGGGCACCCCCTCCCTTCTCTGCTCCACCAATCTCCAGCCTGCACACTGACTGACAGCGTAGCCTGTAAACAGAGCTCAGCTGTTTATTTAGCCTAGCAGTATCTCCGGACTATAGTAGCTGCAATGGACGACTTTGAACGCGATTTTGAAGAGTTTCTTGTCGCGGACACAGACCCAGAGCCATACCTGTTTGAGGCAGAGCATACAGATGAGGAACTTAGATGCTGAGCGGGCAAGAAGAGAGGCTGAATCCTCCGCTCCCATTTTGCTGCACTGAATGGGATTCGGTGCTACCATCGTTGGGGAGATATATCATCAGGAGGAAAAGCGCTGCAGAGAGTGCATCACAAGGAGTGAAGCTGCGTCTTCTTTTCCTCGCAGATGACGGTTCGGGTTCATTCTCTCCTGTTGCGTGGTAAGTGTGGTCCAGTCGCAAACTTTATAACTAAAAAACTTTTCACTACTCTCTATCTACGAACTACTAACACTCTCTGCTGTTTCCTCCTCCTTCTTCCTTCCTTCCACTGTCTTCGTTGGTTTATTTATACACGTGAAACGCGTTCTCTGGCTGGCTGGATTGTCCGCTCGGTCTGCCGCACATACATGGCGGCGCAAGATGGCGACCTCTCTAAAGCAAGGCCCTTGCTATATATATATATAAAAGCATAATTATAAAGCTACAAAAACAAAACGAATTTTATTTTATAGCAATTATACACTTATATAAACATATTAATGGGTAGAATATTCAGATTCAGATTTGACAATAAACCATGCCAAATATTACACACTGGCCCTTTAACTTTGTTTTGTTGGATCAGCACAATTAATCCATGTAACTATACTATTTTAAAAAATACACTGAAAAAAGGAGACTGGCTAACTCTTGGATTTATGTAAGCATCTTGGGTGTATTTAACACAATTGCCTCATGTTTTAAAGTTAAACGTAACTATATAGTGTAGAAACTAGATAATAATGCAGAGACGGTACATGAATTTGTTCAGATCATATTGGGATGAAGTGAGTCAATAAAGCAGCGATGTTAATTATTGCGATACTGCACGTGATCTCGTCTTGAGCGCTTTGCAGGTAGAAGGAAGCAACCATCACATCCAAGGGCTCGCCATACGCCACGCCACGCCACTATTCGGTCGGTAAGTCTGGATTTTCCAATTAAATATTGTCGAAATCTCAGCCAAATGTAGTTTAATGTCTTGAGAGTCACTACGTAACGTTAATGTTAAATAAATGCCATGAGCTTATTTGCTTATTTTATCACCATGTTTCAACTGAATTTGTTTTTTGAGCGGGTGCCATTCATGTTACATTCAACTTAACTTTGCGGCGCTCCTTAGTCTTCTGTTTGAATTGGTTTGCCAACTGACTGTTAAGTTACATTGTGTGTTAACTGCTCCGTGACTGTAGCGTTAGTGAGATTTGGCCATCGAGCAGCCTCTGCTAATGTCATCAGCAGCATTAAGCTAGCGACCTCCCCCCCTCCCCCCCAAAACACCGTGTAATGAGACCATGAGCAGAAGTAGAGGAAATTCAAATAAAAAAGGACACATTAACTGGTGTGCGTCTGCTCTGTGTGAACAGTGGTGGCAATAATCACGTAGGGATGGCCTGCCACTGCCTAACTTACATAATGGAAACTTCACCACTTAACTGGCTGTCTCTCAAAATCTCATGCTGAAGGTGTTGTAGTAGACATTTTTCAGAAGCACAAGCTCCAGGTTGACAGAGCTGTCATAGATGAAATAATCTCCTCTCTGTGCTCAGCAAATCCTCTAAATAAGGCCATAGAGAAGGATGGACCTTTGAGTTCTGCATATCAACGTAAGCAATATTACAAGATTTAATTTAAAATTTAATGTTGTTGAACCACTTGAATATATTTTGGATGCGAAAGAGAACAAAACATTCCAGTATGTCCCCATCCTAGAATCCCTGCAAGCGCTGCTGAGTAGGAAAGATATTGTGGACAAGATAGTTAGTAATCACGAAACACAAAGGGAGACAGAGACTGGAAAAGAAATTGTGTACAGGTCTTATAAGGATGGTCTGCATTTTAAGGAAAATAGTTTGTTGTCAGGGGAAGACCTAAGTTTATCCGTAACTTTGTATGCTGATGACTTCGAGGTCTGTAACCCTTTGGGCACCTCCCACAAAACCCATAAACTTTGTGCTGTATATTGGGTACTGAGTAACCTTCCCCCAGGGTCTCATTCTAGTTTGTCCTCAATTTTCCTGGCCATTTTGTGTAAAACAGACACTGTAAAGTCATTTGGTTATGACAAGGTTTTAGAGCCCCTAATACGCGACCTGAGGTCTTTGGAAGTTGATGGCATTTTTGTCCCACAACTGAACAAATCACTGAAGGGTACAGTGCAGACTATTGCTGCTGACAATTTAGGAGCACATGGAATAGCAGGTTTTGTGGAGAACTTTAAAGGCCCCTACTTTTGTCGTTTTTGTACAGTACCAGCTTCAGATATTCAATTGCATGAGGTTAGGTCAGGAACTTTCAGCCTCAGAACAAAAGAAACACATGAAACCCATGTCAGAGCTGTAGCAGTAGCTTTTTTGGAGTTAAAAGAGCCTGTCCTTTTACTGGAGCACTGTCTCATTTTCATGTTGTCAGTGGCTACCCTCCTGACATTGCTCATGATCTTTTCGAAGGCATTGTGCCTGTTGAAATAGCATATTGCCTCACATTATTAATATCAAAGAAGTATATCACCTTGGATGATATAAACAGTTCCATTCTGCATTTCCCATACAAGTGGACAGACAAAACCAATAAGCCTCATACTTTGCCACAATATCTTTCAAGCAGGAAAACCATAGGGGGCAATGCCCATGAAAATTGGAGCTTGTTAAGATTGCTCCCATTTCTAATTGGCCCCAAGATTCCTGAACATGAGCCAGCATGGCAGGTCTTGTTGGATCTAAAACAGATGGTTGAGCTAGTGGTTGCCCCAGTTCACAGTTAAGAGTCTATCGCTTACCTTGAGAGCAAAATTTCAGATCATCGACAAAGGTATCAAGAGGTGTTTCCTAATAAAAAAATGCTGCCCAAACACCACTACATAGAACATTACCCACAACTGATACAGCTTTTGGGGCCTCTCGTGGGACTTTGGACCATCAGGTTTGAAGCAAAGCACAGTTTCTTTAAAAAAGTTATGAAACACACCAGTTGCTTTAAAAACGTGCCTCTGTCTCTGGCTCTGAAACATCAGATTATGATTGGTTATCACTTGTCATCTCCAAATATTGATAAACCAGTGTTGGATGTATCAGATGTATCCACTGTCCCATTAGATGTTTTGAAGGAAGAGCTACCTCAAGCTTTTAAACAGAGAGATCCTGATGTATCTGAAATAAACATAGCAAAAAACGTTTGGAGCAAGGGAATAAACTACAGACCAGGTATGATAGTGGCATATGGTTCTGAGGGTGGCTTGCCTGAATTTGGGGAAATCCATCAAATATGCATTCTGCAGCAGAGACTATTTTTTGTGTTGAAACTGCTGTGTGGATGGTACTGTGAGCATTATGGAGCCTTTCAGCTGACTCCATCTCCAGCACGAGAACTTGCTCTTGTGGAAATCTCCAAACTGGTTGATGAGTATCCACTGGCTGCCTATGTAGTTGGGGGTGTACGGATGGTGACCTTGAAGAGATCAGTCTGTGTGTTCTGGTGTGTAATAAAATATATAAATATATGTTCGGTCTAGATTTCTAGATTTTGAAATGGTTTGGAATTATTATTTTATATTTTAATATGCATGGCTGTGGGCTCTTTGTCCTCTCCTTTTGCCACCTCTTTCCTCCTGTTCTGCTCATTCCTTCTCATCTCCTCTCCTCATCTCTTTCCTTGTTATCTTCCTCCTTTCTTTCTGATTATCCTATCTCTCCTTCCCTCCATCTCTTTCCTCCTCAGCCTCCTGTTGTCTTCTTTCTGTCTCAATTCCATCTGCTTTTCTCTTCCCCTCTTCATCTCTTTAATCCTCATTCTTCTTTCGTCTTCTCTCTGCTCATCTCCTCTTAAAAGTTTGAAAAATTAATGTATGGAAATCCTAGAGAGCAATTTTTCAATTCTGTTTTGAGCCTGTAGCGCACTTCATCACTCCTCTGGTATTGTCCTGTGTTCTCCTCAGCCTCTGAATATTATCATGGGGATATGTTTGTTGTAATCTGTGTTTAACCTTGTTTGTGTGGGAAATGGTGATGGGATTGGCAACATCATGTACTCATGACTGTGATGAAAGGAAGGGTAGGACTGTGTTGGGGAACACTAGAGGATAGTGTAAAAAAAAAAACAAAACATTGTCCTCTCTGCTGTCACGTACTAATCTGCATGGGAAACCCTGGACACACTAACTGGTGTTTTTTTTGTTTTTGATATTAACTCAATTTCTTGTACACTTTTGACAAATTGATGTTGGCATGTCTGTTTTTCTTTCAGAGTTAAGTTGTCAGATTCTTAAAAGTATTAGTGTTTTAATAGTAAAAGATGAGATTTGGTGATTAACAATCAGTTATAAAACTGATTCTAATTACATTTTCTTATTCTTTCCTAACAGACAGTCAAGTGAAACCATGACAACGCAAGCTATCCTCAGAGTTATCCTTGGACCAGACAGTAGTCAGAGGGTCATGTTTTCTGCTGGTCTGCCTTCAACTGTGGCTGAACTAGAGACTAACATAAAGACTCAGTGTAAAATAATGGAACCCTTCCGACTGCAGTTCATGGACACGCTTTTTGGCAACGAGTTTATGAACTTAACTTCAATGGAAGAAATACAAGACAAAGCGACACTCAAAGTTGTATACACATCCTGCCAACCTCAAGACCAAGGTGAACACAGTTTCTCCTTTTCATCAACCAGTGCTCTGGATGACACCTCATCCTGTTCTGGTGACAGCACCGTGATTCTTTCATCTCCAGAGTCTACATCATCACGGGCTTCATGGCCAGATTTGTTCTGTGTTCCCCGTTTCACATACGATGCGGAAATTAAGCTTGAGAAGGCCCACGTAGCTTTCAAGGAAAATGGGATGCTGCTGATCCCTGATCCAATCTCACAGACAGTAAGTTTGAAGAAGTTGCAGAGGCACTCATTCTGAAGCATCCATGTTTAAAAGAAAAAGGCTCACCCACTGGCTATGAAGGATGGAAGATGAGCCTCAAATACAAGTTGTCAAACTACCGCACACATCTCCGGAAAGTAGGATATCCCGAAGTATGTGTGAATTCTTTGAAATATAAACCAGCTGAGAAACGTTCCCCTGCTTTTGACGTTAAGAAACCAAAGAGGGGTGAAGTGGAATACTGCCCCTCTTTTCCACTTGGAGAATGTGCCCAGTCCCTGGAGAAGATGAGGGTCGAACTCCTTTCAGATGTCAAGAAGCGCAACAACAGAGAGACAATTAGGGCTAAAATGGACAGAACATTTGCATTAAGAAGACAAGAAGTCATTTGTGATGCTCCCATGGTCAGCAATGTTCAAGAGAGATGGCCAGCTCTTTTTGATGCAATGGAGGTAATTTTAAAAATGATGCCCTGACTAGTTGTGTCATAGATAATGTGTTCATGTGTAAAAATAATGCTCGACTTCATTAGGATGTGTATCCAAATATTCCATAGCAGAGACCAGATGATTAACCATGCACAGTGCACGCCAAGATATGGCAGGCAGGTGTAGTTTTGATGTTTAGAAATGTCTTCTAAAATCTGTGGGCTGTGCCGTTATTTAAAAATAATTTCATGTTGTTTCAGATAAACGCGGAGTTTAAGCGCATCACAACCATGCCTCTACTATCAAGGTTTCTGTCGCAGGTTTCAATCTTAGTTGATGACCAGATTCTTTTTTTTTTCCACATGGCATCTTTCAGATTATTGGAGACAAAACACGGGGTTTATTTTATTGCACTTTTTGTATTCGGGTCTGTAGATTTCAGTTACGTATTTTAAAGGCAGTTGTCTCAAAATGAATGTATATTTGTTGTACACTCGCTGCATATTTCATAGTTGGAGTTATAAGACATTTTATTCATAAAACCTTAACTGCCACAGGGCCGTGTGAAATGGGATGTTTCAGTTGTACGTAGTAAGGAATTTTAAATACTTCTAAGAATACTGTTTTGAACCAAGATGTCACAATGAGGTCTGTTTTCCTATGGCTCTAGAATAAAGGTTTTGACATGCAACTGTTCATTTTTATTTTTAATTGGGGTAAAAATGGGTAATGTTAATGATTAAGAGAGTTAATAGAAAGGTATTAGACATTAAAATAAATGATTGCTGGAATGGCAATGGTAACTAACGTTTTTGCATTTCAAATCAGTTCTATAGTTACATCGAATTGTTTACAGTTACAATTGTTATTTAATTTAATCTTGACAATAGAGACCTTGAATATAATGTTTGTATTCTCTTCGAAGATGGTTGCCTGTAACCTTTTTCAAAAGAAAAGGTCTAATTTCCATTCTGTGACTGAGTCGGTAAAACACTGAAAAACTGACATTACTTGTTCACTGTTGATTTGTATTACAGTAGAACAGTAATGCCAGTTCAATTCCTTACCTACTGTCACTGCAGTGAAATTAGACATTTTATTTTGAAAGGTTACTAGTGGTGACAGGCAACCATCTTCAGAGAACAATACAAACAATCTGTTTTAAGGCCTCCATTGTAAAATTGTGTAATTTACACTAGAATATAATACTAACATGTAAAATGAAAATAACATGTAGTATTTAAGTGACCAAATAGTATTGGGATAAAAGTTATTGAATAGTGTTGAAATAAAGTGATAAAATTGTGAAGGATTAAAATGTTCCAATAGCTCAAATTACTTTATCAAAACATGTTTCAATCACACTGTATCAACACAAAATGCACAGGTTTATTGGACATGAATAACTTGTGTTAATTTAACTCAATTGTTTAAATTGCTGCCAAAGCAAAACATCTATGTGGAACCAATGTCCACTATTGAATTAAGTTAATCCAACATGTTCCTTTTTTCAGTGTAGTTGTAACTGCCCTATTAAATTAAGTAACTCATAATTATATCATTCAAGTTTAAATGGAGTTTAAAGTTTAAATAAAAGGAAATTATTAGTATTACCTGTTGTATTATATTGTGAGGGTCTTCTGTGATTGTTACATATCTGTTTCTTGCATTTTATTTCTATAGTTGCGTTGTTAACCCTCACCTTCTTAATTTTGCAGATGGGGCATGTAAATTGTGCCTCTGCCTTACAGTGTCATTCTTTTTGTTTATGTGTAAATCATTTTTGTCTTCTTTTATGTCATGTCTCTGTTATGGTTATGTCTGTGTATGTGGACACTTGTGTTTTTTCTTTTGTGGCTCCTCTCTCTTCTCATCCCATTCTCATCTGACTAACTATGTATGTATGTATGTAACTGTCATACTAAATTTTTATTTTTCTCAACATTGATACTGTAAAAAGTTTAAGAGTTATCCATTTGAGCATTAGGAGCCTTCTTTCAAAAATCGATCTTTTGAGAGCCTGGGTTTCTCACTACAGACCTAATGTTATTACTCTCTCTGAAACTTGGTTAAAAAGTAGTATTTCTGATGAGGAAATCCAAATTGATGTTTTGTTTAGATTGGATAGAGGCAGTAGAGGTGGAGGTGTGGCAACTTACAGTATGTTGCTTCTAGATTTATGTCACATGTTATTATTCCCCAAATTGACCCTGAGTATTTTGAGTGCCTTTTTATTAAGATAAGTTCTCATGGAAATAAACACTAGGCTTCCATCTGCACCTTCCGAATCCACTAAATGTATATGTCTACAATCGGCTCTCTTAATTCTCCATCCGAATTGATTATTTTAGGAGATTTAATGTCAACTGGTTTGATCGTTCTGCTTCAAATGATAGCACAGATTTAACTCAATTGATTACTGAACCTACCAGAGTAACTGAAGCATCATCATCCCTGCTAGATTTGATATTTGTTTTTCACCCAGATAGGATTATTAAATCAGAGGTGCTTCCTGATTGTTTCAGTGATCATTCTATTATGTTTTGTGTTTGGAAAATTAAAATCCCTCATCTGCATCCAAGATACATTAATGTGTGACAGTGTAAAAACATGAATACTGACCTCTTTATTCATGATGTTACTGCAATAGACTTGGATAGATTTCAGTTGATACCTCATGTTGAAGATGCATTGAATTTTCTTTTGAGTGAATTTAGCAAAGTTATTGATAAACATGCCCCTTGGAAAATGATGAAAGTCAAAGGAAGACATTTACCATGGATCTCTTCAGATCTCATTTATCATTTTAAACTTCGAGATAAGGCCTGGGCTAAATATCGAACATCTAAGGATCCAGCTGACTGGGAAGCATATAGACAATTAAGGAATCTGTTAAAAAAAAAAATAGGAATGCTAAGTCCAATTATTATAGAGATAGTCTTTCTCAAGATTTTTCCAATAGTTTGAAAAGTATTCTCAGTCCCAGTAAGAGCCCTTCTGCCCAGATCCATATTATGAGGAAGTTGTCCATGACCCTGCCATTATCGCTCCTTGTAGGGTGTATTCTTTTGTATCACCTTCCTTAACTCAACTACCAGCAGCTCATTTTCCTTTAGACGTATCTTACCCACTGAAATCATGCAGGTCATTTCTAGCCTAAATGTTAGTTGTGCTCCTCGGCCTGATGGCTTAGAGGCTAAATCTATAAAATTAGCCTCTCAAGTGCTTATTTTTCCACTTGCCGATTTATTTAATCTGTCCCTATCTACTTGTAAACTCCCAAGTATTTGGAAATATGCCAAAGTCACTCCACTTCATAAAGGAGGTGAACCACTGGATTTAAATAATTACAGACCTATTTCTATTATTTGCACCACAGTTAAAATATTGAAAATTAATTCATAATCAATTATCACAATATATTAATGATTTCAATATTTTATCCCTTTTTCAATCTGGTTTTTGTCCTAATTTTTCTACGACAACTGCCCTTGCAAAATTTACTAATGATATATTTTCCTCCTTAGATAAAGGTCAGTTTACTGGTGCTATTTTCATCGATTTAACCAAAGCATTTGATTTAGAGGATCATTATCTCCTTTTGGACAAACTACATGCTATTGGTGTGTCTCAACAAGCATTATGTTGGTTTAATTCTTACCTTCATAATCGTCGTCAATGTGTTTCTTCTCTTCGCAATAAATCCTATTATTTAATTGCTGAAAAGGCAGTACCACAAGGATCAATATTAGGACCTTTACTATTCTCAATTTTTATCAATGATCTTACAGATATCTGTTCTAATTGCTCTGTTCAGTTATATGCTGATGACAAGGTTATATACACATCTGACTCTGATATAGCTAAAATCCAAAGGTCTCTGCAATCAGAGTTTTCTTCTGTTCAAAAATTGTTTTTTAATAATAATCTCATACTAAACAAACGGAAGTCTTGTAGCATGTTATTTGGCAATAAGTCTGAGTGGGCGGAAGTTCGCTGCAGAGATCAGCCTCTCATTGGGCGGAACGAGCCATCCGCTGAAGTCCCGCCCTACCACCTCCGGTTGTGTAGCAGTTTTCAACCGTTTTCAACACGTCCTTTACTAACTTTTGCGGTGTTTGATCTTGCGGGGATGTAGCCATTTTTCTGCCATGGTTCGCGTCCTGTAGGTGATATTTTTGTGGGCGTGTTACACCAAAACCATACCACAGCAATATTTTTGCAAGCGCACCGTTGCTGTGGCACCGCCCAGAACGATTGTGATTGGTTGAAAGAAGTACAAGCAGCCAGGGCGTTTTTTTTCTCCAATCTCAAAGTGAGAGTCGGCCCGGTCTGGTGAGCGAGACTATTTGGCAATAAGTATAACCTTAAGCACCTATCTGCTGAATCTGCTATTAATTTTACTGGCATTTAAATACTTGGGACTTTGGCTAGATTCTGAACTTACTTTTAGATCTCATATTGATTACATTAAATATAAATTAAGGGTAAGTCTCAGAATATTATATAGGTCAATCAGTTGTTTTACTCCTCGAGTATGAAAACAAATTGTTAAGATAAGATATGATCAAATACACCTTTATTGATCCCACAATTGAGAAATTCCAGTGTTACAGCAGTCAAGGGGAAAGAGTCAGATTAGATTTAAAAATTTAAACTTAAAAACTTAAAACTTAAAAACTAGGCATGCAAAATAATGTACAAAAAATACAAGAAACGACTATAAATAACAATAATAACAATAATAATAATAATGATAATAATGAGAAGTGGATAATAATGAGCAGTGGATTAAAGAGAGCACATCTAGTGCTAAGCAGCTTTTATTTCCCATTATTGATTGTGGTGATATTATATATCAAAACACCTCTGAAACAAATCTTCATCCTTAAAATGTAGTTTATAATAATATCTGTAGATTTGTTTTGAGGTGTCCTTATTGCGCACATCATTGCTTTATGTATGAAGCACAGTTGGCTACCACTTCACTTGAGAAGACATTTTCATCGATTGCTTTTTTTTTTTTTTCAAATGGTTCACATTAATTATCCTTTATATTTAAAACAGCTTCTAGTTCCTTTCACTCCATCATATTGACTTAGACACACCCAGCAGCCTTTCTTTATTGTGCCAAGAATCTTCAAAGAAATTGGGAGACATGCTTTTAAGTTTAAAGCACCAGATTGGAATAATTTGCCTAATTCACTCAGATCGATTACCTCTTTTTATTTCTATAAGACTTCTTTGCTTGTTTACCTTAAATCCACTTGTTCTTGTTCTTGCTTTTGATTATATTTATTTATCTGTGACCATTGAAGTAGCTGTGGTCTGAGATGGTGGGAGAGCCCTTATGTGTATGTCCTGTAGATGATGTCTTGACTTTGATGTGTGTGTGTTATTTGATTCTTTAAT
Organism: Epinephelus lanceolatus; assembly: GCF_041903045.1. Lineage (NCBI taxonomy): Eukaryota > Metazoa > Chordata > Actinopteri > Perciformes > Serranidae > Epinephelus > Epinephelus lanceolatus. The sequence continues at coordinate 1,124,513 of NC_135745.1, read as the reverse complement.
TGGTTATTATTATTTATGAATTTATTTGTTTTGATTCTGTTTGCTGTTGTTTAATGTTTGTAGAATGTTTGCTGAATGTTTGTTTTGTGTTGGAGGACCCACTCGAAAACAAGATGGTGCATCTCAAGGGGTTTATCCCTGAATTAAAATTTCAAATAAATACATTTTATAGCGTTAAGCGAACAAGTTATTTTTTTGAGTGCAGCAGTGGGGGAGAGTGATGGGCAGAGATGAGCTATGTTTTTTTAGGTGGAAGAAGGCAGTACTGGTGATGTGATTGACATGTTTTTGGAAAGAAAGGTTGTCTTCGAAAATGACTCCGAGGTTGCAGATGTGTGGGGAGGAACGCAGAGTGAGATTGTCAGTGGTGAGGCAGAAGTTGTGTGAGGGTTTGGTGGATTCATTTGCATTTAGAAATGTTAAATCTTAATTATAATAAAACACTTACCTGGAACAAACCCTATTATGGATACTATGTATGGTCCATACAATGTAATTACATTCTATTAAGTAGTTTTTGTTGGCTTTCGGTTTACTCTCTTTACATCATGCAGAGCTGCTGATGCAAACAGAACATTCATGTAAACAGTTGTATGTACCAGCTGCTCTTGCTGACTCTAGTATTAACTTGCACTTGGTGTTACTACAGTAGTCACAGGTGTCTCCAAATGTTAGGAATTACAACTGTTAACTTGTGACAGACTTACAAGGGCACCGTAACAGATTTGTTTGAGGGAATAAACTTTAAATATTAATGGATAATTAAAAAGTAGTTAATGCGGATATGACACAAGTGATGCCAACTTAGAAACTAATTAGAAAGGTTTGAAAAAGAAGACAAAAGCAGAGTGATAGCAGTATCAGTACTGATAGAAGCATCGGTATTAGTCTAGTCACACACTACCTCTGACTAGTAAGTGTTGGTAAGTACATATCTTTGAGGCAAGTGTAGATGTGGTTTTACACAAATGCTGTCTTTGTGTGTATGTGTGTGTGTGTGTGTGTTTTTGTGTAGTTACATGAGTATCCATGCCCATGACTTGGCATAATCTTCCACTATCTTCAGGCCCAGCTCCTTAGTGTCCAGTAGTCCTTTTATACCCCTGCATAGAGAAAGAGAAATGCCATGTTTTTAGGGTCCATGTACATCAGCTAGATGCTAGAGAACACTTGACTATACACATTTGCATTCCAGGTCTTGATGAGCTACTTTTCAGCAACATATCTGACTTTTTGTACAATGGAAATTATAATTGTAATAAACAAATCAGTGAGGCTGTATAAACCTGACATTGACATTTTTCAGTGATCTGAACACAAGTGGACAGCCAAGACTCATCACAGTTCACACCTGTGTCTATCATGCATTTCCAGCTAACCATTTACGTTCAAATTTCATCACCGCCTACATCAGTTACACTAGAAGGTCAAAGGCTCTGCACACAGTTATTATGTCCACACTTTAGCAGGTTTGCTATTTATGTAAGCAGTTGTGTTGGTGCAAGAGAAGATATCACTGTCAGCAGAATCCAACACCTCTCCTTCCACAGCACAAAACGAAGGCTGCATGCTTCACATCATCCAACTCATGGTAAAATGAATAAGTTAAAGAGTATGCGGGTGATGTTACTGTGTTACAGGCTCAAGATTAACTTCTTCTTTGAGTCAAAATGCATCATAACAGATCATTTTATTGCTTTCTCCCTCACTAATCCTGAACATTCAATGACTGTTTACAACTCTGTTACATACCTTAAATCTGCTCTGTACAGCAATAGACCAGCAGCCTTCAGTCTGCAACAGGAAGTCCCAGAAACACTCACATGCTGTTAGATCTGATTCCAATTTATTAACATTTTTCAGACCCGTATATCAGTTTGTCCACAGTCTCCAGGTGTTTTAATTATGACAGAGAAGCCTGTTAAAATGATTTAGAGGCGATCTTTGATTTCTGTTCAGGGTTCAACCTCCATTTTACATGAATTCTCATGTAAATGAGCATCTACAATGGCAACTTTAGAGCCTGGTGTGTGTCTCAGCTGCCCCTAAATACTTCAATAATTACCCTTCTGCTCTGTCTTGCTCAGCATGTCAGATGTTAAATTAATAATAATAATAATAATAATAATGATAATACATTCTATTTATGCAGCGCTTTTACAGCTCTCAAAGATGCTTTACATTTAAAAAGGAAAGAAAAGAAGTACATACATGTAAGTGCAAAGACATAAACAGCAGACAAGGACAATATAAAACAACAAGGTGCAAAAGCATAGTGCAAAACAAAGAAAAGGAGGGCACATGAGGAACCAAGGACGAAAAGCTAATGTTAAAGGTTAAAAGCGGATTTGAAAAGGTGGGTTTTGAGGAGTGATTTGAAGGTGGATGGATTTGGACAGTCACGGATGTGTATAGGGAGGGTGTTCCAGAGGGAGGGGGCAGCTATGGAGAGGGCTCTGTCGCCCCAGGTTCAGTGTTTGGTCCTGTATGGGGGTGAGAGGAGGTTTTTGTCGGATGATCGAAGGTTGCGGGAGGGAGTGTGGTGGTGGAGCATGTCCGTGAGGTAGGAGGGGGCCTGGCTGTGGAGGGCTTTGTGGGTGAGGAGGAGGATCTTGAAATTGATTTGTACGGGACAGGGAGCCAGTGTAGGTTTTGCAGGACAGGGGTTATATGTTCACGGGAGCTGGTGTGGGTGAGGAGGCGGGCAGCAGAGTTTTGGATGTACTGAAGTTTGTTGAGGACTTTGGATGATGAGCCGTAGAGGATGCTGTTGCAGTAGTCCAGTCTTGAGGTGATGAAAGCATGGATGAGAGTTTCAGCGGCAGAGAAGGAGAGTAATGGACGGAGACGGGCAATGTTTCTAAGGTGAAAGAAGGCAGTTTGGGCGAGGCGGCTGATGTGACGTTCAAATGAGAGGTTATTGTCGAAGATGATACCAAGGTTGCGGATGAATGGGGAGGGTGAGAGGGTGGTGTTGTCAATGCTGAGGGTGAAGTTTTGTGTTGCTGTAGAGAAGGATTTTGGGCCGATGAGTATTATTTCAGATTTGTCACAGTTGAGTTTGAGGAAGTTGGCTTGCAGCCATGATTGGAGTTCAGTCAGACAGTTGGTGAGGGTAGAGCGGGTGGCCGGGGTGATGGATTTTGTGGAGATGTAGATTTGGATGTCGTCAGCATAGCAGTGGAAATGGAGACCATGACGACGGATGATGGAACCGAGGGGGAGTAGGCAGATGATGAAGAGGAGAGGACCAAGCACCGAGCCCTGAGGGACACCTTGAAGCAGGGGGATGGTGGCAGAGGTGCAGTTGTTGACGTGGATGAACTGATGTCTGTCGGTGAGGTATGATTTGAGCGGGGAGAGAGCAAAGCCAGTGATGTTGAAGGAAGTTTGTAGGCGGGACAGCAGAGTGGTGTGATTGATGGTGTCAAAGGCAGCTGTGAGGTCGAGGAGGATGAGTATGTTGAGGTGGCCAGAGTCGGCAGAGAGGAGGAGGTCGTTAGTGATTTTGAGAAGGGAAGTTGAGGAGGGAAGTTGCTGAGTTGAGTGTAAATGGTTTCGATCTTTGATTGCAGGGTCTTTGTCGCAGGGTTTGAGGAGTTTATTGACGGTGGAAAAGAGAGTCTTGGGGTTATTGGAGCCAGAGTGAATGAGTTGTGAGTAGTAGCTGGACCAGGCGGCAGTGAGGGCGTCTTTGTAGTTTGAAAGGTGGTCTGTATAGGCATGGAGATGGACTGTGAGACTGGTTTTCTTGTAAAGTCTTTCAAGCTGGCGCTTATGGGTTTTCATGTGATGGAGTTCAGGAGTGTACCAGGGAGAATAATACGTTTGAGTTTTGGGGGAGGGAGAGGGGTCTTGAAGTCCACAGTGGTGGCCAGGTGATCCGAGATGTGGAGGTTAGTACTGGAGAGTTGGTGAAGGGTGAGACCGGCGGAGCAGACTAGGTCCAGGATGTGGCCGCGACAGTGGGTGGGGAAGTTGACATGCTGGGTGAAGTGAAGGCAGTGGAGCAGTTCCAGGAGGTCTATTGCACTTTTGCAGTTTGGATCATCGATGTGGATATTGAAGTCCCCCAGCACGAGAATTGAGGGGGATACGGCGGATAGCTGGGTGAGGAATTCGGCGAGGTCTGAGAGGAAGGAGTTGTTTGGTTTGGGAGGGCGGTAGATGATGGCAATGACCAGGGAAGTGGGACCAGACAGTTTGAGGGTGACTTGTTTGAAGGACTGAGCAGGAGGTATGGAGATTGTGGATATTTTAAAGCGTTTCTTGTAGATGGCAGCAACGCCACCACCCCGTCCGTCTGGGCGGGGTTTGTCGGTGTAGGTGTAGTCAGTGGCTGTGGTCTGGTTTAGGGAGAAGTAATCCAGGGGTTTGTGCCAGGTTTCGGCAGAGGCAGAGGAAGTCCAGTTTATTGTCAGTGATGAATTCATGTAGGATGGCACTTTTGTTGGTCAGTGAGCGGGTGTTGAGTAGAGCCAGTTTCAGTTGTTGTAGGGTTTGAGTAGTACAGGGGGTGGCAGGAGTGCAGAAGATGGGGGATAGGTTTTTGTAATTCACAGTCTTAGTGCAGTAAGGGCAGGGTGGTCTGTGCTTTATGATGGACTGTATGGGGAATGTCACAGGTGGGAGGGTTAATGTTTGATATGGTCGGACGGGGGCGCTGGTGAGCGGGGCTGTGCTCTGTGCTGCAGTTGGAACGGGGTGAGGAAGTGTGTCAGTGGAGGCGTGTGATGTAAATAGTCATGCACATGGCGTGTGATGTACGGCATGCTGAATATTGGCTGCCAGCGTGCGGCTTCCCAGGGAGGTAGGGTGAATGCCATCGTGTTTGAAGAAAGAGGGACGGTTCCAGAAAAGATTAAAATTGTCGGCGAAGTTGAAGCCTCGAGCGTAACAGGTAGGCCTGAGCCAGGTATTCAGCAGGAGCAGCCTGGAGAAGCAAGCATCCCCGCGACCAAGTGTGGGAATGGGACCGGAGATTAAAACGGACTTTCCACAAGTGCGTAGGAAGTCCAGGAGGGAGGTGAAAGCACTTTTGGTCCGCTCAGAGGCGCCCCGAGCCAGGTTGTTGGTCCCTACGTGCACCACGATGCGGATAATGGAGGAAGGGAGTGACTGCAGCAGCCCAGGGAGTTTTCCCAGGATTATCGGGACTGTGGCTCCGGGAAAACAACAGGTAGTGGCACTGAAGAAGCGGATATTCCTTGTGATGGAGTCTCCGATGATCAGGGTGGTTGGAGGGAAGAGCGGCATGGAAGGGTTTTTGCCGGGTTGGATGGTGGCGAGCCAGCATCCGGGTCATCCGCTGGCCGCAGGATCGGTGACCGGGCACGGTCGGACAGGTGTTGCGGTGGATCAGCCATTACAGCCCTAGGAGGAGGAGAGTCTGCCGGGAGCGTGGGGTGGAGGAGGCCTCCGGAGCGTCTGAGGACGGTTTACTTCAAGAATTTGCGACGTGAAGCAGAGGTAGTAGAGCTGGTGATGCGGGACCGCAGCAGAGCAACTCTGGGTACCGGCAGGTGCTGGCGGGGAGGAGGGCTCCACGTCACCCATTTGCGCCGGGCCGCCGGGGCGGTGAGCCGCAGGTACACCACCAGCTGCCAGTGTGGAGCCAACCACAATGATCCCAGAGGCAGGGCAGCTAGAGCGGGGAGACGGCGCCCCAGCAACCGCCACGGCACTGGGGACCGCGGGGCCATTGGAGCGGGAAGCCGCAGGGACGCCATCAGCCGCAGGTGTAGGACTAGCTAACGTTACCCCAGATGTGGAGCTACCTGAGCCCGAGGGCGAAGCACCAGTAGCAGCAGGCAGAGAGGGGCCAGCGGCTTTTCCAGAGCCAGGCGTTGCACAACCACCAGCAGCCGTGTGCAGAGAGCTAGTGGCGGGGCTAGCACGTTGGCTAGCTTGAGCTATGCTAACCGGGCAAAGATCTGGGTTGTCTGCTAGCGCCTCAAAGCGATTGGAGAGGCTCAGGCGAGGAGGAGAGGCAGTCGCATCCTGGAGTCTCTTTCTGTCGCGGATCACAACTTCAGCCCAGGATGTCTGGAGGCTGGGTGTGGAGGAGGAGGAAGGCCACGGACCGGTGGAGGTATCCCATCGGACGGTGTCCTGGAGGGCCGCTTTGAGGGAGACAATGTGCAAGGACTGTTCGTGAGCCAGGTCCAGGCAGGAGGTCAGTATGGCCTGTTTATCTTGCAGTTCCTGGGAGAGTCGGTGGATGTCTTCCTTAAGGTCTGTAATCTGTTTATTTGCTTTTGTGAGCATTATGTTGTCACAGGACATGGATGTAGCACGTTGGGTAGCTTGAGCTAAGCTATGGATGTAGCACGTTGGCTAGCTTGAGCTAAGCTAATGGCTAGGTGGTGCCGGTAGTCAAGGCGTGGGTAAATGCAGAAATAGGACAACAGCCAGTAACGTTAGAGCCAGCAGGGTTGTGATAAGGAGGCAGGGGTGTATAGGTGCCACTGGAGGGAGAATAGCTTCTTGGATCAGCAACGTGTCAGGTGTGGAGAGCAAGCTGCCGTGCTGCTATGCTATATCTCATTGTTCTTTGAGTCTTCAGCCTTCGACCTGCAAAGCATGTCAGGAAAAACTCCCTAAAAAACCCTTATTCGGGAAAAAAGGAAGAAACCTTCAGGTAGGCCGAGTCTTTGCAGGATCCCCTACCAGGACGACTGACCATTCAGGACTCTCAGACTCTGACTCAGTGATCATCCAGACCTCAAATTGACCTCCACAGCTGATTATTCATTAAATTATTCATTATTCATTAAATTATTCATCTGCCACCTCAAACAGTAATGGTACATGAAATAAATGTAGTTTATTTGCTGTATTGGAGGTGAGTCTCAGTGAATAAGTTATTCACATTAGAAATAATGACACCTGATTACGCCAATTGGAGGTCACTCAAATTAGTGTTGAGTGTGTGCTAATGGAAAAACAATATTGGACTCCATAGTTTTCTCTGGACCCCTCCCAAATCTGACCAGTTTAGCCTCATGTCATCACTGAACTGTTAGCTGTTGTGTCAGGCAAATGACGTGAGCTTTGTAGATAACTGGTGAACTTTCTGGGGAAACCTGGTCTTATTAGGAGAACCGGCATTCATTCCACTTTGGATGGAGCTGCTCTTTGCTAGAGTTTGTTAGAGGTTCAAAATCATGACAGCCCAGAGTTGAGACCAGGAAGCAGAGTCGAAGTCTTACACAAACCTCTGGGCTTCCATTAGAGCCGTTACCCATAATGCCATAAAAACGGTGCGTCAGAGGTGTCCTCTGACAGCTTAAATATTTTAAAGCTGTCAGAGGATTTTAAGGTTCTTTTATTAGTTTTTAAATGTCTTAATGGTCTTGGGCCATCTTATTTATCTGACCTGCTTTTATCATATCAACCCTCGCGGATCCTGAGGTCCTCTGGCACCGGCCTTTTAATTGTCCCAAAAGACAGAACAAAAACCCATGGGGAGGCTGCATTCAGCCATTATGGCCCACACTTGTGCAATAGCCTGCCAGAGAGCATCAGGACTGCAGAGACTGTTGGTGTTTTTAAAAGGAGGCTCAAGACTCACCTTTTTAATTTGGCTTTGAACTGATTTCTTCTACTCTTCTTTTATTATATTTTTTTAATATTTTATTTTATTTATTCATTTATTTTTATTTATGTTTTAATGTCTAATGTTCTTAATGATCTACTTTTAAATCCTTATGCATTCAATTTTTTTAAATTTTTAACTCTTTATTTTTTTTTTTTAATTTTTATGCATTTTATCATTATTCTGTCCTATGCTTGTTTTTATCCCATTGTTTTTTAGTCTTTTAGTTTTTAGCTCCAGTGTTTCCTCATGGGGACCTCCACACTGGGAGGTGTGTCCAGTCTACCCGCGGGGACGTCGTCCTGAAGACCCCTAGGGCCCGAAGGACTGGGGGGCTCTGCACCATGTGTGGAGTCCGCCCCGGTCTGGGTATCTGGGTTGGGGTGGTCTCTGTGGCGGCGCTCCCTGCGGCCGTCGGCTGTGGCACCTCTCGGTGTGGATGGCTTCCCATAGGTGGTTTTTCCTCACCTGGTGCCTCAGTGCCCTGCCATGTTACTATACTGATATACAATTTTGTGTTCTTGGACATTAGTCTGGGGCGCTGTCAGCCATTAGGTGTGCTAGCCGCTCCCCCCGCCGATCTCTGCAAGGGATATGAGGACTCTTAAACTTCACCAGGGCCTACATCAGCATATGGGTGAGTAGATAATGGCTAAACTTTAATTTTTGGGTGCACTATCCCTTTAAAGTTGAAGCGGCACCCCATATGGACCCTTTACAATTTGCATATAGACAGGGGTGGAGCACAGAGGATGCCATCATAAGTGTGATACATCTAATAAGCTAAGTGAACCCTTTTATCATCAGATGGTTTTACTCCTTCTTGACTAACAGATCCCAACAACTAAAGGTTAATGGCACCCTCTCAGAGACTAAATTCTGTAGCACAGGAGCTCCCCAAGGGTGTGTTAGCTCACCAATTTTGTTCACACTGTACACAAATGAGTGTAGAAGATCAAAGCCCAGTAACCATGGAATTAAATTCTCCGATGACACACTGATTTTAAGCTTGCTGCAGGATGGGGACTCGCCCTCAGTGTATCACAATGAGGTGACAAATTTTAAATTCTGGTGTGACAGTCATCACCTCATTCTCAACACCAATAAAACAAAGGAGATCATTTTTGATCTGAGGGAGGTGAGAGACCATGACCCTGTTACCATTGGGAACTGTGTAATTGAGCAGGTGGAGTCTTATAAATATCTGGGTGTCATTTTTGATTTTAACTTGAAATGGAGCAACTATGTTCTGTGTTCAAAGCTGGCCCAAAGAATTCACTTTCTTAGAAGACTAAGACTGTTTGGAGTTAACCCTGACATCATGCTAACATTCTACAATGCTGCTACATTGTAGAATGTTAGAATGTTAGCACTGCTACAAAGCCGTGGACCGGCTCCATAACCACCGGAACTCCGACACCAGCACTAGCGGAGTCCCGCTGGCATCGCCAGGGAGCCAAGCCCAAATCATCAGCACTCTCCACCTCCTGCCTTCGCCCTGCGGAGCCGCAGCGCTTCATCGCAGAGGGTGGAGCAGGAGCACCGGTGAGCTCATCTCCGCTCATGCCGAGGGAGCCCTGGTCGGTGGTAGCCAGGGGCTCTGGGGCTCGTCCATCTCCTCCTCCTCTGCCTCCGGAGCTGCCGCTGGATAATAGGTATGACATCCTGCAGGACTTCCCTCCCGTGGATGCTTCGTCCAGCTCGCCTGTGGAACCTGTAGGCCTACATCCAGCTGGCGTGGCTCTCACCAGTCCAGGAATCGGCGTCTGCTCGTCCAGCCTGACACCTCCCCTCCATAACGGTCAGGAGGAACCGCGGCCCGGCGCCACAAACCTTGGGCTCCATCCCTTCACCGTCGTACCTCCAGGCAGTCGGAGGCGCGCACTCGGGAGCAGCGCACCCCCTCTGTGCTGGTGATCGGGACCTCCATGGTCAGGCACGTGGAAGTGCACAACAGCCGCACCTTCTGCCACCCTGGTGCCCGTGTCAGTGAGATTGCATCCTCCGCCCTCCAGCTGACTGCACGGCACAGCTCGGCCTCCACGCTGGTCCTGGAGGCCAGTATCAACGACCTAAGGAACCAGCAGTCAGAGGTCCTCAAGCAGGACTTCATCTCCCTGGTGGACCACCTGCTGGACACGGGGAAGTGGCTAATTATTTCCGGCCCGCTTCCCCCACCTCGTTATGGTGACGTCACCACCAGCAGCCTTCGTCAGCTGCACCTGTGGCTGAAGGGATACTGCTTGTCCAAAAGTATCCCTTTTGTGGACAATTTTATAGCTGTTTTACCTACTGTTACCCTACTGTTTTAAACGGGACGGCCTCCACCCAAACCACGAGGGATCATGGCTTTTATCAGTCAACAATGAACTGACCGTCCGATCCTGCACCACAGCCACCTCCTGACTCACTGCTCACCCACCTCCTCCCTCCTCCACTACACACTGCACCACACACACTTCTCCCTCAGTAGCACCTTCTGTGCAACCGGAAACACAGGACATTCACACCATAAAAACCATCATTACACTTAGAAAGTTGAAACCCAGGAATGCTTTTAGACCTAACCGTGTTTTTAACATCCATTTGAAAAGTCATGAAGAGCGTATGTTCAGCACAAATATTAAAATGGCAGTGCTGAACGTGCGCTCCCTTTTAAACAAATCTTTTATCATAAATGATTTAATTTTAGACAATAACCTAGACAATATTCTCCTTACAGAGACATGGCTTGGCACAGACGCACCTGTTGTTCTCACCGAGGCCTCCCCACCAAATTTTAACTTTTTATATTCTATAAGGGGAGGTAAAAGAGGAGGCGGAACTGCATCAGTAACAAAAACCACAATGTCCTCAAATGAAGTTTCTTTTAGAAGTTACACGTCATTTGAGCATCATGCCTTTGTTTTTAGCAGCCCGCCTATCCTTTTACAGACCACCCCAGTACTCCACTTCTTTTATCAGTGATTTCTCTGAATTAATATCAATCATTCACTCCACCTACAACAGGATTTTAATAACTGGTGATTTTAATCTACACATTGACAACACCTCGGACCCAGTATCCAGAGAATTTTTAAACCTCTTAAACTGTTTGGATTTTAAACAACATATCACGCAGCCGACCCACAGCAGAGGGTACACCCGGGACCTGGTCATAACCTATGGCCTGTCCGTGGGTGTGTCCTCTGTTGTGGATCTGGCTGTGTCCGACCACTTCTGTGTGTTTTTTTAACATCACCAGTTTTAACCAACAGGAGGCCCCGGTGAGGAACAGTGAGGAAACGCTAACTAACTTCTGAAGTGGCTGCAAATTTTATCCAGATTTTACAGAGCACTCCTGCAGAGATTTTACCAGCACCCTGTGATTTTAATGTGGACAATTTTAACAGCAAACTCAAGTCAACGCTGGACTCAGTGGCACCACTTTTAATCAAAACAATTAGAACAAAACCTACACCCCCGTGGAGAAATCAGGAAATCAAACAACTGAAAAGATACTGCAGGAGTGCTGAGAGAAGATGGAGAAAATCAAACCTACAGTCCACTGCGAAATATTACGTCAACATCTCAAAACCTACAATAACGCAGTCAAACAGGCAAGAATTTCCCACTTCAAAAAACTAATCTCTGACAATAAAAACAATCCCAAATTCCTCTTCTCCACAATTGATATTTTAACAAACAGTAATTTTAACAGATCACCTAGGACAACAACCAATGCCCTTTGTGAGGACTTTGCAGACCACTTCAGAAGTAAAATCAATGACATCAGATCCAGTCTTTTATCTCAACAGATTTTAACTGTCGACACACCTGGATCATTGCTTTTACCTGAGGAAACACTGGAGAGTTTTGCCCTGGTTGATGCGAGGACATTTGGTCGAGTTTTCTCCCAAGTAAAGCTCACAACCTGCCTTTTAGACCCAATTCCCACACCGTTTTTTAAAACATTTTATGGATTCTTTGAGGAACAGCTACTGTACATGGTGAATTGCTCTCTTCAGACGGGTGTCTTCCCAGCCTCCTTAATAACGGCGGTGGTGAAACCCCTTCTGAAGAAGAGCAATTTAGACCCCAACATTTTTAATAATTATCGGCCTGTATCCAACTTACCATTTTTAAGCAAAATTTTAGAAAAATTGGTTTTTACCCAAGTAAATGATTTTTTAAATACAAATAACACTTTAGAGAAGTATCAGTCTAGTTTTAGGATGAACCACAGTACCGAGACAGCCCTTTTAAAGATTTTAAACAACATCAGGTGCAGTTTAGATAACCATAAACTCACAGTCTTGGTACTACTGGATCTAGCCGCTGCCTTCGATACAGTAGACCATCACATTTTATTAAATAGACTGAGGCACCTGGTTGGCCTCTCTGGTACTGTTTTTAACTGGTTCGTCTCTTACCTTACTGAATGACACTTCTTTGTAAGTATGGATACATGTTCCTCAGGAACCCATGAGATAAAGTGTGGGGTCCCCCAGGGGTCAATTTTAGGTCCAACTCTTTTTAATCTCTACATGCTTCCTCTGGGGGACGTCATCAGGAGGCACGGCATCAGCTTTCATAGTTATGCTGATGATACGCAACTGTACATTGCCGTGTCTACTGATGACACAGGGCCAATTGATGCCGTTTTTAACTGCATTTTAGACATAAAGTCATTTCCTGCAGCTCAACCAGGACAAAACAGAGGTTTTAGTCATTGGTCCTGAAGGCCAGAGAGAGAAACTTTTACCAAAACTACAGGATTTTAAACCAACACAATCTGTAAAAAATCTGGGTGTGATTTTTGACTCTGAGCTCTGTTTTATTCCACATATTAAAAACATAGCAAAGATAGGTTTCTACCACCTTAAGAATATAGCCAGAGTCCGCCCATTTCTCTCTCAGGCCAGCATGGAGGTGCTGATGCATGCTTTTATCTCCTGTAGGTTAGATTATTGTAATGCCCTGCTCTCTGGTCTTCCCAAAAAGAGTATCTCAAATCTACAATTATTACAGAATTCAGCTGCACGAGTGCTGACGAGGACCAGAGGGCGGGAGCACATTACACCAGTTTTAAAATCGCTGCATTGGCTCCCCGTGTGCTTCAGGATCGATTTTAAGGTTCTTTTATTAGTTTTTAAATGTCTTAACGGTCTCAGGCCTTCTTATTTATCTGACCTGCTTTTACCATATCAACCCTCGCGGACCCTGAGGTCCTCTGGCACCGGCCTCTTAATCATACCACAAGTTAGGACTAAAACTCACGGGGAGGTGGCATTTAGTTATTATGGCCCCCGATTGTGGAACAGCCTCCCGGAGAACCTCAGAGCTGCAGAGACTGTTGATGTTTTTAAAAAGAGGCTCAAGACTCATCTCTTTAATCAGGCTCTTAACTGATCTCTTTATTTATCTATTTTAAATTCCTTTTATAACAGACTTATCTCTCTATTATCTATTTTATTTATTTATTTATTTATTTATTATGTTCTTACCTTTCCTCTTTTTACATTGTTTGTTATTTTGGTTATAGGTTTTAGTTTTGATGCATTTTATGTCTCTGTTTTAGATCATTCTTACCTAGCTATTAACTCAATTTTATGAGCTAAATAGCTTTTTGTTTATTTGGTTCTTTTTATACCTTTTATCCTATCTTACTGTTTTAGTCCCTCAGTTTTTAGCTCCAGTGTTTCCTCATGGGGGCCTACCACACTGAGAGTTGTTCCTGGGTGGCTGAAGGGGACTGCACCTCGGGGTGGAGCCTCATGTCTGCCCGGGTCAGGGAGGTCTCTATGGTGGCGCTCCCTGTGGCCGTGGACCGTGGGCCCTCTCAGTGTGGACGGCCCCCAGAGGTGGCTTTTTGCTTGCCTCAGGTCTCGGTGCTCAGCCATGTCTCTTTAGTGATTGCTAGTGTGTGTGTGTGTGTGTGTGTGTGTGTGTGCGCGTGCGTATGTGTATATTTATGTATCTCTATGTGGGGTGGGAGGGTTGGGTTTTCTTTTTGTTTTCTGTTTTAGTTCTTTATTGTTTTTAACCTCTGTGAGGCACTTTGTGTTGCTGTTGTATGAAAAGTGCCATATAAATAAAGTTGATTTGATTTGATTTGAATGCTGTGCTGGACAGCATCATTAGATATGGTTTGGCGGCTTGGTACGGCACTGCCACTGTCCAGCTAAGAAACAGAGTAACGAACATGATCAAAACTGCCATGAAGGTGATAGGCAAAACTGTTTATCCTTCCCTTCAGAACACTTTTGAAACAGTAGTGGTCAGACAGACACACAGGATTCTTAAGGACCCAGCAAATATTTTACTGCCTGAATACCAGCTCCTGCCTTCAGGCAGATGCTACAGGGCTAGCAGGCATAAAGGCAACAGATATAAACTTTCTTATAGCACACTTTTAAAAATAATTTTAACTGTCCAACTCTCCTTTAACTTTCTTTTAACTTCTCAATTGCACTTTACGCTGCCAGGCTTAGTAGTGGCTGACGCCTGCATGGTAGTCGCAAACACAGCATTCTGGTACTGTTGTCTTATTGTACACCATGTGTACTTGTAAGTATTTAGATAAGACTTTGTGTATTGTTGTTTGTGTACTGTGTGTTGTGTCAATGTAAATGCAGTATGTATGCACTCTGAGCCCAAGACGAATTTCCTGCAAAGGACAATAAACTTGATTATTGATATTAAATTTGTTATAGTTTGCTGCGCTCCTGGTCTGTATTCAGAATTTTTCTCTGAATTCTCAAGAGTTTTATTCGAGTTTAGTTTTTAAATCAGATAAATATGTTATTGTAGGTGATTTTGACATTCATGTTGACATTGATAATGCAAGCCTTAGTACTGCTTTTATCTCATTATTTGACTCAACTAGCTTCAGTCAGAGTGTACATAAACCCATTCACTGTTTTAACCACACCCTTGATCTTGTTCTGGCGTATGGCATCAAAATCGAAGACTTGATAGTCTCTCCTAAGAATCCCTTTTTATCAGACCATTTTTAATTACTTGATTAAATGCCACTTGGCAAAAGCATTAATTAAAATACCATGTCTCAACAGAGGTAACAGAGGTCTCCTACACTAACTTTAAACCTTCCCAAATTGAATATCTTGTTCATAGTGCTGCAGGCTCCGCGCGAACACTCGACTCTGTTGCACCTCTTAAAAAGAATGTCTTCATTTAAACCATCAACTTTTCTCACAGACTCCATCCCAAACAGGCTACCTAAAGTTCTATCCTTATTAGATAAAATCAATACATCTTTATTAACAGGCTATGTACCACAGTCCTTTAAAAGGAACTCTGACTAATAATACTTGTGGGCTTTAATACGCCATTATTGCCCTTCTGCTAAGATATAACGTTGGTGTTTATGTTAAACAGCCCGCTCCCGCAGTTGCAGCCTCTGAAAGCCAACCACACACAACCCTGATCATAGAGGAACCTAATAATTCATCAGTTTAGTTAGTTCAGCAATCTGTAAGTGTACAGTGTTCTCCAAGTAAGACTAATGTAGCAACTCAGACGGATACAGTCATGTTGGATGCAGAGGCACAGTGGCCAGCAGATGCACGTTATCCGGTTACTGTGGACCATGTTTACGCAGGTAAATATGATATCGAGCTGGATGTACAAGCAAAGGTTGTACGGCCATTCCCAGGATCTCTTTCTCTCAGATGATGAATTTAGAAAGGAGAGTCAGCTATGGTACAGATAATGTAATGATTCTGAGTTCAAATAAACACAAGAAATTTGTGCTCTAGATAAAGGATCAGTGCTCAGTGAATAACCTCCTAAGCCCTATGATAAGCTATTATGGCAAGGCTTAACTATACAGACCAATGAGCAGTGTTAACTAACACGTCTTTGGGGTCATCAGGTGGGAACCTCCTTTCACCAGTGTTTCGTCTAGTTGGTCCCACGACACCTCCAGGAGGCTAGACAGTGATCTCTGGCGTCCCAGAGACACTCCCCTAATGCCAGCTCTCACTGCTCCCCGCACCAACCTAACAATCTCCTTTACCTTACATTTCACATGGCTTTCTCAGCACAAACAGCACCTCTATGGAGCTACATTAAGGTCAAAAGTTTTGTACTTGAAAAAATAAAATTTGAAACTGGCAATCCATGTGTTGATCTTGAATTTTGAAAAATACAACAATGTATTCAAAATAAAAATAAGTGTATGGAACTTTTTTTCAGGTTAAATATAATTTTGATTCACTTTGGTATTTCTTTTGAATGAATAATTTATTTTCACTTTTCACCTCCATATATATTTTAACATTTGAGGTCTTATTTTTTTCAGTTGCATGTTTTATCTTTTCAGATTCAGATCTTATTTTTTACAGTTTCAAATCTTATTTTTTCACTTTCAAATCTTTTTTTCAGTTTCAGATCTTTTTTTTTTTCAGTTTCAAATCTTTTTTTTTTTTTTCAGTTTCAGACTTTTGACCCTGATGTGGCATGGGGGGCATGGCATCAACTGAAAGGGATGTG
Source organism: Epinephelus lanceolatus (assembly GCF_041903045.1). Lineage (NCBI taxonomy): Eukaryota > Metazoa > Chordata > Actinopteri > Perciformes > Serranidae > Epinephelus > Epinephelus lanceolatus. The sequence continues at coordinate 1,108,420 of NC_135745.1, read as the reverse complement.
GAATCATGAGTGACAGTGCCTTCAGGGAATGTAGGAACTAAAAAAATTCTGACTCAACACTTATATACACCATATTCATGTGAGCTTGGGGAAAAAAATCACCTGGAGCCAGGTCAGGTGAGTAGGGAGGTGTTTTAGGATTGTTTCCTTTTCCCCAAACTCAAAGGTTTCATCCAGAGGACACGTCTGGATGTGGAAGCATCAACAGGGCTGTGACGATGGAGCGATGGAAAGTTAACATTTCTCACCTGTGTGCTGGATGGATGGGCTCCAGCAGATTGAACCAAAGATACTGGATGACCCGACCGACTGGATGCCATCATCGCAAGCGAAGTGGACACTACGCTGCATTCACAGTGCTATGTGGAAATCGGACATATCAGCACTTAAAATGTGGCTGTTGAACTGCAAAATCTGGCATCATTTATCACTCTTATACTGCAATTGGTGCTCAGTACTGTCTAAAACAGATTTCTAAATGGAAGTTTGTCACTGGCATCAATTTTTACACTGCCAATCACATGAATATGGTGTATATAAGTGTTGAGTCAGAATTTTTTTGTCACTCATGATTCCACACCCCTCTCAGTTGATGCCACGCCCCCCACGCCACATCAGGGTCAAAAGTCTGAAAGTGAAAAAAAGATTTGAAACTGAAAAAAAAGATCTGAAAGTGAAAAAAAGATTTGAAACTGAGAAAATAAGATTTGAAACTGTAAAAAATAAGATCTGAATCTGAAAAGATAAAACATGCAACTGAAAAAAAATAAGACCTCAAATGTTCTTAACATATACATATAATATATATGGAAGTGAAAAGTGAATTTTCAGTTTCAAATTTTATTTTTTCAATTACAAAACTTTTGACCCTAATGTAGCTCCATACACTGCCACCTTCAACAAACCCAGGCTCCATAGAGTGTGTCAGTAAACCTGGAACTCCGTTAGCGCTTTTAGCACTTCCGGTTCTCTCGTCTAAAAGTCAATACGTTTTTTTGAGTGGGATTTTGGTAAAATGCCTCAAATAAGGTCTGTGGTTAACAAAAGCTTAAGCGAGTTTCAGGTTTTGTTCTACGACATAAAACACGTCAATAAATACCCTACTAGTGAATTCTGAAGCTTTTACATGTCGTAAAAAAGGCGGTTGCTAACAAGTTGCTCAATACGACTACAAACCCTGTCGGGGACATTAAACGTCATCACCCCCAAATAGGCGAGAGTGCTAGCAGTCCGCTATTACAGCTTCTTATTTAGCTTAAACAGTCCCCATTATACAATGTTTTTAAAATAAAGCAGCCGAAATCAGTTGAAAGCTTAGTGGCAGTGACATCAAGAGTCATGCAGCCATGGAGTAGTCATGTAGTCCGTTAAAGCCTAACGTTAGCTTTTTACTTCTGGTGATTGCATTTAAGCTTCAAATGTGGTATGAAAGGTGTTCATATGTGAAGATTATCTCACTGAACAAAACCTGTAAGTATCATAAACTTGTGTTAGCCACAGAGCTTATTTTCTGACATAATCCAAAACGCAATGCAAAAATCACATTCACTTTCTCTTCCGGGACCCAGCGCGATGCTAAACTTCCAGGTTTTGACGTCAGCCATGGCACACTCTATTTATGCGAGCTTCAGGTAGTGACCATGCCGTGAATACAATGTAGGTTCATCTGAGCTCTCACAAAGCACCCAGGAATCACAAGCTTCAACTGACGCCCATAAAAGAGATAGGCTTTTTTTTAGTTTTTTTAGGAACAGTTGAAACAATTGCTCCAGTGCTGCTGTAAGTATGGCTCCTTAGTTGTCATGGAAGGTATGAAACAGCTGCAAAATCAAGGATCACAGTTGACATTAAAGCTTGCAAAAACAGAGACTTCTCTTCATCTGCAGTTTTGTGCTTCACGGAGACATGGCTGTGTGGATCGATACCGGATTCTGCGCTGCAGCTGGCAGGCTTCCGACTCTTAAGAGCGGATCGTGACACGGAACTTTCCGGCAAAACGAAAGGTGGAGGTACCTGTTTTTACACAAACAGTGGCTGGTGTAATGACGTGACAGTGATCCAGCAGCACTGCTCTCCTGATCTGGAATCTTTTTTCATCAACTGCAAACCTTTTTACTCCCCCCGTGAGTTTGCTTCATTCATTCTGGTCGGTGTTTACATCTCAACGCAGGCCAACGTGCAGGAGGCACAGCGCACGCTCGCTGACCAGATACTGTGTGTGGAGCGGATTTACCCAGACTCCTTAGTTATTGTCCTTGGCGACAAAGGTAACCCCACATATGAACTCCCCAAATACAAACCGTTTATAAAATGCCCGACCAGAGAGAAGAATATCCTGGATCACTGTCACACAACCGTCAACAACGCCTATCACACCATCCCCCGCGCCGCACTGGGCCACACTGACCACACCATCGTCCACCTGATTCCCTCATACAGGCAGAAGCTAAAGCTCTGTAAACCTGTTGTGAGGTCATCTAAGAAGTGGAGCAGTGATGCTGTGGAGGATCTTCAGGCGTGTTTGGACACTACTGACTGGGATGTTTTCAGGACCGCCACCAATAGTCTGGATGAGTACATAGAGGCTGTGATATCATGCATCAGCTTCTGTGAGGACTGCTGTATACCGTCACGCACTACGGTGAGATATAACAATGACAAACCCTGGTTTAGTCCTAAACTCAGACAATTGAGGCGGCTGAAGGAAGAGTGTTGGGAACCAGAGGCTCGCCTGTTCAAGTCCCCGTCTGGACTGGTGGCTAGAGAGGTGCCAGTTCACCCCCTCACTGTCTCTCCACTTTGTGCATGCATGGGTCCTGTTTGTGCATGTGTATGTATTTCGGACCTGTGTGTTAATGACAACTCAGGGGGATTAATAAAGTATATAAAATTAAATACATAAGTCTTACAAAAGGTTTCACTTTAGTATAATGTTGCCATATTTTTCATGGCATAATGTGACTCATATTTATTATTTTATTTCAAATTCAAATTTGTTTTAGGTGTATCACACGATGTACCTCAAATACCTCCCAAGAGAACACATTCTGGATATAATGTGATGTGCATCCATGCTTGCTGCTCTGGATCATAACAATAATACAAACAGGGAACAGGTGGGTGCTTATCATTAGCCTTCTTTGTATGAACTGTGTCAGTGGATATTCTACATTAGGGAAACTCAACTTGTTTTGCCCAGCTGTTTGATTGCGTGCACCTACCTACACACATGCCTGCTGGCCACACAGTATAGAAAGGGTGGAGTCGAGAGTGAGCCTCTGGCCAAGTGCGGTGAGTGCTGTGGCAAATGTGCATGTGCAAAGTGGGTCAAGGCATGTGTGGTCACGAAAATGATGAGCTGGAGAAAAAACAATTCATTATGGACTAAAAAACTGATTGGAAAACTGGATTAGATTAAGTGCCTCTGGAAACATTGTGACTGATTTGTCTTTGAACCAATATCCGACTCTGTATCCAGTCAAGCTATATCAGAGTCAGGTTCACACAGCTAGTGAACAGTAATACAAAGCATCAGGAAACGTTTCTGCTAAAGAGCTCAATGGCTAAAGAAAAGTAAACTGACCATATGGAACAAGTTTGTATTGGTCTCATTCCCTCTTGACTTTCATCACTTCTGTCTCTCTTCTCATGTGCTGAGCTAATCAGTAATTTCATTTACTAACAAGCTTTGCCATTTCCCATGCAAAATTTACATGCTGAATCAGTGAGAGAAAAAAAAAAGCAGATGAGGGCCAATGACAGCCAACGGTGCAGGACGCACTACAAAGACCGGGGTGACAGACACTTCGTGAATGTCTGACACCCTGTCTTTATGGTGTGTCCCGCACCGTTTGCCCTAGTCCCCCCCCCCCCACCTTCCCCGCATCACCAATTCAGCTGATTTGTTTTTCCTGATGGTTTGTGTTGTTGTTCATCGGTACATGTAAATATGCTCTGTTCTTTCAACACAAGATTGTGTTGAAAGAACAGAGCATGTGCTTACTGGCTAACTAGCATCAAGACGCTCTTCCTGTTTCCCTTTTTAAATGACAAATACAGGCAATCACTGTCTGCCGGTGTGGAGAGTTACTTCCTCTCACACAGACACAGATTATGCGTGCTGGTTGGCCTTCGGTTGTAGTCTTTGTGGTGTGTTCATGTGCAACCTTTTGGCCTATACACAGGGGATGTGAAGCGATGCAGCAGTCAGCTTTCATCACCACTAGTTCAGTGATGCTGGTTTGGTGTGTCTGGGTCTTTAACCTTGATAAGAGTATTATTAGAAGTACAAAGTCATCCAATGGGCCAGATTGGACCCTTTGGCGGTCTGGCTTTTGCCCACGGGCTGTGTGTTTGAAACACCTGACTTAAAGGGGCAATAAGCAAAATTCATCATTTCTAGATTGAAGGAATTAAAAAATCGGTATGTGAAGAACTAGGGGTGTAATTTCATCTGGAGTATAGCATGACCTCACACACCCTCTCTCTGTGTTGATCTCCAGACCCTTGTTTACAAGCCGGTCCGGCTGCGCGTTCATGTACGTTCATGTGAATCACCGCCTCCTCCCTCCTCTCGGAGCCCTTGGCCCTCCCTCCCCATAAAAGGCTACAGCCAGTGAGCAATGGCAGATGGCATGATGGTACCTGTAATAAATGTAATATACTTGCTGAGATGGAGGTGAGGCTCAGTGACTAGAAGAGCTGGTAGAAGCACTCCATAGCTGTAGGTTACTCCAGTAGCCGGTGGCAGCCGACTAGTGCTAACTCCGGGAGGTAACGCTAACTCTTCTCCGTGAGGCACACAGAAGAGTAGGGACGTTAGAGTGGCAGCCGACTAGTGCTAACTGTTAACGCTCCAGCTCATGGGCCTGGCGGGCTCACGTAGAAGCCGGCTCACGAGCCCATGAGTCCGTGAGCCAGCTCACGGGCCTGGCGGGCTCACATAGAAGACCAGGAATGTAAGCGTTAGCTCCCGGGAGCGTTAGCAGTTAGCACTAGTCGGCTGCCACCGGCTACTGGAGTAACGTTAACTTACAGCTATGGAGCGCTTCTACCAGCTCTAGTCACTGAGCCTCACTTCCATCTCAGCAAATATATTACATTTATTACAGGTACCGGTCATCATTGAAGTAGGCAGGGGAATAGCTAAACACAGCAGAGACCGAGAGTAGTGGTTCTGTAGTAGTGGTTCTGAGTAGACATTACTTATTTTGTTCACAGCACATGATGGAATGACTGCGGATTCCATGGGTGCAGATCTGATGACAAGTTTGGGGGGGACACAATCAGTTGTGATTTTTTTTTAATTGCACGCATGCAAATCATGCCCACAGAGCGCTTGAGATTGCCAGCATATTTCACAATTTCATAGAGGCTCATCACCATCACCAAGTCATTCAAAAAGCACTACAAAGAGAATCATATGCTTACCTTTACTGTTTATTTCTCTTAAACAGCCAGTAGTACATGGAACCAGCCATCACCCTCCTTTTCACTGCTTCGCTGTTAGTTAATGCTACTTCTAGTTTCAGGGTCTCAGGAATATGTCCACTCACGTTCTCATCTCTCGCCTCTCACGGATTCCCATTTCTCCTCATCATCTTCCTTTTCTCCCAGTATATAGGACTACTGTATACATTTGTTTATTTTCAATCATTTAAGCTATTTAGAATTGGGGGGGACAATTTGTGTTTTTCAGATCCCCCCCGGGATCTGCACCCATGGCGGATTCTTCTCCCCAGCCTGCCATGCATCTATCATGTAAACTGTCAATATGCGGCATACCTGTAAGACCTAAAACCAGAATTTTAGAAACAAATATACCGTAAAGTTATGAAAGAATTATATTAGTTGTTTGCCTTAACCTGTAAACCTACTGAAGCCTGAAGGACACGTTACAGTTAATTTTTTTCCTGACTTTTTTTCATCACTTGTGTAGAGTACTGTGTGCACAGATAAACAGTTACAACTGAAACTACACAAACCTCAATCTCCTACTGTCTAGAATTACGAACAATCCACCTGAATTATGACAGTAAAATTAAAAACTCAAATGAACATTTTACACAAACGTCTGTTTTTCTTTGAGGACTTCAGATGCTGACTGAGGCAAATATAATACATTACCTATAGAGAAACACTATGTAGTTCTCCTGTATAAGATATTGTAGTCAAGTATGTGCAAAATACTAGTAATGCAAAACTGCAATTTGGCGTTACCTCATACATTTTGATCTTGGTGGTCAGAAAAGATTTTAATATTCAAGAATATAAATAATAATAATAATAATTACTGAATTTAATGCATACACACATTTAGCTATTCTGAAATCGATTACAAAATATGATAAAACACATTATACCAAATATATAAAATGAACGTAGAGAACTTTGCAGTGAACACGGGCTGATGTCTTGACCTGCGATTTGGTAGACCAGCACTCTCCCGGTCACTGATGCTGATAAGGACAGCCCATAGGACATCTTAATTGAGGCAAACTGCCTCTAAAGCCCCGTTTCCACCGAGCAGTCCGGTACGGTACGGTTCCGTTTGGTGTGCTTTTTTTTGGCCAGAAAATCAACTTGTAATGTTACTAAATGCACGAGCTGATGACGTGACTCAATCAACACACCTTAAATATACCATATTATGACAACTTTAACCATTACTTTAGGTTTTATATGACATACACTTTTGGTAATGAGTGGTTCTTCAAGCAGTTCACATAGCCTGGCTGAAATTAATACATATAAATATATGTATTAATTTCAGCCAGGCTATGTGAACTGCATATATTCTAATCCTCTCTCAGAGGAAAAAAATAGGGTTGTGTAGCATTGAGCTACGGCAACACTAAACCCCTGAGCTTGCCTAAGAAAGACTAAATGCACAATCCCACTATTTCTAAATATCCCAAAGAGAGAGACTCACTGAAGCCTGTTTTATTTTGTTCTGAAAATGTTGGTGTGCAGCTTTGTTCTGTGAACAATAAATGAGGTACAAACATCCATGTTTGTCACCTATGATGAGGAGACAGGTAGATAGATAGATAGATAGATAGATAGATAGATAGATGATTGATTGATTGATTGATTGATTGATTGATTCTTTTAATGACCACACAGCCAGGCTGGTGGAATTTGTTTCCAGTACAGCTTATTGGTACAGGTTCCAACATAAAGGACATTAAACACAAACATAGATATACATACAGACAAACACATATTCATAATACATAAGGGCCATGCTTAATCCTCAGTGTTCAGAATACAGTGAGTGCTGGACCGAGCAGTGAGTAACAATAACCCCGCCCACATTTAAGGGTATGGTTTGCAGTGGAAACGCCAGGGTCTAGGTACCATGTCTGAAGGGTTACTTTTGGTCAAAGGTACCATACCGGAAGTGTTTGGTGGAAACACAGCTTAAGTTCTCGCACGCTGTGATACATGGGATATCTGTAAAAAAAAAGAAAAAAAAAAGTCAACCCCATAAGCATTTTGTCTGTGCATTACTGTATGTTATCATAATGTACAGTGCCTACCATACAGTTGATAACTTTGAGAAGACTGAAAAGACTAAATCCTCTCACATCTAAAGACGAGTTTTTAGTTACAGACTGTAAGATTTTGCAACCACTGGGCATCTTGCAGATAACTATTTACAAAATCCCTGGCTTTAAATAGGACACAAGAGGACAAACATTGCTGCAGCCACTGAAGACTGCTACAATCTCCAGCTGAAACATAGGGTTACATTCCAGTAGCTAACATTAGTTTGCGAGTGCGGTAGCCCTGTTCGGGACCGTGTTTAGCTAGCTAGCTACAGTATTTAGCATATTCACCAGGGTTTGCTCGGACTGAGTTTACCACGGTGGTGGATGCTGATCTCTAAAATTATTAAAGCTGGAATAGGTTTAATCATACAACGATGATATGATCCATATGCTTACCTTGAACAGCTGCTGACAGACAACAAACACTCTCCCTCTCGGTTGGCATAGCCAGGCACCATTGATTTTGCCCCATTCTCGCCTTCTCACCTCTCTGGTCTTCTTCGTTTACTTGGTTTACTCCGCATTAACCTTGCGCTTGGGTTCAAATTGAAAAGGTTGAACAGATGACATGTTTTTGCCATCGTAGAGTCAAGAGAGTGGGGGGGGAACGGGGACGCCGGTGGCTTAGTGGTAGACCAGGCGCCCCACGTACAAGGCTGTTGCCGCAGCAGCCTGGGCTCGACTCCGGCCTGTGGCCCCCTACTGCATGTCACTCCCCCTCTCTCTCCCCCCTTCACGCTTGTCTGTCCTATACATTAAAGGCTAAAAAGCCCCAAACAAAATCTTTAAAAAAAAAAAAAAAAAAAAAAGTGAGTGGGGGGAACGGACTGTGCAACCATCTGATGTCACTACCCAGACTGCATTGCGACGTAAACAACAATGGCGGCCTACGGGTGAAAAGATTCTTTCAAATTTAATAAAAACTAAGACATCTACAGTGTTTTTTACATTGCATTCATATAGCTGATGCCAACGTTAATCTGATAAAGACTAAAAGTCTTCATAGTCTGGGTTCCTTTTAAAGTATCTGTAATTAAACCTCTTCTAAAGAAGCCCACCCTGGATCCAGAGGTGTCAGCCAACTACAGACCCATATCTGATCTTCCCATTCTCTCTTAGATCCATAAGAAAGTAGTCGCTAATTATCTGTGTGACTGACAATAGTTTGAGAATTTTCGGTCAGGGTTTAGAGTGCATCATAGCACAGAGAGAGCATTGGTAAAAATTACAAATGACCTTCTGATTGCTTCAGACAAAGGACTCATTTCTGTACTTGTTTTATTGGATCCCAGTGCCACATTTGACACAACTGACCATCAAATTCTGCTAGAGACTGGAACATTTAATTGGTCTTAAAGGTTCTGCACTAAGCTGGTTTTAATCCTTTTTATCTGATCAGTCTCAGTTTGTAAAGATAAATCCTCCATACACTCTAAAGTTAGTCACACAGTTCCAAAGCTTCTTTGCTCTGACCACTGCTATTCACATTATGTCCCTTAGCCAACATGATTAGAAATCACTCTTGATTTCCATTGTAATGCAGATGATGCACAATCAGACATCAACCAGTTAACTAAACTTCAAGCAACTTCAAGCATAACAAAACTGAAGTTATTGTTCTTGGCCCCAAACACCCCAGAAACTCTCTTTTTGAAGATATTGTTTCTCTGGGTGGCATTGCTCTGGCCTTTAGCACAAAGCTAAGGAACCTCAGAGTAATGTTTGATCAAGATTTGTCTTTTAACTATAAAACAAACTTAAAGGACTGAGGTCTGTAATATTGCAAAAGTCAGACATATCCTGTCTCAAAATGAGACAGAATAATTGGTCCACACATGTACTGATGGAAACTAAGAAAAGAGATCATATTTCTCCCATTTTAGCTTCTCTGCATTGGCTCCCTGTAAAATCCAAAACTGAATTTAAAATCCCTCTCCTCACTTTCAAAGCTCTAAGTGGTCCGACTCTATCATTTCTTAATGGGCTCATAGTACTGTATTGTCCCACCAGATCACTGTGCTCCAAGAAAGCAGGGTTACTTGCGGGTCCTGTGGTCTCCAAAAGTAGAACAGGAGCCAGAGCCTTCAGCTATCAGGCTCCTCTTCTGTGGAACCATCTTTCAGTTTTGGTCCAGGAGGCAGACACTGTCTCCACATTCAAGAGTAGACTTAGGACTTACCTTCTTGATAAAGCTTATAGTTAGGAATGGCTCAGGCTTGCCTTGGTCAAGCCCCTAGTTAGGTTGATATAGGCCTAGTCTGCCAGGGGACCTTCTGTAATATAATGAACTCCTCTCTCTTTTTCTCTCTCTCTCTCTCTCTCTCTCTCTCTCTCTCTCTCTCCCTCCCTCCCTCCCTCTCTCTCTCTCTCTCTCTCTCTCCCTCCCTCTCTCTCTCTCTCTCTCTCTCTTTCTCTCACTCTCATTAATAGGACATCCAGGGGTTCCTTATCAACTGTGAGAGTCCAAGGACAGAGGGATATCTTATGTCATAAATCCCTCTGACGCAAATTGTGATATGTGAATTGAATTAAAACTGAACCGAATGATACTGAATTGAACTGAAATTAGTGCTCTCCACTTGTGGTCGGATCAGCTAAGGCGTATGTTAATACCAGATGTAAACAGGCTCAGTATTAGTTTTTCCAATGCTAACATCTTGTAACATTCCCTCAATGCTTGAAAAAGAATGACATTTACTTTTTCTGACAAGACTTGCACATGTGGAAATTAAATTTGATATGTCACAAATGTAAAACGTGTGAATGGAAATCAGCCATGGGCTCTTATGGGTTTGAGGGGAATAGAAGTGTTGCTTTGCTTTTTTTACACGCAGTTAGTTAATTAGTGCTGCTGACTGAGTTTTGGAAAGCCAAAACAGGAAAAAAGATAGAAATGTAAACACTATGAAATAGACGGTACAGTACTTGGCAGCATGTTGGAGTTCAGTAACACTGTGTGCCATTTCCAAAGCATCCTTAAAGCTGGTTCTGTTAGCTACAGTCACAGTCCCATTCAGAATGATGAAGTCTGGGAGACATCTCTGGAAAACTGATAAACACACAAACACACACAGACACACACACACTCACATTCTATAATATTTTGTATCAATATCAAGATGAGAGTGGCCTAACATTTTATGTTAATACCCATTTGCAGTGTAAGAACCATGATATTAAACTGTCTATACCTCCTCTGAAAGTGCATTTACATCTTTGGTTGCAAACACAGCAAATGTTTAGCAACTCAATCTTTTGTCACATGAATAAAACCTGACTAATATGATAAAGCTGGTGGCCAGGTCATTTGAATAATTTTGGTCTGCAAAAACATCTGCTTTGTTGTTGTTAAGTGTTTAGTTGGTATAACCTACTTTCAAATTTCAAATTTAAACATTGACACAGGTAGTTGAACTTTTTTCAGTGGATTGTGAGTTTGAGAGGTATCTCATCCTTACATGGTCTACTAGGCACAATCATGGAGGGGCAGTCCTCATCTCGTAGAACCTGAGATACTGGCTGCAAGAAACAGAGGAGAGACAGAAGGGTTATAATAATAGTATGTATGAGTGTTCTGTGTATTTTGTTAAGATACTGGGCCTGCACAAACACAAAGACGACAAATATTAACTTCCAAAATGAGGTCATTTACATCAAGATGCAGAGGCCACAATACTGAACCCTCTCCAATCCTCAGCTACACTTTGAGATTCTGTCTGTTTAAGTTTTAAACAGGATAAACAATATTATATTACTGTACTCTATGCTGTATATTACTGGTTCTATCAGTTTATCAGTAATAAGTTTGTTTTTTTTGTAAGATGGTATGATGCTATAATACAGAGAGAAATATGTTTCAGTGTAATGTTAAAGAGGTTAAACGTGTGAGGTTACTTAATTCCTGTATATTTCAACCTCTGTGAAACTTTATATTGGTCCTGTGCAGCTACTGTACATATGTGATTAACAGGAAGTGAAGCCTTTATTGTAAAACATGCAGTAGGAGAATATAAATGAGTGCAGCGGAGCGACACAGTTGTTTTACAGACTCAAAGCATAAAGCAGTCTACTATCGTCATTAAGATGTGGTTATTTATAAAAGTGAATTAAGATGAAGAGAAAACATGCAGACTAAAAATAGCCACTACAATGAGTATTGGTACCTTGTCAGGGTTGTTAAATCCAGGCTTACAGAACTGTCTGTAGTATTCCCAGTAACTCTTGCTGAATTTGTTCTGCAGCTGCATCTCAGTATAGGTGGCAAACCTGTCAGGACACTGTGACACACACATCTGGGAGAAAATTGACACAGACAGAACATTTGGGATTTTATTTTTAATTGAAAACTGCAATCTTGTCTAAGTTAATGAGCACTCGACAATATGTGACACTTTTTGTTAGCATGTTGCGAGTATATATCTGTGTTGCTCTAAACTGACATGATAAATCAGTTACAGCAGATGTGACCATGAACAACTGATGCTGGGTTACTGTAGTAATTGTTATTAGAGTACCTGAGTTGTAGGGCACTGTAGGTTGATGAGTACAGATGGGTTGGCACATCTCAAGATGTTGAAATAGAATAGCATGGGTTTCTTCCTGCAAAAAAATGTTAATGTTAAATCACACACATACAGTGTATCATCAGTTTGTGAGATTCCATAAGTCATTTCATCTTGCTCTGCTCTACAGTATCTGCTTCTCATAAATAGGAGGCAAAAACCGCAGACCAGTTAGTGATTTACAGAATGCCTTTGAGCTGAGAGTAGAGATTGTTGGGTAGAAGCATACTGAAACACAGGTAGCTGAACACCTGGTTTGTAAAAATCTAGAACTCATTCTTAAGAATTAGGACAAAACCTTTGTTTTTGATGCTATTAAACACTGTAATGGGCCAGCCTCTTTTTTTCATATATAGTATACATGATGAATGTCAGAGGTAAGATCTGACAGAGTTGAAGTCTCACTGAGTTGACAAAAAGTAATATATTAATTTCACTGCAGTCATGGTGAGCAGCCATTTACATAGCAGCCACACTGCCTGTGTGAGCAGCGTCCAGATGCTCAGATGCAGCATGGCTGCTGTTCAGCTGTGAAATATCTAAAGAATAGAAGGCTTGCCTTTTTTTTTTTTTAGCAAAAATAGTCTGTGAAAATGGTCTTTTGATGGTCATATTGACATTAAAACACCTCCGCTACAGTTTCAATGTTTATTTCTGTGACAGATATGAAAGAAATAAATATTTATTTTTATCTGAACACCTCCTGTCTTTGTTAAAAAAAAAAAAACACCCCCTGACAGCATTCCCTTGTTTGTCAACACAAGGCTTTTTATTGTAACCACTTCATCCTCTTGGGGGTCACGGGGGGGCTGGATCCCAGCTGACATCAGGCGAGAGGCAGGGTACACCCTGGACAGGTCGCCAGACTATCGCAGGGCTGACACATAGAGACAGACAACCACTCACGCTCACATTCACACCTACGGACAATTTAGAATTATCAATTAACCTAGTCCCCAATCTGCATGTCTTTGGACTGTGGGAGGAAGCCGGAGTGCCCGGAGAGAACCCACGCTGACACGGGGAGAACATGCAAACTCCACACAGAAGGGCTCCCACACCCGGGATCAAACCGGGAACCCTCTTGCTGTGAGCTAACCACCACACCACCGTGCCGCCCTTTCAGGACCATGTTGTTGACAATGTTGTGGCTGTCAGTGTGAACACTACACATGTGCAAGCCACAGCAGTTCAGTGAGGTTGCTGTCATGCGCTGCTCACACAGACAGTGTGTTCTGGGTGTGTGTTATTTTAAAGGTTTTTAACACATTTTTTTAATCAGTTGACGTAATGAATTCTTGATTGATTTGTCCCAATTCTCAAGAATGGGCGCTGGGCTTGTTTTATGGTCTCTGTTACACTGTTTACTTAAATTCTTCACCCTGAAATATTCACCTGTGAAAAAGATTTCGTTTTAAATTTTACAGAGTAAAGGACTACTGTAAAGAACTAAATGTTTGAGATTATTATGAGGAACTTGCATATTCAGAAGTAACTTTATTGAGACCTTAACACTCTTTCCAATGCTACATTATTTCAGTTTTACCTCTTTCACACCAATGACCGTGATTATTTGACCTGTGTTCAACCCTTCTTTTGTCAACAGACAACAAAGCCCATTCAACACGGGTTAATCCCTGGTCATGACAATTCCAATGCAACCTAAGTTACAACCAGAGAGTACCCATTTCCTAAAATGTTTTGAAATAGGCAGGTGGTATACACATCAGATTCAGTGGACAACAAGAGTTGTATTTTTATGTATTTTCTTGTATTGTCCTGTATTTCCCCCAATCCTTTGTCCAACAACATTATTTTTTTAAAGTTAAATGTGATGATTTTCCTTTTCCCTGAACCCACCATTACATAAAGTGAAACACTTTGTTCATATTTTTATGGAAGCTGTGCACCACCAGAACTAGTATTACCTGGATTCTCATTGAACACTATACTAGCACATCACAGTGATGAACACAATTAACTTGATTGGTTTGGCCTGTAATATTATGACTTCTTCATTTAAAACATAATATTTCAACATCAAAATCAAAGCACAACCATTAGCAGAAGATCGGTTCTGAGGGTTTATGCTTGCACTAGCCATGTATACCACAAACACAAGAAGAATTACAGACCAAGGGGATGATAGTGGGCAAAAATGTAAAATACCACAGAATGATGCATCTTTTCTGGCAAATATTTTGTGAACATAGCACATACAGCAATTTTGTCTGTGATGTTTGCAAAAATGTTTTTTTCACTGAGGATGAAATGCATTTCAGCATCTATCCATAACCCACACTTTGGTTACTGCTTTAAAAAGCTGAAAAAATGTTTTTTAATAATGTAAACCTATCTATAACCCACACTTTGGTTACTGCTTTAAAAAGCTGAAAAAATGTTTTTAATAATGTAAACCTAAAAGGTGTCAGCCATTTTTAATTTACTTTTAATTTTTAGGGTTTTTTTTAACCATTTCCAAGCATTTTAATTTTCAAATTCCCCCTTTTTCCAGAATGACATCAATTTTGGGAAGTACAATCTAAAGACCTTGGCCAAGCTAAATTGCGGTGCCATAGCAAATTTTGATGTTTCAACATAACACAAGAATCTGTTGTATCTTGACTTTACAAAGTCATGTCTGCCCCAAATTTCACATGCCGGATAAATGTTGAGGCCTGAAGACCCATACTGAGTCACAGTCCTGGTGCCATTTACTGACAACAGGAAGTCAGCCTTATGTGACAAAAATAATCCGGTTTACATGAAATTGACATGGTTTGGTCTAAAAATGATACACAGCAACATAACATAATTTGTGTGTATCCTCTACCACAAACTCGACACAGAAAATGGTACACAATTTGCAATACATCATTTCCAATGCCACACACTCCACTTAGACAGATGCAGAGATGCATGGCCGTGTTGACTGGCATCTTGCCAGCACCTCCAATGTATGGGAAAGTGCGTGGTCCCATTCATAGCAGCGTGCAGCATTACCTGGTCATGTATTGTGTTAGTATTAGTTAATTTAAAGCCCCATTCCAATGTACTTTGGCATTTTTATGATACTTCATATTTTCTGAGTAATTTCCTGACAATTTTGATGAGCCACACTGTTTGACAAATAACCTAATTTTGTGCTCAAGATTAAACTAGAATTACCACTATACTGTTGTATGCCTCTGTGCACCTGTCAAACTGAACTTATAGTTTACATCCATGTCTGCGAAAACATGCACACATCTTCCCCCTGGCACCACAGAAGATCTATAGCATCAGCACAGTTTCAAGGTGGATACCCAAGATTAATGTCACCAATTCAGTATCTCACCAAGTGTCTCTTCTTCCATTCCTGAGATATGATGTTGAATAATGGCCAGACAAGTGTTTTATGCAGAACTTTATGATGTCACAGTAAGTTTGACCTTTGACCTTTTGGATATAAAACGTCATCACATAATTCATTTTATGATCTTATCCTTAGAACACTTACAAAAAATTTGAACATCCACAACTCCTGCCTAACTCCAAAGACCCATCCCCCTCCTCCTGCAACTCCACCTCTCTCCAAAGGCCTAGTCCCCCCTCCTCCATTATGTCCTCATTACGTCTATGATAGATGTAGGCGCTGGTAAGTTAAAGGGAAATTTCAGGTTATTACAACCTGTCTCCTATCGTCCTAAATTTGTTTCAAGTGACTAGTGACATAAAAATAATAGTTTGCATGTTAGCCGTTAGCCTTGATACAGCCGGGGCGCATAGTAGCATCAGACCTGTTGAAACGTAAGTGAAAGGGCATAATTCAAGTGCAAAGTTAGTCCACTAAACAAGCTTTTTTTTCCACAAAGACCACCTCATATCATTAGGATAAATGTCAGAGAACATATAGAAAATGACATGTAAACGTGTTGTCTGAATTTATCGCTTCTACTAGCTCCCCTAGTCACTGAGCCTCGCTTCCATCTCAACAAATATATTTCATTTATTACAGATACCATCATCATCTGAAGTAGGCAGGGGAATAGCTAAACACAGCAGAGACCGAGACATCGCTAACTGCTAGATGAGGGGTGGAGAGCAGAGGTAGGGGGGGGGTGGGGGGTGGAGAGCAGAGGTAGAGGGAGGTGTGGCTCATGACACACTTTGTTTTGGTCTATAGGCAGTGCACAACAGCAAAACTAGTGGTGAAACGATTTCACTTTTTGCCCCTTTAACCCTTTGTGGTCAAGGGTATATTTGACCGTTTTGTTTGTTTGTTTGTTTGTTTTTATTAAGTTTTCAATAACATAGACAATCTATTGCAATACAACATGATAAAATTAACAAAACAAACAAGCAAAACATATCTTGGCACTTAAAAACAAAAACAGACACAATTATGGGAAAAAAAGGGGTTCAAAACACATTGACAAATGAGATAGTTTATTTTATTTAATAAGGGACAGTGCACATTAATTAACATGATCACTTAAGTCACGTAAATGTGCCAGATTTAGCCATACAGGATAATTTTCATCTGCAGTCCCTGGCAGGTTGATCGTATATACATATATATATGAACAGGCATTAAAATAACGTACAGAAGTACAAAAGCACATAAGCACGGATAAAAAACGAATTGATGGCATGTCCATAGAAAGGCAGATAAACATAGAAGGCACATAAGCTCAGAGCAAGTACATAACCACAGACAAAAGCACATAACAAAGCACATAGCAGAAACAGCAAGATTTAAAGCATATTAATAAAGTAACCCAACCATATTATATTTTCAGTCTGTCACATTTCACTTTTTATAAACCTTAAGAAATCAGACCAGACTTCATAAAATGTCTGTCATCAGTTTTAACCATTCATCAAAAATAGGTTTTACTTGACTCTTCCAATGGCGTAGAACAATCCTTGAAGCACTGATAAATCCTGCCAGTGCAAGTCCAAATTTTTGTTTGGATATACCTGCTGGTAGAAGAGACCTATCTCCTAATAAACACAGCCGGGGAGATTCTGGCAGTGGTTTATGCAATCATTCTCCAATACATTTGATCACTTGCATTGAAAAAAATGATTTTGTGGTGTAGTAATATTTATTAGGTTAACTGTCACAATTTTTATTTCCTAATTGTAAGTATCAGTGAGAACTGGAATTATTCAAGTAAAACTATATATGTCATTCATGTAATAAATAAACTGTGTGGGAAGAGTAAGTTTTATTATGTATTTTCACATAATATTCAAAGGTTTCATAGTCATTGCACATGAACTTAAAAATACCAAGTAAGTTTGAATAGTGTTGTGTGTGTTTTGAATCCGCGCATGCACATTGTGACGTGCGCTTCGTTGTCCGCCAAAACACACTGAAGATGAAGAGGACGACGGTGGTCAGGTTTAATGGAGGCAGGAGTGGCTAAATCATCTTGAAGGTAAGTCATTCAGGGTTTTTCCTGCATAGAAGCGGGGAAGGGAGGAGAAAAAAACGTTTCAAATATCCGCGGTGTTTCTAGGTCAGCTTGGAGAGGCCGAGAGCTTCACAGCAGCCTCCGCCAGACCTCACCGCTTTCCCGCAGTCCGCTGACAAACTTGAGCGTCTGGCTCAGCGAGGAGGGTGTGTCTGCAGACCTGGAGACTGCAGATTCAGACCTGCAGATCTGGACCCGCAGTTCTGGACACCTTGTATTTCGCGACAGCGCCCTCTATTTCATTGGAAGCCAACATACTATTACAACTATTGAATATGGCTGACGACGATCCGAATGTGAATCATATTATTTGTTTAAACTATTTTGTTGACTTGAATTAGACAGCGAACTTCATGTTTTACAGTGATACGTTTAAAATGATATGACTGTCTTTACCACGATAGTCTGAAAGGCACGTCAAATATGGGTTAAAGTAGTAGGTAATAGTTTAGCTTGTTAGCAATGAACTGTTTGACCTGCACATTTTGTTTCATGAAACCGAAGCGCGATGACGAATACTTTTAGCATGTGCTTTAAATTAAACAGGAATAAATGATTAAAGCAATGAAGTGGATGATATGAGAAAATCATGTATAGGCTTACGTTTTCATACAAGCATGAAACTGTTTACATATTGGCAATTAGTGTACTATATGCTAAAAGTTAATTTTGTATTCATGTATATCATGTAATACACCTTTATTTTTTTATATTTTTTCCTTTATTATTCATATTATATATCACGTGTGTTTATATCACTACATTGATATTACTCTATAGCATATATTTAGAGATTTTGTGGATAGAAATTAAGCTCATCCAGCGCAGATGATCAGAAATGTATTTTTGTCTATTATTAGGTTTTGGCCTTGTTTATGTGTGTAAAACGGTTGAAAAATCTTAACTTTGAATAATTAGGGACTCTCTTTTTAAGGTGCACATAACAATCCAGAAAGGGGAAACCACAGTGAAGTGGAAGAGTTTTGTGGAGGATCGAAAGGCAGATGAGGAAGGAAGGGGCACTATTGTTAATATGTCGATATAATAATGTATTTGCTATGCTCCAGAATCTTCAGTATTTCAGTGTAGACTGTGATAGGTATTTAATTTTTTTTTTAAGTGTTTCTGTTTTCAATTTTGTGATATGTTTCCATGATGTGTGATGTAACCACTGCACACAATAAAACATTTCAAACCATTTCAGTATTTCACAGCCTTTGTTTCAAATTCCCACAACAAAAGTGAGCACTGGACCCCCAAGACCAGACATTTCCTATTATATGTTGTAGCGGGTTTGATCAATGCAGTGCAAGTTTTTGGCGTGCTAGTCAGAGCAGTCTGATGAATATTAAGAAATAAAGAACTAAAATAGTTGGATCAAACCATACAGAACAACCAGCAAACAATAATGATGCAGAACAGCACCCAGGCATAAATCAACAATTAAATCTTGGTAACTATTTTTATTCGGGTGTAATAAAATTTTAAAATTGTAAATTGTAATAAAGCATTAAAAGTCCAACTTCTTTCAAACAGTGGTGTTTGGGTGAGACGCTGATTTAGTTGCAGTTATACAGCCGTCCAGTAGGGGACGAAAAACAAGGGGTCTAGAACTGCGGGTCCAGAATTGCGGGTCTGAATCTGCAGTCTCCGGGTCTGCAGAGACATACTATTGGGGCTCAGCTATAATCTAGAAAGCTAACGTTATACTAGCAAGATTCAGAGTCAGTAACACAGCGTATGGTCAGACAAACAGTGACCATAATTATAATTTGACAGTATATTTAAATTGAGAGGAGAAGCACCTTTCTTACAGAGTGTTGTGTGTTAACGTTACGCTACTCTCGCCATCTTGTGGTGTTCAGAGGATGAAGCACTGAAGTAAAGTAGGAAAAGCCTGACCCGATGAAGATTTGATGTATCCCTTTTATTACGGAAAACACATTATGTGATCAATTTTCATTGTGCCCCTAAATTTCTTTATGTGCTCCTAACTTTTTCAACTTGGGAGCACATGTGGTCCTTGGGAAAAAAGTTAGCGTCAAGCCCTGATTTACTCACTGCCACAGTCTGCCAGTCAGTCATGGTGACAAGCGAGATGACTTTAATCTTGTTAACTGTATAGCCAATATCAAATGCAGTTATGCTTAATACATTTGCATGATCTGTAAATGTATATCCCCCAAATTTTGCGACGCGCGCCACAGACATCACCACCAAATCCACTTTCTGAGCCAGGAAAAACTCTGATGCTAATTATTATAATTAAGCTAAAGAGGAAGCTATCATTTTTGTTGTTTTGCAGTGTACTCTTAGTTTGCCACAAATCTAAAATCTTACTGAGACAGACAGTCTATGCATCTGCAGAGCAAACAGAGGACAGGAGAGATGTTCATTCCCACAAAATTTCACTCAGTTTATCATGTTAAATATGATTTAATTTATTGGCATTTCAGATTTGTTTCTTACTGTGGCTGTAAATTTTTATTCCATATATGAAAATAGTGTCTGTGTGTTGCATTTATAAATCCATTAAGAAATAGTGTTTGTGAAAAAGAAAAAAGTAAATAGCATAATCGTACCTCCTTTTTTCAGATCAAGGAGGAAGTCAAAAGAATCACAACGGTTCTTTTGGAAAGAACTTTTCTCACTAAGCTGGACCTCTACACTCCAAAAATGGAGGAGATATTCAGCAAAAAAGGCGGAGTAGCTGGGACCAAAACACGACCACTTCTGGATTCACTCAGCCAGGTAAAGCAGGGTTTCGGCTCAAGACTGATTACTGAAATTTGATGTCTTGCTGGGACCCAAACCTGATCTTTCTTTGTCACATGCGCACACATACACACGCACACAGGGAGAGAAAGGGGGGGGAGAGGGACAGAGGGGAGAGAGAGAAGGGGGAGAGAGGGGGAGAAATACAGGGAGAGAGAGAGAAAGACAGGGAGAGAAATGGAGAGAGGGCAAAAAAGAGCGGGAGAGAGAGACGCACCTGAGCTGAACAGACAGTGAAAAATCATGCTCTCTGTCTATTTTAATTTGGAAAATAAATTCACAAAATTGACATTTCACTCTGCTAACTGGCAACCCAAGCAAAATCGGTCGGAGACCCACTTTGGATCCCGACCCATAGTTTGGGAAAGGCTGAGGTAAAGTTTCAAATGCATACAGTTACTTTGAACTGGATTAACCTACAGCAGTTAAGAGTAAAGCCCTCAGAAGACCAACCAATGTAGATCCAGGATATCATAGTTTTGTATGAATTTTGATGTTGCTTCTATTGACAACATGTATAGATTAGTGAATTCATATGGTACTTCCTACACAAGTATCTTCTGTCTGTTAAAACAGCGACACGTTGAAGCAAGACGGGAGGCCATTATTCGCGCCCTGATTGAATTCCTGGGGGAGTCTTCAGGGGAACTCATCAAGGACTACAAGGTAAATTCAAACATTTTCAGATCACAAAGTTCACTTGTGTACATTATATTGAATTCTTATTCACTTCCCCTTTAAATACAACTTGCTTGAACCATCAAATAATTGTCAGAAAATTCAAATTTTTGAAAATGGAGCCTTTATTGGTCCCTTTGAACAATTTTTTTTTCAAATATTTTCCATGATGAATGATAAAATAAAATAAAAAGACTATATTGCTTAATGCAATTTTGTTTAATGCTTGAAAAGCAAAAAAATGAAAATTGACAGAATTAAGTGAAGTATTGGATACCTATGGCTGATCATTGCCTTTTTATAACAACTCAATAAAAGAAGCAAAATGCATCCTTTCACTTAGTAGTCTTTATTGTAAGTGCATTCTGGTGGTTCTTTCAGTTGGAGATGATGAAAAAGGTATTTTCATAGATGTAATTAAACTATATGGTCTATTACAAAGTAGGGCTGTCAAAATTGCTCAAAAATGACGTTCGAATATTCCTTCTAAAAATAACTCATAGGTTCGAACCATTCAAATTTTTTTTTTTCGCATTATGTCCACAAGAGGGCAAACTAATACAAGGAAACATACTTGTATAGGCCTATGTATTAATACAAAGAAACATAACTACTTGTAGGTATTTTTATTTCAACATAAACGTCTTTGAAAACCTTTACATACCTACACATTAAAACACATAAAACAATTATCTATAACATTACATTATAAACGACCGCAGACCTCTCACTCGCCCCCCC
This sequence comes from Epinephelus lanceolatus, assembly GCF_041903045.1. NCBI lineage: Eukaryota > Metazoa > Chordata > Actinopteri > Perciformes > Serranidae > Epinephelus > Epinephelus lanceolatus. Next base: position 1,086,649 of record NC_135745.1, on the reverse strand, counting down.
TCTCTGACCTGTCATGCCACACCACTCACGGAAGTGCTGCGAATAGCCTCGAAGCGCCGAGAAGCAAAGCCAGTTTCCTTTCGGCGCCCATGTTAACCGATTGTTAGTGCTGCACGATTAATCTAATCGCAATCGCAATCGCGATGTGAGGCTGTGCGATTACATAACCGCATAAAAGGCTGCAATTTGCGATTTAATGTAGGCTAAATAAATGTTAACGTGTGTGTCTGTGAATGTGACTGCCTCTCCTGTAGTGTGTGGAGTTTGTTGACATCACGCCCACATGCTATCCTGGAGCGTGCAGCAGGCGTGCAGCAGTGACCAACACAGACGCTGAAGCAGAGCATGAGCTCGACCAAGAACAGGCTGAGTTGGTGGCAAAAAAAACCTATGTTACATGGTGATACTTTGGATTCAGGTACGGCGACGTTGAACAGAAAGACGTGCTGTGTAAAAGTTAAAGTCGCCACGTCCCGCGGCAACACGACCAATCTATATGAGCACTTGAGACGGGACGTGGCGACTTTAACTTTAAAACCTTAACACAGCTCGTCTTTCTGTCCAACGTCGCCGTACCTGAAAGACGTGCTGTGTAAAAGTTTAACGTTAAAAGTTAAAGTCGCCACGTCCCGTGGCAACACGACCAATCTATATCAACACTTGAGACAGCACAGCACAGGGAAAAGTAGGAAGAGTGCATGCGAGAGAAAGCCGAGCCGTGTAACGTTAAAGACAATGAGACAACTGAAAGCCACCAGAGCCTCATACAACAACATCCAAGCACAGTTAAGCAAACATTTGTAAGTGTCACAGGGAAATCATGGACTCCATAACAAATGAAAAATTGAGCAATTTTGCTCGGGTTCAGCCCACTTGCTGCTGTGTTGTGCTATGGCGCTGGAATTTGTCATTTACGTGACAACGCCTGAATGCAACATATGCTCGCTCCACTGTGTGTACAGTTCCATGCTGGCTGTTGTGTGAGCAGCGTGTTTGACTGTGCTCAGTCTGTTGATGGTCATTGACACACCATAACACACGTCTGTCCATGTAGGGGAAACACTGAATCAAACAAAAAGACTATTGTAATCGCAATCGCAAATCGCGATATTGTTCACCATAATCGCAATCGCACATTTTTATCAAATCGTGCAGCACTACCGATTGTGTCATCCACACCGGCTGCACCGTGCAGCTCCGTGGCTGACTTGCGCCCTGCAGCAATCGTTTCGGCGTCTGGTCTATTTTCTGCACGAGCCACGAGTGAATGTGTCAAGCCGGGTGACGGAGACAACAGATGGGAGCAGAACTGCTTGTCGACCAGCGTGGAGAAATGCATGTCTGATGTGAACGGAAGTGCTCCGGCTCGCGCGAGAATTTCGGTGCTTTGCGCTTCGCAGCACTTCCGCGGGCGGTGTGGCCTTATGCAGTGCGTTCAGTGCAGTGGCCCAGGCCAACGCCCACTCACAAAGAGGACAGCTGCGGTGGTCTTTTTTTTTTCTCCACAATCGAATATCAATTTTCACATTCAAAGATCCATTTTTTTTTCAAATTTGAATTTAAATTCAAATTTAGAATATTCGTTGACAGCCCTATTACAAAGTGCATGAGTGGGAATGCATTCCTAAAAGTCTCTAAATTAACTCAATATCTCATAAGAAATAAATCTAAAATGTCAATGAATTAAATCATATTCCTGACATGAAAAACGGAGTGAAATTTGGGGTACTGATTATCTCTCCTCTTTTCTCTTTTCTCCTCTCTCCTCCCTTTTCCTGTGTTCTTTTCTCTCTCCTCCCCTCTCATTTCTCCTCTTCTTTCCTCTCCCCTCCTCTTTCTTCCTCCTCTCCTTGATTCTCTCTTCTCTGCTCTCCTCTCCCATTTTCTCTATTCTCCTCTGTCCTCTCATCTCTCCTCTGCTCTCCTCTCCTTGTTTCTCTCTTCTCCTCTGCTCTCCTCTCCCATTTTCTCTCTTCTCTTCTGTCCTCTCATCTCTGCGTGCTACATGCATCTGTATTATTCAGTGTTTCCAACAATGAGAGACAGGAAATAAAGTTCAGGAATAACTAGGGTTCTGCATAAGGTCCATAAGGCCTGATTTACTACAGGTTGTTTGTGCGTGTAAAAACGAGTGCAGACTTCAGCTGTTATCGGTACTGTGGAACAAGAATATTTTCAGAATCAGAAAAATTTATTTCAAACTGAATATTCAGAAGACACCAAATTCCGCAGCAGACAGTACACAGTACTACAGCAGTTTGAAAAGGGGTTGGAATAAGCAAAGCTTATATGTTTCCAGACCCTAACAACACAAATGCATACACAAAAGAGACAAATAACAACATCATCATCATATAGGATGCACTCTCTCGTTCCTTGCTACCCCCTTTCCTCCTCAGTTGGCAGTCTCCTCATTTTTGTATGACTGAAAGACTCAATTTCTAAACTTCCTAAACTTTGTGAAATTATTTCAAATGTTTAGGATCGATAGGTATCGAAATATTGATATTTTTGACACTAGTCTATAACTTGAATAAAAAATAATGCTGTACTATGCACCTGAACATGGATTCACATATATTTTACAGGATATCAGCAGAGAGGCAGCTCAAGAGGACCAGGCTGAGCAAGTCCTGAGGATCTGTGTCTTCCACACAAGTGAAGAAGATGAAGGTGCATCCGACGCTGATGTGTCAATTGTTGTTGAAGGGACTGAGGTACTTCACAACTGTGGAAGTGTTGCAAAGGCCTGTCTCCTGCTCATGGGCATTATTTATGCCATGAACTTGAGTTACCCACCAAAAGTGAAGTACACTTTTGAAGTTGAATAATAAGCATGTCTTTTAAGATGCACTGAAAGTTCTTGAAGCATGTCAAATGTTTTTTTTGAGTTTAGGGATAAAAAAGGATCCAAAAGGCTATGTATACCAATTTGTTCTCCATTTTGCTCAAACTCTTAATACAGCTCGTAATTTGTCAATAACACCAGAATTCCCTTTTGTCTGTTAAACCGAAATCATCTTTTAGCTCCTGGAATGATCTTAAAGTGTCCACTCTATACAACTCACTGACTTTCTTGATATTTTTATCCAACCATGATTCCCACAGGATAGTTTTTTTTCCCTATTTGAATTGATGGATTATTCCAAATTGAAGAATATCCTTGTTTTTACTGAGAGAGATGCAACATCTTATGAGCTTTTATCCACATCTCTCTGGAATGCTCCAGGAGTGGGTGGGTATCTGTGTCTGGGATACTTGTATGTGACAATACCTTTATTGGCCCAAAGGGGGCAACGAGCTCATTTTCTATTTGCATCCATGCCAATTGTTTATCAGTTTGTTTATCCCAGTACTTAGCCAACTTTGTCACTTCAAATGATATTTCATACAATTCTACATTTGGTAATGCCAACCCCCCTAAATTCCTAGTTGTGTATAGTTTGCTTATGTTTATCCTGGGCTTCTTCCCATTCTGCAGAAAATCTCTAATTAGCTGATTAAACTGTTCATAAATTCCTGGGAGAATGCTGACTGGCACCATCATTTAAACATAATCAAACTGAGGTGCAACTACCATTTTAATTATGCTAATCTTTCCCCATAAACTCAGATTTATACATTTCCATTTATCTAAATTTGTTCTGATCTTTTGTAGTAAGGGCAACATATTAATTTGCATTACGCTGGCGAGAAGTTTTATGCCTAGAAATACCATTCCTGTGTTGAGCCACCTAAATTGCAATGAACTAATTACTCCCCGATGACAAGTTCTTGATACTGGCATTACCTCTGACTTACACCAGTTAATTTTATAACCAGATATTTTTGAATATTTTTCACATAAATTCAATAGTATGGGGACTGTAGAGGTAGGGTCTGTGGATAACCACAAAATGTCATTTGCATAGAGGAACAGCTACCAAACCAAAGACTCCAAAGCATTTAACAAAAACCCCCACTCCACCCGGTCAAAAGCCTTCTCCACATCTAGGGAGAAGGCAGCTATTGGAGTGTCGTCCTCTCTACTCAACCACATCAAGTGCAGCAATCTTCTGAGGTTATCAGAGGACGGCCTACCCCTTATAGATCCAACTTCATCTGGGTGTATAATCTCGTACTCATACTCGTACTTGTCGTCCTCCGCTTATCCGGGTCCGGGATGCGGGGGCAGCAGCCTCAGAAAAGAAGCCCAGACATACCTGTCCCCAGCCACATGCCCGAAACACCTCCCAAGGGAGGCGTCCGGAAGGCATCCTTACCAGATGCCCGAACCACCTCAACTGGCTCCTCTCAATGTGGAGGAGCAGCGGCTCTACTCTGAGTCCCTCCCGGATGTCCGAGCCCCTCACTCTATCTCTAAGGCTGAGCCCAGCCACCCTGCGGAGGAAACTCATTTCGGCCGCTTGTACTCTCGATCTCGTTCTTTCGGTCACTACCCAGAGCTCGTGACCATAGGTGAGGGTTGGAACGTAGATCGACCGGTAAATCAGGAGCTTCGCTTTCTGGCTAAGCTCCCTCTTCACCACAATGGACCGGTTAAGTGCCTGCATCACTGCTGACGCCGCCCCAATCCACCTGTCAATCTCCCGCTCCATCCTACCCTCACTCGTGAACAAGATCCCGAGATACTTAAACTCCTCCACCTGAGGCAGGACCTCCCACCCGACCTGTAGTGGGCAATCCACCCTTTTCCAGCTGAGGACCATGGCCTCAGACTTGGAGTTGCTGATTCTCATCCCAGCCGCTTCACACTTGGCTGCGAACCGTCCCAGCAAGAGTTAGAGGTTATTGTTCAATGGAGGTAGGAGGACCACGTCATCCGCAAAAAGCAGGGACAAGATCCTCCGGTCACCGACCCTGACACCCTCCACCACTCGGCTGCGCCTAGAAATTCTGTCCATGAAAGTTATGAACAGAACTGGTGACTAAGGGCAGCCCTGGCGGAGTCCAACTCTCACCGGGAACAGGTCCGACTTACTGCCGGCCACGCGAACCACACTGGCGCTCCTTCGGTAGAGGGACTGGATGGCCCTTCGCAAGGGGCCTCCAACCCCATACTCCCGGAGCATCCCCCACAGGATGCCCCTGGGGACACGGTCGTAAGCCTTCTCCAAATCCACAAAACACATGTGGACTGGTTGGGTCAAACGGGTCCCTTCCTTTTTTGAGGATCACTGAAATCACTGTTTGATTGAATGTATTAGGCAGCTGACCCAATAACATAGCCTCAGAACTACCCTGTGTTAAAATAGGTGCCAGTATGTCAACATAGGTCTTATAATATCCCACAGAAAAACCATCCAAACCAGGAGCCTTTCCTGATTTCATTAATTTAATGGCTTGCCTAACTTCATCCTCTGTAATCAGGGCATCCAGAATTGCTACTTGGTTAGTGGACAGCTTGGGGAGATCAATTTCTGAGAACCATGTCTCCATTTTTTCCCTATTAACAGGAGTATCTGAAGTACATAAATGTGAGTAAAAATTTGTAAAGACCTGGGGCCTCATTTATAAAAGAGTGCTTAGGATTCATACTAAAAGTTGATGTGCGCCCAAAAGCTGAAAATGGCGTGCGCCAAAAAATAATCTGATTCATAAAACCGTGCGCACGCACACTTGCACGCAATGTTCTCACTATAAATCACAGACCTCCTGGAGTTGTGCGCACCCAGATCTGCCTCATATTCCGCCCTCTACACGCCCTAGTTCAACCATAAATGGTCATGCAAATGACCTCATGAATGCGATCTGCATATAAATAAGCCGGTATGCGAGTGTTCTCTCATTTTGAGTCACGGCGACAGGTGTGAGAAACGAACCAAAAAAACGGAATTTCTCCGAGACTGAGCTAGAGACCCTTGGGAGGTGGAGGACTGAAGAAAGATTTTATTTGGTGGCCACAGCAACGGGATCACTAATAAAAGAAAGCGAAAAAAAGTGGCAACACATCAGTGCTGCTGATGCTGTCAGCTGTGTCTGTGGGACTGCACGGACAGTGACAGAACAAAAAAAAGTGGTCTGATCTAAAGGCAGACCAAATATTTCTACTCCTTTACCAACATGTAGTTAACGTGTTGCTTTTAAATTTGAGGATGTTTGACATTGATGTGTGACATAATCACATTTATTAAAGGTGGAGGCAAAAAGGAGTATGTGCCAATGCCATCTTGCGCAATTACGCACAAGGGTCATCGCAGTATTTATATGTTTATGGTAATTAGTCTGATCAGACACCCAGCCTGAATTACAGCATGAACCAGTGGTATCCCAAAATACAACGTGTAATTTGAAATACAATTCAAAGATGAAAGTGTAATAGGCGAACACGTTTCTTCATGCTGGTTTTGTCATGAACAGCAAATGTCTAAGTAGGGCTGATGAAATGAGTGTAACGGTTGTGCTTAATGGCTGTATTCCGAGACATGATAAATGCACTGGAAATATTTAGCTAAATAAATAAATATATTCCATGCAGTCGTGCCATCCTCTCCCCCTCCTGCGTTCACAGAGTGGACAATGAGACATTAGAGGCAGTGCGGATTGAATACATATTTATAAATAATTTCAATTCAGGATTTGAGTTGGATTTTACAACGTTTTTATGAAACAATTATCACTCACTCCAAGCGCAAAATAAGGCCGCTGGATTTAATTTCAAGGATAACGTGGATCTAAGGTGAATATAGCATGACATTAAATTTGTGTGAGACATCAATAAAAATCTGATTCCACTTTTCCACCTCGCCGTCTGTGTTGCCACTTCCCAGTGTCTCCAAAATGTGCGCATGCATGACTCAGAGTTTGCTTACAGGCGCGCACATTCTCCTGCCAAGTTTATTTTTATAAATCACAACCTTTGCGTGGGAAGTGGCGTACGCCACTTTTAAGCCCAGTTTTGTGCGTAAGCAAGCTTTATAAATGAGGCCCCTGGTTAATTTCCTGAGGTGTAGTTACCATCTGTCCAGATTCAGTTTTAATACCCGATATAACGTGCATAGCTTCCTTTTGCTTTAACTGTCTCGCCAACAATTTTCCTGATTTTTCTCCGCTTTAATAAAAATTTGTTTTGAGCCTAAATATGGTGAACTCAGCCCTCTTGTTGTAGATCTCATTCAGTTCATATTTAGTATTACATATTTGCTTTAATAAGGCCTCTTTATAATTCTCACATAATGCCTTTTCTTTTTAACTCAATTTCTAATTTGCTAAGTTTCTCCTTATTTTCTTTCTTCAGTTTTGATGTATGAGCAATAATTTTACCCCTTATAAATGCCTTGGAGGCCTCCCAGACAGTGCCTATCCTTTCAGTAGATCCAACATTTAATTGGGGAAAAAAAAAAGTTCTTCTGATAATGACTGCTTAAATGTTGGATCCTGAAACAGAGAAGTATTTAGTCTCCACCTACTACTTCTTGCTCTTTGGATGTCTGTAGATAAACACAACTCAACCGTTCCGTGATCCATCAGTGATATCACTCCTATCCTACTATCAATAATGGTTTCGGTTATATTCTAGAATATTAACAAATAATCTAATTTCAAATGTGTTTTATGGTTATGTGAGTAGAAAGTGTATTCCTGCTCTCTAGGATTTGTCAACCTCCAGGCGTCCAACAGGCCCAGGTCTTTCATGACCTGATAATATTGCAAGTCTATCTTTTGGAACTTTTCTATGTATGAGTATGACGGCCTATCCAATATAGCATCCTGAATTTGATTAAAGTCCCCACCCAGTATGATGTGCCCATCCTCAGCAGCTCCAATGATTTTATTGACTTTATGGAAAAAATCTGCATCCTCCTGGTTCGGAGCATATTACAAAGGTTTATCCTCACTCCATTAATGATTGTCTCCAAACAGATAATCCTCCCCTCATTATCCTTGTGCTCTTTCAACAGTACAAAATTTAATTTCTTACGCCCAAGTATTGCCACCCTTCTTTTCCTATTATTAAATGAACTACTAAAAACTTCGCCAACCCAATCTCTTTTAAACTTTGAAGTTTCTGAATTTGTCATGTGTGTTTCTTGTATAAAGGCAACATCTGCTTGTTGCGACCTCAAATAGAGCAGACACTTCTTTAGTTTAACAGGACTCTGAGCACCATTGACATTCCATGAAATCACTCTTAAATATCTATTCATATTTTTGGTACACCCATAAGTGGTAGGTCAACTGATTCCACACACTGATTCCTCCTGCAGCTTTTAGTGTTATGTGCTTCTTTCTTCAATCAATCAATTCAATCAATTTTATTTATAAAGCCCAATATCACAAATCACAGTTTGCCTCACAGGGCTTTACAGCATACGACATCCCTCTGGCCTTATGACCCTTGCAGCGGATAAGGAAAAACTCCCCCAAAAAAACCCTTTAACGGGGAAAAAAAACGGTAGAAACCTCAGGAAGAGCAACTGAGAAGGGATCCCTCTTCCAGGACGGACAAACGTGCAATAGATGCCGTACAGAACAGATCAGCATAATAAATTAACAGTAATCCATATGACACAATGAGACAGAGAGAGGGAGAGAGAGAGATGCAGGTAATGACAGTAGCTTACAACAACATTATTGAAAGTAATAATATTATAGTTATAGTTCTGGCTACTGTGGTACAATATGTTGAAAGTATGTATTAATGTCTGGCAGTATACATGTGTGACAATAGTCATATGTGTATAATAACAGTAGAAGTATGACTAATGACTAATGATAGCAGCAGGAGGCATCTGGCAGGACCACGGCAGCAGCACAACCACACACGTCACGCTGTCCAGGCACCGCTGCGATATGAGTTAATCTGAGAGACAGTGGAGCACAAAGGCTCCAGAGAAGAAGCCGAGTTAGTGACATCCAGAATGGCTGAGTTAGGAAGATGCAGTAATAGAATACGAGAGAGAGAGAGAGAGAGAGAGAGAGAGAGAAGGAGAGAAGATGGCTGGTGTATTATAGGGGGTCCTCCGGCAGACTAGGCCTAAGTCAGTCTAACTAGGGGCTGGTACAGGGCAAGCCTGAGCCAGCCCTAACTATAAGCTTTATCAAAGAGGAAAGTCTTAAGTCTAGTCTTAAATGTGGAGACGGTGTCTGCCTCCTGGACCGTAACAGGAAGATGATTCCACAGGAGAGGAGCCTAATAGCTGAAGGCTCTGGCTCCTGATCTACTTTTGGAGACTTTAGGGACCACGAGTAACCCTGCGTTCTCAGAGCGCAGTGTTCTGGTGGGATAATATGGCACTATGAGCTCTCTAAGATATGACGGAGCTTGACCATTTAGAGCTTTATAAGTTAACAATAGGATTTTAAATTCAATTCTGGATTTTACAGGGAGCCAGTGCAGCGAAGCTAAAACAGGAGAAATATGATGTTGTTTCTTAGTTCCTGTTAGTACACGTGCTGCTGCATTCTGAATTAGCTGGAGAGTTTTTAAGGACTTACTAGAGCTACCTGATAATAGAGAGTTACAGTAATCTAGCCTAGAGGTAACAAAAGTGTGGACCAATTTTTCTGCATCTTTTCGGGTCAGGATAGGCCTAATTTTCGCAATATCATGCCGATGAAAAAATGCAGTCCATGAGGTTTGTTTCAAATGAGAATTAAAAGACAAATCTTGATCAAATATTACTCCGAGGTTTCTTACGGTAGTGCTAGAGGCCAGAGCAATGCCATCTAGGGAAACTATGTCATCAGATAAAGAGTCTCTGAGTTGTTTGGGGCCAAGAACAATAACTTCAGTTTTGTCTGAATTTAACATCAGGAAATTGGTGCTCATCCAAGTTTTTATGTCTTTAAGGCAGTTATGGAGTTTAGTTAATTGATTACTTTCTTCTGGCTTCATCGATAAATACAACTGAGTATCATCCGCATAACAATGGAAATTCATAGAGTGACTTCTAATGATGTTACCTAAAGGAAACATATATAGAGTAAATAGGATTGGTCCGAGCACAGAACCTTGCGGAACTCCAAAACAAACTTTGGTGCGTAAGGATGATTCATTATGAACATCAACAAACTGAAAACAATCAGATAAATATGATTTAAACCAGCTCAGTGCAGAACCTTTTAGGCCAATTAAGTGATCCAGTCTCTGCAGTAGAATTTGATGGTCAATTGTGTCAAATGCCGCACTAAGATCTAATAAAACAAGTACAGAAACAAGTGTTTGCTCCTCTGAGAACCGTCACCTTATCGTGGTGGAGGAGTTTGAGCGCCCTAATGACCCTAGGAGCTATGCTGTCGGGGGCATTTTGCCCCTGGTAGGGTTTCCCATGGCAGATTGGTTCTGGGCGAAGGGTCAGACGAAGAACAGTTCAAAAGACCCTTCATGATGGATACAAACAAGGACACGTGTACCCGGCCCGGAAGGTTACCGGGGCCCTGCCCTGGAGCCAGGCCTGGGGTTGGGGCCCGTGGGCGAGCGCCTGGTGGTTGGGCCTTCGCCCATGGGGTCCGGCCGGGCCCAGCCCGAACCGGCTACATGGGCTCGTCCCCCTGCAGGCTCACCACCTGCAGAGGGATCCAGAAGGGTTTGGTGCAATGTGGATTGGGCAGCAGACCAAGGCGGGGGCCTTGGCGGTCCGATCCTCGGTTACAGAAGTTGGCTCTTGGGACATGGAATGTCACCTCTCTGGCGGGGAAGGAGCCGGAGCTTGTGGGAGAGGTTGAGCGCTACCGGCTGATTATAGTCAGCCTCACCTTGACACATAGTTCCGGCTCTAGAACCCTAGTCCTTGAGAGGGGTTGGACTCTCTCCTTCGCTGGAGTTGCTCCGGGTGAGAGGCGGAGGGCTGGGGTGGGCTTTCTGATAGCCCCCAGACTCACTGCCTGTATGTTGGGGTTTACCCCAGTAGACGAAAGGGTTGCTTCCCTGCGCCTTCGGGTCGGGGAACGGGTCCTGACTGTTGTCTGTGCTTATGCACCGAACAACAGTTCAGAGTACCCACCCTTTTTGGAGTCCCTGGGATGGGTGCTGGACAGTGCCCCGACCGGGGACTCCATTGTTCTGCTGGGGGACTTCAACACTCATGTGGACAATGACAGCGGGACCTGGAGGGCCGTGATTGGGAGGAACGGCTTGCCCGATCTGAACCCGAGTGGTGTTCAGTTATTGGACTTCTGTGCGGGTCGCAGTTTGGCCATAACTAACACCATGTTCAAACATAAGGATGTCTATCGGTGCACGTGGCACCAGGACAGCCTAGGTCGCAGGTCAATGATTGACTTTGTAGTCGTATCATCTGACCTGCGGCCATATGTTCTGGACACGCGGGTGAAGAGAGGAGCAGAGCTGTCAACTGATCACCACCTGGTGGTGGCTTGGATCAGATGGTGGGGGAAGACGCCGCGCAGACCTGGCAGGCCCAAACGAACAATGAGGGTCTGCTGGGAACGCCTGGCGGAAGAACCTGTCCAGATGATCTTCAACTCCCACCTCCGGGAGAGCTTCGACCGCGTCCCGAGGGCAGAGGGAGACATTGAGTCGGAATGGGCCTTGTTCCGCTCTGCCATTGTCGAGGCGGCAGTTGCGAGCTGTGGCCGCAAGGCTGCTGGGGCCAGTCGCGGCGGTAATCCCCAAACCCGCTGGTGGACACCAGAGGTGAGGGGAGCCGTCAGGCTGAAGAAGGAGGCCTACAGGGCATGGTTGGTCTGTGGGTCTCTGGAAGCAGTTGACGGGTACCGGCGGGCCAAGCGGAGCGCAGCGGTGGCAGTCGTTGAGGCAAAAACTCGGGCGTGGGAGGAGTTCGGTGAGGCCATGGAGGAAGATTATCGATCGGCTCCAAAGAGGTTCTGGCAAACCGCCCGGCGCCTCAGGGGGGAAAGGCGGCAACTTGCTCACACTGTTTACAGTGGGGGCGGGGAGCTGCTGACGTCAACTGGGGACATTGTCGGGCGGTGGAAGGAATACTTTGAGGAGCTCCTCAATCCCACCAACACGTATTCCAGTGAGGAAACAGAGACGGGGGTCTCGGGGGTGAGTCGTCCAATTTCTGGGGCAGAAGTTGCTGAGGTAGTGAAACAACTCCGAGGCGGCGGAGCCCCGGGGGTGGATGAGATTCGTCCTGGATATCTCAAGGCTCTGGATGTTGTAGGGCTGTCCTGGTTGACACGCCTCTGCAACATTGCGTGGACATCGGGGGCAGTGCCTCTGGAGTGGCAGACCAGGGTGGTGGTCCCCATTTTCAAGAAAGGGGGTGTTCCAACTACAGGGGGATCACACTCCTCAGCCTACCCGGTAAGGTCTACTCCAGGGTGCTGGAGAAGAGGGTCCGGTCAATAGTTGAACCTCAGATTGAGGAGGAGCAATGTGGTTTTCGTCCCGGACGCGGAACCGTGGACCAGCTCTTTACCCTCGCCAGGGTGCTGGAGGGGGCATGGGAGTTTGCCCAACCAGTCCACATGTGTTTTGTGGATTTGGAGAAGGCTTACGACCGTGTCCCCAGGGGCATCCTGTGGGGGGTGCTCCAGGAGTATGGGGTTGGTGGCCCCTTGCTAAGGGCCATCCAGTCCCTGTACCGAAGGAGCATGAGTCTGGTTCGCGTGGCTGGCAGTAAGTCGGACCTGTTCCCGGTGAGGGTTGGACTCCGCCAGGGCTGCCCTTTGTCACTGGTTCTGTTCATAACTTTTATGGACAGAATTTCTAGGCGCAGCCGAGTGGTGAAGGGTGTCAGGTTCAGTGACGGGAGGATCTTGTCCCTGCTTTTTGCGGATGACGTGGTCCTCCTAGCTCCATCGAACAGTGACCTCTAGCTCTCGCTGGGGCGGTTTGCAGCCGAGTGTGAAGCGGCTGGGATGAGAATCAGCACCTCCAAGTCTGAGGCCATGGTCCTCAGCCGGAAAAGGGTGGATTGCCCACTCCAGGTCAGGGGGGAGGTCCTGCCTCAGGTGGAGGAGTTTAAGTATCTCGGGATCTTGTTCACGAGTGAGGGTAGGATGGAGCGGGAGATTGACAGGCGGATTGGGGCGGCGTCAGCAGTGATGCAGGCGCTTAACCGGTCCGTTGTGGTGAAGAGGGAGCTTAGCCAGAAAGCGAAGCTCTCAATTTACCGGTCGATCTACGTTCCAACCCTCACCTATGGTCACGAGCTCTGGGTAGTGACCGAAAGAATGAGATTGCGAGTACAAGCGGCCGAAATGAGTTTCCTCCGCAGGGTGGCTGGGCTCAGCCTTAGGGATAGGGTGAGGAGCTCAGACATCCGGGAGGGACTCAGAGTAGAGCCGCTGCTCCTCCACATTGAGAGGAGCCAGTTGAGGTGGTTCGGGCATCTGGTAAGGATGCCTTCCGGACGCCTCCCTTGGGAGGTGTTTCGGGCATGTCCAACCGGGAGGAGACCTCGGGGCCGCCCCAGAACACGCTGGAGGGACTACATCACCCGGGCTGGCCTGGGAACGCCTCGGGGTTCCCGCGGAAGAGCTGACAGAAGTGGCTGGGGAGAGGACTGTCTGGGCTTCTTTGCTGAGGCTACTGCCCCCGCGACCCGGACCCGGATAAGCGGAGGACGATGAGTACGGACGAGTACGAGAGACAAGTCCTTTGTCTGAAGCAATCAGAAGGTCATTTGTAATTTTAACTAGTGCTGTCTCAGTGCTATGATGCACTCTAAATCCTGACTGAAATTCCTCAAATAAATTATTATCATGGAGAAAATCACACAGCTGGTCTGCGACTACTTTCTCAAGGATCTTTGACATATAGGAAAGATTAGATATTGGTCTATTGTTGGCTAACCCCTCTAGATCTAGGGTGGGCTTTTTTAGTAGAGGTTTAATAACAGCTACCTTAAAAGACTGTGGTACATAGCCTGTTAATAAGGATATCTTGATCATATCTAATATATGAGTGTTAACTAAAGGAAAGACCTCCTTAAGTAGCTTAGTTGGGATGGGGTCTAAGAGACACGTTGATGATTTAGATGAAGAAATCACTGCAGTCAGTTCTTGAAGAGAAATTGGGGAGAAGCAATCTAAATATATATTAGGTTTTACAGCTGTGTTTGAGGTTAGATAGGTACTATCTGAGGACAGGAGGTCATGAATTTTGCCTCTAATAGTTAGAATTTTGTCATTAAAAAAGCTCATAAAATCATTACTGCTAAGGGCTAAAGGAATACAAGGCTCAATAGAGCTTTGACTCTCAGTCAGCCTGGCTACAGTGCTGAAAAGAATCCTGGGGTTGTTCTTATTGTCTTCTATTAATGCTGAGTAATAGTTTGCTCTGGCATTGCAGAGGCCCCTCTTATAAGTTTTGAGACTGTCTGTCCAGATTAAACGAGATTCTTCCAGTTTGGTTAATCGCCAGTTCCTTTCAAATTTTCGCGATATTTGTTTTAACTTACGGGTTTGAGAGTTATACCAAGGAGCAAACTTTCTTTGCTTTTTTAACTTCTTTTTAAGAGGAGCTACAGAGTCAAGTGTTGTTCGCAGCAAGCCTACGGCACTATCGACAAAATGATCAAAGTCGGTACAGGAAACCTCTGTTACTGAGGGACTTGGTATTGAATTTAATGACGGAGTAATCTTTTCCTTAAATTTTGCGACAGCACTATCTGATAAACATCTAGTATAGTAACTGTTGCTGAGTGGCGTGTAATCGAGTAAAGAGAAATCAAAAGTAATCAGATAATGATCCGATAGCAAGGGATTCTGTGGAAAGACTATTAGGTTATCAATTTCAATTCCATACGTCAGAACTAGATCGAGGGTATGGTTAAAACAGTGAGTGGGTTCATGTACACCCTGACTGAAGCCAATGGAGTCTAATAATGAGATAAACGCGGTAGCCAGGGAGTCATTATCAACGTCGACATGAATGTTAAAATCGCCTACAATAATAACTTTATCTGATTTAAGAACTAGACTGGATAAAAACTCTGAGAATTCAGATACAAATTCAGAATATGGGCCAGGAGCACGGGACACTATAACAAATAAAAGTGGCTGCGAGGTTTTACAGGTTGGATGTAAAAGACTAAGAACAAGGCTTTCAAATGAATTATAATCTAGTTTAGGTTTAGGGCTGATTAACAGGCTAGACTTAAAAATGGCTGCAACTCCCCCTCCTCGGCCGCTGGCTCGAGGAATGTGGGTATTATTTCTTTCACAAAGACCTCTGAACTCCTGGGATAAAGATGGGATAAAGAAAATATCCAAACCCAAATTTTCCCAGTTCCACACTCCCGTGAACAACGGGAAGGACCCCTCCCCCCCCCCCCATCAGGTCCATGAGGCGCTTGCAGTGGTTGCCCGAGACACCTCCCTTGCCCCAATTTTGACATGTAAGTGCTAGTATATCCAACTTTGCTTATTCATGAGAGTTTCCTATATCTATGGCATATACACCACGAACCACACAAGGCACTGTGAAAAAAAAATTAAAATAAAATAAAATAAAAAGCACTAATAATAATGAAATATATGAAGAACGTTCAGAAGATGACATAGGATGCTAATGGTGGCAAATATATTCTTCTAAGTTCTCTGAGCTCCTTCCTCCAATGCACATTATCAGTACTTATACCTGTTCAGACTTCTCCCAGAGTCATGTTCATAAAGCATGTTGTTAATGAAATTACATTTTATCAAACCAAAAAATGCAGATGTAAATTACTAGTGCTGCACGATTAATCTAATCGCAATCGCAATTGCGATGTGAGGCTGTGCGATTACATAACCGCTAGGCTCACCAGACCTTTCTCAACAAAAGAAAGGTCTGGCTGGGCCGACTCTCACTTAAGATTGAAGAAAAAAATGCCCCGGCTGCTTGTATTTCTTTCAACCAATCACAATCGTTCTTGGCGGTGGTTGCCACAGCAACGGTGCGCTTGCAAAAATATTGCCGGGGGGAAACAAGTTTTGGTGTAACACATCGCCTACAGGATGCGAACCATGGCAGAAAAATGGCTACATCCCCGCAAGATCAAACATCGCAAAAGTTAGTAAAGGACGTGTTGAAAACTGCAACCGGAGGTGGTAGGGTGGGACTTCAGCGGGTGGCTCGTTCCGCCCAATGAGAGGCTGATCTTTGCAGCGAACTTCCACCCACTCAGACTACATAACCGCATAAAAGGCTGCGATTTGCGATTTAATGTAGGCTAAATAAATGCTAACGTGTGTGCCTGTGAATGTGACTGCCTCTCCTGTAGTGTGTGGAGTTTGTTGACATCACGCCCACAAGCTGTCCTGGTGCGTGCAGCCGGCGTGACCAACACAGACGCTGAAGAGGAGCATGAGCTCGACCATGAACAGCCTGAGTTGGTGGCGAAAAAACGTCTGTTACATGATACTTTGGATTCAGGTACGGCGACGTTGAACAGAAAGACGTGCTGTGTAAAAGTTTAAAAGTTAAAGTCGCCACGTCCCGCGACAACACGACCAATCTATATCAACACTTGAGACATCACAGGGAGAAGTAGGAAGAGTGCATCCTAGAGAAAGCCGAGCCGTGTAACGTTAAAGACAATGAGACAACTGAAAGCAGCCAGAGCCTCATAAAACAACATCCAAGCACAGTTAAGCAAACATTTGTAAGTGTCACAGGGAAATCATGGACTCCATAACAAATGAAAAATTGAGCAATTTTGATCGGTTTCAGCCCACTTGACATGCTGCTGTGTTGTGCTATGGCGCTGGAATTTGTCATTTATGTGACAACGCCTGAATGCAGTATATGCTCGCTCCGCTGTGTGTACAGTTTTGTGCTGTGCTGCTGTGTGAGCAGCGTGTTTGACTGTGCTCAGTCTGTTGATGGTCATTGACACACTGTCTGTCCATAACAATAACTATGTCAGGTCAGTGCCCCCCTAATATAATGTAGGGGAAACACTGAATCAAGCAGAAAGACTCATGATACCATTTATTTATTACATTTTATTGTAATTATATTGTAATCGCAATCGCAATCACAAATCGCGATATTGTCCACCATAATCGCAATCGCACATTTTTACCAAATCGTGCAGCACTATAAATTACACCTAAATCCTATATCCTCACATACACAAAACTAGTCCTTTGTGAGGTACTATATCTTAATCCAGTTTCCCCGTTAAAGGTTTTTTTGGGGGAGTTTTTCCTTATCCGCTGCGAGAGTCCAAAGGACAGAGGGATGTCGTATGTTGTAAAGCCCTCTGAGGCAAATTGTGATTTGTGATATTGGGCTTATAAATAAAATTGATTGACTGATTGATTGAATCCAAGATTAGAAACTTAAAACAGTCTCTGGGAAATATAAACATATGTGAAGGAGGCCGGGGCTGTCCAGATGATAATAAGAATTATGCCACTAACATTATTAATTGTTCAGTGTTCACCACCCCGTCAGAATGAGTGCCTTTGTGTCACGTTATAATATTTCACTCTAACCGTGCAGTGGATATGCTTACTCCGGGTTTTTTGTGGACTCCTTGGTAATGAACTCTAGTGCTTTACGATGGTCCTCAAAACTCATCCTCTTCCCTTTCCATGAAAACCGTAGTACAGCGGGGAAGGCCAGCGTGAAGCGAATATCCATCTCATGTAGTTTCCTCCGTTATTCGGTGAACTTCTTCCTCCTGTTGGCCACATCCTTAGTCACGTCTGGGAAGAAGGAAATCCTCTTGCCTTGCCACTTTATTTCTGATTTATTTTTGTAGCTCTCTTTGACTGCCACCATCATCCGTTCGCGTTCCAGGAATGTTTGAAATCTCATAATGATAGGTCTCAGAGGACGGTCCTCATCTGGTATGGGTTCCAGCGACCGGTGCACTCGCTGAAGTTCATTTTCAGCCAGCTCCACTCCGAGCACTTCTGCGACCAGCTGCCTGACATATTCCTGTGGCTTACCCTCTTCCAGTCGTTCCTTAACTCCGACAAGTCGCAGATTGAGTCGTCTATCCCGGTTCGCTGCATCTTGTACGGCTGTCTCTAGCTCGTCACATTGTTTCGATCTCTTCTGCAGTTCGGCCTTCAAACGTCCATTCTCGATCTCAAGCTCCATCAGCCGCCCGTCCGTCTGCTCCAACCTTTCAAATATAGGGGCGATATCCAAGCTAGCTTAAGCCTGTGATGTTTTTACTGAGGAAACATCCTCTTGTAGCTCCCTAAGAATATTGCTGAACTGTGACATCTATTTCATTGTTTTTTTCCAGAGTTGCCTGAAGTTCTGCGAGAGCATTTGTTGCCATAGCTGAGACTTTCGGGTTTGGGTCGGGCGGTGTGGCATCTTTCGGTGTCTTTCCGCAAGCCATGCTAACATAGTTGATCCCTTGCTTAGCTGTTCCCAGTCTTCGAGCTTAAGGCAGCCATATGGAGGGACGACTATCTCCAAGAATGATGGCAAAGTGACTTACCTAAGCATATAACCACTTTTACTCTGGAAAATTTGGCGTTTAACTGTCGAATTCGAGGGGGAAAGGCAATCTGTCGGGAGCTGTGTCCTAGGCGACCATCTTGGCTGGCGGTCCCACTGGACGCGGCTATTTGACCATTTCTGACTACTTTTGATTCTGCCTTTAAATTTCACCTTAAAACCTATTTACCTTGCCTTGTTTAGTGTCATTTTCTTTCAGCACAACCTCACCTGTGTGACTTCACACTTATTTTTTCATTTTGTCATACTGTATTAACACATTGGACCTAAAATCACACAAAAAACACCACCAATAGGAAAGGGGGTGTCATGTTTTTTTTGTTTTTTGCTTGCAAGCAATTTCTGCTTGTGAGCACTTTCGTTAGAATAGCCAGTTTATACAGTTTGTTCCTGCACCAAACGCGCACCAAACGTGACGACAATATTCAGGAAAAAGCATGGCATAAATTATTTATCATAAGCAGGGGCGGCTGGCCAATAGAGGGCAATAGGGCCCCACCCCTCCTTGAGCCACGAAAAAAAAGAAAGATGATGATGATAAATGTATGATTATCATCATCATTATTGTCATATATACACACAATATATTAATTATTCTGATAATTTTCACTTGAAACAGCTCATCCTGCCTCTGAATATCCAATCAGACGCAGTGTGAAGTCACGTTCCGACCCTTTGGGGCGATATCAGCCTGGCTGAAAATCGCCCCGATTCACTTTCACAAGCCGTTTCTCAGTACTCAAGTTCAGCAGTTCGGACTTGTGGACTTGGCAAGTTCGGACTTGGCAAGTCCACGCGAGAGTCCGGACTTCCCAAGAACAGTAGGACGGGAGTACAGTCATTTTTGTTTTGGAACAGCAGTGAACTTGATGATATCACCACCTCCGCTCGCCTTGGCTGTTGTACTATGTTGTATACATGCATTTAGAATAAAACAATATAAACACAGCACAGCCCTGCGTCTTTTCATTGTCATTGTAAGAAATGAATATGTATATGTTTTTAATGTTTCAGCATATATAACTGACACACAAAAACATATAAATAGCTGAAATATTTTCATAAAATGTCTTTTAAAATCTTTTCCCCACAGCAGGCTTTTCATCATATTAAATCTGTATCCAATTCCCGCACCTGGCCTCTGATAATTATCAAAAGTCAGGTGCGGGGGGAAAGTTTGTGGAGAGCTGGTGGTTATTGTGATCGTGAGAATTGGCGAGATGGAAATCAAAAATCAATAACGGACATGGATCGGAGAAGGCGTCTTGGTACAATTATTGCAGCAGGATTGCTGTAACTGCAGGCTGAGGAGGAGGCTGTCCAGCTGAGGAGGCAGATCCGAGAAAGACAGCGGAGAATGAGGATGAGACGTACTATGCTTGCATGTGTCTACTGTTTGATATGTTTGTCCAGTTGTGGACAAAGTACCCAGAAAAAGTAGTAACATCACAACAAAGAACAAAAACTCAAACACAAGTAAATGTGCTGCATACCAAATCTGACTTGAGTAAAAGTATCTGGGTATTGTCAGCAAAATGTAGGCCTACTTCAAATGAAAAGTTAAAAGTATTCATTATGCAGAGTGACCCAATTTCAAGTGCTGTAATCATCATATACATGAATATGTATTGAGTATTAATTGATCAACGTAGGCTACATGTAAGCAGCATTTAAATCATGGTTGTCATGGTAGAACTAATTTTAACACCT
This sequence comes from Epinephelus lanceolatus, assembly GCF_041903045.1. Classification (NCBI taxonomy): domain Eukaryota; kingdom Metazoa; phylum Chordata; class Actinopteri; order Perciformes; family Serranidae; genus Epinephelus; species Epinephelus lanceolatus. Next base: position 1,066,593 of record NC_135745.1, on the reverse strand, counting down.
TTCACTAGTGTACTAGTCTAATCTATAACAACGCACATCAACTTGTAAATATGAAATTTACAACATATAAAAAAAACTATCTGAAAAGTAACTATAGCTATCTAATAAATGTAGCTTGAGTAGAATGTACAGTATTTCCCTCTAAGTATAAAGTAGCACAAAATGGAAATAACCCAAAGTACAAGTACAGTACAGTAGCTACTTGAGTAAATATACTTAGTTACTGTCCATCACTGCATTTGTCTCATCATTATGCTTTCTGTCTACATTTTTATGGAGACTTGACAGTTTAGTGACAGTACACCTAGAAAAAAACAAAAGCTGTTTAATATTGTATTAAGTCTAACATTTTATTCAAGTGTTGAGTTGTAGATTGTGGTGCTGTTGAACTGTACTGGATTATATTGACAGCAGTTTCTCATTTAGTCTATCCTCACCAATATAAATGGGATCAAACAGGTCAGATGTTGAGAGGAAAATTTTATTCAGCCACACTTCAGACATCAGGTATACAATTCATATCAGATAATCAATATTTAAAATGCTGTTGAATAAAAACTACAATAAATACAATTAATCTTTAAATACAATAAATGAATTACAATAAATTCTTAAATTAAAATCATTATTGAATGGTAAAAACACATAAATAAGCAAGAGAATACATATGAACCAAATGAAAAATGTTCCAATATTTAATAATATAATAATATATCTTATATACTGAGACTGAATGTTGCCCATTGGACATACCCCAAACGTATTACATTTCATATTAAACCACTACAGAGATATCAGCGACAAGTTTTAAAGGACTACCCGAGAGAGGCTGCTCTCGGTGGGGCAGCCTGAGCGCTCGTACACGTTTATTATCTATGAGCACTGACACTAATACATACTTTCAACATATTGTACCACAGTAGCCAGAACTATAACTATAATATTATTACTTTCAATAATGTTGTTGCAAGCTACTGTTATTACCTGCATCTCTCTCTCTGTCTCTCTCTCTGTCTCATTGTGTCATGCGGATTACTGTTAATTTATTATGCTGATCTGTTCTGTACGACATCTATTGCACGTCTGTCCATCCTGGAAGAGGGATCCCTCCTCAGTTGCTCTTCCTGAGGTTTCTATCGTTTTTTTCCCCGTTAAAGGGGTTTTTTTGGGGAGTTTTTCCTTATCCGCTGTGAGGGTCCAAAGGACAGAGGGATGTTGTATGCTGTAATGCCCTGTGAGGCAAATTGTGATTTGTGATATTGGGCTTTATAAATAAAATTGATTGATTGATTGATTGACACCGCTCTCATCTGGCCTGGACCTTACATTCAAGTGGGCTCTATATTAATACATCGACCACTGGTTTGAAGTTTAAACTACGCATGAAAACACTACGTTCAATGACAGAACAACAGTAACATATCTGTAATTACGACTTACAATTGTGCGCCTTTCCCTCACTTGCCATTTCCGATTATTGTTGCGAAATGCATGCTGGGATACCTGGCTGTCTGAAGTCTACACAAGTCTGCTCTGATGCATCCCCGGTAAAAGGGGAGTGGCAAGAGCACATCCGGGCTTTTGGAATGGATTGGCTAGGTGTGAACTTTGAATTGGAACAGTACTTGGGCTGTGACTGATGACGTGTCACAAGTCCACAAGAACACAATTCAGCACAAGAACGCATATTGAGAAACGGCTATAGACTTTCATGTAAAAGGCTTTTTTTATCTAAATGCAGGCACTCCAATAGAGACAGAGCGCATTGTGTCATCATCTGAAAGCCACGCCCCCAAAGGGAAAAGAGGCCTCACACTTTCCCCCTCCATTTCCAGCCTGTTGAGTTTTCCCTAAGTCAAAATGCCAAAAAGTTGCTGTGTGGTGGGCTGCGCGGCCAGTAAAAACCCAGATCATAGCTTTTATCAACTGCCGAGCAGAAAAACGGAACCTTGTAGAAGACAAAAATGGATACAGGCAATAAAACGTGAGGCTTCAACAGGGAAGAAATTGTAGGATCCTGACACTTGGTATGCCTAATTGCAGCAAACACTTTGTCAAACCCTCCAAATGTATTTTTTAGAGTAACAGTTAACTGTATTTATGTATGTTAAGCTAAAGCATTGACAGTATGAATGCAACTTCTGTTATAATTGTGCCCAGCGCTCCGCGATTCAAGCAGTCCATTCCAGCGGTCCGCTCTAGCACTTCTATCAATGTACCAGCATGTAGAGGCATGTCTCAAAACAACAACGTGTGCTGGTAGTAGGAACATGCTGACGGCTGAGCATGCCGAAATGCTCATCTTCTTAAAGAAGAATCTCCACATCATGTTTTTACCAAGACGAGCAAGGTAAGGAGAAGGGACACTGAGGTAGACCGGCAATATTAAGCTTATCTATATACCGTTGCCTCTCTGGTAGGCATAGCATATTAAAATAATCCTTTGCCATCTTATTATTAGCTAATTATTAGCTAGCTATAGCTAATAATTTTAGCTAGCTAGCAATTCAGTCATGGAGACTTGAAGGCGGGCCTCGTTTCCCCTTTTGGGGGCGTGGCTTTCAGACTATGACGCGTTGCCCTCTGTCTCTTTGCAATTTCTATGGGTTCCGGGAGACCTTTCATACAGCTTTGCACACACATTACTGTTGGATTACTCGCTAATGCAGGGTCGCACAGAAATGCCACACATGCCACATGAAAGCGCAGGACCAGCTTTCCAGTGATACCACACACATCATTGTGCTGTCATCCCATCACGCTATACATACAGATAAATTGTCTACAAAATAAAAACCTGGCGAATTTCTTTCCAATCCATTATACAGATTTTGTTATCAGTCACGTCTTGCGTGTGTTTCTCCCTGTCTATCCACATTTGTAGTCCAGCTTTCAAGATGCAAATATCTCCATATTGTCCAGTTGATACTCCATCAAACTTTGTATGACAAGACCAGCGCACTTCACCTTTGCGCACCCAGACAACTGTAGCCTAATTATGCATGCATGACAGGGCAGTAGTCACCATATACATTGAGGGGGACATGCCCCCCCACCAATGCCCAAAATGCCCCCCCAATATATAACTGAAACTGAAAAACAACAACAAAAAAATGTTCAGGTCAGGTCAAAGAGCAGTGATACTATGTGATGTGCATTGTATTAAGTTGTAGGGTATGCCTGCATTTATTTCTTTAATCAGAACACAAAATGAATTTCCACTTAGCTATAATAAATGACTCAGTGAATACCTTACTCAATTTTATTTGATCAATAGTAAAACAGGTCTCTGTTCACATTCAAAGGTATTTGTGTAGGCACACTGATGAAAATTAGTCTGTTGATCAATCAATCAATCAGTCAATCAATTTTATTTATAAAGCCCAATATCACAAATCACAATTTGCCTCACAGGGCTTTACAGCATACGACATCCCTCTGTGCTTATGACCCTCGCAGCGGATAAGGAAAAACTCCCCAGAAAAACCCCTTTAATGGGGAAAAACCCCTTTAACGTTGTTGATGACCACAGTGGATTGTTCAGTCATTGTAGAGCCAAATTAATTCAAATTTACCCATTGAACGGGTCACCTCAGCCATCATCACAACAATTGCCCCCCCTGCTGAGGCGTATTCAGTCCCAGCGTGAGGTCAGGGACTGCTCCGTGTTTTGCCTGACGGAGACGTGGCTTGATAGCAATGTACCGAACTGAGCTACTCAACCACAGGGGTTCTCCATGTTTCACTCCGACCGACTGAGAGAGAGCACCGATAAAAGTAAAGGAGGAGGTGTGTGTTTTCTTATTAACGAGAACTGGTGCACAGACACTGTTGTTATGGACAAAACTTGCACGGCCAATCTTGAATGTCTTGTTATTAAATGTCGCCCTTTTTATCTCCCTCAAAAGTTTTCAGCTGTTTTTATGTTAGCCGTGTATATTTATCCTCGTGCTGATGCCTCCTCTGCCCTAAATGAACTGGCTGACATAATTCATAAATATGAAAACTCCCACCCGAATGCTGTGATTCTTGCAGCTGGTGATTTTAATCATCACCAAACTACCACCAGCATGTAAAACATCACACTAGAGGTGATAAGACTTTGGACCATTTATACAGCAATATAAAGTCTGCTTATCGGTCCTTTTTAAGACCATCTTTTGGTAAATCTGATCACCTGTCCATTCTCCTTCTGCCCACTTATGTGCAGAGGAACAGATTAATTAAACCTACTGTTCACTCTGTACAGTGCTGGTCCAAAGATGCTGAAACACAGCTTCAGAGATGTTTTGATGCTACAGATTGGACTGTTTTTAAATCAGAGGATCTGGATCAATACTGCAATGCTGTTACTGGATATATCAACTTCTGTATCGATATGTGTGTCCCACGTAAGGTGGTGAAACAGTATTCCAGCCAGAAACCCTGGCTTAATTCTGATGTCAGACTCAAATTAAAGGAACGTGCCACGGCTTTTAAATCTGGAGATGCTACCAGCTACAAGCTGGCCAAATATTCACTGGAGCGGTCTATAAAAGCTGCTAAGCGTGCCTATGGAGAGCGAATTGAGGGTCATTTCAGGGAGAATGACCCCCGACGCATGTGGCAGGGTTTGAACACTGTTACCTCTTATAAACCCAGAGGCCACGCCACTGCAGCTCCTGACCCTGCACTTCCAAATGAACTTAATCATTTCTACTCCAGATTTGATGTCATGATCACTGAGTCTCCTGTTTTTATCCCTTCTAATCTTAGTGACCAGGCCAGTTTCACTGTGTCAGTAGATGAGGTTCACAAGGTTCTGTCCAAAACTAGGATGAGGAAAGCCGCAGGTCCAGACGGCATCCCTCCTCGGGTTGCTAGGTTATGTTCTGAACAGCTTTCCCCTGTGCTCACGGACTTGTTCAATATGTCACTGGAGCTCCGCCTTGTTCCACGTAGCTTCAAGGAATCTATCATAATTCCAGTACCTAAAAGTCACCTGTGTCCTGTCTTAACGATTACAGGCCCATCGCTCTTACTTCTGTGTTAATGAAATGCCTGGAGCGGCTAGTACTGGATTATATTAAATGTCAGATTCCTGTTTCTGTTGATCCTCTGCAGTTCGCATATAGGAAAAATAGGTCTGTGGAGGATGCCATTTCTTTTGCTTTGAACTCTGTCTATGCACACTTGGATAAGGGAAACACCTATGTCAGAATGCTTTTTATTGACTATTGTTCTGCTTTTAACAGTATTATTCCTTCAAATCTCATTCATAAACTCCAGTGTCTTGGTTTGTGTGATGCTGTATGTGAATGGATTTTTAGCTTTTTAATCTCGAGACCTCAAAGAGTCAGAATCGGTGACTGTGTATCTGATGAACTTGTTTTAAGCACCGGCTCACCACAGGGCCGTATTCTCAGCCCTCTGCTGTTCTCTCTCTGTACGTACGACTGTACTGCCTCTCACCATAACAATCTGATCGTAAAGTATGCTGATGATACAACCGTCATTGTCCTGATAAACTCAATTGACGAGTCACACTACAGGTCTGAGGTAAAAAATTTAGTCAAGTGGAGTGAGAACAACAATCTAATCTTAAATGCTTCCAAAACAAAGGAAGTTGTTATTGACTTTGGCCGCAAGAATGAATCCCATCGTCAGTCCCTGACGAAGGCTTGTATGCCAAAACGCGTCAGAGTTTTTAAAGGTTTAAGATCTCTGTGTTGTTGAAATTAAACAAAATAATATGGAACCTATCTGCTTATTATGCTACTGATTTTAATTGGGATATATTTTGATGAACTGAATGACATTGCACGTCTCGAAGGCAGGGCTCATAGGAGACCACTGGACAAAGCTCTGCACGGAGCACGGGCAGTTCAGAAGCAATTAGGAATGAGTTAAAAGCAATTAACAAACGGACAAAGTGGGGTTTAAAACTGGATATATTGCTAGCAGATCTATTTTCTGGCCTGAAGTGCAGCCGTGACTGGTTCTGAATGTGGGCTTTAGCAGGCCGCCGCTCTCTCCTCTTCCTCGTCACCCCCACGCTCTGAATGTAGGCAGGGACTGTAACGCTATATGGTGTAAACCGCCCCCATCAGTTCCGGAAGAGCCATAGCACCGATTCTTACGCTGGTGTCGGTTCTTCCGGTTTTTCAAAAAATGAGTATCGACAGGTTTTTTTCATCATGGAATCGAAAGGTATCGCGAGTATCGGTTCTCATGACATCACTACTTTGGACACAAGTTGAAATGGAGACTGTGTCTTGCTGCTACGTCATCTTAAATCGGTCATGTGATTTGGACGCATCCACCAGAGGGTTAATAAATTATAATTCTGCTGGCTGGGCTTGGCCTGCAGGCCACCAGTTGATGAACACTGCCATATAAGGACATGCTGGCTACTCTCCTAATCCCCCCTACCTCAGCTCCAAGTACGAGCACCCTGACAAGGCTGTGGCTTGATACAACCTGTTCCTATTCCCAGGTTGTCAAATGCCAACGCTTTGTCCCTCAACATGTCATAGTAACATACAGGGCACCCTTTAACATCATTGTCTCAAAGTAATGCACAGCTTAAAGACATTGTAACATGTTGTATTATGGTTAATTTTGTAAGACAGTCACAGTTAGGTTTAGGCAACTACTTGGTTAGGTTTAGAAAAAAGATAATGCTTTGGGTTAACAAGTATTCAAAAGGTGCTCTTGACCAGTCTAACACTTTTCTGTCACCTGTGATGAGCAAAAATAAAACAAAATTAAAAAAAAAAAAAAAAAAAAAAAAAAAAAATTATTCCCAAAAATCAATGGGTACTATGTGGATAGGAGAAAATTAGTTCAAACATCACTTTTTGCATGAAGCCCGTTATTTGTAAATATTTGTCTGAACCTGTCAAACCCGGGTTGGGAATCCACACTCTAATATACACAAGAATTACAGAGTAGCAGTTGTTGGCAATGAAAATCTTGGATCTAAGACTCCCCTCAACAATGTTCATATGGTATGTACAGTATGGTACTATCATCTATCAAGTAAATCTATCAAGTACTATAAAGTAAAAACAGAAAAAAAATTGTGCAAGTTAAAATATGGAGATAAAATACAATGTATATAACACAGAAACTGAAATTATATAAATTTGTGGTGGACAGGTTTGCAGAAATGTGTAATATGGGAAACTGTAGGGTGTAAAGAGATCTGGTGAGTAAATGTACTGGCACTTAAATAGTGCCTTTCTAATAATCTGACCACTCAAAGTGCTTTTTACACTATGAGTTATATTTTTCCATTCACACACCGGTGGCTGAGGCTACCATACAATGTGCTACCTGCTAGTCAGTTTTTAACACATTCACACACCTATGGAACTGGGGTTTGAACCTCTGATCTTCTGATTAGTGGCCAACCAACCCTACCTCTAAGCCACAGCCGCCAACAGCTTAGTAGAGTGTAATAGCAGTGACATACCCATTAGAAGTCCCCTTCTGACCACAGAACTGGCCATAACTGTCTGTTGGATGGAGCACCTTCTTGGGATCCCCATGTAACCAGGCTGGCAGACAGATGGATGGACAGACAAGACAGATCATTTAACACTGTCTTTGCAAGACACAACAGAGAGGGACTGAGACATTCAGTCACTATGGAAGATATATATGTATATTTGTGTGTCTGTATGTGTGAAAAAGTGGGTAAACAAGTCAGGGGTGTTAGTTTGTACACAATTTACAATCTTTTATTTTTCATCAATTTCCTGTGTCTGCTAACACACATTAATTATATGTCATGTTGCTGTATATCATGTCTACACACCATGTAAATTAATTGTAAATCTGAGGATTTTTGTCACATAAGGACTACTTCCTGTTGTCAGTAGGTTGTGCTATATAACTCTTAGTCAATATGGGCATGAACATCTATTTAGGCCTGGATTCATATCCAGTATGTGAAATTCTGGGCAGAGTGGACTACATAATGGGCTTCTTGAAGAATGTATGTATGACAGACTGAGCCAGTGACCTGTTGAATATCATTGTAAACACCAGCACTAGTGGTTCAGCCACGGCTTGAGGACCTGCCCACTGATACTGGCTGGTCCTTCTGCTTTCCTTGTGCTCACATGCTTGAAAGCCCTCTTCACATCATGCTCAGAAGGGAGACAGGTGTTAGAAGTGCACCCACCCATCCATTAATCTCTGCTTCAGCTGTTTTTGCTTGTTGACTACCGATGGCCTTAAAGCGAGAATAGAAATTGTTTAGCTCACTTGCTAAGGATGCATCAGCACTTGACAAGGAGAGGGAGTTTGGGCTTGTGTAGCCACACCCAGCTAGAAAAAGGGACTTGGTGTATCATGGGCTCATCCCTGTAAGCCTGTATGGGAGGCTAACGCAGGTCAGATCTCATTTTGAGCCTTCTGCACTCTACCTCTGCTCACTGTATAAGCATGTACATAGCCCTTAAAAAACAGGGTGACTGAAATGGTATACCTTGTTATCATCCTCACTTGACTTTTGGCCAGCCATACATTATGCCACCAGTTAAGACCCACATATTGAAGTTGTTATTATGGTCACTTATTAGGGCTCTGGGTCTGCTTTGTGCATGATGTTTCAGCAAACTGTGTTGCTCCAGCTTGTAATAGAGAGAGCCACAGGAGTTGGCCAGATCGAGCCACAGCACTGTCAGATTGCCCTTGTTCTACGTGGTCTCTCTGATTAGGTATTTCACCACTCCAGTGTATACTTGCCTCCTAAACATTCCCATAATTCCTCCATTTATGACTGAGTTGTCAATGTACTTTGTTGCCTGCCAGGTATGAGCTAGGGCTGACCCAAAAAATTTGAAGCTTCGAAGCTTCATTCGATGGCACGGGATTCGATTGTGAAAAAAAAAATTCGAAACTTCTGCGCTTTTTTTTTTTTTCATTTTTTTGGGGGAGGCCTTAAACGCAACACTAAACCCCACCAGTCCGATACTGACAACGAGCGCACTCAGAGCTGGCAGACATGTCCAGGAGGTCATCAGATGCGTGGTTGCACTTTAAAATATGCCCCAACAACCCCCAGAAAGCAGAGTGCTAGATTTGCCAAAAGCAATTGGCATATCACAACTCAACAACAAATGTGGGAAATCACTTGAAAAACATAAGTAGTAATTAAAAAAGAAAAAATCTCCGACAAGGAAATAGAAAGCCCAACGCATAATGGAGACCTGCTATTATCCTGCTTGAACACAGACGACTAAATTCTTTCAACAATGTGACTCAAAATAATGATAAAATAGATTTTATTGATGTAAAATATGCATTTTCCAGTTCCACCGGTCCGCTCTGAGTCTGGTGTCAGAGACACTTCTGATGCTCTGAGTTGCGCATCTGTTTGACTGTGCTGCAGTATGCATCGAGGGTTTTAATTTAGTGTTCAATCAAAAGTTAAACACTACTTATCACCGACAATTAGCATTTTTTCGTTGTGAATATTTTTATCTTAATTCTAGTGTTGGAAGAAACTACATTTTCGCCATAATTATTTATTTATTTTTAATCCCCCCTTCGAATTAAATTCGTTCTGAACTCCGAAGCTTCGAATGTCCATAAATGGATTCGAAGGTCAGCCCTAGTATGAGCTGAGTCTGTTTGAGATTATGCTGAAGGTCTTTGCTTCAGTGCTGAACGGGGAGAATATGCACAACTGGTAGAGTCTTCTTCTTTTGGAATCCAGACTCTCTTGGCCACTCTCCACTGCTCTGAAATTGAGCTTCTTCTCCAGACGCCTGGCTCAGGTGGGTCTAACAGTTTTTTGCATGGTTCCAGATCTTCGTTCTATCTTCCATTAATGTACATCTGTCTCAGATACATGTTTATTTCCTCTTCACAGCAGCTCACAGCCTCTGCTTTTCTTGCCTAGAAGCTCCTTGGGTCCGATTCTTCCAGTGTTAATCAGCCCAGTACAAGCTGCTGATCTTCTTCCTCAAGACAGCTGTGAGGTGGGCTACAGCATCTGGTTCTTGCTCTCCTGTTTGTTTGTCCTGGCGTCACAAGGACTTGAGCCCCCAGCCCATTGTCATGGGCCTGAGTGTGATATATGTGTCGGTGGTGTTTGTGTATTGTGTGTGTATTCATATGTTGTTCAATGTTTGGTGGTGTTTGTGCATGGTGTTTGTTGGCGGTGTTTTGTGTATCCAAATGTTGTGACAGATTGTGAAAACAAATTTCTCCATGGGACAATAAAGGCTATCTATCTATCTATTCTCACTTGCCTGTTTTTTTTTTCATGTAGGTTCTTTAGGCTTCTTGCTTTTTCTCTTCTCCAAATCTCTCAAAAGCAAGATTGACTGTAACTGATGGCATAGCCTGCAGTTTCTTGTCACTATCTCTCTTTGCCATCAACTACAGGATCTACGGCCTCATTTATAAAAGAGTGCTTAGGATTCATACTAAAAGTTGATGTGCGCCCAAAAGCTGAAAATGGCGTGCGCCAAAAAATAATCTGATTTATAAAACCGTACGCACGCACACTTGCACGTAATGTTCTCTTTATAAATCACAGACCTCCTGGAGTTGTGCGCACCCAGATCCGCCTCATATTCCGCCCTCTACACGCCCTAGTTCAACCATAAATTGCGCAAGATGGCACTGGCACATACTCCTTTTTGCCTCCACCTCATGAATGCGATCTGCATATAAATAAGCCGGCATGCGAGTGTTCTCTAGTTGTGTGAGTCATGGCGACGGGTGAGAAACGAACCAAAAAACGGAATTTCTCCGAGACTGAGCTAAAGACCCTTTAACGGGAGGTGGAGGACTGAAGAAAGATTTTATTTGGTGGCCACAGCAACGGGATCACTAATAAAAGAAAGCAAAAAAAAGTGGCAACACATCAGTGCTGCTGATGCTGTCAGCTGTGTCTGTCGGACTGCACGGACAGTGACAGAACAAAAAAAAAAAAAGTGGTCTGATCTAAAGGTAGACCAAATATTTCTACTTCTTTACCAACATGTAGTTAACGTGTTGCTTTTAAATTTGAGGATGTTTGACACTGATGTGCGACATAAAGAATCACATTTATTAAAGGTGGAGGCAAAAAGGAGTATGTGCCAGTGCCATCTTGCGCAATTACGCACAAGGGTCACCGCAGTATGTTTATGGCAATTGGTCTGATCAGACACCTGGCCTGAATTACAGCATGAACCAGTGGTATCCCTGTCCCAAAATACAACGTGCAATTTGAAATACAATTCAAAGATGAAAGTATAATAGGCGAACACGTTTCTTCATGCCGGTTTTGTCATGTCTAAGTAAGGCTGATGAAATGAGTTTGACGGTTGTGCTTAATGGCTGTATTTCGAGACATGATAAATGCACTGGAAATATTTAGCTAAATAAATATATTCCATACAGTTGCGCCATCCTCTCCCCCTCCTACGCTCTCACAGAGTGGACAATGAGACATTAGAGGCAGTGCAGATTAAATACGTATTCATAAAGAATTTCAATTCAGGATTTGAGTTGGATTTTGCAACATTTTTATGAAACAATTATCACTCACTCCAAGCGCAAAATAAGGCTGCTGGATTTAATTTCAATGATATTGTGGTTCTGAGGTGGATAAAGCGTGACATTAAATTTGTGTGAGACATCAATAAAAATCTGACTCCACTTCTCCACCTCGTCGTCTGTGTCGCCACTTCCCAGTGTCTTCCAAAATGTGCGCATGCATGACTCAGAGTTTGCTTAGAGGTGTGCACATTCTCCCGCCAAGTTTATTTTTGTAAATCACAACTTTTGTGTGGGAAGTGGCGTATGCCACTTTCAAGGCCCGTTTTATGCATAAGCAAGCTTTATAAATGAGGCCCCTGGTCCTCAATTTGATCAAATTTGTTTCAAACAGAAGTTGAGTTGGATGCTGGCCACTTGATGTGTCTTGCCTCCGGCTTGGTGCTGGCAGCAAATGGAAGGCACACTAAGAGGTTCTGAGAACTGTGGGTTGATTCCAGGCCCTCCTCTTCCTGTGTGTGACCAGGGGTAGCCCCTGTGCACTGTGTTGCCTCTGCTCCCCTCTGGCACTTCATTCGACATTGATGGATTTTTAACTCGCTGATTCTAACGCACCTTTTCATCTGGGCATTGATGGTGGTTAGTCATTTCTCCATTCCTTATGTCTGCCACCGTTAAATCTGTGCGGTTGAGGAGCTTGTCCGCCCTCCTTCTCGGGCTTTACTGAAGGTATCTTTCCTTTAGGCTTTTAAGTAGCTAGTTTGGGAGTCCTCACACAAGATGCAGCATGGGCTACCATTCCACACTGTCCCTATCGCTGTCTTTCCCTGCTTTCAGTGTCTCCCCAGTTATCACCAATTTCCTCATGGTTAGGACTGTTACAGTGATTACAGTTAATAACTGTGAAAACTTTTCACTTATGGAGGTGACAGCACTACTTTTTTCCTGCAAAACTAAAGAAATAGTTGCTCTTTCAGTGCATACAAACACACACATTATAATTATAAATATAATTATAATCTGATCAAAGAGGTTTTTCCTACACTCAGGGCACTGTGTGTGTGTGTGTGCGTGTGTGTGTACAGACTCACTCACCCACTATCCCCAGGGCCATATATGAGAGGACGACAATGATGAAAATCAAACAACATACAATATCAGTGCAGCTTCTGAAAAAGACAAAAAAGAAACAAGCTGTAAACCAAAGCAGCAATAGTCATAAGTCGATTTATACGTGTCTTGTTACTTCTGGATGCCTAAACCTTTGAATTAAAAATCCTCATGAAGAGAGCATGTGATATAATATATATGCTGCTGTACTGTAAAGAATGATTTTTTTAATTTATTTTTTCTTTATTTATTTCTTTAGCACTGGTGAGGGCAAGATGATGAAATAAAGAAACTACAGTAGAATTACCACCCTGTGGTTGTATGCCTCTGTGCACCAGTCAAGTTTCTCTTGTCCCCTTGGCAGCACAGAAGCTCTATACAATCAGCACAGTTTGAATGTGGACACCCAATTTGTGTGTCACCAATTCAGTATCTGACCAAATGTCTCCCCTTCTGTTCCTGAAATATGACATTGAATAATGGCCAAAAGTGTTTTTGCAGAACATTATGATATCACAGTGAAGCTGACCTTTGATCTTTTGGATATAAAATACCATCACTTCATCATTATATCATGGTAGACATTTGTGGAAAGTTTTGTCATAATTAGCAAAAAACTTTTCGGTTAGGGCCAAAAACCTGTTTTGTGAGGTCACACTGACCTTGACCTTTGACCACCAATCTAATCAGTTTATTCTTCAATCCAAGTGGATGTTGGTGTCAAATTTGAAGAAATTCCCTTCAGGTGTTCTTGAGATATCGCATTCAGGAGAATGAGATGGATGCAAGGTCACACCGACCTTGACCTTTGACCCCTGACCACCAAAATCTTATCAGTTCATACTTGAATCCAAGTGAATTGTGCAAGATTTGAAGACATTCCCTCAAGTTCTTCTTGAAATATTACGTTTACAAGAGTGGGACAGATGTAGGTATGGATGGATGGATGGATGGATGGGTGGATGGACAAACAGATGGACAACCCAAAAACATAATTCCTCCAGCCATGGCTATTGCCTGCATGGAGGCATAAAAAGAAATAAGAAAAGTTATTGGACAGAGATCCGGAGGGGAGAGGGGGTAGCAACACAACTCCACCTAATGGAGGCTTACGGCGCCCCAGATTCAAACGTCCAAAAACACATAATTGAAACCACAAAATATCTCCATACTGCTCGTCCTGAAGCCCCGACATAAAAAGTTGTTTGGAAAAAACGTCATTTGAACTCTGTTTTTAGCCTCATTGTAGCCTGCAGCTCTAACTGCCTCTCTGTGCACTGAGTTTACGTGTGCGCGCTTGCGCGCAAGACCAGCGAAAGCACATGAACACACATGAACACGGTGCCCATGTCTCACAGTCTCACGCAAGCATGCACACATGTTGTGTTGCCACCCCCTCTCCCCTTGGATCTCTGCAAGTGTTGTGAGGACTCTAAAACTTCACCTGAGCCTCCATCGGCACATGGGTAAGTAGATAATGGGTGAATTTTCATTTTTGGGTGCACTATCCCTTTAAGAAAAGAATGAGGGGGAAATTACAATTTGATTATAACGAGAATGAGAGAACTGCAGGTTTCCTCACACTCAGCTGAAAAGATGCAATTATAGATCAAAACTATGTGTGTTTGTGTGACCAGCTAGCACACAGTCTCTGTGTTGTAGACTGTATGTGAAAGTCAGCTAGAAAATGCATTTCCTGCAGAAATTGCAGTGTGAATTCTGACAGCTGAAAACATTTCAAAGCATTCCTGAATTTATAGAAATATGAAATGAACTGAAAGCCTAAAACCAAAATGCACTGCACTGCAGGAGGCTGGATTTGAACCGCTGACTTTGCAACATGTGTAGATGTGCTCTAATCAATCCGCCACTGTGCAGCACAGTATTATGACATTAATTCTGCATTCTGTTTTGCAGTAACAACAGCTGTTGCTGCTGTATAACATTTGCCTTTCTTGTTGAAATATAAAGTATAAAATACAACTGTCCAACTCAGGGAATTGAACACCAGTCTATCACAAGACAGGCTGAAATGCTGTTCACCCCTCTACTCAGTATTGCAGCAGAGTTAAATCGACTGTGCCATTGAATTAGTAAAGGCTATACAATAGAAGTAGGAGTAGATGCATACATATACATACATGATACATTTAGTTAAAATGTTAAAATGCTTTTGAAGCAGTTATTTAAAACAATGTTTCTAATGTGAAAGAAAGTTACTGTATATTAAAGGTTGTTTTATAAATGTGTATGACTAAATCTGTGCTCATTCACAGGGAGTTTAATGAAGGGCTTAATTTGGCTACTTTAAAACAGTTCAGTTATTTTTCTATAGAATAGATTTCTTTGTTTCCCTTGCACAAAAGATACAGTTAATAAAAACAAAATAAAATAAACAACAATCTAAAAACATTGGTATCGGCTATCAGCCATTGGCCAAATTGTTATTTTAAACATCTGTATTGGTATTGGCTGAGAACTGAAAAATCAATGCATCCCTAGTCTTTATCATTAAAAGCATCTTAAAACTAATCACACATTGCCGCAGATTTAATTAATTACCCAGTCAACCATGTGAGGATTAGACAGTTACTGGTTTTTGACAGATGCGTTGAACAGGACTATAGACTGTGTATAAAGATGGACAACATGACAGCTCCCCAAAAGTAAAGCAAAATATCTGGATCTCCCCCAGGTGGCTGGCTGAGGTATAGCTGATAAAGCCCTCTCGATATGTTAGTGGATGAGACATGGGCCAAACTAAAAACTCAAAGTACACATCAAATAAATGATTCCCAAAGATGGTTCTTATCATGACACGTAGTTCTTATCACACTGCTGTTTGTTCAACTGATAGCATCTTTTCCTAAATATATCATTATGAAAATAATGTGGGTTGCACAGGGTAGTGGCCACAGTAAAATCACACTATCAGCGTTTACATAGGTTACTTAGTGGCTTTGTAATCTTTGCAATAAGCTTCTGCCACAAGTGCCGAAATTTCGCGGAAAAAATTTGCTTTATAGTCCAGAGGCCAAAGCAGATTTTGGTATCACTTAAAGGGACCAAACAATTTTGGTATTTTTGACTTCCTCTGTGTCTCTAGTTTACATTTTGGTATGATAGACCTGCCTATCTAGTAGCTTAAGAAAAAATTTTGGATGATCTTTGGGTCCTCCCCAAAATTGAAAATAGTCAAAATATAGACTTCTCCAAAAGGGATAGTGTCTGCCTTATCACATGAATCTCGTGAAATAATTATCAGAATGTCACCAAATTTGGACTGAATGTTCACAGACAGTTGCTGCACACAATGCAGCAAAGATTTCACAGTACCTTGCTCCTTTTAAAAAATGTATACACCTAAACACACATGAATTATAGGCGGACATGGAATAAGGAATAAAAAATCCAAAAGGCATGTATACATGTGTTTGCCATTATTAATGTAAATAAGCCAATCAGCCCAAAATTGCATTTATATGTGCCAAAGAATGTTATCTTATCATAAAAGTAGGTTATTAGATTATTCACCTCACCATCTGATGTCACCAGCCCCTGACAGGTAACTAGTGCAGCCAGAACAGGGGTAGGCAACCTGTGGCTCTTTAGCCCCTATCCTGTGGCTCCTTGAGACTTTGAGAAAATAATTCTATGGAAATTGATTCTATGAATCCAAATGTTGCTGAACCTCGATAGCAGTGGCTGGTTAGCTATGGATGCCAAATCCAAAAAAGTAAATTGAATAAAATAGAGAATGTAGTAGTGTGTGGACAGATTTGTTTGCTCTCATTGCCAGCTCTGCAAAATTTAAGTACCAAATGATCATAGATAGTACCCTGCACAGTGGCCACCTTGTGGTAAAACATATTAACAAATGCTTATTTAGACCATAAGTATAAGCTAATTTAGACATAATAGGCTATGTTATCTTGATTATAAGGCTAAAACATGTTTTGCAGCTCCACACAGATTTTTTCAAATTATTTTTGGTCAAAAATGGTTCTTTTAATGGCAAAGGTTGCAGACCCCTGAGCCAGAACTTCAAACAGACAAATAGAATGGGGCCCTATTAGTACAGGGGCTAAAGGGATCATTTTCACAAATTGGTAGACCCTTACCCCCCCCCCCGGGAACCAAAGAATTTTGGCATTTTTATCTCTCTACAGGTCTCTAGTTTATATTTTGGTATGATAGCCCTGCCTATCCAGTAGCTTAATTATAGTTATCACTCTGTAAACAAACTTACACCCGTATAGGCAAAACACTACAAATAGGGTGAAAACTTAACTAATAGATATCCCCATGTAACTTGCCCAGTTGATCACTCATATTAAGACAAGCATTTTTTGTATTATAAATTTTCTGAAATATTTTATTTATATATGCACCAATTTTATTAATGAAGACAATCATAAGGAGGGGAAAGTGATTACGCAGTTACTGTGCTAACACTCAGTGTTACTGTAGCCTACAGTAGGCCTACTAGCACTCAGAGCTGCCCAGTTGCTATCTGGCCCATAACTAGGAGGCAAAGGGAGTGCTACCGCTTGCCTAAGGCGGACTCCCAGGCTAGCAGAGGGAAGGAGGTGCCTTATTTCTCCAATGTAGGCCATCCTTAAATAGGGGGCCCACCTGCTGCCCTCATCCTTGATCAGTACTTCCTAAGAAGTCAGTCAAGTCAGTCAGATGAAGTCCAGCGACAGGTAGAAGGATATCAGTAACACTGCCACTGAGGAGGAGAAGGAGGGAGTGGTAAGAGAGGATGCAGGTGACGCTGAGGTCAGTATGCCAGTCAGAGAGAGAACCATGGAGCAAAAGGTTAGAGTTAGATGGCCTAGGGCAAATGACAGTAAAGAATGGGAGATAGTTAATAGATATTTGTCAGTAATCTTAAACAGGCTTAGAGGAAATGCAATAGAAAAGTTAGAAAAGATGGGAGATATAATTTACTCATATGGTGCAGAGAGGTTTGGGGTGCATGAGAGAAAGAGGGGTGAGAGGGTAAAGTCAGGTAGGTCTAGGCAGCAAAGAGAAATACAGAAGTTAGTTAAGGAAAGGAGACAGTTAAGAAAGCATTGGAAAAAGGCTACAGAAGAAGAAAGGGAGGGAATTAATGTGTTGCAAGAGGAGTTGAGAAGCAGGCTAGCAGTTCTTAGAAGGGCAGAGCATCTCAGGAAAAAAAGGAGGACGAAGGAACATGTAAGGACAGGTTTTTTCATGGACCCTTTTAAGTTTGTTAAAGAATTGTTTAGCCAGGAAAAGTGAGGGCAGTTTAAAGCAGAAAGGCTAGAGGTTGAAGAATATTTGAGAAATACATATTCAGATTCAGAGAAGAATAGGATAATAGGTTTTCCACCGGATATCCCTCGATTAGGAGGAACAGAGCATGAGATCGATGTCAGGCCACCTAGGTGGAAGGAAATTCAGGAGGTGGTCAGGCGCACAAAGGTTTCTAAAAGGGCACCTGATATCCTTAAATTTTTGTGGAAACAGCTAAGAATAGTTTGGGAGAAACAAATTATCCCAAGAGCATGGCGTAGGGCAGAGGGTGTCCTTAATCCTAAGGAGAAGGAGTCTGTGGACCTAAGGCCAATTCTGGATGATTTCTCTCTTGAATGTTGGGGGGGAAGGTTTTCTTTAGTGTAGTAGTGCAGAGATTAGCTAGCTACTTAGAAAGGAATAGCTTAATAGATACTATAGTGCAGAAGGCAGGGATACCAGGTTTTGCAGAGTGTTTAGAGCATACTAGCATGATCTGGCACCAGATTCAGGCAGCGAAAGGGACCTGCATGAAATATTTTTTGATCTTGCAAATGCGTTTGGTTCAGTACCACATAGCCTCATTTGGAGTGCATCTGACTACTTCAGCCACAGGTAGTTGTTAACTTAGTGAAAGCATACTTTCAGGATATTAGGTTGTGTCGAAGTACGGCAGGTTTCACAACAGGTTGGCAGAGGCTAGAAATAGACATCATGACAGGGTGTACAATTTCACCATTAGCATTTACTATGGCGTTGGAAATAATCATCAGGGCTTCTAAGTGGGTGGTAGGTGGGGAGAGACAGCAGAACGGGTTGCATCTTCCACCAGTTAGGGCTTACATGGATGACATGACACTGGTAACCACAACAATGCCATGTACAAAGAGGCTACTAGAGAAGGTAAATAAGAACCTCAAGTGGGCCAGCATGAAGATCAAGCCTAGTAAGTCTAGAAGCATCTCGATTCATAGAGGGAAGTTAAAGTTGTAGTTGGTAATCCTGTTCAGAAACACTTCTTGTTATTGGGTGAAATGGTCCTTCCACCCTGAGAGTAGTCAATACATAATGTGTTCAGAAAAAGGAATGAAAAAAATCAGACCTCTGTGGCAGCTGCAGGCCTGTAAAAACTCTGACCAATCCCTGCCATTCGGTGCGAATGGAAAAAACCAATCAGATGCCTTCATGTCTCGTCCTGCCCGAGCCCCCTTCTGTCCCTCCCTCCCTCCTCCCTGCATGCACTCATCACGTGTCACCGTTGCCGGAAATATTCAGCACACTCTTCGGCAGAAATACCGAGTTAGCAGGAGTTTGCTGAACAATGGCAGAGAAAATGCAGCCAAAAGTACCACTCCCAGTGTTATTTGTAACGGCTCGCCCGGCTAAACAGGCTGAGAAAGGAAAGTCAGAGGCAGAAAAGGCTGCCACGAAAAGGCTTTGGATAAAGCGAGAGAACAAACCAGACGTCAACATTGGTGCAGCTTTTGAACGGTGGAGACAACTCAGGGAGCTGAAGGGCCTGAAAAGTGATGCAGAGGTTGCTGTCTTTCTGTTGGACAGGTAATTATTTGTTTGCTTCGGGGGGATTTGTTATTTTACTTGGCTCTCCTCTGCCCTGCTGACTGCAGGATGCGCATTCAAGCTTGTGTGGGGCCGTGGCTTTGGACGGAGCACTGATGGGAGGGGGAGGAGGGGGCGGAGCTTAGAGGAGGTGCCGCTTTCAAATCTTGCTAACTCTCCAACATTACCAACTATAGCTTTAAGTGACAGGAAGTTTGTCATAAATGATGAGGAAATCCAAACAATTAGGGAAAAGTCAGTAAAGAGCTTAGGTAGGTCGTACAATGTAGAGTTGAATGATGAGGAACAGGTGGTGAAATTTAGAAAAGATGTGGCTGCAGGATTGGACAGAATAGATAAATCAGAACTTCCAGGAAAGTTGAAGTTATGGTGCTTGCAAAATGTGGCTATTGTCAATTTATGAAATTCCAACATCTGTTGTCAAGAGAATTGAAAGGTCAGTTAGCGCCTACATTAGGAAGAGGTTGGACGCTCCTAGGTGTCTAAGTAGTGTTGCATTGTATGGAAAAGGGATATTTCAGCTGCCAGTATCTAAATTTAATGAAATTTAAATGTACCAAGGTCAGGACAGAGCTGTTGTTATCTGGGAGTAAGGACGTGGTAATTAGGAGTGTGGTTCCAAATCCAACCAAGGGGAGGAAGTGGAACCCAAGATCGGCAGTTCAGGAGGCAGAGGCAGCTCTTAGGCATGCAGAGATTGTAGGTAATGTTCAGTTTGGCTGGGGAGGCCTGGGGCTTGGCTCAGGCAAACCGGTATGGAATAAAGGTCTCAAACATAAAAGAAAGCTGGTTGTGGAACAGATACGTAGACAGGAGGAGATATTAAGGGGTGCAAAGGTAGTGGCCCAGGCTAAGCAGGGACAGTGGTTGAATTGGGAAAGTGTAGAGAAGAGGAACCTTAGTTGGAGGGACCTGTGGAGTATGGAGGAGAATCGTATTAGATTCCTGGTAGGGGCTACATACGATGTGTTATCAACCCCCCAGAACTTAAAACTGTGGGTAAATGGGGACCCATCATGCCCATTATGTTCAGGTACCGCAACCTTAAAGCATATTTTGTCAGGCTGTAAAGTTAGCTTGTCATAAGGCCAATATACATGGCGACCTAACCAGGTGTTGAAAAGTTTAGCTGCAGGCATCAAAGGGAAACGAAGACAGGTAAATTCATAAGGTTTTAAGAATAGGAGTTTAGCAATTCAGTTTGTCCGTGAGGGGGAGAAATACAGAAGGGATAAGTTAGTAAGGAGGCAAGGGTGTGACCGCCTAGAAGGTGCTTGTGATTGGGAAATGCAAGTAGATTTAGGGGGAAAGCTTGTTGTTCCCCAGGAAATAGTTAGCACCAAGCAGAGGCCTGACATAGTGTTGTGGTCAGTGAGTCAACGGATAGTTTATTTTATTGAGCTGACAGTTCCTTGGGAAGACTCAGTGGAAGAGGCCTATTAAAGAAAAAGCTGAGGTATGCAGACTTAGGAGCAGAAGCTGAGTAGCGAGGATGGAAAACTAGGATTTGTCCAGTGGAAGTGGGGTGTAGGGATTCATAGCGAGATCAGCTGTCTCGCTCCTGGGGGAACTCGGAGTGCGGGGACAGAGTTTGAGGAAGACAGTGAAGGAAATGTCAGATGAAGCAGCCAGAGCTCGTCAGTGGATTTGGATGAAGAGTGATAATGTCAGTTGGGGGCCAGCAGGGGGACCTACTAAGCAGGGTACATAACTCCTTGAGATCAGGTGAAAAGATCCACCAATCAGTCCTCTCAGGAGAAACTCCAGGAAGAGGAGGGTTATTTAAGTGTGGGAGTGGCCTATTTGAATCCCTTTTGTTTGAGATCATGCTTCAAGGTGAGTGTGTTTGCTGATCCTGTGACTTTATCTTCTCTATCTCCTTTAACTTTAGCTTATATTGGAGTTATGCTATGTCATGTGTGAAAGAGAGTATGGTGAATGTGCTAGGATAGGTAGTATTGGCACTGTCTCTATCTGGAGTTCGCATGTACAGAGCCTGGGGTTTGTTGAAGGTGGCAGTGCTGTTTGGGCTGAGAAAGCATGTGTAAGTAAGGTAAACGAGGTTATTGGGTTGGTGCGGGGAGCAGTGAGACCTGGCATTAGGGGACTGTCTCTGGGACGCCAGAGATCACTGTCTAGCCTCTTGGAGGTGTCGTGGGACCAACTAGATGAAACACTGATGAAAGGAGGTTCCCACCTGATGACCCCAAAGACATGTTAGTTATCACTGCTCACCAGTCTATATTGTTAAGCCCAAATAGCTTCCTATACAGTTAGCGCTTTCAGTGGCCGTGGAAAGTCAGCCATATTTAAAAAACTGAAGACTAACAAGACCTGCCAAGACACATTCAGAGAGTTGGGAAGCTCCTGGGAGGTCTCAGATGACCTATTTGGAAAGCTCCAGGAGGTCACATGTCAGATGTACCTGCCTTCCACAAACACAACTAAAGTTAACACGCTTCGCTACCAGCTATTTTGTGCAAGACATGGAGAAATAGACTCCAGTCAGTTTCCACCTTGTGAGGATTGTCTCTACATGCATGCCTTACACGCAAACTATCAGACTGCTATCTGGCGTAGGAGTCTGGAGTGCAATCCAAGTGTACCAAATCCAAAGGATCATGGATGGAAGATCCATGATGGGGATCTGGCCATTGAGTGGATGCGAGGTACGCCTGCACCAGAGGCTGTATTGGACATACTATCATGCTCCTGCTTATGAACATGTCAACTTTCAAAATGGCCATGCCTGCAAAATGGTCTGCATTGCAGAGATATGTGTGAACTACAAACCTGCAGCAACTAGGCAAATGAGCTGGAATGTTTTCTGGAGCTGAATGAGCTTTTTCCACTGCTTTCTTAACTGTCTCCTTTCCTTAACTAACTTCTCTATTTCTCTTTGCCGCCTAGACTTACCTGACTGTACTCTCTCACTCCTCTTTCTCTCATGCACCCCAAACCTCTCTGCACCATATGAGTAAATTATATCTCCCATCTTTTCTAACTTTTCTATTGCATTTCCTCTAAGCCTGTTTAAGATTACTGACAAATATCTATTAACTATCTCCCATTCTTTACTGTCATTTGCCCTAGACCATCTAACTCTAACCTTTTGCTCCATGGTTCTCTCTCTGACTGGCATACTGACCTCAGTGTCACCTGCATCCTCTCTTACCACTCCCTCCTTCTCCTCCTCAGTGGCAGTGATACTGATATCCTTCTACCTGTCGCTGGACTTCATCTGACTGATTTGTCTGACTTCTTAGGAAGTACTGATCAAGGATAAGGGCAGCAGGTGGGCCCCCCTATTTTAGGATGACCTACATTGGAGAAATAAGGCACCTCCTTCCCTCTGCTAGCCTGGGAGTCTGCCTTAGGCAAGCGGTAGCACTCCCTTTACCTCCTAGTTATGGGTCAAATAGCAACTGGGCAGCTCTGAGTGCTAGTAGGCCTACTGTAGGCTACAGTAACACTGAGTGTTAGCACAGTAACTGCGTAATCAATTTCCCCTCCTTGTGATTGTCTTCATTAACAAAATCGGTGCATATTTAAATAAAATATTTCAGAAAATTTGTAATACAAAAAATGCTTGTCTTAATATGAGTGATCAACTGGGCAAATTACATGGGGATATCTATTAGTTACGTTTTCACCCTATTTGTAGTGTTTTTCCTACACGGGTGTAAGTTTGTTTACAGAGTGATAGCTATAATTAAGCTACTAGATAGGCAGGGCTATCATACCAAAATATAAACTAGAGACCTGTAGAGAGATAAAAATGCCAAAATTGTTTGGTCCCCGTGGGTGAGAGGGGCCTACCAAGTTGTGAAAATGATCCCTTTAGCCCCTGTACTAATAGGGCCCCATTCTATTTGTCTGTTTGAAGTTCTGGCTGCACTAGTTACCTGTCAGGGGCTGGTGACATCAGATGGTGAGGTGAATAATCTAATAACCTACTTTTATGATAAGATGACATTCTTTGGCACATATAAATGCAATTTTGGGGTGATTGGCTTATTTACATTAATAATGGCAAACACATGTGTACATGCCTTTTGGATTTTTTTATTCCTCATTCCATGTCCGCCTATAATTCACGTGTGTTTAGGTGTATACATTTTTTAAAAGGAGCAAGGTACTGATGAAATCTTTGCCAAATTGTGTGGAGCAACGGTCTGTGAACATTCAGTCCAAATTTGGTGACATTCTGATAATTATTTCCCAAGATTCATGTGATAAGGCAGACACTGTCCCTTTTGGAGAAGCCTCAATTTTGACTATTTTCAATTTTGGGGAGGACCCAAAGATCATCCAAAATTTTTTCTTAAGCTACTAGATGGGCAGGTCTATCATACCAAAATGTAAACTAGAGACATAGAGGAAGTCAAAAATACCAAAATTGTTTGGTCCCTTTAAGTGATACCATTTTTTGAAAATTAGCCCCTTGGCCCCTGGACTATTACGGCAGGAAACGCATCATGTATTGCGAAATTGGTCAGTCAGCCAATCAGGGACTGGAGCAGGTCCTTATGAGGAGTTGGGCATGAGATAGTTGAGTCACAAGCACAATAGCAGATGGACAAAGTTTGAAGAAAAGTGAAAAATGGCCTAGCAAAAGAAAACGACCTCCTCTGTCTGAGGAGGCAAAGAAGAGCAAAAAGGAGAGTGATAAAAGAAGAGGAGAAACAAGAGCAAACCTCAGTCAGGCATTCAAGAGATGGAGGGAGCTCCGTTACCAAAGAGGCTTCAAAACCAATGTCCAGCTAGCTTTAACACGGTAACACGGCTAAATGTTAGCTAGACGAGAGAGGACTGTACTGCAGTGTTAATTTTGACAAGAATTTTTAATTTCATTTTAGTCTTAGCCACTCACCAAAGACTGGATTTAGTTAAAGTCACATTTTAGTCTTTTAGGTTTGTTTTGTTTTAGTTAAAATTTAGTCAGTGGAAATCAGTTTTAGTTTTAGTCTCATTTTAGTCTTTTGACATAATTTGACAGTTTTGTTATATTGTAATAGATTTTGCAAAAGGATGTTTGTCATAGTAGTAAAAACGGATACCTTTAACTATGTGTTTAGTCATTTAAACTAAGAATGTACCATATTACTCTTATATAATAAAAATGAATGTCTAAGGCTTGTTAGAAAAAGTGCAATACATAATCATGTCCTTCACAGGTTCTTGTTTATTTTCTGTATATTTGTACAACAAATGACTTACAACCTGCAAGAATAAAGCTCCAATCCTCTTGAGACATCAAAATAAGATCATAACAGCTTAACTGTTATGCCCATTTTAATTTACTATTTTGTTACAAGGGCATCAAAACCTAGCCAACACATTTAATCATATGCCCATTTTAATTCAGTGTTGGTTAACACTAGGACTGCCAGGATTACAGCGCCCCTCCAAGCACCGCACCGTCTGCCAGACCGTCATATGTAACTTCATTGTTTATGCTGCCTGTGTGCTCAGAAGCACACAAAAAATGCCTTTTTGACATCTCCAATGTCTCATGTCAATTAATTAACACTATTTGTCGGCTTTTCATAATGCCTTTTTTTTTTTTTTTTTTCTGCGCTGCTGCTGCGCCGTGTCTCCAGTTGAAAGTGGTGATTTGCTAAATACATTCTACAATAATAATTAGATTAACTTTTGGTCTATAATATTTTTGGCTATATTACGCATTTTAATAAAAAAATAAGAATTAATTATTATTAATTAATTATTAAGAATAAAAGAAATAAACACCTAAATGATTAGTGGAAACTTTTTTTATTGATAACTCCTCCTCTCTGACATACTAACATACACACAAACACAAACACACACACACACACAACACACACATTGAACACGCGATTAAATGAATGAATGAACATTGGATGCAGTTCAGCCATAGTTCCACCAGCTGGTGCAGTCACTGTTGAGATTACATTTGTTTTTTTATTATTAACAAGATGTTTTTTTATTGACCGTAAGAATGGTTTTGTTTTCAAATAAATATTTGGAAACGAAAATTAATGCGTTAATAATGAGTTTTACAGGCGTTGTTGTTCCCGGCTTCCCGCTGTGAAGCCAAGGCTTCTGTGTGGCAAAACTGGACGTGCACCGCCACCGCGCCGAGGGCAGGGGGAGGTCATCCAATCAGAAAGATAGACTGAGAGTTTGAATTAGAGTTAAGATAATTAATTGGTTAAAAAGAAAAACAATCAAGGCATTGAGGATGGTTGTAATCCAGATTGTCCAGCCGGCCAGCATCAGCTTTTTCATTTTTACTCGTCACTTCATAATGAACAGGGATTTTGTTTTAGTTTTTGTTGTCAGTACTTATTAAATTTAAGTTCTCGTCACAAATTAGTCACGGAATAAAGGGTTGTCAACGAAAAGTTTTCGTTTAAGTTTTAGTTGACAAAATTAACACTGCTGTACTGTACTGGCTGCTAGTTAATTCCTAGCTGGCCAGCATCACAAATCGCCGCAACCAGGGACCGGGTAGCGAGTGTTGGTCGGCGACATCCTCGGTGCCATTCTACGGCAGCTCTCGGACGGTGATACCCCCTCCCTTCCTTCTGTTCTCTTCTCACGGAGGCTGCTATCGACGGACATCGGCCAGCTAAGTTATGCCCAGCTAAGTGAACACTTTGTTTCCCATTCAATTTGAGCTCCAACCGGCCGCATCGTTTCCATACGGTACCGTTTATTCTAGAATCAGGACTGTTTACATGTGCATATTGGTATAATTCCACTGTGTCTACTGTTGTTTGTACTGATACTGTAATGGTATAATTTACTGTGAGTTGTTTGTATTGGTACTGTGCACTCTGGTATAATTATTTGCATTACTATTTGTTTTTTCTTCAGATTAATCTGATAATTGTTGCTCAGTCTCTTTACTCATTTATTTAGTAGAGTGTCACACACCTTCTCATTCTACATATACACAGAGGTATACCGGTGGCTTTACAGCCTACATTGTATTTAATTTAGAGTCTAATAGAGTCATATTATTGATTATCTCTGATCCCCACGGTCAATTTGGTCGTTGCAACAGTGCGACCAGCACCACTGACGCTAGGTGACGCCAAGCTAAAAAAAAAACGAATCCTATCTGTTGTCTCTTTAATGCTATTTAATGGGGATTTTACCACATGATTGACTGTGTGAGTGAGTCGGTGGGCTTGCATTCCATGGCACTGTTCGCAAATGGTTGGACAGGTGAATGGGTGGGAAACTTGATACCGTTGAGATTGATACTGCACAGACTCTGGCTCTGAATAGCATCACCAGAGCAAGATGGCAGGGGCCATATAGTCTATGGACAGAATTTAAATGTCCAAGCACCAGTTCCACGTTGGACAACTGGCGTTTCGGTGCAGTATTTGCTGTGCTGTACTTTAGTCATGCAGGTCAAAGAAATCTGGTCGCTCTGTTCATTGTCGTCCTTTTAAAGAGGTAGTAGCTTGGCTTTAACTTGGCTTTGTTGCTTGTGAAGACAGCTTGAAGACTTTGCTGCTAGCGCTAAACTTGTTTACTTTAGATTAGTGGTTTGTTCCTTACTAACCAAAAACTGTATAAGGCCCTTAAGGGCCCTGACACATCAAGCTGACAGCTGGTCGTCATTAAGCACTGGGCTGTCAGTGAGTGTCTGTCACACTAGTTTTTGTGGTGTGTCCCACACCTAGGCACTAATCAGCCCTTATGATCTTTTTTTCGGCTGATTCAGTATGTTGTATTAACATTAGAGTTGGCGGATCTTGTCGGTGAATGAAGTCACTCTGATTGGCAGATAAGCTCAGTGGACAAGAGAAACACAAGTAAGGAGAGAAAACAAATGGCTGGAGTCAAAAGGGTGTGAGATTGAAACAAATTTGTTATATTATGATTTTTTGCCATTGTGTTCTTTAGCAGAAACAGCAGTAATAGCAGTAATCATCTGTGTTATTGTTCACTGGTGTACAGTAAATATCATCTGTTCTTTCAACATCGGGTTACTTTGTTAATGTGCTAACTGGCTAACTAGCATCTTTAATCTATCCTGTCAATCTTCAGGTTTTTCTTTTTGAATGAAGAATACAGACTGCTGGTGCCTGTTGGTACAAAGAATTATTTCCACTCACACAGGCTCAAAACATACATTCTAGTAGGAAAATGGGCTGTAGTCTTTGTTCATGTAAAACGTTTTGGTTGAGACTCAGGCGATGTGACATGACACAATTGTCGGCTTTTGTCAACACTAGTTCTTTGATGTCAGTTCAGACAGAGGAGGAGCAGGCAGGTCCTCCTGCAGCAGCGACCCTCCATGCTGGGGGTCCCAGGAGAAAGAGCAGAGGATGGGAGTAGCAGGTGGAGCAACCTGATCTCACAGAAATACGTGAAATGACCACAACCTCTTAACACCACATTCCGTGGTGGCAGCATGTAATGGGTTGAAATTACGTGCCAGTACCACGGAAACAATGCCAATGTAAAGTCAATCAGGATCCTTTACCGTGGTGGACACACAAATTCCCTGATTCAATAACGTCACGTCAACCTCGTTTTCCTCAATGATATCTTTAACATTCCTGTATACACACAAAAACATGGAAGTGTTCTTGATAACTCAACAGTGACAGGTTAATGTCAAGGCCATAAAATAAAATAAATGTATTTTGCCAGCTTTTGATAGCGTAGGGCTGAGCATTGTGCTGTGGGCGGATGGGGTGCGTTCCACTACTGTTTTGTAGCTACTGTCTGCCGTCTGTCAGCGCACACGGCTCCCACTGAGGAAACACTGGAGTTAAGAACTAAACTATGATAAATGACATAAAATATTAAGATGTAGGCCTACCATAAAATAATTTCGTTATTAAATAAATTCAAACATATAGCCTACAGTAGATAAAAGTATAACATGCTAAAAGTAAATGCAATAATAGGCTTAATAGTATCTAAGCAATAATAAAGTGTCTAAACAATAATACATTGTATCTAAGTTATCTATTAGGCTACCATTCCACCCTGTAAATAGATTTTAAAATTTCAATATAATTTTAATATTATTTTTGCTGATTTCATTATTGTTATTATTGGTTTACTTTTTAGTAGTATTGTATTGTCTGAGGATGACTCATTTTAGTAACTATCTACAGTAAAAAAAGGAAAAAAAAAACAAGCAAAGAAACAAACTAAAATCATTTTATACACTGGGCCTTCAAAGTGCTCTCTGAAACTATACCTGGCATGGCTTGTGTCCAAAAAATGAAAAAATCAAAACTTTGTCGTAGAGCAAATCACATACATCACTGGAAAGGTCTCAACCTGGTAACATATGTCAGTATGAAGATTCTACATGGCTCCTGCTTTCAGCCATTCACCTTTGAACCTTGACCTCAGTGCATGTTTGAGGGCTTATAAATCAGCAATGAAAGGGGGTACAGACATGGGACCAACTGTTATAGAGAGCTCTTGACCTCAACTATCATGTGAGTGTAGTCAACAACTGGGGATGCTGTCAGATATGGGTAAAATATGGATAAAATTAATTTTCACCAATTTAGAAATTAGATACTTAAAATCTGATTACACAAGTGTGTTTACCACCCCCTTAAAGTCCACAGTGTACTCTCAATTCAGTATTTACAACTTCCAACTTTCCTTCCTAGGAAAAACACTTATCTTTTTTAAAAACTACAATTCCCTGGGACCGCGCCTTGCAGCTTGATACATATCAGAAACATAGCTGTAGTTCTTCTGATTTGCAAAGTAGGGTTCTAAATAGGGTTGTAAAAAGATATATCTACTCAATATATCTAATATCTAGTAAAGCCAAACTAGTTATTACACTGCACCTAGATGAACTATGTTAAGAAAAAGTAAAGATGTCGTCTAATTTTCGATATTTTAGCTAATACACTCGAAACGGCGTTTTTGGGACGGTAGGTTTATTGCGGCTTGTAAAATAGAGTTGAAAAATAGGATCGTAAAAAGATAGAGCTACTAAATATATCTAATATCTAGTAAAGCCGAACTAGTAATGACACTGCACATAAATGAACTATGTTAAGAAAAAAAGCAAGGATGTCGGCTAATTTCAGATATTTTAGATAGTACTCTAAAAACTGCGTTTTTGGGACAGTAGGTTTTTTGCGGCTTGTTGTAAAATAGAGTCGTAAAAAGATACATCTACTGATTATATCAAATGTCTGGTAAAGCTGAACTAGTAATAACACTGCACCTAGATGAAATGTGTCAAGAAAAAGTAAGGGTGATGGTAAATTTCAAATATTTTAGCAAGTTCTCTAGAAACTGTGTTTTTGGGACTGAATATTTGAATATATCAAATATCTAGTGTAGGAAATATTGATGTTACGTAATTTATAATTTATTCAGTGGCATTTATTAAATGAATGCTCGCCAAAATTCTCCACCATTACATAACCAAGACGACGACTTTATAGATAAACAGTTATTCTAACTACTGACACAGAAGACCAAGACGCAATACAACTAACAACAAACAAGACAATGAGTAAATGCAACTATGAGTGGAATGAAATGAATACAGCGATGCATAATGAATGAATGAACGAATGACCAGAGTGAACCAGATAAAGCAGTGAGCAAGGGTAAGATAATTAGCAGAGGAAACTTTAACGTGGACCTATGAAAAGCACCATTCAACAGCTGAGAGGTATGGGAAGCAAAAAGGGAAACATCTGAAAACTTAGGGGAAATCCTAGTTATATATAATGCTCCCTACCATACTTAAACTACACATCAAACCCCAGCAAAGGAAAATGATGTTGTTTCACCTGAGT
Organism: Epinephelus lanceolatus; assembly: GCF_041903045.1. Taxonomy (NCBI): domain Eukaryota; kingdom Metazoa; phylum Chordata; class Actinopteri; order Perciformes; family Serranidae; genus Epinephelus; species Epinephelus lanceolatus. The sequence goes on along the minus strand of NC_135745.1, from coordinate 1,036,354 downwards.
TGTAGCAGACCAGTAAGAAGATGCTCTGGAGGGGGAAGTGGAAAAGGCAGCGCTGCTCCTTGGTGTGCTGCTCCTGGTGCTGTCCCACGGGGCAGCCCGCTCAGCTGGTCCCTCTCTTCTCCTCAGTCAAACTCCTGGAGCCTTTGGATGCTTTTGGGCGTTCCTGAGCTCACATGGCAACCTTGGCTCAGATGATCTTGGCCCTCCATGTTGGTCTTCTTCACACACTCAGTGTGGGCATGCAGGAGTCTGACTTTCTTCAGTCCTGACCTTGTTGGTCCAGGATGCAGGAGTTAGGCAGACCGTGTGGCATAAAGTTCTTTCTGTTGGGTTTCAGCATGTTCAGTTCAGCCCAGGATGCCATGGAATTGCCCGGCGGGTCACGCTGGATAGAGCCCAGCATGGTCCGCCGGCTTCTCAAAAGTTGTTCTTCAAGTTCTTTGTTCCTTTCTCTCTTGACTCTTAACTTTAACCTCACTCAACTTATAGCTGTTCCAAGGGGTTGAGACTGGCAGGCAGGCTCCGGCCTCTGTGCTGTGATTGGCCTTGCCAGCTGTCTTCTTAGGCTGATGTCCAGTAGGAGCAGTTAAATGTCACTGGCGGGACATTTCACTCCTCCTGTCCTGCACGTTTGCTTAGTTTAAAGTTTAATTTTCTTTAATTGCTTCCTAGATGGTTAATGAAGCTTGGAACATTTCTAATACTTCCATATTTATCAACGAAGCGCTGTCTGCTATTGAATGGTACCAAACACACATTGTCTGCAACAGGATATTACCAACTTATAAATAAGTGGTCAACAAACACTACTAATTCAGATTTAAATGTTATACATGGTGATCATGTTATAACCTCATAGATATATGTACATGTGTATGTACATGCACTGAAATAGAAAGCATAAAATTACAATTCAACATGTTGGTTCCTGGAATCCACGTTTCTGTCTTTCCTCTTAAAAGACAACTGCAGGGAAAGGTGTTATTCCATTAACATTCATACAGACGTCTGCACCATAGGGGACCTGGTGCCGAGTGGCCTCTTGCTTGGATCTTCTTCCTGGGTAACACCAACATGTTAAATAATAAAGTTACGTTTGAAACACCTTTCAGACCATGTGGCTGAGTCTGTCTCTGAAGTGACCCAGTGGTTGGTCACCGATTCGTCTTTTGATGTCAGGAAGCTGAGTGACAGTCCATTGGTGTGAATCCAGAATAAACAGGCTTGATCACCCTACATAATACAGCCGAACTATCATGTTATTATTATTATCATTATTATTATTATTATTATTATTATTATTATCATTATTGGGAAATTATAACAGAGGAATATATTTGCCGTTTTAATATCATGAACATTTTAGTGTTTTTGTGTGTATACAGGACGTTGTTGAATCAGGGAATCCGTGTGTCCACCACGAAAAAGGATCCTAATTGACTTTACATTGGCATCGTTTCCGTGGTACCGGCACGTAATTTCAACCCAGTACGTGCTGCCATCATGGTATGCGGTGTTAAGAGGTCGTGGTCATTTCATGTATTTTTGTAAGATCATGTTGGGTGGAGAGTTCCTGACATAGAGGAGGAGGAATGGAAGAAGCTGAGTCTTTATTGGCCTGGTGACATCACAGGGTCATATGCCAGAGGGACCAATGGCCACTGAAGACTGGCACGATGGGCAGGAAATCACACTGAAGTCTGAAAACAGAGGACTGTGGGAAACTAAGTCCATCCATGCTGTCTTTGTCATTGAGTGGGTTTACATGGACAGTTTAATTCCCTTTTCATTCAGAATTAAAGTTCATTCCTATTAAAAGTGATCTTGTAAACACCTAATTCGGAATGAAAATGGCCAATGCGATTGAAAATTCAATCCGATGTAAGGGGCTGGAATATTCCATTTCTAATTCCAAATGAAAGAATTTCTCGGACTTGTATACACTCATTCCTCTTTAAGTTCATTTCGGTCTTTCTGCACATGCTAATTTCCTTGTCCTTCTGGCGCGATGACGTATACAGCGTGCATAGCAACGGGCTGAGATAGAGCAGTCGGACTTGTTGCACTCACTGGTCTCCATTCACCAAAGCACGCTCATCTATCTCCCTTCTTCGACCTTCTACCTCCCTTCTCCTCCTCAACAGATGAGGCATTAGCAGAACAAGGTTGTTGTCGTACTGCTGCTTCAATAAAATAAGCAAAACAAGCCCGAAAAAGGCACTAAGAAGGCGGCATCAAGCATTTTGTTATCCAGATCAAGGACTAGTGTTTTCTTCCGGTAAACATAGACACGCCCCATCCACTATCCAACCAGAAACCTTCCCTGCCCCAAACCTTGCACGGACCCAAAAAAGGCAATTAAACTGATCTCCCATGTAAACCCTCATTCGGAATGAATATTTCCCATGTCAACTACCTGGAAAGACTTGAATTCCGAATGATTTCATTCAGATTTATTTAATTCTGAATGAGAAGCTATCATGTAACTGCACCCATTAACTGTAGAGACATGATCATTCCCTGTAAACAAGTCAAAATCTACCCGAATAACAAACCGTGGGTGAATAGGTGCCGTAGCATTGTTCCGACCTCTCATTGTTCCGACCTCTCATTAGTCCGACATCCCGTTGTTCTGATATGTGATTATATTAGGTTATACTGTATTTGTGTACCATAGAGGATCAGCAACGCAACAAAAGTAGGCTACTGGTCGAGATACAAGTGTCATAGAGAGGAGAGAATGAAACACCATAACCTCCTGTTATTAACTCTGGGGTCCGTGTTGTGTGGGGAGCTCTCCGTGGTGCTGAATGGCTCCCGGCGGGCGTATTTCTGCCTTGATGGTACGCCGAGACCGGCTCTGGGTCAGCTGAGAAAGGCTTGAGGCGTAGCAGGCTCACGACTTATGTGTTTGCCACTTTCTTTTTCATTTTAACCCACAACATGATCTTTTCCTAACCCTAACCAAGTGGTTTTTGTGCCTAAACCTAACCAGACCTTAACCACACGGCATCATGATGATTTCGGAACAACGGGACTTCGGAACAATGGGTTTAATATGGTCGGAACAATGGGATGTCGGACCAATGGGCTGTCGGACCCAATGGGCAGACCCTGGTGAATAAGTCTGTGAAAGACTGTATACAGAAGAAAAAATGTGCTTTTAAGCAGGGAATAGCCTCTGATTTGCATGCGGCCACTAAGGAGTTGAAAACTGAAATTTTAAAGGCAAAACAGAGATACAAGTCTAAACTTGAAATAAGATGGCTGCAAATAACCATGGCTCCACTTGGTCCTGCATGAAAACAATAGCGGGTATCCAGAACCAAGGGAACAACAGCCATGTTTCTTTAGAGGGTTTTAAGTCTGACTTTGAGTTGCCAATGCTCTTAATTGCTTTTACACTTGTTTTGATAGCTTTGATTTCAGCCAGGAGGTTCAGGAGCTCCATCACAAACTTAAAGCATTTTAACATAACATGCAGAGATGTTGAAAATGTCTTCCGCAAAACAAAAGTCAACAAAAGTCATGGCCCAGATAATATCTGTGGACGTTTGATTAAATCTTGGGTAACACTTTATATTAAGATACTGTAATAAGCGTTAATTAATGCTTAATAAGCACCAATTAACAGTTAATGAGCACTTATAAGACGGTATAAGATGCTTATTAACATTAATAAGACTAGACTAAGTGTTTATTACAGCATAACTGACTGAGTTATTATTGCTTATACTGTATGAGCATTATAAGCACTTAATAGAAACTTTGGTAGCAGTTTATAAACCTATACTAATTATTAATAAGATGTCTATTTGCATTAATTATAATTTATAAGGGTTAATTATAGAAGAGTAACCACATTTATTATTGGTTTATAAGACACTATAAGACCCTATAAGATGAAATTAATAAGGTGTTTATTAACATTAATGACACTATAAGAAGTTAATATAAATGCCATATTATGGTTAATAAATGCTTAATTATGCATTATAAGACAGAATAGGAATGTTTATTACCATTAATAAGACTAAAGAAGTGTTAATTATTCATAATTCATAATTATTTCATAATTAACACAGTTATTATTGCATATAGGAGCATTATAAGAACTTAATAGAAACTTGATAACAGTTTATAAAGCTATCCTAAATATTAATTAATAAGATGTCTGTTTACATTAATTATGATTTATAAGGGTTAATTATAGAACAATAACCACATTTATTACTGGTTTATAAGACACTATAAGACCCTATCAGATTAAATTAATAAAGTGTTATTAATAGTTAATAATAATCATTTGCAGCTACTGGATCTAAAGTGGGAACAGTGTCGTATAAAGGTTAATAAACTATTAATATGCTCTCAGGGCTCGAAACTAATGGTGTCCCGACGTCCCGGGGACTATAAAAATTGCTACTGGGACACAAAGATGATGTGTCTGGGACAATTAAGGGACAGCATAAAAAAAAATAAAAATAAAAACAAAGTCAAAGCAATATCGAAATGGATGTTATTTACAACGTCATTACGTATGGGTATCTGAACGTCGCTTTTGTCACTTGAATAATTTCAATAAAAACTTATGAACAGCAAAAATACAGTGGCTTTTGCTGCACCTGATCTGGCTACACACGCGCGTGCATGCACACACACAGAACTCAACTCGCTGCATGACGGTCACACTGGGTGCCACTCACCAGATATGCTCGCCACTCCTCATCAGAGCACAGAACCTAGCAATGCTGAGATGGTTGAAAAAACTGATGCAAGTCCCTCCAGTGCCGCTCCAGTTGGAGTAGGATGCGATCTGTTTCTGCCCCTGTGGTAAGTTAGTTTGTTAAAGTAGGCTATAGGCTAATGTTAGCTTGTTGATTTTTAGTTAGTTCTAGTTCTTTGAGATAGCACTAGCAACTCAGCTAATCATGTACATGATGGCCTTACGAAGTTATAAAATGTGATTGTGTGTTCTAAATTTTGATGTTCATGATAATGACAGTAATGTTACAGTTACAGTTTTTCTCAGTTGTTTACACACAAATACTGGTACTTGAGACACAATGACCACAACATGTAACTCATGCACCAACCCCCTGAACCAATTCTGCTAAACTAGAAGCACAATTCCTGCTTTACACTCAAATTGCAGTTCTAAAACACACTTTTTTCAAAACACAATTCTCTGCATTTGGCACAATTTTCATGAAGAAAATCTCTTGTTTTCACAAGGAACACACTGTCATTCAAAATTCTAAAGTTAATTGCCCTACTATGCACACTGACTCATCACATGGGCAAACACCTGTCACACAGTTTTACAATTAGCAATCAGAGATTTAGCATAAAAGGGCAACAGGTGAGCTCTTCTGTTTTGGAACAATGGATGCCAACATTGGAAACAGAGGCAGAGCCAGAGCCAGAGGAGTGAGAGTAAGAGGAGGACGGGGAGGACGAGGACGAGGAAGGCCAAGGACCGTAATCTCTGCTACCCTTGGCCCCTACAACACTGCCCATCTGATTACATTCCTGGACACCCTACACAACACACTCATTCCACCAGATCAGATAGCTGGCCCAGAGCAGCTCAGGTACGTTGTCATTTGGGACAATGTAAGTTTCCACCGGGCTGCTCTGGTTCGTAACTGGCTCACTGCCCACCCACGCTTTTCAGTTGTTTATCTCCCTCCATATTCTCCATTCCTCAATCCTATTGAGGATTTTTTTTTTCTGCCTGGAGATGGAAAGTGTATGACCGAAATCCACAAACGCGTATACCCCTTCTCCAAGCTATGGAAGACACATGTGGCGATATAGCAGTTGATGCTTTTCATGGCTGGATTTTCCATGCTAGGCGATATTTCCCCTGCTGCTTGGCCAGGGAAAACATTGCTTGTGATGTGGATGAGGTGCTGTGGCCAGACCGAAGCAGAAGAGAGGATGCAGCATAGTTTTGTTTTGTTTTTTTACTGTAACTGTATACAGTAAATTCTTCTGTTGTTTTGTATGTAGACCACTGTATGTGCAACTTTGTGTTGGTTGGGATGTACACTGTGTACATTGTTTTTGTGGGAAAAATAAAATATATTTGTTACCATGTATTTGTGTGTTCTGAGTATAAAAGCAATATTCTAAAATATTTTACAACACACTTAGGAATTGACTGTCTGTAGTAAGTGTAACACTGAACAAAAACAAGGCCTAAGTCATTATGATGAATGGAGAAGAAGTGTTTTCCATTCATCATAGTGTTTTACATTGAGCACGCAGGTGTTCAACTGGTTCTTATAAATGTCTATTCATATGATGGTTTGTGTGTGTCATTTGAAAACAAAATACCATTTTGAGAAGAAATAACATTGTTTTGAATGTAAAGTTTCATTTTGCAGGAGAATTGAGGGGTTTCGCCCATTGTGTGTGTGTTTTTTGATTTGTGTGTAGAGTTCTGAGAGGCATGCTTTCAGAAAATGTGTGTAAACAATCGAGAAAAACTGTAATCAGAAGAGGTGTACTTGGTTCATTCACACAGTAATAATTAGGCTAGCAACTTTAGCTACAGAGATGAAGGTCATACTTGAACTAACAGCCAGTCATGTTTCTAAATTTCCTACAGGTAAGCTGAGTATAATTAACACCCAGATAACAGTAGTATGTTTTAGCAGAACCTTAGTGTGTAACTGTGACACTCAGAGACATTGACTTTGACCGCGATTAAGAGTGTGTGTGTGTGTGTGTGTGTGTGTGTGTGTGGAGGCTTGTGGAGAGTGCCCCGAGAAATAGCTTTGGTAGTTAAGTGCGTTGCTAATGGTGTTCTGTGTGAGTTAAAGTGAGTGAAATGTGTGTGAAGATGCATATGGTTGAGATACAAGAGTGACAGTAAATTGTGTGAAGCAGGATGAGCAGAGTGAATGTGGTAGGAGCATCAGTGAACTGTGTGTTATGTTGAGCAGGCGAATGGATATAGGCTGCATCATGTTCATGCTAACTCCTGCTGATTTGCTAACGCCATAGCCTGACTTCATTCCCCTCTGTCAGTAAGGTTAAAGGAGCATTTCAAACATTTTGGCAATGGAAGTTTGTATCAGGCCCAGTGTGTAAGTGTTTTATTATCACTCTTGTGAAACCATTGCAGGGCTGCCAACTTTTCCAAAAACCTTGGAGTGAGATTTGGTGGGGCCAACCGGAATTTTGCCACATACACTGCAATTTTTTGTATGGCCCATTCAGCGTCATTACCATACAGCAAAAATGTTTTTTTTGTTTTGTTTTTGTGTTTTTCAAATATACCATTTTCCATACATCAGTAGTTCTCAATGTATTAGCCTAACTCAGAGTGTACCAATTGAACCAATTGACCCAACAGTAAGACACAAGACACAGCATGGCTCAAATTTGTGCATGTTTACTTTGGGATTCTGTATAAAAATAAAGTCATCAAATAGTAAACAGATATGCAACATCATGCAAGAAACACTTAAATAAAAATGAAAACCCCCAAAAGCTATGTTATTGTGACGTTTTTGAACATCCCCAAACTACATGCAGCTAATACCAATTTAAATTTAAAAAAAATCAAATTAAAGTTTAACCATTTATACAAACAATTCCGAAAATAGGGAGGCTACTGTCAAAGTCCTTAAGATCTGTGTGCTTTGTTGTACTTGCTTGTGGCCTTTTTTGAGACCTTGATGATTTCTGGGGAGGGCTCCCATGTGAAGCAGGACTCCAGGCCAGCCATCTTTATTGTCATTATTGATGACAGGGTTCCATCCAGAGCGAGGCTGTTCCTGGTTTTCGTCTCTCCCTCTGTATCTGCATTGGAGTGGGGTAACACCAGGACCAGCTTTGCAATGGTGGCAAGCCTCATGATGGGGCTGGGCGATATGGCCTAAAAAAAAAAATCTCAGTTTTTTTCACAAAAAATCTGATTCACAAGTTAAATCCTTTTTTTCCCCCTCCTAGTTAAAAAATATATATATATATATATATTTGCGACCTGGTAGCACATACCTGGGGTCCAAAACTTTCAGCATGTGAATAAACCCTGACTTTTCCGCCTTAGCCTATATATACATATATATATACAGTACAGGCCAAAAGTTTGGACACACCTTCTCATTCAATGCGTTTTCTGTATTTTCATGACTATTTACATTGTAGATTCTCACTGAAGGCATCAAAACTATGAATGAACACGTGGAGTTATGTACTTAACAAAAAAAGGTGAAATAACTGAAAACATGTTTTATATTCTAGTTTCTTCAAAATAGCCACCTTTTGCTCTGATTACTGCTTTGCACACTCTTGGCATTCTCTCGATGAGCTTCAAGAGGTAGTCACCTGAAATGGTTTCCACTTCACAGGTGTGCCTTATCAGGGTTAATTAGTGGAATTTCTTGCTTTATCAATGGGGTTGGGACCATCAGTTGTGTTGTGCAGAAGTCAGGTTAATACACAGCCGACAGCCCTATTGGACAACTGTTAAAATTCATATTATGGCAAGAACCAATCAGCTAACTAAAGAAAAACGAGTGGCCATCATTACTTTAAGAAATGAAGGTCAGTCAGTCCGGAAAATTGCAAAAACTTTAAATGTGTCTCCAAGTGGAGTCGCAAAAACCATCAAGCGCTACAACGAAACTGGCACACATGAGGACCGACCCAGGAAAGGAAGACCAAGAGTCACCTCTGCTTCTGAGGATAAGTTCATCCGAGTCACCAGCCTCAGAAATCGCAAGTAAACAGCAGCTCAAATTAGAGACCAGATGAATGCCACACAGAGTTCTAGCAGCAGACCCATCTCTAGAACAACTGTTAAGAGGAGACTGCGCGAATCAGGCCTTCATGGTCAAATAGCTGCTAGGAAACCACTGCTAAGGAGAGCCAACAAGCAGAAGAGATTTGTCTGGGCCAAGAAACACAAGGAATGGACATTTGACCAGTGGAAATCTGTGCTTTGGTCTGATGAGTCCAAATTTGAGATCTTTGGTTCCAACCGCCGTGTCTTTGTGAGACGCAGAAAAGGTGAACGGATGGATTCCACATGCCTGGTTCCCACTGTGAAGCATGGAGGAGGAGGTGTGATGGTGTGGGGGTGTTTTGCTGGTGACACTGTTGGGGATTTATTTAAAATTGAAGGCACACTGAACCAGCATGGCTACCACAGCATCCTGCAGCGACATGCCATCCCATCCGGTTTGCATTTAGTTGGACGATCATTTATTTTTCAACAGGACAATGACCCCAAACACACCTCCAGGCTGTGTAAGGGCTATTTGACCAAGAAGGAGAGTGATGGAGTGCTGCGGCAGATGACCTGGCCTCCACAGTCACCAGACCTGAACCCAATCGAGATGGTTTGGGGTGAGCTGGACCGCAGAGTGAAGGCAAAGGGGCCAACAAGTGCTAAACACCTCTGGGAACTCCTTCAAGACTGTTGGAAAACCATTTCAGGTGACTACCTCTTGAAGCTCATCGAGAGAATGCCAAGAGTGTGCAAAGCAGTAATCAGAGCAAAGGGTGGCTATTTTGAAGAAACTAGAATATAAAACATGTTTTCAGTTAGTTCACCTTTTTTTGTTAAGTACACAACTCCACATGTGTTCATTCATAGTTTTGATGCCTTCAGTGAGAATCTACAATGTAAATAGTCATGAAAATAAAGAAAACGCATTGAATGAGAAGGTGTGTCCAAACTTTTGACCTGTACTGTATATATATATATATATATCTTGCAATATACATTGCGACTGCATCTGTGATCGCTTTCCACCGGACCCCTTTCTTATCATACGGCAGTGTTTCCCCTACCATTATATTGGATCACAACAGAAGTCATTTAAGGTTACCTTTCCTATAGAACAGGACTACACCTTGTCCTTTTATTAAACAAACTAAATAGCCTTATGTTACAGGCTGAGCCTGATGTGTGTGGCTTGTGTGTGTGTGTGTGTGTGTGTATGTGTGTAGTTGATGTAGGAGGTATGAGATGTTAGTGCGCCGGGTGTGGTGTGTGACGTCAGACAGATGCGCCCCAGGAAGAAAGTGAGGCATGTGCTATATTGTTTACATCGAGCAGCCACAGTGAAGAAGCCTACGCAGTTCTGTATGCTGTTTTTGAGTTATTTCCCTCTATGTAAAAGTCAGACACTGATGAGAGAGGCTGTGCATCATCCCTGCAGTGCTGAAAATAAAGTGCCGTTCTTTAATGCAGACGAAGCCCCGTTGTTTATGTGTTGTTGCCACAATGAGCTAACACAAGCTAAAGGAGCTAATGGTCTTCGGAGGTCCCTTTACTACGGTTTGCAGGTCTGCCAGCTTGGTGTTGGTAACACTTATTCATCTTATTTACACAACGGCATGTCATTTATGTCCCTACACGGTGCGCATCTAAAATCCTCCTCTGCTCTCTGTCGCACGGCGGAGTTCGGCCCTGATGCGCACACACACACACACACACACACACAGGTGAGCACACAGATACAGACACAAGCGCAGAAGAACTCGTTCCCTTTCTTGAGAACAAGTTCTTCCCCGCTCGCTGCCATGTATGTGTATCAAGCGCGCAGGGGGGAGGGGTGAGCCCACTCTGAACTACCGGAGCCCAGCGTGGAGCGGCGGTGGCAGATTTTAAATAGAAACTCGATTTTCATTAAATCAGCCTAAACTACAAATTCAAATTAATCGATAAAATCGATTTATCGCCCAGCCCTACCTCATGAACAGACTTAACCCTGTCACCTATGAAGAATGAACCAAGAACACAGTGGAAAAAAAAAATCTTACATTCCTTTGAAAGATGAGTAAAGGTTGATAATTAATTTTGTCTAAAACAAAATGTACGCACCTACTGTATATGATGCTTTATACATACATAACAAATTATTCTAATTTGTATATACTACTATATATACAGAAATTAATATACAATTATAAAGCAGCATAGAGGAATGATTTTGTATAGATAAAACAGACAAAATTAATTAGGCATCAACCTACAGTATACTTTTACAGCTGCATTGAAACCTCAAAAATAATATGTACAAAGCTCTCAAAATGCCTTTAAATGATCTCACAACACACAAAAAACAAATATGCAAACTTTACTTAAAGTTTAAGAGCACAAACACTTAACATACATACCTGAAAAGAGCGGGGGAAATCGATCTTCTTCTTCTTCTCCTTCTTCTTCTTCTTCTTCTGAGTGCAGTCCCGGTGTCAATTGGGCCACAGCGCCACCAACATCCAGTGTAGGAGGTGTATTGCGCATTGAAACAGGGACTTTTTTTGTTTTGGCTCAGATGGACACTTCAGCGTGAGAAATCAGGGGTGTGGCGTGTGTCTCATGGCCAATGCGTGAGAGTTGGCAGCCCTGCCATTGTGAGAGTAATTCAGTACTAGGCTGTAGATTAAAAACAAGGGAAGTTAGATTAAATGTGTTTATGGGTTTAATTCTGAGCCTTCTCTTTCAGAGGGATGGGCTGACATTGCAGATGGTGTCAGACGGACTGCAGAAGACAACCATGGCGACCCTGATCTACCCATGCGGGTAAACAAAATAAACTCCCTAGAGAGGAATTAATATGCTACGGTGTATGTTTAGCAATCGTGACAATGAAAGTTTTTTTCTTCTGTATTTCAGACAGTCCCAGGTCAGCACCTGAAGCAGTTCCTGGATGAAGTGGGACCTCTTCCCTGAAACACCTTCTCTGGTGTAAAACTCAGCAGGAAACAAGTGGATGATGATGACTTCCACAAAGTGAAAGATAAACTAATCAATGGCTTCTGTGACAACCTTACCACGCGGTTTGGCAACCTTGATGACGGTGTCTTGAAGGCCGCTGCCCCCATGTTTGACTTAAGCAACTGGCCTGAAGACATCACTGACCTGGCCACCTTTGGCCTGGCCGATGTTGAGACTTTTGTCACTCACTTTCAGAAAACTGATGGGTTACAGGGAGCTTTGTGGAACACTGTATTCACGAACAGTCAATCTAAGTAACAAAACTTTTGAAAAAGCCAAATGAACTCAGATCAGGCATTTTTTTAGAACTCAACTATTAGGGTTTCCAATCCTTTTTTCCTGTTTTTGACAATAGTGGTTGCATTAAAAATCAATATGAAAAGGAAATTTGTCCTTATGTTGTGTTTTCACCACCATTGGCAGGCTGAATTCTCATCACAAGTGAATTAAGCAGCCAACTCTGAATCAATCTGCTCAAATTCTTAAGTTCAAATAACTCATGTTTGTCTTAGTATGCCATTTTGAGGAAGTGAGATTCCCATGATCCTTTGCTAAAGAAAATAATGACATACTAGAGTGAAAAGAACGCATCAGAATTCTTTAATGTTGAAATAATGATTGATATCTGGATGTTGCAATAGGTGCATAATTCATAGAATTATGCACTTCAGTGAGTGCATAATAAAGAGTTTGTGAATGTCAACAAGACACTGTTCCCACTTTAGATCCAGTAGCTGCAAAGATGCATTATGAGCTGTTAAAAAGTGCATATTAATAATTTATTAACCTTTATACCAGTGTTTTTCAACCACTGTGCCGGCACTGTGCCAACATCTCACGGCACACTAGTGTGCCGCGAGATGTTGTCTGGTGTGCCGTGGGAAATTATCCAATTTCACCTAATTGGTCTAAAAAATATTTTTTGAAAACGAATTAATTATTATCCGCAAATAACGTGCCGTTGTCGAGTGTCTGTGCTGTCTAGTGATTGGCAGAGTAACCATGTAATACTCTTCCATATCAGTAGGTGGCAGCAGGTAGCTAATTGCTTTGTACTTTGAGACAAGAGAATTAGTGATGCATGGATGCGTCAGGTGGCAGTGTCAGTGGCATTGTGGCTAGCGAGACTATACGGTGACAGTGATGGACAAGTTTTTGAAAAGGAAAGATGCTAACTCCGAACTGGACCCTGGACAAAATTCGGACCCAGATGAAGGCCCAAGTATGAGTGGAGGTCAAAAGAAAGCAAAGACGGCTCAAGCCGTCTCAAGCAAAGTCTCTGGCGCGAGGCAATACAGCAAAAGCTATCTTTCATTTGGATTTACTTTCACCGGGGATGCAATGAAACCGACTCCGTTGTGCTTGGTGTGTGGTGAAAAGCTATCCAACAGTGCTATGGTCCCAAGTAAGCTTAAACGCCATCTCCAAACGAAACACCCTTCACTTCAAAACAAGAATGCGGACTATTTTGTTCGCCTGCGTGAACACATGGAGAAACAGGCAACTTTCATGAGAAAAACCACAAAGGTAAATGAGAGAGCCCTTAAAGCTAGCTACCATGTTGCTGAACTTGTAGCTAAGTCAAAAAAGTCGCACACTGTGGCAGAGACATTAATACTTCCCGCCTGCAAAGCCATTGTAAATGAGATGCTCAGACCTGAAGCGGCTAAAGAAATAGCCAAAGTCCCTCTCTCAGATAACACAATTTCCAGACGTATTGATAACATGTCTGCAGACGTCGAAAGTGTGGTTTTGGAAAAGATCCATATCAGTAAGAAATTTGCATTGCAACTTGATGAGTCTACTGATGGACATGCTCAACTCTTGGCCAATGTGCATTTTGTGGATGGAGACGCAATCAGAGAAAACTTCCTTTTTTGCAAGGCACTGCCAGAAAAAACAACAGGAGGGGAAATTTTTCGGGTCACATCAGAATATCTTGAACAAGGAGGACTTAAGTGGGAAAACTGCACGAGTGTCTGCACTGATGGAGCTGCAGCCATGGTCGAGCGCACCAAAGGCTTTGTAAGCAGAGTGAAGGAAAGAAACCCAGATGTGATTGTTACGCACTGTTTTTTACACCGTGAGGCCCTCGTAGCCAAGACTTTACCAGCAGACCTAGTTTCTGTGTTGGATGATGTTGTGCGCATGGTAAACTTTGTAAAGTCACGACCCGTGAAAAGTCACATATTTGCATCTTTGTGTGAGGAAATGGGAGCGGAGCATAAAGCCTTGCTGTTTCATACGGAGGTCCGATGGTTGTCGCGCGGCAAGGTCTTGGCCCGTGTGTATGAGCTGTGGGAGGAACTTAAAGTGTTTCTGACAAATGAGAGGTCCGATTACGCAAAGCTGCTTGCAAGTGATGAGTGGTGTGCAAGGCTGGCATACCTGGCAGATATTTTTTATCATCTGAATGAACTGAACACATGAATGCAAGGCCGAAATGAAAACCTGCTTACAAGTACAGATAAAATAAATGGATTCCATTCAAAGGTGCAACTCTGGCAACATCATGTGGAAAGTGGCAATCTTGAAATGTTCACACTCACCAAGCAATGGCAAGATGGTAACACTGCTGCATTGTGTGAGATAATAGTTAATCATTTAAAAACTCTTGAGGAGAAGATGTCATTTTATTTCTCTTCAGCCTCCACTGAATGCCTTGACTGGGTTAGGGACCCATATAGCTCAGCATCAGTTGGTGGAAAGGACATGACTTTACAGGAGCAGGAGGAACTAACTGAACTGAGACAAAACCATGGTTTAAAGCTAAGCTTTGCTGATCTACCTTTGGACAGTTTTTGGTTGGCTACTGCCAAGGAGTTCCCCATTCTGGCAAACAAAGCTATTTTGACATTGCTCCCATTTTCCACGACATATCTGTGTGAGGTGAGCTTTTCAAGCCTGACTGCTATAAAAACTAAAAACAGAGAGAGACTGAGAGCTGTGGAGGAAGAGCTTCGTGTGTGTCTTTCTTCGATTCCTGCCAGGATATCAGCTCTGTGTTCATCCAAACAGGCCCAGGTTTCACACTGAGTGAGTACAAATATGAACGATTATAAAATACTTTTTCTTTGTGTTTATTTGATTCCTATTCAAGACACTTTGATGAGAACGACTTTATATTGTCAATACAGGCTACAGAGTTTCATTTTTTTAACATTTTCTGCTGGTGGTGTGTCTCGTGATTTTTTGAATGAAAAAAATGTGCCTTGGCTCAAAAAAGGTTGAAAAACACTGCTTTATATGACACTGTTCCCACTTTAAATCCAGTTGCTGCAAAGATGCATTATGAGCTGTTAATAAGTGCATATTAATAATTTATTAACCTTTATACAACACTGTTACCACTTTAGATCCAGTTGCTGCAAAGATGCATTGAGCTGTTAATAAGTGCATATTAATAATTTATTAACCTTTATACGATACTGTTCCCACTTTAGATCCAGTAGCTGCAAAGATGCATTATGAGCTGTTAATAAGTGCATATTAATAGGTTATTAACTTTTATACGACACTGTTCCCACTTTAGATCCGGTAGCTGCAAAGGATCATTATTTAATATGTGCATAATTAAGCATTTATTAACCATAATATGGCATTTATATTAACTTCTTATAGTGTCATTAAGGTTAATAAACACCTTATTAATTTCATCTTATAGGGTCTTATAGTGTCTTATAAACCAATTATAAATGTGGTTACTATTCTATAATTAACCCTTATAAATTATATCTGGAGCGAAGTGAATCTCATGCTTGAATCCTTTTTATTGACTTTTCATCTGCTTTTAATACAATCCAACCCCACATTTTGGCCAAGCGCCTTTTAGAACAATTTAATTTTAATTCTAATCTTGTAGGTTGGATTTTGGATTTTTTAACTAACTGGATGCAGAGAGTAAGAGTGAATGAAGTCCTGTCGGATGGATGCATACTTTCACCGCTTCTGTTCATCCTTTACACAAACATGTGCCAGAGCAAATATCAAAATAGGACAATTATTAAGTATGCGGATGATTCTGTTATTGTGAGTCTGCTCCAGAAAAATGAAAGACACCACGGCCCTATAGTTGATGACTCTGTGCAGTGATGTGAAGAGTCACATCTTCAACTTAAAACAAAGGATATGTTAATTGATTTTAGCAAACAAACTAACACACATGATGCCACAACCATAAAAGGTCAGTCAGTGGAATGTGTGGAATCCTACAAATATCTTGGGACTATTATTGATTTTAAACTGAACTTTCAAGAAAACTGTGAGGCTGTGTGTAAGAGGACAATAGCGTTTGCACTGTCTGAGGAAATTGTCCTTTTATGTAGACAAAAACATGATGACCCTGTTTTATCATGCTTTTATTGAATCCGTATTATCCTTTTCCTTGGTGTCATGGTTCAGAAGCCTCTCTGTTAAGAATAAGAACTCATTTCATGGGTTGCAGCACTTTCTGTCGTTTTAAATTTCTTTCTTGTATTCTGTGTTCTATGTTTTGTTTTGATTGTTCAAACTGTGATGGATGTTTTGACTCTCGACTGCAAAACTAGTTTACCCTTGGGTATCAATAAAGTAACCTGAACCTGAACTACAAAAGACTTTTTCTGCCATTTTGAATGGGCTGAGGTTACGTGAAATGCCTTTCCATTTCCTACAATGAACAAATCATCTGTGGAGTCAAGTGATTCTAACAGCCTGCAACTTTAATCTGCAAGAGGTCAGTGGGGCCATGCTATTAAATGACTCATTTAAAGGGACACACTAACGATCTGGATACAGACCGAATTACGATGTCACTAAAAACAAAATCCATGAGTGCAGCAAAATGCTGCCTACCTACTTTTGTTTGTACAGAATGTGCCTTTTTCGGGGCAATGGGGGGCGTGAGCAAGTAACAAAACGTGTAGATCAGCATGTGATGTAAACAGTGACGTGGGAGGGAAGCTGCGGCTAGTCAGTCCTTCAGCGATTCTCTCGTAAGTCGGCCTGTTCCTCACCATTCCCGTCATCTGATGGTTCATGGCCTCTTTGTTTGCGAGGGCAAGGACGGCACGCAATTCCTTGTCTCCCCAGTTGCTCATCTTTACAGTGTCTGTCAGGTTTGCGTTTTCCTCTTGCTACTAGCTGCTCGCTAATTCCTGCTATCAGACACATTGTGATTACTCGAAAGTAGATGAGGACACAGACAGCTGGCATGTACAGTTCTGTCTGTTACATGGCAGATGACAAAATTGTGTGGATGAGCATTAAGACATTGGCTTGGTGTTATAGTGTGGATGGGGTAAACCTACTTTGTATTTTTCTTATTCATGGTAAATGTCGTAGCTGACAACACAGCTGTGACAATAACTTGTGTATGCTGATGTTGTCAACATATCTTATGTTATTAAGATCTACTATTTTCTCTGTATTAAAACACAATGTAGGTGATCACAGAGAGCAGGTGGAAGCTGCCCTAAGGTTTATCCAGCCAATATTCTGTTGTTCTGTATGTAAAAAAAGGAAGTATGAAGGTACCTTCTGCGGACTGGACCTCTGAAGGAAGGATCAAACCTGTGTGGTTCTCCTAGAAGACACAAAAATAAATTAAAAGCTTGAATGGATTTGGGCCAAACCTACTCACACCTCAACACCTGGTGAGAGGAGAAGAAAATAAACAGTGGCTGAGGTGTATAGTAGACAGTTACTCAAATTCGACAGGTCACAGTCGACACAGCTAACAGATGTTCAGAACCACTGTATAGAAGATGTATTGTCTACCCTGTTGTTTTAAATTTCAAGCCTGCATCTGCATGTTGTTCGTTAGGCAAGCAGCTGGTGGCCGCAACCAACAGTTTCTCTGTAGCTCCAAAGCAGAAGTTAGCACCACCCCGATTCCATCATCAAAAAGCCTACGGGATTTTTCCACTGGATTTTGGCTCACTGAAAAAAAATAAGCTCTGTGGCAAACAAACGTTTATGATACCTACACATTCTGTCCAGCAAGATAATATTCACTAATGAACACCACTTTCATGATTGAAACCTGAATACAATCACCAGAGGTATAAAGCTAACTTTAGGCTGTAAAGGAACTACACCATGGTTGCATGTCTTAACGATGTCCCCACAGTCAACCCGGTCTCACTCCGAAGTCGTCAAAATCCAGCTATTGGGCAGTGACTTCCGGTGTCAGACACTGACAAATAAAGCCGTCCTTTTAACGTCGGCATGATATGCAGCCGGTAGCTGTTATAGTTTATGCAGGATGGCGGCTTCAGGGGGGAAAAGTCCCAGGAGGATGTGCAGGAGTGGTGTTGGATGAGTCCAACAAACACTGACTTTCACCCGAGATAGCAGTGTTCATGCCCTATAAGATTAAATAGCCAAACCCTGTTCTTTTTTGCTAAACCCAACTACATGCTTTTGTTGCCTAAACCCAACCATGTGCATTGGTTGTCAAAGGAGAAGGGAAAAAAAGGGCAATTTACAGTGTTTATTTTGGAAAACACTGTATGTAAATGGTGAATTTCCTGTGAAAAGTGAAGTGCATTTTGAAAGAAGACTATGCATGTAACAGGCTGAAGTTGACACAGTGTACCATAATGTCAACAACCAAAGTACCCAGGGTACCTTGCATGTTGTATCTTGACGTGGAAAGTCCATGACCGAATGTTGATATGTGACGATGTTAGAATGAGGATGTGTTGCCACAGCACGGTTGTAAAGCTGTGTCCGCGCAATGACGTCTTGTAGTCTCATTTACCTACCTTACTTGTCAGCAACCACCTTTTTTAAGACACAAAAGCTTTAAAATAAATGAATGGGCCATTTACTGCTGTATTTAATGTCATAGAACAAAACTTGGAAGTCTCTTAAGCTTGTGTGAACCACAGACCTCATTTCAGGCACCTAACTAAAAACCCATTCAAAAAACCCAATGGCCTCTAGTTTCCCGGCGTGGCGCAGGGTGGCGTACCCCGCATGGAGCTAGTTTCGAGTAGCGCAACCCGAGGCGCGCTCAGTTTGGTAGTTTGGCAGACCGAGGTGCACTGAGATGGGTGTGGCGGCGCAGCAGGGGGAGGTGTCGACAGATCCAGCTTGGAGCAGTGACAGTTTCGTGCCAAAAGGCTTCGCCGAAGGTGCGCTAAAAGCTCGCCAGCTGAAACCAGGTCTACTGTCAGCGCAGGTGGAGCATAGCTGGTGTAGTGGAAGTTTGGTTGACCGGCGGACGGTGCACGCACGTCACCAAAACCTCACAGGCAGGTTTCCAGAATGTCAGGCACATTAACGATGCAATAAATTCCCACAAAAACCACTATTCAATGCAACTATCTGCAATCAGCACATAAATGTATCTCTGTATCGACTGTCCCGTCACATCTGATGTTGAGGTGGATTGGCACCGTTTGGCACGCGTAATGGAAACCCAGCCTGATTTGATTAACACAGCTGCAAACTAATGAGTTCACATCCTTCTTAGCCAACTACAAACAGCCACAGCATCAGATAGGGAGTATATATTCAGCATCTGTCATCTTAGAAAAGTTAAAAGAAAAGAAACAGAGTGAGACTGCGAGAGAGAAAGAGAGAGCGCACGCGCACGAAACGCAACATTGATTTACAATTGTGGTGACCTCCTCCCAGGCTATCTTTGCATCATCAGCCCGTGGAGGTCTGCTTGCAGTTCTGTATATTCGGACACTGCGAGCTTGGACCTCCCGGACCAAAACATCAGTTTCCTCCTGGGAGAAGTTTGGCCATCTGACGCTGCTGCTCTCTTCTGCCATGGCGAATTGAGTAAACTCTCATTACGCCTTCGCATGGCTTAGTTAAGGGCAAGGAGAGGGGCTCATTTGATTAGTGTGATGTGAATCGGCTATGTAAAACCCACTCCACGCCTTCTCTCCTCCAAGTGGAGCAGATTGCTGAAACGATCTTTCACTTAGTGATGCAAGCACCAAATTTGGCACACAAGTGCTTCAGAACCTACTCTCTCAGAAAAGTATGATGTCCACTTAAAAAAATAAAATAGCTGCCTTTTTTCAAGATGGCCGCCATTCGAAGTGGTATTAAATGGTGTTTGAACTATATATTTGATTGAATAATCCTATTTTGATGATCTACACATCAAAATATATATGTTTTTGAGTATGAGAAATCCAATTCTGCATTTAGAAAATCAAAATTATTGAATATTATGATGATAAAATGGGATTTAAACGAAGGAACACTCTCTGTGATGTTTCCGATGTGATGTCTGGGTACGTGACCACCCAATGTAGAGACATGATAGGACAGTAAACTGCTTATTGCATTTCAACAGTGCTAGAAGATGTAGTATGGCTTATCTGGGGTTGACCAGTGCATTAGAAATATGATGACACTTTTCTGATAGGGTTATGTTAACTTCAATTACAAACAATGTGAACAAACTGATTGGCTTGTGTGCTTTTTTTTCTTTTCTTTTTTTGGCCCGCCACCAACCCCCCTCTACGGAAGACAACTTTATTGACCCACCACCACACCCCCCCCTACGGAGGACAACTTTATTTGACCCGTGGATATTGACTAAGCTTTTTAAAGACAGGGCTCACTTCAGGGCAAACCTCCCATGCTTGCCATGCAGTTTTCTTGCCTTTACCACGAAAAGCTGACACAACATCACAGCCAGTAAAGGCGTGAAAGAATAGCATGCCACTGGATGTTGATAGCGCCGTAGGCTCGCTGCGAACAACACTCGACTCTGTAGCTCCTCTTAAAAAGAAGTTAACAAAGCCAAGAAAGTTCGCTCCTTGGTATAACTCTCAAACCCGTAAGTTAAAACAAATATCGCAAAAGTTTTAAAGGAACTGGCGATTAACCAAACTGGAAGAATCTCGTTTAATCTGGGCAGACAGTCTCAAAACTTATAAGAGGGGCCTCCGCAATGCCAGAGCAAACTATTACTCAGCTTTAACAGAAGAAAACAAGAATAACCCCAGGTTTCTTTTCAGCACTGTAGCCAGGCTGACTGAGAGTCAAAGCTCTATTGAGCCTTGTATTCCTTTAGCCCTTAGCAGTAATGATTTTATGAGCTTTTTTAATGACAAAATTCTAACTATTAGAGGCAAAATTCATGACCTCCTGTCCTCAGATAGTAGGCCTACCTATCTAACCTCAAACACAGCTGTAAGACCTAATATATATTTATATTGCTTCTCCCCAGTTTCTGTTCAAGAATTGACCGCAGTGATTTCTTCATCTAAATCATCAACGTGTCTCTTAGACCCCATCCCAACTAGGCTACTTAAGGAGGTCTTACCTTTAGTTAACACTCATATATTAGATATGATCAATATATCCTTATTAACAGGCTATGTACCACAGTCTTTTAAGGTAGCTGTAATTAAACCTCTACTAAAAAAGCCCACCCTGGATCCAGAGGTACAAAGTAGTTGCAGACCAACTGTGTGATTTTCTCCAGGATAATAATTTATTTGAGGAATTACAGTCAGGATTTAGAGTGCATCATAGCACTGAGACAGCACTAGTTAAAATTACAAATGACCTTCTGATTGCTTCAGACAAAGGACTCGTCTCTGTACTTGTTTTATTAGATCTTAGTGCAGCGTTTGACACTATTGACCATCAAATTCTGCTACAGAGACTGGAACACTTAATTGGCCTAAAAGGTTCTGCACTAAGCTGGTTTAAATCTTATTTATGTGATCGTTTTCAGTTTGTTGACGTTGATAATGAATCATCCTTACATACTAAAGTTTGTTTTGGAGTTCCGCAAGGTTCTGTGCTCGGACCAATCCTATTTATTCTATATATGCTTCCTTTAGGCAACATCATTAGAAATCACTCTATAAAATTCCATTGTTATGTGGATGATACACAGTTGTATTTATCGATGAAGCCAGAAGAAAGTAATCAATTAACTAAACTCCATAACTGCCTTAAAGACATAAAAACCTGGATGAGCACCAATTTCCTGATGTTGAATTCAGACAAAACTGAAATTATTGTTCTTGGCCCCAAACAACTCAGAGACTCTCTATCTGATGACATAGTTTCCCTAGATGGCATTGCTCTGGCCTCTACCACTACCGTAAGAAACCTCGGAGTAACATTTGATCAAGATTTGTCTTTTAATTCTCATTTAAAACCTATGTTTGCCTTTTCGGCCTATCCTGACCCACAAAGATGCAGAAAAATTGGTCCACGCTTTTGTTACCTCAAGGCTGGATTACTGTAACTCTGTATTATCAGGTAGCTCTAGTAAGTCCTTAAAAACTCTCCAGCTAATTCAGAATGCAGCAGCACGTGTACTAACAGGAACTAAGAAACAAGATCATATTTCTCCTGTTTTAGCTTCTCTGCACTGGCTCCCTGTAAAATCCACAATTGAATTTAAATCCTACTGTTAACTTATAAAGCTCTAAATGGTCAAGCTCCGTCATATCTTAGAGAGCTCATAGTGCCTTATTATCCCACCAGAACACTGCGCTCTGAGAACGCAGGGTTACTCGTGGTCCCTAAAGTCTCCAAAAGTAGATCAGGAGCCAGAGCCTTCAGCTATCAGGCTCCTCTCCTGTGGAATCATCTTCTTGTTACGGTCCGGGAGGCAGACACTGTCTCCACATTTAAGACTAGACTTAAGACTTACCTCTTTGATAAGGCTTATAGTTAGGGCCGGCTCAGGCTTGCCCTGTACCAGCCCCTAGTTAGACTGACTTAGGCCTAGTCTGCCGGAGGACCCCCCTATAATACACCAGGCACCTCCTCTCCGTCTCTCTCTCGTATCCTATTACTGCATCTTGCTAACTCGGCCATTCTGGATGTCACTAACTCGGCTTCTTCTCCAGAGCCTTTGTGCTCCACTGTCTCTCAGGTTAACTCATATCGCAGCGGTGCCTGGATAGTGTGACGTGTTTGGTTTTTATACACATATGATTATTATCACACATGTATACTGCCAGATACTAATATATACTTTCAACATATTGTACCACAGTAGCCAGAACTATAACGATAATATTATTACTTTCATTAATGTTGTTGTAAGCTACTGTCATTACCGTCTGTCCTGCATCTCTCTCTCTCTCTCTCTCTCTCTCTCTCTTTCTGTCTCATTGTGTCATACAGATTACTGTTAATTTATTATGCTGATCTGTTCTGTACGACATCTATTGCACGTCTGTCCGTCCTGGAAGAGGGATCCCTCCTCAGTTGCTCTTCCTGAGGTTTCTATCGTTTTTTTCCCCGTTAAAGGGTTTTTTTGGGGGAGTTTTTCCTTATCCGCTGTGAGGGTCCAAAGGACAGAGGGATGTTGTATGCTGTAACGCCCTGTGAGGCAAATTGTGATTTGTGATATTGGGCTTTATAAATAAAATTGATTGATTGATTGATTGATTGATTTCTCTGGGCCAAGATTCACCACCATATCATGGATTGGTAACCACCTAATGGACTGACCCTGGCCAAATTCTAACCCAAATAATTTCTAAGCCTGCATCCTGAAGAGTCCCAAAAACACTGACTGCAACAACAAGGATATCTGTGTTGCATGCCTTAATCAACAAAGTCTACATCTGTTGCTTGGCTGCATGAAGAGCGTGTGTAAAGATTCTGGAGTCAGCTTCTTCGTGGTTGCAAGGACTTAAGCCTTCAAGGCTGATGAGTTTGTTTGAAAGAGCCTGCTCTCCTTTGGTCACAACTACAATATTGTCGGGACACAGGGTCACTATCTTGTCAGCTAGGAACCCAAAGAGCTCAGTCTTGTTGTCGCTGTCTCGCAGGAAGCTTTTCCAGTTGGGTGGTAGTTTGGTTTTGTCTGTCACTCTCCGTCGATCTCCCTTACCTCTGTTTGACCTTGTTTCAGCCTTCAAGTTTGAAGTCCAGTAGACATCAAAAACAATGTCTGTTCGCTTATATTTAGATGAGTATGTCTGGATCTTTGGAACTACATCTTGGACAGCATATTCCTCAAAGGTCTTTGATGAATTTGGAGACAATGAATTCACAAGAGCGGAACCATCAATGATAATAGCATCATATTCTGGTTAGCTTCCAGAATTTTTGCAAGCTGAGACTTCTGACCAGAGTGGAGTTTCCCTGTGTCGCTCAGTGCTGCAGGGAAAGACTGATTCTCATGCTTGAAGAACTCAAGCAGGTCACACTCTCGTGATTGGCAGGCTATAAAGAGCTGCGAGAACAGGCGACAGTCGTCTTTGAGTACCTGCTTCTTCATGTCACTGGAAGCTGCAGCTGCCTTTTGGCGAAAGAAGGCAACTTTGTTCTTTTTGATGGGCCTATAGAAGGAAGCCTCATCACCAAGACCATTGAAAAAGTCTCTGAAGGCAACTTGACCTGTCTCAAAGTGAGTTCTTACAAGCTCAGCAGCACTGGGATGTGCGATGGTTTTTGTGTCCAATGTGAGCAGATCTTTGGACTCTTCCTGGAAAGGATTGCCCAGATCCTTCATCACACCAAACAACTTCTGGACCTTGTCAGTGAAGGACTTCTGAGACTGACTGGTCTGCTCATGATGCCTGATATCTTCCTTTGCTACTTTGACCTGAGATGCCAACTCATACTGGTTGACTAACTGGCTAACTTCTGGTCCAGACACCATCCACCGCCTCAGTGCAGATGGATCCTCAGTAACTCCAATGGCACCACCATCACCTTTAACAACTGCATTGGCCTGCTCGTGAGCTTGATCAATGGCTAAGCCTGAGAACTCCCTGTGAGTCTTGTGCACCACAAACTTTCCCAGCTGAAATTCTTTGAACACCTGAGGATGAGTTTGCTCCAAAGAAACCATGTCTCTGAGGTGAATGGGTAGCCATCGAGCATAGTTCACATTGTTGTTTGCATAGAAGAAGGTGATTATAGCAGACAGTGCTTGACAATACAAGTTAAAGTTAGCCTCTCTGAAAGATCTGACCAACGAGAAAACCACCAATTCCATTGACAACACAAGCTCCCAGAACTGAAACTGAGGACTCTCCTTCATGCGTGTCTCACACCAGGCATTGAAATTCAGGGCTCCTTCATTCTCCTCTGCACAATGATGCTCATATGCTTCCTTTCGGAGCATGTAGAGACAGCATGCTGTAACTTGGTGAATGTGGCATGTTCTTGTGACACTTGAGGCAGAAAGAAAGGAGTCAGCTGTTCCAGAAGAAGCCACCCCAGCCTCCACAAGAGCATCTGTCCACCCACCACTCTGAAGCAGGGTCCCAAGTGATCTGAATGCAGCCATCTCTATGTGGAGACCACCAAACATTACAACAAATTTGTCCTCACCATACAGGTCAGGCCAGTGCCACTGGACTTGTTTGGCAAGAGCATAAATAGGCTGGTCTGCAGTTATCACGGGAACCTGGTCTGGGTTGAGGTGTGCAATAGCATCCCTGACATTGTTCATGGAATGCCTCACTGTGGCAACTGAATGGGCCTCATTACGAAGAAGGGGCAAGAGTGAGGTAATGCTCACCTCAAATTCAAGACCTCGCTTCTTCTCTCTGTGGTGGGCTGACCAAGTGATGTTAACCTCATCATCTACTTCTTGTGTGAGGCTGACTTTCTGCAGCCATTCATATTCATTTGTCGGGGAGACTTGGCAGAGATGCATATGTGACATTGCCCTTGGGAGGAGATGGATTCTTTTTTGTGAAGAAAGCAGAATGGACATTTGTGTAGGAATCAGGAAGTTCCGGGACTTTCTTTACACTGCTGTTCTTAGTTAACTGAATTGGTTCTCGAACTTCGCCTTGATTTTCTGATGTTGTATGTTGGAAGATGGAGATGCTGGTTCCATGAAATGATGAAGTCGCAGTTGTAGATGAAGGATTATGATCGATGTTGTCCATCGCACTTGTGCAGAAGAGGCCTTTCCTCAGTTTGAGGGGACAAACCACACCTTCTTCAATGTATCTGTTGACAACTGCATCTCCCAACTGAGCTGATATGTCAAGTACTCGATCATATGGAATACTAAGACCATGGTCATGAAGCATTTCCACAAGGTGCCTCTTTCTGGCATGAACAGACATCCCTATGTAGACTGGAAATGGGGTTTCTCTCTCTCTGGAATGCCTTTGTGTGGCAGCACCTTCTTTATACTTGGCAATGCAGTTGTATTGAAGGAGCTGAGCCATTGCCAGGTCAGTTGTAGTCGCTCCAAACCTCAGCTGAGATTTTATGTCTGCCCTATACTCAATCATACAGACAAACTGAAGCAAAGCTGGTGGCAAGGAATCATACACTGAACTCTTGTTGAGATGGCCCTCAAACTTATACTTGTGTTCGACCATGTGCGTGTGCAATATCTTAGCAGCTTTGGCGAGAATAATGGCATCAGTATAGGATGCTGCTTCTGACTGGACCAACGCCTTTTTCAAATGCCAGAAGTATATCTCGCCCTTTCTTGTAGGCTACCAGTCCAGGTATCTCAGCCAAAAGCCTCTCTTTCAGTCGGGTCGAGTTCACCTCAGATATGTCTGTCCCAAGCATTTCCACAAGGTGCCTCTTTCTGGCATGAACAGACATCCCTATGTAGACTGGAAATGGGGTTTCTCTCTCTCTGGAATGCCTTTGTGTGGCAGCACCTTCTTTATATTGGCAATGCAGTTGTATTGAAGGAGCTGAGCCATTGCCAGGTCAGTTGTAGTCGCTCCAAACCTCAGCTGAGATTTTATGTCTGCCCCATACTCAATCATACAGACAAACTGAAGCAAAGCTGGTGGCAAGGAATCATACACTGAACTCTTGTTGAGATGGCCCTCAAACTTATACTTGTGTTCGACCATGTGCGTGTGCAATATCTTAGCAGCTTTGGCGAGAATAATGGCATCAGTATAGGATGCTGCTTCTGACTGGACCAACGCCTTTTTCAAATGCCAGAAGTATATCTCGCCCTTTCTTGTAGGCTACCAGTCCAGGTATCTCAGCCAAAAGCCTCTCTTTCAGTCGGGTCGAGTTCACCTCAGATATGTCTGTCCCAAACTGCTCAAGTCTCTCCCTGTAAAGACTAACCAATTCAGCAAGACGGAACACAGCGGGCTCATCACTGTTATTTTTGTCTCAATGACATAGGTAAGAAGTTCAGAGAACACCAAAGGAGAGGCTTCCTTTTCTTGAGACAACTGAAGTTTTTCTTTGTTCTCCACTGCAATCTGTGCCCTCTCTCTGTTATACAGGGCTGTTAAGCAAGGGCGGTGGTATTTAAGTTCCAGGGCCACCACATCTCCCCCACTCAATAAAGCCAGAAGCTTACCATCATTAAGATTACGAGCGCATTCATTGAGCCTCTCATTTAGATGCATGGTCATGGCTTGTCGCAGCTCTGATGTTGGTTCCATCTCTTCACATAAGAAACACCACTGCACTTCAATGCTAGTCCTTCGCAATTTTGAGTGTCCTTCACCAGGATCATTCTGAATTTCAGCTCCTCTTTTAGTGGCACGCTCAAGTTTGCAGTTGTTAAACATTTGATGACATTTTGGGTGATACTTTGCACTGTTTCGCCTCAATGTATCCTCAATACCACCTCCATCATCCAATCTGGATGGGTTTACCTTGATGGGCAGCTTGTTGATTGCCTGAAATTGTGGTATGTTTTTGGCTATCGTCGAATAGCCATCAGAAC
This sequence comes from Epinephelus lanceolatus, assembly GCF_041903045.1. Lineage (NCBI taxonomy): Eukaryota > Metazoa > Chordata > Actinopteri > Perciformes > Serranidae > Epinephelus > Epinephelus lanceolatus. The sequence continues at coordinate 1,008,989 of NC_135745.1, read as the reverse complement.
TACACTCATAACGGGTAGGGGGAGAGATCAACCCCTCTTTTGTATCTGTCTGACAGAGGCAACACTTCCTCCAGTCAGTTTTAGTAGCGCAACTCAGTGGATTATTGGCAGACATCTTGTGTTATACATTTATAGGTCGAGGGTTTATCCTTTTACCACCCAACTGTACAAAACATTAAAGCACATTGAAATATGGGATGCAAATAGGTTCAAGCATCTGGTGCCCTACGCCTAGCCCGATTGTTCATCCAGTGCCATTTAAGTCCTGTGCGATCTCTACACCATCCAGGTAACTGAAGCCCCGTTACCCTTGGCTCGGCTCTCCCGCGCTGGCACATCCTGTCAATTCAGGTGCGGCTATCTAACTACAATACTACAACTAACTAAACTTTTAGTTGAGATATATAGAGGGGCTTATTAGATAGCATTTGGGACACTAAAGTATACTACAAACTACAGTGAGTACACCACTACAACAATTAGTAAACTACAACTACAGTTAGTACACAACAAGCCGACACTGAACCCCATGCTGAGTCTCACAGCAGTGATGTCACCAGTGTGCCCTGGTTGTGCTTTGACATCACTCTTATAAAAAATTACAAACCAATAGAGCTTGACCACAGCATTTCAGTGAATGATCATGGATATTTCCCTTCAACTTAATGCAATATCTGTGATCAGACAGCTTCCGAAAATGCTAATTTTGAGTCACGTTATAGCCGCCATCTTGAAAACTGGTGGCCATATTGGAATTCAGTTGACACTATTGAGTTCTTCCAGTCAGAATACATTCATTTTGATGTTTGGATCATTAATACATTTCTGTTCATTCAAGTTCTACTTCAAAAACCCTTTTTTTTGCATTTGACGAGGCAGCCATCTTGAAAACTGGTGGCCATCTTGGATTTTCAGCTGGACATCATACTTTTCTTAGTTAGTTTCTAGTACATCCTGGACATCATTTGTGCCAAATTTGGTGCTTGCATCACCAAGTGAAAGATTCTGATGGAATATTGACTTAATCTGCCCCACTATCCCTCTTTCCGAATTGCGTAGGTAGGAGGGACAGAGGTGGGAAAGAGGAGTAGCTGCGCCAGCGCGCACGGTGTGCCAAACTTGCAAAATCCGCCTGGCCACACCCAGTTGGCGAGGCGCAGGTGCACTGCGCCTCTGCTTCAACCGGTCTGCGAAACTAGAGGCCAATGACTTCAAGATGAGAGAACTACCAGTGCAAAAATGCTAACTTATTTGTGGGCTTTAGGAGTCAGTCCTGAGCATTCTCAGAACCCATCAGCTGTATTTGGTGTCTGACTTCCGGCAGACGGAGATACAGTCTCTGGGGAGAGACCCCCGATTTTTTGGCATTCTGGTTCGATTTGGGCGGAGGAGGCGAATTTCCGTTTCCGACTTCCGTTTATATATAAGTAAATATGCTGAACCATTGCGATGGATTCAGTTTACAGTGACACCAATTATGTTCCGCCTCGTTAGTTCACCGCATGAACCGTTTAACCTAGCAACAACTGCAGCCGGCTCAAACGTGATTGGTCAATATCACACGGACTACAAACAGCCTACAAACGGAAACCAGGGCTCTTCTTCTGGGCTCTTCTTCCGGAGGCAAGATCTCCGGGGTTTGCCTACAGACTCTACATTCACTGAATGTAGAGTATGTATATAGAGACTAAGTCCTGGGTAACTCTATTGAGTTACGTTATGATGCGTTCAAGCTCTATTTAGTAAAAATAAGTTTTGCGCAAAGGTCAATTATACCATTCTAATGATGTGTTCAATGTAATCTTTAGAATTTAGTTTTGGTAAGAAACTTGTATAAATACAGTTGTTTATAAAAGAAATTTGTTAATTTTTTCACAGCAATATAAAATAGAAATTAGAGTAAATTTAGAATCAGAATCAGAAATACTTTACTGATCCCTGAGGGGAGATTACCCTCAGAATTACATACATATAGTAAAAAGGCTTTCAAAGCAGTTTTTTTTTTTTATGTTTTTCATGTGAAAGAAGGTTATATTAAATGTTGCTTCATAAATGTGTATGATTAAATGTGTACTCATTCAAAGGTAGTTTAATGAAGGGCTTAAATAGGCTACTCCAAAACAGTTAGCTATTTTTTACAGAGTAGATTTCTCTGTTTCCCTGGCACAAAAAATGGAATAAATAACAACAAAACAAAATAAACAACAATATAAAAACACTGTTATCGGCTATCGGCCATCGGCCAAATTGTTACTTTTGTACGTTGGTGTTTAATTTAAAAATCAGTGCATCCCCAGTAGCATAATCTAAGAAGATCACATGCCATGAATTTGGTTGTCTCTATCCCGTGGAATCCTGCGAATCCTGTGGTAGTCTGCCTGCTCGACCCCTGACTTTCAAGCTACCTGGTCAGAGGTGCTTAAAATAGGCGTAAAAAAGGGAAAACACTAAGCTGTGTCACCAGCACTGCTCAACCTTTCCAATTACTTTGCTGCCTGCCCAATGAGGCCCCTGCACACCAAGCGGGTGGCCCTATGGCTCTAAGCTGCCAATATCAAACATGGGACTGGCGCTGCAGTCATGTGACAGCAGTATAGTTTGCTTAAAGCCTGACAGTACCTTTTTACCTCTGGTGAGTGTATTTAAGCGTCATGAACTTGTGCTTGCCGCAGAGCTTGTTTTCTGCAATTATCCAAAATCCAAAAAGTATAATCCAAACAAGCTTTCTTACGAGGAAGTCAGGGTGACGCTAACTTCTACATCAGCCTACAAAAAGAAGTCATCCCTGTGGCGCCTGTAACCCACAGTGCTTGACAGCTTTGTGTGCAAACGATTCCAACACTCAGAACTAACATTAGCTACATCTGCTCACACCAGCGTAATGTTATATTATTATACATACATGTATACAATGTGGCTCTTGACCACATCCCTTACATAAGTGAGCTTTTTAACCGGGGTACCAGTCGGATTGTATCTATCTGTTGCTCATGCTAACCCATTGCAGGATATTTATGCCGCTGTAGTGTTCAGTGTTTGCAAGATGTAATATTCAACAGAAATAAATAAAATAAACGAGCAGTCCTCTGCCTGTAGGCTCGGTCCCTAATAATAGCAGAAACAGTATGCAATTCACATACTGTTGAATAATAAATGGTGGCATATGTAACATATGTAAGCCATTACACCACTGGAATTCATCTGAATGCACACACACACACACACACACACACACACACACTCCTGATTGAGAGTGTGTTTTGTTTGTTTGGTGTTTAGCCAGGCCTTATCACAAACTACTTATGTGTTATACTCCATCAAATTCTCTCACCAGCACACACACGCACGCACGCACGTGCGCGCACATGCGCGCGCGCACACACACACACACACACACACACACATAATGCAAGCTATCCTCATACATTTTATGAACAATAAGCACAAATAAAAATTTGAAAGTTACTTTGGTGTGCAAAATATATTATATAATATTCTACTCTAAAGTAGTGTACAGTAGACCGTTAATGTACAGCAAGACTTGATGAGAAGCATTCTTGTTGAAGCAAACAGACCTGAGGTCAGCTGATGGCATTAGAGAACAGTAATACTCAGCTAATCTTTATCCCGCTGACCAAAATAGTCACAGTCTGCTCAGTAGGCTACAAATTACTAACACCTTTGTTGGTGTGGTTGTCATAGGCTGTTTTAAACACTTAATTAGCCAATTACTAGAATTACAAAATCTTCTGAAGTAAAAATCAGTATAAAACAGCAGAGAACAAGGTATGCAGGTTGACTTTAAATGCAATGTAAGTTGAGTTTTTCAGTATGATCCAGATTGACAGCAGTCTTTGCAGTATACTGGACTTTATACAGCCATATAATAGAACAATGATCGTTCATCGAATATTCTCAGCATCCACACAGGCCATTTCAGTGAGCTGATAACTAGGGCTGTACCCGTTTTGATATTCAACAATTTGTTTTATTTTTCCCTATAAAGTTTTAAAGTTTGAAAAGGTTCAGCGGTACTTTCACATAATATGGTAAACAAGCTAGCAAAAAAAAGTTTAGAAAAATAAATAAATAAATAAATAAATAAAAGACTGCTTGATTTGAGGCAATCTCAGTTGACTGAGGGGTGTCCAACTGATGATTTGAATCTCCAGCTGTCAAGGGGCAGCTCTAGAGATAACATGTATATGGTGTCATGTCGGGCATTTTTTTTTTTTTTTGGTCAGTCAGCGTGCAGTGTATCTGCAACCATTCACAGTCAGATACAAAGGACTGATTATGTACTGCTGAATTACAGCTCACAACTCGCACCAATGGCTGACAGTTTACTAGCCTGTTGCTGATGTGGCATTTGAGGATCATTACAAGCATGGCCATTCCTGGCTTTCAATGTCCAGAACTCTACCACTAACATTTCATTACGTCTCGTCAGGTCAACAAAAATGAAACACTGATTTTGTCTTAGTTTTTATTTTCAAGATCTATTTTTAGCTTGTAATCATCTCATTGTTATCATGGTTTTCGTCAATGAAATTAACACTCGTGGACTCCTGTTTAGATGCCTTGAGTTCAGCATTATGGCCGTCACCATCTTGGTTTTTTGGAGCCAGAAGTCACCATATTTGAGCGAGAGGCTGGAGCTGTGGAGGAGTGAGGGGTGGATCAGACTGAGAAGCTGAGGACACTTTCGGCAGACAGCTTGTCGCTTATATGGTGTCATGTAGGGCTTTCTTTTTTTGTCAGTCAGCATGCAGTGTATCTCTAGGGACGTTTTGGTCTTCAGACTTAGCTGCAGAGTGAGCTCTCCTCACTGTAATGCTGCTCACAACACAGGAAGCTGCATACGTGGATGCAGCTGCCCTAAGCTTGCCCAGTCATGCTCCAAGATAACATTAACATCTGCCTTCTGTTATCAGCAGACAGCTTGTCACTCCAAGTGGTTGAACCTGTTTATGCATGACTTTAAGTCTTCATAAAATGTAAACTGGCGAGTTTTAAAAAAAAAAATAACCCCCTGTACAATTGTCATGGATGTTGAAATAAGCTATAGAGACCAAAACCATTTTTTGTACAAGGCTGTAAACATACTAATTGCTGCTGTAAAGTTGGGCATTTTAACATGGGGGTCTATAGGAACTGACTGTCTTCTGAAGCCAGTCTCAAGTGAATGTTCAAAGAACTGCAGTTTTTAGTACTTCCATGTTGGCTTCATTTTTCAGCCCTTGAGGTGCCGCTTGGTAGCTGAAAGGAATACTTCACCCCCAAAATTACCATTTGTAAAATAGTTGCCGTGTTACCTAGACTTTGTGAAGAAAATGTTTTTCACATATGCCTCCACGAAAATTGCCATATATCAATATATTGATCGATTGATTGTCTGGGGACAATATTTAACAACAGCAAAACTATCAAAACATCTGTTTACAAACTCTTGCAAAAACAAACTCTTACAAAACTAGTTCAGTATAACCCATCCATAATCCATAAGTCTCATTTGTCCAGTCGTGTGATCAGTACTTCACAAACACATGAGTTGCCTGAGAGTTTGTAAACAGACATTTTGATATAGTTTTGCTTAAATGCAGTCCCCAATCAATCAGAAAATCAATATAGATGTTAAAATGTTTTCTTCATGTATTCAAGTATGACTCACTGATATTTAAATGGTGTTTCAAATAAAAAAGAAAACCATGAGACAGAAATGTTTACTTGTTTAGCTATTAATTACAGAGCATTGTTTTGTTTTTCAATGAAATGAATGTCCAATGAAATACGGGATCCACAAACACATTAACATGTAGGCTATTGTGCCTGTTTAAAAATGAGACCATTATTTCGATATCTCTGTAGGAATACAATCGCAGCATAATTGCAGGCACCACACACAGGTCTGCAAGGAATGCCAAGATTCCTTCATGCTTTCTAATCATCTGTCGAAGTGACTAGGAGGACTATATGTGAGTGAGAAGACAGCCACCCAGCCTGACTCGTTGTTAATACGTTCTGTGCTTTGTGTTCATGCAGATAATCTCCACCTACTAGCTTTATTAAATTACGAATTAAACTACTAATTATAATGCTTATTATATAATGTTCCTATACCTTATAGTCATAACGCTGACGTAGATAACTAACTAACTATAGAAGTCCATTGTTTAAAGCTGTTTAGGCTTGTTTTTGGCTGTTCCGATGTGGTACTCACCGTAGTGGGAACCGTACGGGGCAGCTCTAGCGGCTGTCTCGCTCTGTATGGCGGCTGAGCGGCTCGGGGAGTAACGGTGGGGCGCCATGGTGCGCGGTGCTGCCGGTGGTGGAAGTAAAAGACGTACGTTGTAGCACCTGTTCCTTAGCCATACCGCCCCTCCCCCTGGAGATCTACTCTATGCTCGCGCTGTCTCAGAGACGCCTGTGTGATATTGTTCCAGACTCCAACTGCACACCTTGCAAGCTTATTTTAGTTCAGTTCAGTATTTTTTTGTAGTTCACTACTGCTTGGTTATCTCTATCTGATGTTAATGACAGGTCACATAGATTTCAGTAACAAGAGAAACTGATTTAACTCTGACCAACAGTCCAGAAATCATTAATTTGCATCACATTGAATCATGCAGTATACTGACATTGAAAAAACTTAACCCGGTATTATTACTCATCATTAGCCTGCAACCATCTTTTGATAAAATCTACAAAGCACTGATACCTATGTGTACATTAAGTCCTCTGGTTTTACAAACAGATACACTTTGCCTGCTGTTTTAGAGAAATGAGAAATGTGGCCTACGCAGATAGATGGATTCAAATTCAATTCAATTTTATTTTATTTATAAAGCCCAAAACCACAAATCACAATTTGCCTTAGATGGCTTAACAGTATACAGCGCCCCTCTGGCCTTGGACCCTCACAGCATGTAAGGAAAAACTCTCTAAAAACCCTTTAATGGGGAAAGAATAGCAGAAACCTCTGGAAGAGCAACTAAGGAGAGATTCCTCTTCCAGGACATACAGACACACAATAGATGTCTGTGTACAGAACAGATCAACATAATAAATGTACAGTGATCCATATGACAAAATAATACACTGAGAGAGAGATGGAGAGAGAGAGAGAGAGAGAGAGAGATGCACAACAGTAATGACAATAGCCATAATAACATTTATCTTAGCAACAATATGATGATAATAATAATAATAATGATAATAATAATAATAATAATAGTATTTTGGTAGTATATATGTATTAATATATGACAGTATATGTATGTAACAATAATAATCATATGTGTATGATAATAGTAGAAGTATGACAATAATAACACCCCCACATAGATGTGAAAGTGTTGCATAGTAATTAAGATATAGTCTGCACTACCTTTAAGAATTTTATAGCTTATGATTATAGATTTGTGTACGTTATATTTTAGTCATCTACAAGATAATATATGATATTATAGATCAGCAAATTTGCAATTCATATTGTAACCACATCAAACACATCTTTCAAGAGGGTACTCCACAGATTTGCACATCAAAGTCTGCTTACAGGTATTGGGGAGTACTGCCATTACCTCTATTACAACTACGCTTGCTAGTACTACTATGTGAACAGAAGTAGGGTTAAGCCTGTAGTGTCTCAAGAGAGAACTGTGTGAAGTATGATAAACTGAAGTGATGTCCTGGGTCTGTCCCAGTTGGGTCTGAAGAAGTTAAAACATTACAATGCAGATCTTTTATTAAACTGTGGTCATGCTACATGATATCCTCTCTCTCTCTCTCTCTCTCTCTCTCTCTCTCTCTCTCTCTCTCTCTCTCTCTCTCTCTCTCTCCCTCCCTCTCTCTCAAATTCAAATTCAAATTTGCTTTATTGGCATGAAAGTTACTAGAACTATGTTGCCAAAGCATTAATAATCAATGAAACAAAACAAAATATAAAAATCACAAGTTAAAATATATATAAATAAGATGAAACTTAAAAAAAAAAAAGTCAAGAGAATAATGAAAAAACAAAAACACAATCTATCTCGGCTGGGGTGAAACATGTCTTGATTTGTGACATGCAGTAATATATTCTCCTGACAGTTCTACAGCAAAGCTGTCTTCTCCCAGAAGGATCTGACTCAATTTGTCTCCTTGGAGGGTGAGGAAGTCTGGAATTTTCTCTTTGAATTTGGGATAGAAATCTCTGATTTCTTTGTATTTTGGGCAACTTGTGAGAAAGTGAGTTTCTGTCTCTACTGCTGTTTCACAGTGGACACAAATTATTTTTGTTCTTTCTAGCCATTCTCTTTTATGGTGAACAGTTTCAATGGCAAGTTTATGGTCACTGAGTCTATATTTAGTTAGGGTTTGTCTTTTTATTGGGTGTTTTATTTGGGTTAAATATTGGGCCAACTGAAATTCTCTGTCCAGTAAGTTATAGCATTCTAATTTATTGATTGTTTGGGATTCTGTTTTCCATTGTTTGAAATATTTTAGTTTATTCGCTTTGTCAATTTGTTTTATTTGTGAGTATAGAATTATTTTTGTAGCACCACTTTGACTTTGTGTATGCTCTGTGCTGGTATTAGTCTGAATCAGACTCTATCAAGTGGTTCCAAAATTTGATAGTTCTCTTTTTAATTTAATTAAGAGGGGGAACTGGTCAAGCTCTGCTCTGCAGCCGTGGTCTGGACAGTTTCTGTGGACTCTCAGTATGTTTTTGCAGAATTTAAGATGCACTCTTTCAACTGGGTTTGAGTCTCAGTGCTCTTGTTTAAGTAACGGGCCCCAAACTTCACTTCCATATAGGAGGATTGGTTCAATAACACTTTGGAAAATTTTAAGACAAACCTTGACTGGGGGGTTTAATTTAAATAGGACTTTTCATATGCTGTAATACGCTCTATGATCTTTATCTGCCAGTGCACTCATAGCCTTGACAAAGTGTCCTGAAGCAGTGAAAGTTAGGTCTAGTTAAGTATATTCCATTTGTGTGACTCAGTGTTGTCTCTCCCAGAGTAAATTGATACTTTTTAGATTGTGATCTTGCTTTCTTTTGAAATATCACAATTTTAGTTTGATCTAGGTTTACTCTGATTGCCCAGTTTTCACAGTAGTCATGAAGTATGTCCAGATATTCTTGCATTCCTTGTTCTGTTTGTGACAACGGTAGGAGATCATCTACATAAAACAGACACTTGACTTCCTTTCCCTCCAAGTCAAGTCCTGGGGCTGAAGAGTTTTCAAGTAGTTTTGGTAATTGGTCAATGTATATATTGCAAAGTGTCAGGGATATATTACAACCTTGATGGACCCCGCGACACTGTTAGAAAATGAATGCGCTGTAGAAGAACAGATTTTTTCAGAGTATTTACGTTTAATTAGATCATAAACTTTGCCTCCAATACCATTTCTGAGTAACTGATAGAAATGAAAATTTTGCCAAATCGAATCAAAAGCTTTCCTGAAATCAACAAAGCAAGCATACATTTCCCCTTTATTTTTTTGATGTACATGTTTTTTGGATTAGAGTATGGAGAGTAAATATGTGATCTGTTGTTCTATGTTTGGGTATAAAGCCAATTTGGGATTTACTTAATACATTACTATCGATCAGGTAGGACAGTATTCTTGAATTTAATATGCTACAAAATAGTTTCCCGAAATTAGAATTTACACAGACACCCCTATAATTATTGGGATTTAGATTGTCTCCATTTTTAGAAAATAGGAGTAATCACTCCCTTATTCCAGGGTAAATTCCACTTCTTAACACCAAATTAAATAATTTTAGTATAACCAGTTTAAGTTTATTACTACTGTGTTTCAACATTGATACCATTAATACCACAAACCTTTCCATTTTTAAGATCAGCCAGTAGTAATTACACTGTCCAAAGCATTTTGGTTGTCTTTTATTGCATTTTCTAATGATTTTATTTTGTCAATTGTGGGCATCTGATGTGTGTTTAAATCATAGTTTTCTGGATTTTGATATACATTTGAGAAATAGTTTTTCCAAACGTTGCCATTCTGAATTTTAATGCTATCTTTATTTTTGGTTGAATTCAATTTTTCCATAGGTTTCATAAAGAATTTTGGTCCATTGCCTTTTCAGTTTTAATTAATCTGTCCTCAGTGTATTTGGCCTTTTTTGGTTGATAATTTTCTTGTATGGTTTAAGGGCTGTGTGGTATTCATGGCACAGTTCTTGGTTTTCGGGATTGTTGTGTTTATTGTTTGACAGGTTTCTGAGATGCTTTCTGAAAAAGGAACATTTACTGTCAAACCATTGTTCTTTTCTTGCTTTTTGTTTGATTTGGTGTTTGGTCTTTTCATTTTGGCCTCTTTTGCTATTTCATAAATATTGGATTCAAATCTTTAGTGGCCAAATTTATGCTATCTTTATTTAGCAGGTATTGGTTACACAGAGCGTTATCTAGCATGGTTTGTATATTAGTGTTGCTAAATGCATTAGTGTAATCAGTGAAACTTTTCTCTGCCCACTGTGGCTGTGGTAAGACTGTGAATGCATTTATATTTTCTAGGTAGATAACTGCGATTGCATAATCAATGACACTATTTCCCAAGATAGAGCAGTACTGTAGGTAAACGTGCCCAGGGATTCTCCTCGTGTTCTACCATTAGCAATGTAAAATCCCAGGGCTTTGCACATTTGTAAAACTTCTTTTCCACTCTTATTCACTATACTATCATAGCTATGCCTATGTGTTGTGATGGTGGGTTGGTATAGAGGGGATACATCTAAATGATCATTGCCGTCTGTATCTGTAAAATCTTTCTCCTTGCCAGCTCTGGCATTGAAATTTCCACATAACAATACAGAGCCAAGTGACTGGAAGTGAAGAATTTTTTTCTGGATTTCATGAAGATATTCTTCTAAATAATATGGGCAGTTTGAAGGTGGTAAATAGATAGCACACCGATTAACATCTTGAGTGTTTTCAAGAAGTCCTCTGCTGATTTTTAGCCAGATATGTGTTTTCCCTTTTTTGACTGGCAATATGTAATTGTGATGTTCCCGTTTATACCAAATAATTATGCCTCCAGATGTCTTCCATTTTTTATGTGGGAATATTTTAAAGAGGCCAGACTCAGTTCATTATAGTTACTTGGGCAGTTTGAAGGAGTGTTATCATGTCTCTCTCTCTCTCTCTATATATATATATATATATATATGTATGTATGTATGTATGTATGTATACTATACTGCTTCCCCCCCAAAAAAACTTCAAGGTCAAGCAAGGAAATGACAAGAGACTTGGGGTGTACCTACTGAGTGCCTTTAGCACTGCGTCACTTCCCCCTGCAGGCAGAATAGCAGAAATACTCTCAGTAATGTTTGTTTGTTTCTTGTTTTCCTCACACAGCAGAGGGCTGTACAGTGAAGCAAGTTTGATGGAGCCAGGCTGTCTTTGCTTCAGGAACCCCCACTGAAACCGCAGTCAGAGATAATGGGTATCGTGAAGGTGATCAAGCGGCCTTGTTTGCCAGGTTTGCTACAACAGGCACTGTGTGGGTCCCATGAAAGTGAAAGGGGGCATTTGGTGACATGTGTGTGTTTACAGTTTTTAGAATATCATGCAAGCAAAAACAGGGATATGGTGGTGGTGGTGATGGGTGAGAAACCATTTAAGCAGTGTTAAATAAAGTTATCTCAGTAATGTCAAGTGTGTTACCAATTGTTTAACAACTAAAACAACAGCAACAACTCATAATTCTGAGAATACAAAGAGTATTTCTTTCAAAACCACCATTCCATGACCATGCTGTGCTGTAAAAATTCTTTAACTAGAGATAAAATCCTCTATTGTTTGTCACTATAACAGTAAAATGAAAATTAATCAAAATCAAATAAAATAGATACTTTTCATAAAACATATATGATAAAAAAATACGTAAATATATATTTTTATATTGTGTGTGTGTGTGTGTATGTGTGTGTGTGTGTGTGAGTGATGGGCCAGCCAAAATACCCAGATACCCAGACCAGCCCACAAAGGGCTGTAGGATCTGGGCTCTTCCCTCTAACCTAAAATAGAAAACTAAACCTAAACAGAAATAAAACCCACGAAAAGTAGAGCTATCGGACCCACCAAAAAACAAAAGAGTGTGTGTGTGTGTGTGTGTGTGTGTGTGTGTGTATTTAGGTCATTCACCTCAGGCTGTGGCATGCTAATACATACTGGAAGGCAAGATTTGCCCTGTCTCCCTCTCCCAGGAAAATTGTGAACTTTGAGAGCTCACTGAGCTCTTTGAAGTCAGGAACCAAAGAGTCGAACCTGTTGAAATAAATGTTCCTTATGTTATCAAATGTTTTACAATGTCAGAGGAAGTGCATCTCTGTTTTGACCTCACCTGTCGAACAGTGACTACATACTCTGTTTTCTTTTGGTTGCAATGACTTTTTGTGTTGGCCTGTTTGATTGCCAGTTTGTGGTCACTGAGCCTGTACCTGGTTAGGATCTGTCTCTGCTTTCTATCTCTGACAGTAGAGAGATATTCTGCCAATTCATAATCTCTGTTTAGGGCCAGATAACATTCTAATCTACTCTGGCTTTTAGTTTCTTCTCTCCAGTGTTCTACATAGGTTTATCTACATTGTTTTATATATTTGGTTGACTCTGATTGGTGTTTGGAAAGCAGTGTTGGTGTGAGACTGGTCAGAGTGTGTCTGAGAAGGGCCAGTTAGTCTCAGCACCAGCTGACACAGGGGACTCTTTTCTGGGTTTAGTTCCTGTGTTTGGGGGGCTTTGGAATGGAGAGTGTCTTGTGAGCTGGCTTTAAGGTGGATGAAAAATTTCAGTGCTCTGTTCTGAATGTTAATTATCAGTGGGTATCTTCCTAATTCTGCTCTACATGCATTTGTTGGTGTATTTCTGTGTACGTGTAAAATGTATCTGCTGAATTCTGCATGTAAAGATTCTGTTGGATGTTTGTCCCAACGGGTATAGCTGTGATGACTGAGTGGACCCCATACTTCACTACCATAGAGCGAAATGGGCTGGATGACACTGTCAAATATTTTGAGCCAGATTTGAATTGGAATTTGACAATTATAAAATTTTCTCTTAATTGAGAGCTCGTAGAGCTTTTTCTTTTAGTGCATTCACTGCCATGTTGAAACTCCCTGATGCTGTTATGGTTATAGCAAGGTAGGTGTAACTCATACTATGTTCAATGATTATGATTATTTATGGTAAACTGATATTTGATATATATACAATGAGTCACAGTATTAAACAGGCCAGCTTTTCAGCCCTACAATGAAAGATGATCTTGGCTGAACGGGAAATGTTTGGCCAGAGAAAATTGATTCAGCAAAAGGTTGTTATTCAAAAAGGATCCATAGGGTGGCAGTAGCAGTCCAGCCAAGAGACAGACTAACTGCACACCGATTTTCACACTTTCTTTATCACAGCAGATAACAACAGTGAATGTGGTCAAATAAAGGTAGGAATGCAGTAGCTCAGTCCATAGGGACTTGGCTTGGAGGGTTGCTGGCTCAAGTATGGAGTATGGACTGGTAGCTGGAGAGGTGCCAGTTCACCTCTTGGGCACTGCTCAGGTACCCTTGAGGATGGCACTAAACCCCCAACTGCTCAGGGCAAAGGCAGGTTCGCTCTGACATATCTCTGCATGTATAGAGGGTATGCGTTTATGTCACTTCCCCCCCGGGACACGCCCCTCTCAGTTGGACTGAATGGCAAAACAAACCTCCCTCAACATGGCGGAGTGTAGCAGTGGACACAGCGAGACTGGGATAAATACGGATTATAGGATCAAATTAAGGAGAATTGGACTCGACAATGATCCGCACAAGATACCAAAGAACAAGTGGTCCACGGACATTGAAATGTGGAATCGGATATCCTGACATTTATATGTACCTGATTTCAACGCTGGGAAAATACACAAAGCAAAGCCTGAAAGCATATAAAAGCCTCGACGCTTGGTCGTACTTCAAGGCCGGAATTGTTGGCGAAATTAAAGTGACGAGAACACCGATGGATATTCTGGTTGTCTGTGGACAGGTGTGTATATATAGCCTATATATCATATAAACTGTGAGTTAGCTAATTGTCAGGCATGCCTTGTTCGTAGCTAACACTGCCACTCACTAATTGTGCATGTGAAACACAGCCAGAGAATGAATGAGCCTCCACTGAAACCTTGGATAGCTGCGGAGAAGACAGGGACAGTTTTGACTGCTCATTGTACATGTATGGCAGGACTTGGAGAGACGTGTTCGCATGCAGCAGCGTTGATGTTTGCAGTTATGTCTGGGATGAGGATGTGTGATGACACGCTTTGTACTTCACTGCTCTGAACTGTCCTCTATAGATGTGACATGTCCCAGAACACAGAGTAGAAAGGTCTTAAGTCAAGTTGACATGAATGTGGTCAATGAAGCTATATCTAGGAAGTCAGGGCCCTGCGATGCTACATCCAGACCTACAGAAAATGAACTTGCAAGCTTTCTGGATAAACTGAAGCATGCAAACCCAAGAGCTGCTGTGCTCTCTGTAGCTCCAAAGCACTCCAAAGATTTTGTCCCTATGGCTCTGAAAGATGGCTATCCTACTCCATTGGGACAACTTTATGAAGCTGAGAATGCTACTTTGACGTACAGTGAACTTATTGAAAAATGTGACAAGGTGTCAGGCTTCATCAAGAATGTGGCATACCTACAGATGTGGCAGGGTAACAGCTTCCAATTTTGGTGCAGTTATCAAGAGCAAAGAAAATCAGCCCCCGAAATCACTTGTGAAAGTCATATGCTACCCAGAGTCAGCTAAGTTTACAACTGCAGCAACAAGGTACTATTTAACAACACAGACAAATTATGAAATTTCAAAGTTGGTCTCTACTCAAATGATGGAGCTAGTGAATGATAAAATCTCTAATAAAACCTGATGCAAAGTAATTATGGACATGTATATATGTATGTCCAAATTCAAACCTAATGTTATGTTTCATCAAATATTTTCGGGTGGGGCATTCATCAGGAAAACAAGGTGAAGGAGCAATACACTGAGACCATGTCATCAAGACACATCAATTTTGATGTAACCCCCACTGGACTCTACATTTCCTCACATTACCCTCATCTAGGCGCATCCCCTGATGGGAAGGTGTCTTGTGACTGTTGTGGCTCAGGCTGCCTGGAAATCAAATGTCCCTACTTGGCAAAAGACAAGACACTGATTGAACTGTCAAAAGAAAAAGACTTTTGCTTGGTTACATCTTCGTCCTTAGATGTGACACTGAAACTTAACAGACAGCACAACTACTACTTTCAAGTGCAGTGCCAGATTCATGTCACAAAATCACTGTACTGTGACTTTTGTGTGTGGTCGCCTTCAGAATTGCATATTGAAAGAATAACTCCAGATTTAAATTTTGAAAGACATGTTATGAAGGCAACTAAGTTTTTCAAGTATGGAGTGCTGCCAGAATTATTGGGAAAATGGTTTACAAGATGCAGTACTGAATCTTGGTGCAACATCTGATCTGTAGGACTGCTGCTGTTGTGTTAAGCCCTTCACCTTAGGGATGATGTTACAGTTTGTAACTGACTGATATTTATACCTAAATGACACGTTGCTTACAGAGAAAATATGAAGCTCAAGCTGCACTGTAATTAAGTACCACAACTGTATTACTGTATAATGGGGGAACTACTGAACATTTTGAAAAGCCCCAAATTACTGACTGCTGCTTGTGAACTGTTACCTGGTAAGTTTCTACCTCACAATCAAAGAAGCGGTTTGTGACACATTTTACAGATGTAAACATATTTTACATTATTGTTCTAAACCAAGGTTTTAAAGCGTTTTTTTTTGGCGTTATCTTTTTCTTGTTGGTCCTAACATTTTATATGGACTATACCTATTTAGAATGTAAAGCTTAATGGGGTTATTTCCCCATACTGTTTTCATGTTTAAGGTTGGAAAGTGAGATATTAGCATATCTAGACTGACTTGACAGCTGTGTCAAAACTATTGAAATAGTTTTAGAGTATCACTTTTATTTGTCATGCTTGCTTTAGGGAAAGTAACTTTGTCATACAATGAATTTGTACAAATATTTACAAACATTTCAGTTCCACAGTGTTCATCCAAGCATTACAGGCATTAGAGCCATTTCTGCATATTTTGTTTGATTATTGTTATTTTTAATAATACTGCGTTATGGACAATGAAATAATTAATGGCTCTAAGTTTATGTTTTAGTTTAACTGTGTAAATGTTTATATGATGAGGTCCTCCTCCCAGGAAATGACATATAGAGGAGCGCGGGACAGGTGTTGCTGATGAGACAGGGGAGAGCCGTATTGTTTTTGGACCGCTCTCCTTTTTTCGTTATAGCATGCTACTGTATAGGCCTAATTATGCTCATGTTTTGTTGTGGACACTGCACCATCGACAATATAATAAAACCTCTGTTCGATCCAAGCCAGACAGTGATTGTTTCATTGGAGCGCGTCAAGACGGCAGGTCTCCCCTGAACTAAGGAAGGCGGGCGAAACCCATAGAAAGGCCGCCACATTTTGTCCAAAAACACCGCAACCTGTGGATATGTGGATAATCCAACTCAATGGAACAAGCGCAGGACTTTTATTGACCCAAACACATGCATCGGCCTCAGCGGACTCGTGAGTAAAATTCGCACTCGAAATTATGAATGAAATGCCTCGTGGTTCACGGGATCGGATGCTTATGAAATGTTTGTGAATGACCAAGAAATATGAATGAGTTCTGCAAACAATTAAAGGAACGGTGTTGATAAATAAAGATCTGATCTGTAAATAAAGACAGAAAGAACAATGGATGCTGATAAAATGCCGGTTGATGCTGCTGACGCTGAGGAGAGATTTAAATTACTCAGCGCGTCACGCAAAGGGAAACTTGGAGCGTGCACGCGCAAAATGAATGAAAGAAAAGCCTTAATGGAAACTGGAGGGAATGTTGAGAAAGTGGATGAATCTGTGGCCCTTTTTCGAAGATCACTGAATGATTTTAAGCAGGTTCATGAATCAGTCCAAACGTTTTTGTCTGAGGAAATAAAGGAAAACGAGAGAATTGATTGGTATGAATGAAAATGTCCACATTTGAGAATTTCCTGAAGGATGTTGGAAAATGGAAAACTTCTCAAACAGATCCTCAGTCACTCATTGAACCCAAGGACAGTATTTCCAATGTTTCAAAGGGTTCAAAATCAGGATCAACCACTTCTACTGCCTCAGCCCGTCTTAAAATTGCCACAGAAAAGGCTGCGCTGCTAGCCCAGCAGCAGCTTTAAAAAGGAAACATGCTCTGGAAATGGAGAAGGCTCAACTAAACACCAGACTGGAACAAATGGAGTTGGAGATGAGTCTGGCTGAATCAGATGCAAAATAAAAGGTGCTAGAGAACTTTGAATCTCAAAATGAACAACACTTAACAACATCTGAACCACAAGAGCAGCATGAGGATGGCATGAATGAATATTTTGAAACTTATCAGGAAAAAGCAGATGCGACAGTGATTCCAGAAGCATCTGCCGTCGAATTTACTGAGCTTGGAGCGATTCCCAAAACCCCCCTCCAAAGATATCTGAACCAACAACCAAAACCACTAGCAAGCTCTCCACAACAAAATACGAAAACAACTTGTATCACTCTACAACAGCAAGGCCCTACAGTTCAGAGTTCTCCACAAACAGCAGCAGGTGGTTGGATTAACATGACAAACAATGGTGACAATTTTCTGACTGTAATGCAGAGACAAAATGACATTGCAGATTTACTGGCTTTGCAGCACAAGTGAGTATCACTGCCTGCACGTGAAATCCCAGTTTTTGATGGAAACCCACTTAATTATCAAACCTTCATGAGGGCATTCCAGCATGGCATTGAGGAGAAAACCGATAGCTACCAAGACATGTTATATTACCTGGAGCAATATACATCAGGCACCTGCCGTGAGTTGGTCAGAAGCTGCCTTCATATGGACGCTGAACCAGGCTTTATAGAGGCAAAGAGACTGTTAAAGGTGCATTTTGGAAACGACATAAATATTGCAAATGCTTATATGACAAAAGCTCTGACCTGGAACAACATAAAGGCAGAGGATGGAAAAGCACTGCAAAGTTATGCACTTTTCTTAAGAGGATGTTGTACTGCCATGAAAGGTCTGCAGGACATGGAGGATCTTGACCTACCATCCAACTTAAAGCTCATTGTGTCAAAACTTCCTTATAAACTAAGGGAGAGGTGGAGAACTGCAGCTTGTGACATTTTGGAGCAGAGAAACACAAGAGCAAGACTGCAGGACCTTGTGGCTTTCATTGAGAGGCAAGCTAACATACTACAAGATCCTCTCTTCAGTGATATTCAGGATCCTCACACACATATTAGGACTTTAAAGGCCAAAACCATCACAGACACAAAATCAAACACATTTAGATGCAAAGGAAGCAGCTTTGCTACCACAGTGGCAATGGTATCTGACAGCAAAGCACAACACACACAAGAGAAATCACCCATTAAAGTCAATTTGGACCACAGCACACACACAGACACCTCATGTGTTTTTTGTGCTGGCAAACACACTTTAGCTGAATGTCAGAAGATATTTGCACAGTCTCATGAAGCTAAAATTGAGTTTCTCAGAGACAATGGATTGTGCTTCGGATGCTTGAAAGTGGGACATTTGAGCAAAAACTGCAAAAGAAGAATGAAATGTCAAAATTGTCAGGGCAAACACCCCACTATTTTGCACATAAAGAGACCTCCCAAATTCGAGACAGACTCCCACAAGGCTGAGCTGAACAGTTTTGCAGCTAAACCCGAGGAAACATCAATCAGCAGTGCCCTTGTGTCACTTGAAGAGGGAGAAGGAACTGGGGCTGGTAAAGACTGTATACTCGCCATAGTTCCAGTGAGGGTTAAAGTTTGTAATGGAAATAAAAATGTACTTACCTATGCCTTCCTGGATCCAGGCAGCACCGACATGTTCTGTACGGAGAACCTCATGAGGAAGGTCAATGCTAGAGGCCGCAGAACTGAAGTTCTTCTGCAGACTATGGGAACAGAGAAAACAGCTAAGAGCTATGAGCTGACTGGTCTAGAGGTGAGTCATATAGAGGATGATACCTACCTGCCACTGCCAAAGTTATATACTCAAGACAAGATTCCTGTGACAAGGAGAAACATTCTCACCCAGGCAGATTTAAACAAGTGGCCCTACCTGCAGGAGATCAAGGTAAAGGAGATAGATGCTGATGTGGATCTTCTTATTGGTGTGAACTTACCAAAGGCTATGGAACCATGGAGAGTCATAAATAGCCAAGGAAATGGACCATATGCAGTTAAAACACTGCTAGGATGGGTGGTTAATGGTCCACTCAATGTTTCTACTGCTGTGGAGCAGGAACGCACTGTGGCATCTGTGAACCGAATCTCCATTGTGCACATTGAAAGGCTCCTGGAAAGACAATATGCACATGACTTCCCAGAGAAAGACTACGAGGAGAAAGTGGAGATGTCCGCTGATGACCGATAGTTCATGCAAACTGCCTCAAGTTCTGTTACTCTCAAGGATGGCCACTACTACTTACCTTTACCTCTTCGTGACAGGAACATCAGCATGCCACACAACTATCAGATGGCAGAACAACAAACGTTACATCTGAAAAGAAAATTTCAAAAGGATCCGGTTTATGCAAGTGAGTACAGAGACTTCCTGAGTGACATCATAAGAAAAGGCTATGCTGAGAAGGTACCACCAGAAGATCTAACACCAGAACGTGGCAGATTGTGGTACATACCCCACCATGGTGTGTATCATAAACGCAAAAAAACCCTTCGTGTAGTCTTTGACTGTGCATCAACCTTTAAAGGCACGTCACTCAACAATGTACTCCTACAAGGCCCAGACTTGGCTAACTCACTTATTGGTGTTCTGCTCAGATTCATGCAAGAACCAGTTGCAATTATGGCAGGTATTGAGAGTATGTTTCACCAGGTGAGAGTCAATGAAGAGGACAGGAACTTTCTCAGATTCCTATGGTGGCCAGAGGGAGACACAAACAAAACCTTGGAGGAATACAGGATGACCGTACATCTGTTTGGCGCTGTCTCTTCTCCAACCTGTGCAAACTTTGCACTGCAAAAGATGGCAGAGGATAACAGTAATATCTTTGATGGAGAAGTTTCTGACACAGTCAAATCCAATTTTTACGTCGATGATTGTCTGAAGTCAGTTCCAACAGAGAAGCAAGCAACAAGTCTTGTTAAGAACCTCAAAGAAATGTGCTCTCTTGGAGGATTCAAGCTGACCAAGTGGGTTAGTAATAGTCGTACTGTGTTGGCATCCATCCCTGAAGATGACAGAGCAAAACAAATGAAAAACTTGGATCTGGACAGGGAGACACTGCCTACTGACAGAGCATTAGGACTGTACTGGGACATTGAGAAGGATGTATTTAGCTTTCATGTCACTGTTAACAACAAAACCCCCGCCAGAAGAAATATACTTTCCATTATTAGCTCTGCGTACGATCCTCTTGGTATCCTTGCCCCCTTCATATTAAAAGCCAAGCAAATCCCCCAAGAACTCTGTAAGGCTAAGCATGGGTGGGATGAAGTGATTCCTATGGAACTGCTGAAGTCATGGCAACAGTGGCTCAAGGATCTGGAGAAGCTGGACAGATTCCAAATCAACAATGTATGAAACCGAAAAACTTCGGCCAAGTAAAAACTGCACAACTACACAACTTTTGTTTTTTATTTATTTATTTATTTATTTATTTATTTATTTAACTCACGACCATGATCACATGGTATGGAGCACAGCTATACAAAAACAATTATACAAACATGGCTAGTAGCAAGGCTGTACAAATTCTCTCATCCCTGCAACGAAAACAAAATAAATGTATTACTTAAATAAAGGAAGGACGCTCTTCAAAAAGGCACCTAATTTACAAATAACTTTTAGCTTATTGGATTGTAATAACAAAATTAACTTAATCATAGATGGACGATTTATATAATACTTTGGCATAAGTTTTTGTCTGAGTTTCATTATACTTACATTTTTACACTGAAACAGGATATGAAACTCATCGCCAATACAGTTATCATTACAAAGATTACAAAACCTCTGGCTTCTATCCAGACCTTTATATCTTCCAGTGACTTCTGGGATTCTGGTATTATTCATCCTGAAGTTACAAATTGCCTGTCTGTACTTTTGATTTTCACACAATAAATACTTTTCTAACGTAAATTCTTGTTTAAACTCAACATAAATATCACATGATGCCATACTATAGAGTTCACTTTGCCATTTTTGCAGAAACTGATCTTTAAGTCTCTGTTCGACAGTTGATTTCAACCAGTCACTGTTACTACATGCTTGAGACAGCCAGAGATAAGACAGACCACAATCATCCAGTATCCGCTTCACTTGCAGGATCCATGGAGACACAAATACATTTAAATTATACAGCCTAAATAAACATTCGTACATTATCCTATTTAATTTACTTTCTTTACCTTCAATCAGCTTCCCCCAATAACCGATAACTCTTTTTGACTGCGATACACAGAGGATACCTCCCCAACTCACCATAGACCATGTTATTACATGTTGCTGTTTTAACTTTTAGAATATATTTGAGGAATTTGAGATGTAGTTTTTCTAGCGCATCAATTTTTTCAAATCCCCAAACCTCACATGCATATAACATGACTGGGGAAACCAACTTCTCAAAGAGGTCTAGTGTGACATCTACAGGTAGGTCATGTGTTCTACTTTTACAAAGGAGGGCATACATAGCACGAGATGCCTGCTTACACAACTCATCAATAGCAATTTTAAATGAACCATTATAGTTTATAGTGATCCCCAGATATTTAAAACAATGAACAACTTCTAAATTTTCTCCATGACAAACAAACTTTAGATTGCTGGTGTCAGCTTTTCTGGGTCCAAACACTGTGACCTTAGTTTTTTCGCTATTGATCTTCAGTTTCCATTTCTCGCAGAAACCACACATAAAGTCTATTGCTTTCTGTAGCCCCTCCTTTGAAGTAGACATGACAATTGTATCATCCGCGTACAACAATACCATAAGTTGCATATAATTATCAATCATTTCATCATCAAAATTAATAGACTGACAGCCATTACATATCAGATAATCCTCTAAATCATTAATAAACAGTGCAAACAGAAATGGAGATAGATTTTCACCCTGCCTAACACCTGCTAAACTTACAAAAAACTCTGACTTAATTGCATTTACAAAAACACACGATTTTATGTTTTTATACATGTTCACTACTACGTCCAGGCATTTACCCTTAACACCTACTTTTAGCAATTTATACCAGAGAGCATCCCTCCAGACTGAATCAAAAGCCTTACTGTAATCAATAAAGGAACAGAATAGTCTCCTCTTTTTGAAACAAAATAAATCAATGACATGTTTCAACAAAAACAAATGATTAGTGGTGGAATAGCCCTTTCTAAATCCTGCCTGGTTTTCCCTCAGGATAGAACTGTCCTCACAGAACTTAAGTAGTCTTGTGTTTAGTATATTCGTAAATAGTTTACCCAAACAACTCAAAAGTGTGATGCCTCTATAATTATCGCAATCTGCAGCATCACCTTTTTTCTTAAAGATTGGCACAATCAGACCAACTGTCCAGTCCTCAGGGAAAATACCAGTGTCAAGGATCTTATTAAATAAAGAAACATATAATGGCATAAAAATGCTTGCAGTACTTTTGATATACTTGTTTAGGATCCGGTCAGTTCCTGCTGCTTTTCCAGGTTTTAATTTTACAATAACCTCCTTAATTTCATGTTCGGTAATACTAGAATTTAGGACGTTACTATCATGAGTGTGTTCAGCACAATCATCTTCAAGCGCCTCAGTCATTTGTACTTCCCAGTCAGATAATCTTTTAAAATGCTCATAAAAAACTTCAGGTGAAATTGGACAGTTCTCCTCCTGCCCTCAGATGGTAGGCCTACCTATCTAACCTCAAACACAGCTGTAGAATCTAATATATATTTAGATTGCTTCTCCCCAGTTTCTCTTCAAGAATTGACCGCAGTGATTTCTTCATCTAAATCATCAACGTGTCTCTTAGACCCCATCCCAACTAGGCTACTTAAGGAGGTCTTTCCTTTAGTTAACACTCATATATTAGATATGATCAATATATCCCTATTAACAGGCTATGTACCACAGTCTTTTAAGGTAGCTGTAATTAAACCTCTCCTAAAAAAGCCCACCCTGGATCCAGAGGTGTTAGCCAACTATAGACCAATATCTAATCTTCCCTTTATGTCAAAGATCCTTGAGAAAGTAGTCGCAGACCAGCTGTGTGATTTTCTCCAGGATAATAATTTATTTGAGGAATTTCAGTCAGGATTTAGAGTGCATCATAGCACTGAGACAGCTCTAGTTAAAATTACAAATGACCTTCTGATTGCTTCAGACAAAGGACTCGTCTCTGTTCTTGTTTTATTAGATCTTAGTGCGGCGTTTGACACAATTGACCATCAAATTCTACTGCAGAGACTGGATCACTTAATTGGCCTAAAAGGTTCAGCACTAAGCTGGTTTAAATCTTATTTATCTGATCGTTTTCAATTTGTTGACGTTCGTAATGAATCATCCTTACGTACCAAAGTTTGTTTTGGAGTTCCGCAAGGTTCTGTGCTCGGACCAATCCTATTTACTCTATATATGCTTCCTTTAGGTAACATCATTAGAAATCACTCTATAAATTTCCATTGTTATGCGGATGATACACAGTTGTATTTATCGATGAAGCCAGAAGAAAGTAATCAATTAACTAAACTCCATAACTGCCTTAAAGACATAAAAAATTGGATGAGCACCAATTTCCTGATGTTAAATTCAGACAAAACTGAAGTTATTGTTCTTGGCCCCAAACAACTCAGAGACTCTTTATCTGATGACATAGTTTCTCCAGATGGCATTGCTCTGGCCTCTAGCACTACCGTAAGAAACCTCGGAGTAATATTTGATCAAGATTTGTCTTTTAATTCTCATTTAAAGCAAACCTCACGGACTGCATTTTTTTCATCTGCGTAATATTGCGAAAATTAGGCCTATCCTGACCCGAAAAGATGCAGAAAAATTGGTCCACGCTTTTGTTACCTCAAGGCTGGATTACTGTAACTCTCTATTATCAGGTAGCTCTAGTAAGTCCTTAAAAACTCTCCAGCTAATTCAGAATGCAGCAGCTCGTGTACTAACAGGAACTAAGAAACGAGATCATATTTCTCCTGTTTTAGCTTCTCTGCACTGGCTCCCTGTAAAATCCAGAATTGAATTTAAAATCCTACTGTTAACTTATAAAGCTCTAAATGGTCAAGCTCCGTCATATCTTAGAGAGCTCATAGTGCCTTATTATCCCACCAGAACACTGCGCTCTGAGAACGCAGGGTTACTCGTGGTCCCTAAAGTCTCCAAAAGTAGATCAGGAGCCAGAGCCTTCAGCTATCAGGCTCCTCTCCTGTGGAATCATCTTCTTGTTACGGTCCGGGAGGCAGACACCGTCTCCACATTTAAGACTAGACTTAAGACTTTCCTCTTTGATAAAGCTTATAGTTAGGGCTGGCTCAGGCTTGCCCTGTACCAGCCCCTAGTTAGGCTGACTTAGGCCTAGTCTGCCGGAGGACCCCCTATAATACACCGGGCTCCCTCTCTCTCTCTCCCTCCCTCTCTCTCTCTCTCTCTCTCTCTCTCTCTCTCTCTCTCTCTCTCTCACTCTCATCCTATTACTGCATCTTGCTAACTCGGCCATTCTGGATGTCACTAACTCGGCTTCTTCTCCGGAGCCTTTGTGCTCCACTGTCTCTCAGAATAACTCATACCGCAGCGGTGCCTGGACAGTGTGACGTGTGTGGTTGTGCTGCTGCCGTGGTCCTGCCAGATGCCTCCTGCTGCTGCTGCCATCATTAGTCATTAGTCATACTTCTACTGTTATTATACACATATGACTATTGTCACACAAGTATACTGTCAGATATTAATACATACTTTCAACATATTGTACCACAGTAGCCAGAACTATAACTATAATATTATTATTTTCATTAATGTTGTTGTAAGCTACTGTCATTACCTGCATCTCTCTCTCTCTCTCTCTCTCTCTCTCTCTCTCTCTCTGTCTCATTGTGTCATATGGATTACTGTTAATTTATTATGCTGATCTGTTCTGTACGACATCTATTGCACGTCTGTCCGTCCTGGAAGAGGGATCCCTCCTCAGTTGCTCTTCCTGAGGTTTCTACCGTTTTTTTTCCCCGTTAAAGGGGTTTTTTTTTTGGGGAGTTTTTCCTTATCCGCTGTGAGGGTCTTAAGGACAGAGGGATGTCGTATGCTGTAAAGCCCTGTGAGGCAAATTGTGATTTGTGATATTGGGCTTTATAAATAAAATTGAATTGAATTGAATTGAATTGAATTCTCATTGTTACTGATGGAACCATTAAGCATCTTCCAGAAAAGCTTTGGATTTTTGGACTTTACATTCAACACCTCCCTCTTAAATTTAACCCTATAGGCCCTCTGAGCTTTAAACAACTCTTTCTTATATTCTTTACTTTTTAGCTTTACACTTTCAGTACTGGCCTCATTTCTATGTAACTTATGTATTTTCTTTGCTTTTAGGTATTCTTGCCTTCTTAGTTTGCATCCCTTGTTAAACCATGCTGCATTTTTACTAGGTTTATAGACATTTCTAGTTTTTACCACTACCATGTTTTTAGGAAATGTAGTCACTGCACTATTAATCATGATACTACAGATCTCCTTTGTAATTTCATCCACTGATAAATTATCTAGATTGAGCAGCAGTTTATCCACCTTATCAGGGTGAATATTTCTTACAAACTCATCTACCTTGTTTTTATCCCATTTGCCAATGAGCACTTGATTTTCAAAGTTTACAACTGAGGGATTTAACTGGTCTGTACTCTGGCCTTCTGTTCGTAAATAATCCCTATCAAAATTCACATCCAAAAACACTTCCACCATACAATGTTTATCAGAGAACAAGGGATCAAACTCATGAACACAGAAACCACTAGCCTTGCTCCAGACAAATGGAGAACCTATCATATAATCAATTACACTGTCTTCAACCGTGGTTGCCTTCCCAATATTCATATCATCACCACATCTACCATTTAATATACAGAATGTAAGATTTCTGCACAACTCTAGCAGTGCACTGCCATAATTACCAACGTCTCTGTGTTCGTCAGTTGATTTCCTTTTTAGTGGAATCTTAAACATTTCCAATATCCCCACATGGCATTTATTTTCCCCTAAGGTTTCATCTGGGTTCCAGTTATCACCATCAACTTCAACAAAATCGTCCCTTTCTTGGGTGTGGGCATTCATATCGCCACATATTAAGAAATAATTACTTTCAGTCCCAATATCAAGAATGATTTGCCCCAGTTCATCAAACATGCCTACATTGGAATATCTAGTTTTATATGGAGGAATATATACAGCTAAGATTACAAGATCTTTGTCATATTTGAGCAAATGCTTATTTATTTTCAGACATACACATAAGTCACTATTTATCAATTTTTGCACACATTTATCAACAATTTTTTTACTCACAGCAATTATCACTCCACCAGAGCGCCAGTTTGTGTACTTGTGTCTGTTGCTAATGAACATTTGGAAACCCATCCTTTTGAACTTGTCCAGCAACTCCGTTGTGTCAGTATCATCAGTTTTTGTCTCACTGAAGCACAATATATCATAGTTTTTACAGGTCTCAACAAAATCAGGGGTCTCTAACTTACTTGTGATCCCACAGACGTTCAGGGTTAGAATCCGCAACCCAGTGTGATGCGCCCTCCTAACACTGGGTGAAGATGCGGTTTCCTCTGTCTATGCTCCGTATCTGTCCTACACGTCAATGCCAAAGTCTTTATAATCCACACGGTCATATCCTATCTGGAACAGGTCATCAGGGGTGTGGATTGTAACATATCGGCCGTCAAGTTTACAGATGACTCTGCCTTCCCTGATAAATGTGTGTTGGAATTTCTCCTTAGCATACCAAAAGAGCCTATATCTCAGACGTGTGAGATCATCGCTGATGAAGATATCCTGTGCTCTTCCTTTTCCCTCAGCGTTGATTTATTCCTCATCAATTCTGCTTTTTTCCTCCTGCTCACGAATCTGACAGTTGTAGGTCTGATCTTGCCTTGCTTTTTTGTGCCTCCCAAACGGTGTGCTGTGGAGATGTCCTTTTCGGTAACAGTTGTACCTGCCGCTGCAGCAAGTTGACAAACCTTCTCCATGAGTTGGTCCTCCGTCTCTTCATCAGTTTCCTCAATCCCATTGATGCGGACGTTTTCTTTCCGACTGTACTGCTCAAGTTCATCCTCTTTACACCTGCTTTCCAATATGCATTTGTCAAGCTTGTAACAGTCCACCGATGCGCTGAGTTGCTTCTGTACCGCTTTGACTATTGCTGGCACGGCTGCTTTAATGGTAATCAACACAACTTTAGCCAGGTCTTCAGTGTCGAAATTAGCCAGGACTGAGTCCGATTCAGCTTCAATTGCGGCCACTATGTCTGCGTGCATTGCTTCATCTTCTTCTTCGCCTTTCATGCCTTTAATCACAACCTCCTCCTCCTCACTTGTCTCATACCTGTTGGAGAGGAACGCTCCATGTTTCACAGCCTTGGGTTTCTTCCACCTTGGTGGTGTTCCCTCAGCTCCACCGCTGTGACCGGCACTGGACTTTGTGTGCGCTGTGCTGTCCTTTGTTCGTGCACCAGACCGCTGCGCCCGGCCCAACTTCTCTTTGTCCTCCACCTCGTAGTTCTCCTCATCCACAGAGCCTTTCCCCGTCGGTACCTTGTTGGGTTCTCTAGGGTTCGGGTTACTTCTTGGGTTAGAGCGAGTTGTCTTGCCACCACGCGGCACAGACGCCATCCCTCCACCGCTTCCTCATAGGTTACAAATGTGCGTTTTATTCAAATACGAGGCAGTTACAGTTACACCAAAAGACTCGCTTGCTCCTTGTGCTGCTTAGTCTCTTATCACTCTTAGTCAAACTTTCCAGAGGGATTACTAAGAACTTTTGTCGAAGTAAATGTTAGCAACGCACACTCATGTGCTGAGCTGCATCTGTGTGTCTCCACCTAGTGCCTCACCCCTGGTGTGTGGTGTTGTATTTTAAGTTCTGAGTGGAGCATCCTGTGATGCAAGTGAACAAGGTTACGGAACTGCAAGTTACTTAAGGCTCACAAATGACTCTGAAGAAGTACATGTTGCATTTGTGATGGGAAAGTCAAGAGTCACTCCACTCAAAACAATAACAATCCCAAGACTGGAACTCACTGCTGCCACACTGGCTTCACGAATAGACAGGATGCTCCACTCAGAACTTAAAATACAGCTCCTAGAATCCACTTTCTGGACTGACAGCCAATCTGTCCTGAAATATCTTGGAAATACGACAAGAAGGTTTCGAACTTTCGTAGCTAACAGGATTTCAGTGATCCATAACTTGTCAAAGGTGAGTCAGTGGAAGTTTGTAGACTCAAAACACAACCCAGCTGATGATGCATCTCGAGGACTGAGCATCGAACCCTTCCTCGGATCTAAGACATGGCTTCAAGGACCTGTGTTTCTGGAAAAACCTGAAACAGAATGGCCAAGAAAGCCTGAAGAGCTTGACTCAATCCTTCCAAATGATCCAGAGGTGAGGAAGGAAGCTACTGTAAGTAGCACTGTCATTATAACTGCAGAAAAAACTCCAACAAGCAAGCTGATTGAGTATTATTCATCATGGGACGATCTAAAAAGAGCTGTAGCTTGGATGATGAAACTAAAGAATCTCCTTATGGGGATGAACAGGAAGAGGAAAGAGAGATGTGCATTAATCAGTCAAGATAAAGGAAACTCACTTAGAGATCGGATGCTCCCTCTCAAAATAACTGCAGTTACAGATCTTTCAGTGGAGGACATTGAAAATGCAGAAAAGGCCATGTTTGCTATGAGCAAAGACAGCACTTCAAAGAGGAAATGGCCTCTCTCAAACAGGGAAAGCCATGCAGAAGAGGAAGCTCCCTGTATAAACTGGACCCTGTCATTGATGCTGATGCTGATGTCCTGAGAATGGGAGGAAGGACAAGGAGGATGGCTATGCCAAGAGAGAATAAACACCCAATGATCCTACCTAAACATTCTCATGTGTCAAAAGTAATATTGAGCCATATTCACAGACAAGTTGGTCACTCTGGACGAGGTCACATGCTCTCCAAACTTCATCAGCGCTATTGGCTATCTGGTGCCAACTCTTCGGCAAGGAGGATTATCAAGAGCTGTGTGGTTTGCAGACGACAACAAGCGAGAGCTGGGGAGCAGAAAACGGCCGATCTCCCTCTAGATAGAGTTACACCAGATCTTCCACCATTCACTCATGTTGGTGTAGACTACTTTGGCCCTATTGAGGTGAGACGTGGCCATGCTCTGGTCAAGAGATGGGGAGTAATATTTACTTGCCTTGTAAGTCGCGCTGTTCACCTGGAGGTTGCCAGTCAGCTGGATACAGATGCATGCATAAATGCTATTGGTCGATTCATCTGTCGTCGAGGCTCAATTAAAAGCATCGGATCGGATCAAGGCACCAACTTCATAGGTGCACAGAAGGAGTTGGAAGACTCTGTAAAACAACTGGATAATGACAAAATCCAAAAAACACTTCTAAAAAGAGGAATTGAGTGGACATTCAATCCCCCATCAGGAGCTCATCATGGTGGAGTATGGGAAAGGCTAATTAGACTGGTGAAAAAGATTCTCTCCTCTGTCCTAAAGGACCAAACTCTAGATGATCAAAGTCTACATACAGCTTTATGTGAAGTGGAAGCAATTATGAATGATAGACCAATTACAACTGTAACCAGTGACCCAAATGACCTCGAGCCCCTAACTCCAAATCATCTACTTCTCTTAAAATCAAATCCTGTCATGCCCCCCGGACTCTTTGAGAAAAAGGACATCTACTCAAGGAAAAGATGGAGGCAGGTGCAGTATATTGCAGACCTATTCTGGAGAAGATGGACCAGAGAATACATTCCACTGGTACAGGAACGACACAAATGGAATGACATCAAAAGGAACTTCGCTCCTGGAGATCTTGTAGTCATCGTTGATGACAATGCCCCAAGAAACACCTGGCTTCTAGGACGAGTGGTTAAAGCTCTTCCAGGATCAAAAGGACTTGTTCGGAGTGTTTTGGTGAAAACCAAGACCAGCATCTCTGTCTGCTTCTGGAGGCAGCAGACTGAGTTTGTTTGACCCCTTTTTTCTCAGTGATGTGCACCTCTGACTGTTAGAAGAAGGGGACTCTATG
The DNA here is from genome assembly GCF_041903045.1 of Epinephelus lanceolatus. NCBI lineage: Eukaryota > Metazoa > Chordata > Actinopteri > Perciformes > Serranidae > Epinephelus > Epinephelus lanceolatus. Next base: position 978,545 of record NC_135745.1, on the reverse strand, counting down.
AACTGTCTGATCCAACAAAGGATCTTTTGCCTTTGAAGAGCAGGATATGGACTGCTAATAACATGGACTTGATTGGCAGAGACAGATGTTCTTCATGAATGTAATGGCTCTATTGTTGTATTATTTGAGTAACTGTTATATGCTAAACAATTAGGGGCTGGTATATTAGAGCAATTTCTGCATATTTTGTTTGATTATTGTTATTTTTAATAATACTGCATTATGGACAATGAAATAATTAATGGCTCTAAGTTTATGTTTTAGTTTAACTGTGTAAATGTTTATATGATGAGGTCCTCCTCCCAGGAAATGACATTTAGAGGAGCGAGGGACAGGTGTTGCTGATGAGACAGGGGAGAGCCGTATTGTTTTTGGACCGCTCTCCTTTTTTCATTATAACATGCTACGGTATAGGCCTAATTATGCTCATGTTTTGTTGTGGACACTGCACCATCGACAGTATAATAAAACCTCTGTTCGATCCAAGCCAGACAGTGATTGTTTCATTGGAGCGCATCAGGACGGCAGGTCTCCCCTGAACTAAGGAAGGCAGCCGAAACCCATAGAAAGGCCGCCACAACAGGGTTGTGTGCCCAGCCTTTTTTCCTTTTGTAAAAATATACAGTCACCAAAAAATGTGAAAATAGTACTAAACATTACTGAGAAAATACTAAACAAATACTTAATACATTAATGTGAAGTAATGTATTACAGATACATTACAGATTAAATATTTACAAAATGTAACACTTTTCTGTCTTATCACACATAAGGTTTAAAATTAACCTTTAGACTGATCATCTGATGATTACATCCTTCATATGCCCTGTACATGAAGTAATGTTCACCTCAATCAGAAGGCACAATGGATTCACACGTTACATAAAGCACAGCATGTTAACACAATCTTGTCTATAAGGCTGTCCTCCACTTTTCCATTTTGTTCCACTCTAATGAGACTTAGAGGCAGTGTTGAGCCCAGAATAGTATAATTCTGCCTCAACATTCCGATCACTCTTTCAACGTGGATTTTCACATGAGAAATTTCTTGAGCAGATTCAATCTCTTTTTGGCTAAGCTGTTTCTTCCCTCGTGTGAATAGCGGTGTTATTAGTTCTGCACAGAATAGACCAACACTATCCTCAATCGTGAAACCTTGGTCAGCCAGTACCAAGTCCCCTGGTAGGAGCTTATCAAGGAACCCACTGTGTTCTGTAAGGTGTTTGTCTGTAACTCGTCCACCCCAGGCCTTGGACACGAAGGAGATGCTTCCTTGTGGGGTGACTGAAATAAGAAACTTAATTGTGTTGTGTTGATTGTAATTGCTCCAAATTTGAGCTCGAGCTTTTAAGTCAGAAGGATGCTCTATGAACACCTCAAAGTAGTCGATTATGCTTACACAGTTCTTAAAAAATGTCTGAAAACACATTGGTAAGCTGCGTCTTAGGTCTTCTCTTTCTGGCCACAATATTAGAGGATGAAGCCTGCTTGCCATCACATATATCCAACGGTGAAAGACTCTTGATACTGTTGACTGGTGAATCCCAAAGAGGTAGCCTAAAAACTCCTCTGACAGATTGAGGCGCAGCTTCATCAGCGTAAGAAGCAGTGTTACACCCGCAAACGTAATAACAGCCCACAAACGTAATAAACCACCAACGTAATACAAATCTGCAGCTTTGAATGTAATAATCCCGCAAATGTAATAAATTTAACACAAACGTAATAGCAGCTGCCTACTACATACGTAACACGCAATTTTCGGACACCCCATGCATTTGTGAAATATTGCATTAAGAATCACTCTTAGGTCTTCAAGTGCAATTTCTTTTAGTACAGTCACAGCCAAAATACTAAATAAATCCTAAAAAAGCCATCACAGGTCGTTCTTTTTATTAAAAGACACAATTTTTGTTGCCAAGCTTCGTGTCTACATAAAGCCAGCACATTTGAAAGTTCTTCAGACACAAAAATGGCTAAAATAAGGAACCTAACGCAGGAAACACGCCTGAAGATAAAGATTCTCAGCCAGGAAGGGTACAGCTGCCGCCAGATAGCCAGGAAGTGCAGATGCAGTCCTTCAGCAGTTGGATACACTCTGCAGAAATACAGACGAACCAACAGCTTGGAAGACAAACCAAGATCTAGGCGTCCAAGGGTTTCTTCAGCAAGAAATGACCGCATCCTGATCCACATGTGCAGGCAAAACCGCCGAATGACATCACAGGAACTTCAGCAGCAGTGGTCAAACCAAACTGGTGTCCAGTGTTCCACCCGCACTGTACGTGGCCGACTTTTAGATCATGGCTTAAGGTCCTACAAGGCTATCAAGAAGCCCCTGATCAATGAGAGACAGAGGTTAGCCTGGCGTCTTTGGGCCCAGGCACACAAGAACTGGACAGCCAGGAATTGGAAGAAGATTTTGTGGTCAGATGAGTCCAGTTTCCAGCTTTATCTTCCTCCTACTAATGTGAGGGTACGCAGAAGGCCAGGCGAAGCATTATCTCCAGCATATACAGTACCTACTGTCAAGCATGGTGGAGGCAGTATCATGGTTTGGGGATGCATGAGTGCTGCTGGTGTTGGTCATCTCACTGTCTGTGATGGCACATTGAACTCTACCAAGTATTGTACCATTCTCGAAACCCACATGCTCCCTTCTGCGCGTACGCTGTTCCGTCGAGGTAAAAACTGGATGTTTCAACAAGATAATGCCCCTTGCCACACATCCAAGGCCAGTAGAACTTGGCTGCAGGAGCACAGTATCCAGGTCTTAGAGTGGCCAGCTCAATGCCCGGACATGAGCCCCATTGAAAATCTGTGGTGGATTATCAAAAGGTCTGTTTCAAAGCATAAACCAAAGAATTTAGAAGAATTAAAAGCAGTAATTCAAGAAGAATGGGACGAGATTACCCCTCAACAGTGTGAAAGGCTCGTGGGGAACATGTCAGCCAGGATTAGAGCTCTACTACGTGCCAATGGCAGGACTACTAAATATTAATTTGATGATGTGATGGTTTATTTATTTTTTTGTTCAGTTTTGAACACATTCTCTGTTATTTGTTGACTTTAAATACCGACAATGTTGAGAACTGACATATTGAAACTGTCAAGAATTTAGTTTTATTAGTTTTTCTTGTAAACAATAAACAAAAAAATATAATTTGTATTTGTTTGTATCTGTCTAATGCAGCCACACCTTTTGAAACTCAAAAAAGATTTTTCCACAAATATTTCATGATAATATTTGAGATTGTGTAAAATTTTAAGGGTGTCCGAAAACTTTCTTCCACCACTGTATGTGGGAAGAGGAAAATCTAAACTGTAATAACTTCCCACAAATGTAATATGAGACTGAATAATGGTCTTTGTGGTTGTTGTTGTTTGTTTGTTTACTTATACACCTGCCAATAGTGATGTGTGTGTTGACAAGCAACCCGCAGGTCGGGTGGGGCAGGTCAGAAAGTGACAGAGCAGCGTTCTGAGTAAGTTAGAAATAACTTACAGAAACACACACGCACACACACACACACACACACTGGTCATTCCTTGTCAGCAAATATGTCGTTTAATTGGGTTTATTTTATTTTCTTCTGCCTCTTGTTAATACGGATTTCTGTGCAGCATCTGGCCTACAGTACCTGTTCAGCGCCTCGGACAGCGGCGCTGCAGGATGGGTTGGCTCTCATAGGGGGTCAGGTGCAGGTTGTAAGGTTTTAAAAACCATGGTTTACAATAACTTAATCCTCCTCCACTCAAAAATGTGTTTTCTTCTTGTTCCTACAGATGAATGTTTGAGCTTCACTGTGCCGAATGACGTATGTGCAGAGCTTGACACTCAAAGGCTGTTTTCACATTTATCTGCTGAAAATGCTCATATGATTTTAAGGGCTAGGGCTACGAGCCTATGTTGGTGGCTTATGTAGCCTATGTTTGAACCATTTAATTAAAATATGTCTGCATATCAAAAGCCAAAAACTTGAATATGTTGTTCATTCTTTGAAGTAATGAAAACATTTTTCAAGATTTAAGACTGGTACTTTTTGATAGTAACATGGACCAAGACTGTCTGAACACTGACAATTAAAGGCTTGCAAATAATTAATGACTGGTGAACTTAAATTAATGTAGCCTATGTGAATGCAGGAAAGTGAGAATTGCCATGTAGGTAACTGAAAATTTCCCAGACAAAATGCTACATTATGTTACATTACTTTAAATAAACTGCCTTTCAGTTAAGTGTAATGTAAGGTCTCATCCACTTATTATTATTTGAATATGAATTATTTGATAGTTGCCACAAATAAATGAATGTATGGGTGTGCATCAAAACTCTACCAATAAAACCAAAGAAGACGCGCAGGCAATGGTCACTTTGCGGGAAAATAGTTCAACTTTGGAATAACTTTTCACCCCTTTCCCGGTAAGGGAATTGCTCATTTGTATACACAACACTTGATAAGTCTAAATAGGCAAGAATCTAAAGGACAAGAATATGTGGGAAGAAAACGTCATTGCCTGTTTAAGACATTTAGTTAGCAACTTGTATAAGCTGCAGATTTTTAGTATTTGTGGTTTATTCATTCAATTAGATTCAAATTTGCTTTATTGGTGTAAATATCACAACAATATTGCCAAAGCATCAAGAATCAATTCAACAAAAATTCCAAAAAAAGAAAAGAGTAGCATAGCTCTGTTTGTGTGTGTACATTTGTGTTTGAGTTATATTATTGTATGTGTGATTTTGTATATGTGTGTATATGGGGAAGAAATAATTAAAAGAAAAATAATAATAGTTATAATAATAATGATTAAAATAATTGTGATTATTATCACAATTAAGTTATTTTTTATGAAAATAAATGATAATTTAATCATTTAAGATTCCTTCAAGACATGTTTTAACGTATATAAATGTTTCTCTTTGAATAATAATGTATGATATAGTTTTTCCACAAAAAATTCAATTATCTTGTTAAAATCCTTAAAATGACATCTACACCTTCTCCCTCATTAAAAATGCTAGAATCTATCAATATGCCAATTTTATTCTTCATCCCAAAGGTTTCACTGTTAAATTCATTCTCAGTGTATGTGCACTGGAGGCTTCGAGTTTCCACATCACACTTGTGTAAGTTGAACATTGGACAATGACCGGCTTCTAAAATATTTGTGATGTCACAAATCATGCTTATAGCCCTTCCAAAGAATGAACGACATATTCAAGATTTTGGCTGTTGATATGCAGACATATTTTAATTAAATGGTTCAAACATAGGCTACATAAGCCACCAACATAGGCTCGTAGCCCTAGCCCTTAAAATCATGAGCATTTTCAGAAGATAAATGTGAAAACAGCCTTCGAGTGTCAAGCTCTGCACATACATCATTCTGCACAGCGAGGCTCAAACATTCATCTGTAGGAACAAGAAGAAAACACATTTTTGAGTGGAGGAGGATTAAGTTATTGTAAACCATGGTTTTTAAAACCTTACAACCTGCACCTGACCCCCTATGAGAGCCAACCCATCCCGCAGCGCCGCTGTCCGAGTCGCTGTAAATTATTTCTAACTTACTCAGAACGCTGCTCTGTCACTTTCTGACCCGCCCCACCCAACCTGAGGGTTGCTTGTCAACACACGCATCACTACTGGCAAGTGTATAAGTAAACAAACAATCAACAACAACCACAAAGCTCATTATTCAGTCTCATATTACATTTGTGGGAAGTTATTACAGTTTAGATTTTCCCCTTCCCACATATGTAATAATTTCCTGCAAATGTAATAGTTATTACATTTGCGGAAAATTGTGTGTTACGTTTGTAGTAGACAGCTGCTATTACATTTGTGGGAAATTTATTACATTTGCGGGATTATTACATTCAAAGCTGCAGATTTGTATTACGTTTGTGGTTTATTACGTTTGTGGGCCGTTATTACGTTTGCGGGTGTAACAAGCAGTTCCTGAGTTGGCTTCAGGGACTGCTTTGCAGTAGCACGAAAAACTGAAGACACATAACTAAATAATAACATGAAAGTCTGTAAATTGGGTAGTCCCGTGAAAAATTTAATTTTGCTGTCATCAAATTGTGAAGCGTCAAGGGTACGATGCTTCAACTCACTTTCTAGTTTGTGAACTTTATCTCTGAGTGATTGACATTCGATGTTTAAATATTTAATCTGCTCATGTAATGAGTCAATGTCATTGTGTGTCTCCTCTGTCTGGACCTCAGTGCCTTGGACTCCAGTTTCAGTTTGTACCTCTGCTTGATCTGCATGTACTTCCTGCTCTGACGCAGGAGTCTGATGCAAGTTCAGAAGAGCTTTGGCAGCTAGCCCTCTATTTCTGTTGTCAAATCTTTTGTCAGAAACATTTTGAGATCGTAGATATCTCTCCAGGTTGTTGACAGCCCGAGTCTTATCAGCGGTGGAAGTGAAACTGAATAAACTTGGCACATAGTCTGGGTGTAGGGGATCATCACTCTTTTTACCTGAAACAAACAAATACACATGGTTTCATCATTACTGACAACCAGGGTACAAAACTAGGGTACAAAAGTAACCTATTGGCCTACCAGCCAGCTAACTGGTAAATCATATATATGTATTTTTCCTTGATTTATGTCCTTATTTTGACCTTCTCCCCCATAATTATGACTTGTTAAGTGAATAATTTTTCTATAATTTAATGTGAATATGAATCAGAGCCAGATTAGCACATTATCAGAAAAATGCAAAATATCATAGCAGATAACCAGCTGATAAAAAGGCAATTTACAGTATACAGTGTATTGACACTAGTAAATATATGTATAATCTACTTGTATTTTTGATATTTAAGTATAACTTAGGGGGTGGCACAGTGGTGTGGTGGTTAGCACTCTCGCCTCACAGCAAGAGGGTTGCCGGTTCGATCCCGGGCGTGGGAGCCCTTCTGTGCGGAGTTGGCATGTTCTCCCCGTGTCAGCGTGGGTTCTCTCCGGGCACTCCGGCTTCCTCCCACAGTCCAAAGACATGCAGATTGGGGACTAGGTTAATTGGTAACTCTAAATTGTCCGTAGGTGTGAATGTGAGCGTGAATGGTTGTTTGTCTCTATGTGTCAGCCCTGTGATAGTCTGGCGACCTGTCCAGGGTGTACCCTGCCTCTCGCCCGATGTCAGCTGGGATAGGCTCCAGCCCCCCCGCGACCCTCAAGAGGATGAAGCGGTTAGAAGATGAATGAAGTATAACTTAATTAACATCAGGTACTTTGAGACTGTTACTCAAGCACTGTTTGTATAGGTGACTTTTACTTTTACCAAAGTAACATTTTAAATCGATATCTTTACTTTTACTAAAGTATGACTTTTTGGTACTTCATACAACACAGCTACAATTGCTTTGTGCTAAACCCCCTTATTTGGAAAACTGGGTTAACCTCGGCACAACACAAGGTTCATAATCACACAAATGAAGGCAAAAACGTTTCAGTTATGATGAATATAACTAAATGAAAGATGCTAACGTTAAGAGCTTTACTGATAAGTAACGTTAGCCAATACAGTATGTAACTTAACGTATGATTTCACCCCAAAATACAGCTGAACTCAACATTACCTGACACAAAATGGGAACCACAGATCCAAGTTTCGGTGCCCGGATTCCAGTTGTTTCCCCTAATTGCAGCGATCCATCTGCTTCTCTTTTCTTTGGCTTTCAGTAGCCTGTAAAAAGATTGCTCCTACTGCTCGAGAAACCTGTTTGTACAATTTATCGCACAACAGCTTTTCCCCATTTTTGATGTCGTTTTTAAGTTTTGGCAGCATTCAAGCTAACGCTAACGCTGCGGCTGCCACTCGTTTCTGCCACTCAGTGGGCGTATCCGCAGCGACTTCCGCTTGCTGTGACGTCACGTGCATACCCTCTATAGGGCCTGTTTGTACATGTGTGTGTATTTTGGGCCTGTGTGTATATGACAACAGAGTGAAAAAAACAAAAGATTTTCGGGGATTATAAAGTTTATCTTCTTTTTCTTTTTTCTTAACTATTTGTGAAGTTGGTGCAGGACTGGTGATGTGTGTGTGTATGTGGTAACCACTCATAAGTGACTGGGAGCATCTTTGACAACACACTATCCCATAATGTAGCCTACTGTTCCACTGTTCAGACAGTCCTTGTAAATTCATGACATTCAGAAATATAACTTAGCCAAAGTAAGCCACTCAGTCACTCTGAATGACATCACAACAACTGGACCAAGTCAAAAGCACTTCAGGTTATTCTTGTTAGCAGTCCGAGCTCTGTTCTCCCTTAATATTTTTTAGCTTGTCTAAATTTTCCTGTTCACTCCCATCCAGCTAGCCAAGCAGCTGTGTGTTTAATTTGTTCATTATGAATAAAGTTGTCTGGAAACAGTTTTAAATTAAGGCAACATAAACAGAGAGTTGAAACTATGAGTAGCACTCATCTTGGTGGCTCATATCATTGCGCTGATAACTGGTAGGCCTGGCATTATGGCCATGAAGTATTGCAGCTAGCAGCTGCAATAATAATGTGCTGTAGTCACAGTACATGACATTATTACCACACAGTGGCTAATATACAGCAGAAGAACATATTATATCTGACCTAGTTTGATTCACCAGATGTAGTTTGTGGGAATAAGCTTGCCATTGGGTGGCTATTCCACTGGCATATTCCTGCTCTTCTGCTATCTCCATGCTAGCGTTTTTCCTTGTAGTAGAATGATACTGTGTGCTTTCAGACCTTCCTCTAGCGCTGACACAGCACTGTGGAGATAGGTCCAGCTCTGAAAGACTAGATTTGATCTTAAACGGCCTGAAGATGAAGTTAAACCTGCCAGAGTCTCTTGTACCTGTACTGTATGAAACTGACTTTAAGTGTAAGCATACTTCAGTACTTATTATGTAAGTACATTTCATTCTCTTTAATGGCCAATGACACATGACTATCAACTTATTGTAATTGAATGTGTAGAAACATAAATTTAAAGGTCTGGAGCTGGACCAGAAAGCTCGTGACCTTGTTCCTTTCTTCTCGAACGGACTTTCGTTGTTTTCTATTAGATATCAAAAACTCAAATACTCAGAGGTAAAAAAAAAATCACTGGAGACACGTAGAATCAGATGCAACTGAGTTTAATGTGCTCGCAGGCAATAAACACATCACAACTCAATGAGTCAAGCTCCGGAGCAGGACTGGAATGTCTTTGTCTGCGCGCTCGTTTTAATTGTGAAGATTTCTGCTGAGTCGTCTTTTTCCTTAATCCTTCCCACTTGGCGCTGATCGTAACGGTGTCGCATTTCTGCTGAGTTTCCACTTTTTCTTTAGCCCTACCCACCATAACGGTGTCACATTTCTCCGTTCTCCCCCTGATGGCTGCCTCTTTACTTGCACTCGTTCATAATAGTATCCCTGCTCTCCTTTTCTCCCTTGGAGCCAATTTCACCGTGTTATCCTTTTCTGGGCAGTCTAAGCCCACCTCCTCTAGAGTCATATCAGGACAAGATGGAATTCCCCTGACTTTCCACCAGTGTTTCTGAGCCCATCCTCATGCTATTTTTAGAAATGATGCACAGTGAATCCTAGGTACTTCTCCACCACAATGCTTAAGTGCTCAGTGAGTGTATGTGTGTCATAAGAATACATGAAATAATAAACCAGTGTGTGATTTGTCAGTGCACAGAGTACATTGCTTCAACACGTATCTTTAAAGCTCAACTTAAAGGTACAGTATAAACACTACAGTAAATCAGTACATTACACTACAAATGTTTTCTGGTTTCATTGTCTAATGTGCCTCTTCTTGCTCATAGTGTCCCATAATATATATCTCATATAGAACTTCCTATTTAGATCTTTATGGTTAAAAAAAAATCCCATCTTCTCTACAAGTTTCTCCTTAAAATGTGCACATTCTGATCTAAAATCATGATTCACTTAGGGTTAAAGGAGAGGAGTTCATGTATGGGCTACACATAGCATTTTTGGTCATGATCCAAACCAGGCCCTTATCTTATGCCTATGGAACCTTCTGGATTTTTGGGGCGCCTGCTGGAAATGGATAGGGCCTAATACCTTACATACAAATACCATACAGAGAGAGACAGTGGTGGTAATGTGGGGGTCTGGGGAAAATGTGGTAGATGTGTTGGGTTTAGGGGTAGCATTCTGGAGATGGGCAATACCAACATAAATTCAAAGCCACCCTGACTCGGAGGGCCTTCACAAGTGAACCTGCATTCAGCGCAGAGTGACTGAACTAGTGAAAACCAGAAACTAGGGCTGCATCCCAAGTCTCTTAATTGTATACTGCTAACTCCTAACTCCTGACTTGAACCACAAGTCGTTCGGGGTCCGCCATCTTTAAGGCCGTCTCATGTCTCTTATTCCTGCCAGTAAGGAGTTAGCGTTAGGTGTTAGGAGGGATCTCTTAAGTGCGATGAGTAAGGTAACACAAGAGGTTCCTAACAGTCTTTTTCAGCTTGAGGCCCTGACGTATAAATACCTGCCCCCTACATCTATCTCATTTGAACGAGATGGTGGAGAAACAGCGCAAGTGTACCCATTACATGCATTCTTTGCAATGAAATGCTGTAATTCACATGCCTACGTGACTACAAAGAGTAAAGTTAATGATATTTCGTGCAAGACTGTCATGTTGTAATTAAGTTTATTTCATTCACATGATGTATGGCTGTTAAAGGGGCAGCTGCTCATGTCCAGAACCACATGTGTTGATATAACACCACGCACGTGCGCGCGCACACACACACACACACACACACACACACACATTTGCCAATCATTAATTGTCCTGCATGTCATGTGAGTGGAATGTTTAATAGCCTGTAGGTAATATTAATTATTAATATTAATATTAATTAATGTTATTACTTTCATTAATGCTGTTGTAAGCTACTGTCATTACCGTCTGTCCTGCATCTCTCTCTCTCTCTCTGTCTCTCTCTGTCTCTCTTTCTGTCTCATTGGCTACGGTTACATGATGGCTTCTCATTCGGAATGAAATGAATCTGAATGAAATCATTCGGAATTAAAGTGTTTCCAGGTAGTTTACATGGGAAATATTAATTCCAAATGAGGGTTTACATGGGAGATAAGTTCAATCGCCTTTATTCAGGTCTGCGCAAGGTTTGGGGCAGGGAAGGTTTCTGATTGGATAGGGGGCGGGGCAGATGTTACGTGTTTATGTTTACCGGAAGAAAACACTGTAGTCCTCGCTCTGGATAACAAGATGCTTGACGACGCTGTTCTTAGTGCCTTTTTCGGGTGTGTTTTGCTTATATTCTTGAAGCAGCAGTACGACAACAATCTTGTTCTGCTAATGCTTCATCTGTTGAGCAGGAGCAGGGAGGCAGAAGACTGTGCTGTGGCGAATGGAAACCGGTGAGTGCAACAAGTCTGACTGCTCTAGCTCAGCCCGTTGCTATGCAGCCCGTTGCTATGCGCGCTATATACGTCATCGCACCAGAAGGGCAAGGAAACAAGCATGCGCAGAAAGACCAGAATGAACTTAAAGAGGAATGAGTGTATACATGCACACAAAATTCTTTCATTCGGAATGACAAACGGAATAAACCACCCCCTTTAATCGGATTTAATTTTCAATCGGAATGACCATTTTTCAGTTGGAATGACCGTTTACATGACCACTTTTAATCGAATGGCCTTTCATTCCAATTAAAAGTGGAATTAAACTGTCCATGTAAACGTACTGACTGTGTCATACGGATTACTGTTAATTTATCGTGTTAATCTGTTCTGTACGACATCTATTGCACGTCTGTCCGTCCTGGAAGAGGGATCCCTCCTCAGTTGCTCTTCCTGAGGTTTCTACCGTTTTTTCCCCGTTAAAGGGTTTTTTTGAGGAGTTTTCCTGAGCCGCTGTGAGGGTCCTAAGGACAGAGGGATGTTGTTTGCTGTAAAGCCCTGTGAGGCAAATTGTGATTTGTGATATTGGGCTTTATAAATAAAACTGATTGATTGAGGCAGACTGACAGGTCTGTTATGTCTTATTCACTCAGCAGCTGACTTGTTGATTGATGGCGAGTGGATTTAATAACAGTGATAATAATTATGATGATAATAATAATAATGATAATGATGCTCATCACAGTGACAATGGCAGGGCTACAGACCATTCTTTAATTGTGACAAACTTCGGCAAATGACTCAATAGCAATGATAATACATGCAAAAGTGTGTGACCAAAGTCATGACGGCGGGGGGTGGGGGTTACGGCTTTGATCAGCAAATAGGCTATAATGGGACTTGGGATGTACGCCAAACGCTGGCTCCATTATGCAGGAGATCCAGCTGTTGCGCCGTCACCAGAATAGGACGTCGCTTTACGTGACGCTTCAGAGTAAGGCCGTCTCATGTCTCTTAATCAGCAATCCTCGCTCCTCACTCCTAACTCCTGACTCCTTGCATGTTTTGCAAGTGGGAGGGACTAAACAGTTAGATAAGGTGGCTAGATAAGATGGTTAGCAGTCATTTTAAGAGACTTGGGATGCAGCCTAGGACTTGCCTATGTGGCATGTAGCCTGTTACTTTGTAGACACAAGACCCATTTTGGATTTAAAGCAAAATTCATGGTTGAATATATTTTGATTAAGATCTAACTAAAATATTACTTTGGGAATAATAATATATTTTGTGTATTATTGTAGTCTAAAGAGCATTTGATGATATATTTCTAGACTATGCAAGTCTAAGAGTGCCTAGACCCAGGCCATTTCATTTCATTTTTGACATTTACAAAGCTCTCCAAATGCCTTTTGACATAGCTGTGGAAATTAACCTCAAAGTCACTTTTATACTATAGTTATTTTTTCTCAGCCAGTTATATTCTCTTCTCACCTGTGAAGACCCTGCATGATCATCCTTGCTGGTCTCTGGTCCACTGTCTCCTCCCTGAACCTGCTCTTTCCATTGTAGCAATAAAGATTTAAAAAAATGTGGAAAGCAAAATTTTGAAATAGAATTGAGAATATCAGTGGAGAAATTGCTGTGGAAATTAACCTCAAAGTCACTTTAATGCTACAGATATTTTCTCTCAGCCAGTTATAATGTGTCTTCACCTGTGAAGACCCTGCATGATCATCTTTGCTGGTTTCTGGTCCACTGTCTCCTCCCTGACCCTGCTCTTTCTATTGTGGCAATAAAGATTAAAAAAATATGTGCAAAGCAACAGTGAGCACAAGTTTTTATTAAGGAGGACTGGGTTTTTTCCTAGCATGAAACTAGCTAGCAAGTGATTGAATATACTGTAGGTAACAATAACATTAGTATGCTTGTTAACTAGCTTAACTTGATATATTGGCATCTATTAATTAGTCATCATTTAGCAAACATTATCTACATGCAACAGCATTACTCAACTTACACGGTTTGTTTGGAAGAAACTGTGCAAGGTATTTTGCTTCTTCTTTCAACAGGACAGTGTAGTCGGCTGACTGTGAGACTAGAGCTGCCCAATCAAAGCACAAATATGGATTGTGCACTAATCAGAGAGTAGTTTTCCACAGAAACATTTGGCTGCACTCCATTCCACTCAACCCAGGGTTTCTGCAGGTATCAGCAAATCTAATTTAATGCTTTTTAATGCCCTTTTTAATGCCACTTCAAACAAATTTAATGCCCATGTCAAACTGCAGATGGCCCACAAGACGGTTTATTTGCACATTTCAAAAAGAACAAAACCAGCCTGAAGAATGATGTGAAAAACTAACTCTAACCTGAAAAGGCCGGAGGCGGTCACTGTAGCGGCAGGTGTGGTGGTGGTAGCAGCAGCAGCTGCAGTTGTGGTGGCGAAAGCAAAAGTTGCGTTGCTGGTCACGGCAAAGAAATTCAGCACAGTTAACTGCTGCCTGCCTTTAATCACCGACTTGTGACTATCTGACAGCATGTGTGATTTCACCGCATTGACGGGCATTGTGTTTGAAGATCTTTTTGCACACGCTGCAAACGCCACTCGTGGTTTATCGTCGACAGGCTTTAACCAGGTTCTGAATAGTTCCTCATCCAACCACTTCTGCTGAAACTTGCACAGTGTTCAACATAACATTTTTTCGCCACTGGCCCACCGGGCCAGTAGTTCAGAGTTTTACTGGCCCCTTTATTTCATTCCATTATACCTCACCATAGTGCGTGATGGTCTATATACAGCACAGCCTCTGTCCACTTCTTAGATGACCTCACAACAGGTTTACAGAGCTTTAACTTCTGCCTGTATGAGGGAATCAGGTGGACGGTGTTGTGGTCAGAGTGGCCCAGTGCAGCGCAGGGGACGGGGTGATAGGCTTTGTTAACAGTTGTCTAACAGCGATCTAGAATATTCTTTTCTCAGGTCGGACATTTTATAAACTGTTTTTATTTGGGGAGTTCATGTGTGAGGTTACCTTTGTTAAAGTCGCCAATGACAATACATAGGAGTCTGGGTAAAGTCCGCTCCACACACAGTAGCTATGTGGTCGGCGAGCGTGCGCTGTAGCCTACCTCCTGCACGTTGGCCTGCAGTGGGATGTAAACACCAACCAGAATGAATGAAACAAACTAACGGGGGGAGTAAAAAGGTTTGCAGTTGATGAAAAAAGATTCCAGATCAGGAGAACAGTGCTGCTGGATCACTGTCACGTCATTACACCAGCCGCTGTTAGTGTAAAAACAGATACCTCCACCTTTAGTTTTGCCGGAGAGTTCCATGTTACGATCCGCTCAAGAGTTGGAAGCCTGCCGGCTGCAGCGCAGAGTCCGGTATCGATCCACACAGCCACGTCTCAGTGAAGCACAAAACTGCAGATATTGAAAGTCTCCGTTTTTCACCATCAGTAGCTGAAGTTCATCCAGTTTACTGGCCAGCGAACGCACGTTGGAGAGAAATATACCTGCATGGCAGCGGTGTGTGGTGTCCGCGTTGGCGAAGACGCACAAGCACACTGGCACATTTCCCCCTCCTGTGGCGTTTCACTGCATGAGGAAAGGTGAGGGCACCTTTGGCCAAAAAGGCCAATATATCCACTGAAGGCTCCAGAAAAGTGGGATAAAAATCCGCTGGAGTTGTTCCCCTGACAAAAAAAGCCTTACAGCGTCACTGGCCCGAGCGGGCTTGTGACCTGTCAATCAGCTTGCCCGACATACTATTTTATTGGCCCGGGCCATCGGGCCATGGGTAGACATAACCCATGGCTTTCCACTATTGCATTTTTCCGACATTTCGCTAATATTCCCTCCGCTCTTTCGCCACAGCATGAGCACGTTCACATCACGTTGAATTCCAAGCATCAGGTGTTGTGACTTAGTGCACTGACCGTAAACAATAGCCAATTAAAGGGTTCCGCCTGTCAATCATCACATTATACTTCCGATCAAAATTATTAATTTATATTTATATAATTATTAATTTATGTTTATATAGTCAAAATAAATCGTGAATAACAATGTTTTTTTTTCCAATCAAGTGTATTTAATTTTTTAATGCCTCTGGACATCGAATTTAATGCTTTTTAATGGCATTTAAGGCCTTAATTTTCACAAAATCTATTTAATGACTTTTAATGCTTTTTAATGACCCGCAGAAACCCTGTCAACCATAACGCCTGTCAGGCGGAGTCTGCCCCTCTCCTCTCCTTTCACCTCTCTGAAGTCTGGCTGCAAACTTCAACTCCGCCCACCCGGTGTGCCGGCTGTTTGAAATTAATTTAAAATACTCAGCTGCCAGTCTTTTTTCCAGCGTTTGTTGCTGGCATGAGAATTGGTTGGGCAGAGTGAGACCGTGAAATGGAAGGTGAATGTGTGTGTCACACGCCAGATGCATGAGAGTTAGCAACCCTGCTCTACTCTACTTCAACGCTACTTAGCTCTCTCTCTACTCTACCGGTAGACTACTGCATCCACCTGTCGCACACGGCATGCTGTTTTCTGTCAGTGTCTGATAGCTGGCGGTCAAGCTAATACAAGCTAATCATTCAAACGAAGTTCAATTGTCCATTTCTGTTGCACATTCACCCACACTCATTTGGATATCAGGCTGTAACGGACACCTAAACAATGTGCTTGGAAGTAGTGTGTGTTGAAATCCTGTCCGTGTGTGTGTGTGCGCGCGCGCATGCTGTTTTTAGACCCTCCCCACTCTCCCTCCCCCCCGCTCTTATTGGCCAACTGAGTTTGATAACATTCTACTATTGGTGGAACTACCCATGTGCTTCACTGAAAATCAGAAGATGATTCGTAAAATGCTAACTTATGCCAAGTTGTTGCCACAAAAAAAAAAAAAAAAAAAAAAAAAAATACTAGAAATGTCTGTCACGCCGGAGTACTTTAAGCCCTGGATTCATATACACCACAGTTGATCTTTACTGGTACATTGTTTGCCCGTTATCTATGTATTGAAGTGCACACAACTTGCACTGTAAACTCATCATGAGACATAGCAGTATCATTGCTATTTACCATTACAATGCTGCTCTTTCCTCTTTTATTGTGTTACAACCTGTAATTCAAAATGGATTTTTATTGTGACTCTTTGGTAATGAACCTACACAAAATAGTTTAAATAATAAAGTGAAATAAAAAGAAAAAAACTTTCTTAAAAAAAATACAAAAAATAAAAAACTAAAAAGTGGTGTGTTCATATGTATTCACCTCCTTTGCTATGATGCTCTATGAAAGAGCTAGTGCTACCAATTACCTTTGGAAGTCACATAACTAGTTAAATAAAGTCCACCTGTGCACAGTCTAAGTGTCATGTGATCTCAGTATATACACCTGATCTGAAAGGCCCCAGAGTCTGCTGCACCACTAAGCAATGGGTACCACAAAGCAAACAGCACCATGAAGACCAAGGGGCTCTTCAAACAGGTCGGGGATAAAGTTCGGGAAAGTACCAATCAGGGTTAACTTGTAAAAAACAAGATATATATCTGAAACTTTGAACTTTCACTGTTCAGCATCACATCCATTATTGCAAAATGGGAAAATACGGCACCACAACAAACCTGCCAAGAAAGGGCTGGCATACAAATATTACAGGCAAGAAGGGCATCAATCAGAGAGACAACAAAGAGACCAAAGACAACCCTGAAGGAGCTGAAGAGCTCACCAGCAGAGACTTGAGTATATGTCTACAGAATCAAAAGCCACTGCTCTAAGAAAGAAATAAGAACATCTTTGGAGCTTGCCAAAAGGCAAGAGAGACTCCCTAAACACATGGAAGAAGCTACATATGCATACACCACTTTTCAGATTTTTATTTCTTTAGAATGTTTCCAACACAAGTTTTTTTTCCATCTGATTCTATTCTCCATAGCTCCAAAACACCATGAAAGCAATAAAAACAATAATAATAATCATAATTATGATTATTATTATTAGCATTATTATTACTTTTATTACCTTCATTATAGACAGCTGGAGAGTGACAGGAGATGAGTAGCGAGAGCAGATGACTGAAAACTTAATACACTAACTGATTCTTTAATGAGACTGTGTTTTTTTTAATTGTACTCTGAAAATGATAAAATTGTGAAGGTGACTGTTTTCAGTTATAATGAGAGAGTCAAAACACAGAAATAAAACATTTGAACTGTATTGATTAGAATTTTCAAACAGTTTCAGGCAGTTTACACTCTGTGAGAAACCTTTGAAAACACAATATATGCAGGCAAATGTGCCTCTACATCGCTGTCATGTTCTTCTTTCTTTATGACTCATTTAAATATTTGCATGATTAAGGCAAGAAGTGTACAGCCTTAATTCACTTAATCCTCTCCATACAGATAGACCAGTTTAAGATGACTGTTACATAAATTGCATTAATTATATAAAAAAACCCACCTCTACAGTCATATGATAGCAATTAATTACAAATTATATGACATTAATAATGACACACTGATACATTGAAACAATGTTAATATTAATAGATATGTATTGTGATAATGGTTGTAATATCAACATTACAGACCAAGGGTTGTGTGCTAGTAAATGTGCTTATTAAATGTCAACAAAAGGACCAATAATGTGAAATTGAGGATATATTGAGTGCAATATGCATGCATATTACTTCAAAAACAATGACTTCAGGAAAGCTGCTGTACTGTAATGCAATACAATACACAAGCTCCCTATGGGTTCTCTGACATAGTGATGCCTCCTTCAAGAACATACTGTACTGCAAAACGCCTGCTTCATGTGAGGCTTTCTTATGCCACTTAATGAAATACACAAACAAGAAGAGAACCTAAAGGGGCTCCCCACACAGTCTTGCTAGCTGTGGCATGCCAATGTGTCTAGCTAGTACAATGCTAGCTAATTACAGCTAATGCCTTAACATGTTGTACATTTGCTGTTTGGGAATAAAGACAGATTTCCCGAAGTGAACACAAGGTGAAATAGAGCTTCATGAAGGCAAGGTATCAGATATCTAAACCCTTCAGTGGGGTTCACTGTTCCTGAGTATCAGCACTTGCTTTTTAATGTGAAATGATTTAGACTGCACAACACTGATTAATTTAAACCCAACAGAAATGATTATGCATGCATTCACAACAGTGTTAGTATGACATTATAACAGAATATTACTTCGTGCCAGTGTGTTCGCCATGTTAACATCAAATATCTAGCTTTTGTATTAGTAGATTGTAATAATTACTGTAGATATACTGATACAATAGATTTGATGTAGCTGTGTATTCTCCTGCCAGGGCATTGGCTAGTATCATTTCTGATGCTAGGGTTCTGTTGTGGAGGACAGCCCACAGGATGTGTCTACTGATAGAAAGTTTTATTAATGTTGGATTTTTGTATTGCACATATATTTTTTTAATTCCTTATAAAACAAAGATAATTAGCCCTGTCATGAACAAAAGAGAAGGGTTTGCCAATGACAACAATGGAAGTTATCTTTCTCTTTAAACAGTTATCCACTGATTTACTTCAGTTCCTTTAAATCACCAGTTCCCACTTTTTCTTGTTTTCATCTGTTACCCTGTTTTGACGCAACTACAGTTGTGTCCAGAGTTAGAGTTGCTGTTTGTTGTTGGTGTGGTGTAAGCTATGGAGGGCCACACAACAAAACACACACTTTCACAAACATTCATGTCCAAATTGGAAATTTCAGAAAACATTACATTTGACTTTGAACCCATATTTCCCTTTACTTATGCAACTAAGTGTTTAACTTGGCTGTTTGTGGGCGCCCATTACTGATGATACATCATTACATCATCAGGATTGGTCCTCAACAAGTAGTAGTAAACAAGAACACTGACTGACTGGCTGAATGTAAGAGGCAATCACAAGCATTATTTTTCTATTCAATTACAAACTGTTACATTTTACTATTTCATTTCCTTTTTTTTTTTTGAGATTAAGAGACTAATGGACATTATGTGTTAAAATTCAAACATGAACCAGTGAAATGAGAGTTGAGTTTAAGTCCACAATTCCAATTCAACTGACCATTTTGCCCTAATCTTCATTATTACAGCAATACACTGAGAAGATTAATATTAAAATAGGCACTGATGGCTTTAATAGTGCCATGTCTCCTTTAATTTCAGTCATCCTTAACTTCTTATTCATTCATTCATTCCTGTTTCCTGGAGTGGCCCCTGAATGTGTCCATGAGGTTGAAGGCTCCCAGGTACTGGCCCAGCATGATGCCCTGCTTCATGGGCAGGATGCTGTGAAGAGAATATGACAAAGAAATTAGATGGCTATTAGGATCTTCTAGGTGGTCCTCATGTCTGCAAAAACTCACATTAGTTTAGGTGAGTAAGTTAGTGATGTACTGTACGGTTTTATAATGATGTAGCATCTTTTAAAACGAAGTGTTTTACAGGATATAGCACTCATAAGAAAAATAAGAAACATACATACACAGTTATAACTGGAGTTTTTGGAAGCAGTTTACAGATTTAGCTGATCTAGTGGTAGAGGGGTGAGGGTGTTGGTTAGTGGGGCTGCTGTTTTCTTTTTTTTTTTTCATATTTATAGTCCTCTGAGTAGGGCTTGGTTGTGCTCTTGTCCTTTTGTGTGACAGAGGCTTCTCTGTAATCTGATAAAAGAATGACATTGTTAATAAATGCAGGGACAGGGACGAACGGCAGATTTCTGTGGGCCTACATCAACATTTGATTTTGATTGACAGTGTCACATGATAACCCCAGGAAAGAAGAATGTACTTCACACTGATCAGACTAAGCCTGAGTGGCGGGACCCCTGAATGGGTGATATGAATTGCTTACATAGCTGTAACTGGCAACATACTGAGGGATGTTTTCTTTCCTTGAAATCGTCACAGATTAGGCTAAATTATAGACTATACAGTGCATGAATCCTTCATTTGCAAATGGTTTGCTTGGATTTTTCTGCGTAGTTTGCACAACGGAATGAAAATTACTCCTGATTAGTGCTGTGAGTGCTATACCTTGTTTTGTTCAGAAAAAGGACTTTCCAGTCATCACAATCTCACACGCAAAAAGCCTTATCTGACAGCATGACAGGGGAAATAAAAATACATGAGCTTTACCAATTTGGAGGACTCAATGCACAATATGTCTTTTTTCTGCTGCAAGGGGTCTCTCCATCAAAACAGTAACCAAAGACAGAGTTTAGTGACATAGTGAAGTAGTGTTAGGAGTTGTCATTGTCATTTTATTTTAAAAACAAAATTCATAATGTTTACATTTCTGTATAAATTACTGTCCATAGCCCAAGTCAAAATAAATGCTCCATTGCCTGTCTTAAAAAATACCTGTCATAAAATATATATTTACTCTGAACATTATCTTCAGGATTTAAATTATTTTTGTCTTTAAATAACTAGCATCAACAAGCAAGTCTTTTATGAATCAGTAATTATCCACTGCAGATCACCTTAGTTCATGTTCAGAGACTAACTACTGAACATACTCTCTGTACCCCTCTGTTGGTCTCACAGCTCTGCTGCTGGAGGTTGTGCGTTTTGGAGTCCGTGTCATAGTAGATGTAACAGAAGGTGGATCTACACAGGCTATTCTCACAAACGGTTTGTATGTCTTCCTAGGAAAAGTAATACACCCAAATCTCCACATATCCCATGTACTTTGAGAGGCTGCGATCACATGACCAACACATTGACAGGAATAAAAAAGGAAGCGGTCCTGAGTGCTCTTGTAAGGAGCCAGGTTAGGGTGGAAGATGGGTCACAAAAATGTGGACTTTCTGCCGGGACTTCCCCCAGGAGATGCGTTCATCATTATAAAACAGTACATATATGTGTGCACAAAAGCCAAAAATGGCGTGCGCCAAAAAAAGAGTCTGATTTACAAATCCATGAGATTTGAGTTGGCTTATAATTCTTACAGTTGAAAGGTCCTTATGTAAAAAGTTACGGCTCACTAGCACAAAGCTAGATTAAATGTTTATGATAAAGGGGCTTTATAAGTAGCATGTGATATCACATGAAATTTAATGTGTGAAAGGACTCACTTTATGTATAATAATGATTTCTCTCACATTTAATTTCTAAAATCTGGCTTCAATTCACAAACTCTCCATCTGTGTTGCTGTCTCCAAAGTATTGGTGTGCATGGGACAGAGTTTCTGTACAGGAGGCACATTCTCCCATCAAGTTTGGTTTTTAATATCACAACTTTTTTGTGTGGAAAGTGGCATACGCCTCTTTCAGGCCTTGTTCTGTGCGTACTAAATGGTTATAAATGAGACCCAATGTGTAAAAGATCTCCTCAACAGCTCAAAATTGGCACTTTCAAGGTTTTTCATGGTTCACTGAAATGATTTTATTTTCTTTGTGTGTAAGAGATGAAGATTTAGAAAATAAAATCTCTGCAGCGATCTTAGAAGGCAGTGCAAGGTGCACATTTCTGTCTCTGCATGTTTAACCTTGTGTGGTGCTACAGTCATTAATCTCAACACAATCACTTCAGACTGCCATGACTCTATTCATCAGAGCTTAAAGTTTTCTAACACATGCAGAGAAAGGTAAAGATGTCACTTTGTAGAAACCGGCTGGAATCTCCCTGCTTCTGTGATAGCGTTTTGGGGTCCATGTCATTGGTTCGACAGCCCATTGGTTCGACATCCCATTAGTCCGACTGTCCGCGGTGCTGAACGGCTCGCGGCGGGCGTATGGTGCGCCGCGACCGGCTTGAGGCAGAGCAGGCTCACGGCTTATGTGTTTGTCACTTTCTTTTTCATTTTAACCCACACCATGATCTTTTCCTGACCCTAACCAAGTGTTTTTTGTGCCTAAACCTAACCAGACCTTAACCACAGGGCATCATGATGATTTCGGAACAGACTTCGGAACAATGAGTTTAATATGGTCAGAACAATGGGATGTCGAACCAATGGGCAGTTCCCAGCATTCTGTGCTGCTCTCTACGATCAGCTAATTTTCTGATATTCCTCATTTTAACTGCTAAATATCTACTACACGTTTGAACCCACACTAGACCCCTTTAAGCACCCATGGCTCTCGTCCTCTTCTTGCTTATCCCAGCTGTTGTTTACATGCTATTAGCCTTGTTAGCTACATTAGCTTAGCACTTAGCGCTGGCTTCTCCCTCTCCCGCTCTCTCTTGCTCGGTGTGTCAGATGTTTAGCTATTACTCTGCCTCCTTTGGCCACAGTGGTATATGTAATAAATGTAGTTTATTTGCTGTGTTGAAGACAAGGCTTAGTGAACTGGAAGCGCGGCTCAACATGATGGAAAATCATATAGCTGCGGTAGTTAGCCAGTCCCCCTGGGTGACTATACGAGAGAGGCGTAGTACCAAGGCGAAGTCCATGGTTCACCACCAACCTGTTCACGTTTCTAACTGTTTTTCTCCACTCAGCGACACACCCGCTGAGGAGAAAACTCTGGTCATTGGCAGCTCTATTCTGAGAAACCTGAAGTTGGCAACACCAGCAACCATGCTCAAATGTATACCTGGGGCCAGAATGGGCAACACTGAATCAAATTTAAAACTGCTGGCAAAGGATAAACGTAGTTTCAGTAAGACTGTTATTAACATTGGTGGTTATGACACCTGGTTACGCCAATCGGAGGTCACTAAAATTAATGCTGAGTCGGTGTGTGCATATGCATGTTTAGCCGCATGTGTTCAGGTGGTGTCCACCAAACGATGTGGGCTTCATAGATCATTGATGAACTTTCTGGGGAAAAACTGGTCTGATTAGGAGAGATGGCATTCATCCCACTTTGGATGGAGCTGCTCTCATCTCTAGAAACCTGGCCAAGTTTATTAGTGATTCAAAACCCTGACAACCGAGAGTTGAGACCAGAAATCAGAGTTGCAGTCTTAAAGGCTTCTCTGAGCTTCTAGTGCAATTACCCATCAATCATGTTATAAAAACGGTGTCTGTACCCCGACCACCTAAATTATTTAAATCTAAAGTTAAACAAAGAGTTGTACATAAAAACCTAATAAAAAATAAAATCTTTTCTGTGACAGAAAAACAAAACAGGAGAATTAAATGTGGACTTTAAAACATCAGGTCTCTGTCATCGCAAGTAGTGATGGTGAACAAATTAATATCAGATAATGATATTGATTTACTCTGTCTCACTGAAACCTGGCTGTGTCACCATGAATATTGTAATAAACCTGTGGTGGGAGGAGACGTGCAGGTGCTGCACGCCTTCACACACTTGATGAGCTGAGTGCCTGCAGCTGTGTGACTGAACTGAGACACCGAGTCAAAAGGAGAGTGGCGGGCAGGCTTTCTTTGTTACTGGTGAGAGTTGTTCTGTTCTGTGAGCTTGCACGCTCGTTGGGGGGAGGCGTCGCTCGCAGCTTTTAGTGCTGCCGGCAATGAAGACAGCTGAATAGGGGAGCTGTACCAGAGTCAGGAGGGGGGGATAGTCGCCTCCTGTAGTTAGCCAGGGCCCGGGGTTTAGGAGCATGTACGCTGACCTCCGCTTGCCAGTCCTGTGTTCCAGCGCTTGGCACACCGCCGCCCCGCTACCTGCACCGCCAGCCAACGCTACTTGCCCCAGGGAGTCAGACGGTGCTAACGCTCAGACCCTGGGGGTGGGTCTCGCCAGCTGGGCGAGATAAGTTTTACCACTTACATTCTTTTATGTTTTGCTTTATTGTAGCCTACATGACTATAATATGAGCTCGTTTTAGATTGCAGAGTGAGTCACACTGATGGCACTGTTAACCTGTGGGTGGGGGGACATTTGACACTGGCCACACTGTAGTGGTTTTGGGCCGTTTACACTTTGGTGTGTGTGTTCATCTGTTGCGTGCAGTTTTCTCTGTTTGCTGTGCGGAGTCCTAGAATTGGCTGTGTGTATTCACTCTTAAACTCATGTGTATGTTGCACTGATTATCTGCGTGTGTTTTGCCTGCCCATAGGTGAATCAGTTAGTTTAGTGTCTCGCTGCCCTATCTTCATTCATTCATTCATCTTCTAACCGCTTCATCCTCTTGAGGGTCGCGGGGGGGCTGGAGCCTATCCCAGCTGACATCGGGCGAGAGGCAGGGTACACCCTGGACAGGTCGCAAGACTATCGCAGGGCTGACACATAGAGACAAACAACCACTCACACTCACAGTCACACCTACGGACAATTTAGAGTTATCAATTAACCTAGTCCCCAATCTGCATGTCTTTGGACTGTGGGAGGAAGCCGGAGTGCCCGGAGAGAACCCACGCTGACACGGGGAGAACATGCAAACTCTGCACAGAATCGAACCGGCAACCCTCTTGCTGTGAGGTGAGAGTGCTAACCACCATACCACTGTGCCGCCCCTGCCCTATCTTGTACATTTTAAATAGTGTCTTTAAATAAAGTTTTGCCTATTATTTACACCCTGAGTTGTAGTGTTTGTTGGCCTCTGACAACGCTCGTTCCGGCTCGTTTATTACAATATGTTAGTCTATGTGAATCCACTCCTCCCAGTCATTCCTCAAGGCAGCAGCCGATGAGGCAGAGTTGCAGCCATTTTTGATTCTAGTCTATTAATCACACCTAAACCTAAACTAAATTATAATTCATTTGAAAGCCTTGTCCTAAGTCTTTTACATACGACCTGGAAAACCTCACGGCCACTTCTATTTGTTATAGTGCACTGTGCTATTCAGATAAAAATTCAGAATACAGACCAAGGCCTGTATTCTGAATTTTTATCTGAATAGCACAGTGCACTATAAACTAAACTTAATTAAAAACTCTGAGAATTCAGATAAAAATTCAGAATACAGACCAAGGCCTGTATTCTGAATTTTTATCTGAATTCTCAGAGTTTTTAATCAAGTTTAGTTCTTAAATCAGATAGTTATTATTGTAGGTGATTTTCACTGATTCTTGAGAGTCGGGACAAAACACGTTTTAAAAAACTTTTTTTTAAAAATGCACACTATATTAATTAGAGTTATATGTTTCTGCAGAGAAAGGTCTTAGCTATTTAACCATGTAAAGGAACAGGTTCTAAATAAAAACACATTTTTAACAAATAAACATGTTTCCCTTCAGAACTGGATTTGTGTCAACTCCGTCAGACACACTAAAAAGTATACAATTTTAATTCTTTCATTCCAACAAGAATCTAAAGTTCTGAAGTATGTTGTAATAGTGTTTAGTTACTCTGATATGTAATAAAATACAATATATAAACTTAAGTTGTGATTTCACACTATTCTGAAAACCCAGATTTCTAAATATTTGCATTTTCAAACTTTGTTTTTAATTTCAATATTGTAAAAACAAATTCCTTAAATAAATAAGACATAAGAGGATGTAGATCAGATGGTCATTTATTACAAAAAACAACATAAACTGAAGGAAGAATTTTTTTCCCCAAAAAATTAACAAAAACATACATGTGACGGTGTTGATGAAGATCTGACAGTGTTGAGGAAAAACTGACAGTGTTGACAAAAAATGTGTGTGCATTGCTGATTATTAAACAAATGTGCTTTTTAAACACTACTACTAAAACTACTCCTTGTTATTAGAGTATTGAAGTTACTGTAAAGCAAATTATAATAAATATAATAAACTCGTGATAAAAGCGTCAAATTTGGTACACGTATAGCCAAAGACATACAGAAAAGAATTAGATGTGGAGCCATCATGGATTTTCAATATGGCGGCCATGGCAGCCATTTTCCAAAATGGATGCCAGCCACAACTGTTTTTAGATCAAATTTCATATTAACTATGAATATTGGGGCTGGTCTAAGACATCTGAGGGCTACTGCACCCTTCTGGGCATGCCTACCTGATCCAGGCCAGGCCAGCTATGAACTTGTCTCCTGCCAATGTAAGAAGGGTTGTGTTAGGAAGTGCAAGTGCAAAAAAGCTGCCTTAGAGTGCACAGCTCTCTGTTACTGTGAAGGGGAGTGCTGAATAGACTTTCCCGCACTGGACCTACTTAGACAGTTATTCTTATCACATATTTTGAGTCTTGAATTGCAGCTTCTGAACAATTCTGAAGTTCATAATTTGAATTCAGATTCATAAAAAATATATGAATTGACACAAAGATCATCCAAATCAGACGAGTCTATGCAGCTGTATTGCAACTACCATTTTGTGGGAGTTTGCTGCCATCTTGAAAAATGTCTTATCCAAATGATAGTTCCCAAGTGCTATGTATGGTAGATAAATTCAACTTATATCCTCAATATCACATAATATCCATCGTTAATATGAAAACTGATCTTAAAGCAGTTGTCAATGCATATTAAAAATCCATGATGACTCCATATCTAATTTTTTTCTACATGTCTTTGGTGATGCTTCTATCACATAATATCTATCGTTAATATGAAGTTTGATCTAAAAACAGTTGTCAATGGTGGCCATGTTGAAAATTGGCCGCCATATTGAAAATTCAGGGTGGCTCCACATCTATTTTTTTTCTCTATGTCTTTGGCTATAAGTGTACCAAATTTGACGCTTTTATCACAAAATGCACAATTGTTATGGTAATCTGCACCACTAATTGCACATACACCGTTTCCAACTATCAAAAAAACAATAAGGGAAACCAGGGGCCCTCCTCCCCTACACCACCTTTCCCCCTTTGTCAGTAGTCATCTTCTTTTTAAAGTGGCGTGTGTGTGTGTGTGTGTGTGTGTGTGTGTGTGTGCGTGTGTCTGTGTGTGTGTGTGTGTGTGTGTGTGCGTGCGTGTGTGCGTGTGTGCGGTTAGGTGTGAGTGGGTGGGTGTGTTGGGTGTGTGACTGCCCTGCACTGCCTACTTCATACTGGGTGTGATCTTAAATTGTCTTTCCTTCTCTTGCATAGCATGTTTGCTCTCTTGGTCACTGTTTAATTTTTCTCTTCTCTTTCGTTGGCAGGGTTCAACGCTAAGGTTTTTTTTCACTTGCCCAGTTGGGCAAGTTGGTCAGAGATCTACTTGCCCGAAGTCAGTTTTTACTTGCCCTATAAAAATTGTTTAATTTAAGCGGCTATCAAATAACAAAGACTGCAGTTATTTTTATGTTATGTAATCTTTATTCACACTGTATTTATTAATTAAAACAACATATGTCATGTATTGTAGCTTAATTCCTACACAAAAATGACAGTGTCAGGGCTTAAAATGAAAAATTTGTCAACCGTTCTCTGTCTATAATTTTGCGCCCTACTTGAGCCATGCCCACCTCTATTTATTTTTCACCCCTCTCTCCAGTTGTGCTGTATTAACACCGGGTTTAATATATTTTGCTTCCATCTCTCTGCCCTGCTCTACTCTACTTCAACGCTACTTAGCTCTCTCTCTACTCTACCAGTAGACTACCACATCCACCTGTTGCACAAAACCCACAGCAGTGTTTCCCCTAGGATGGAGTTGTAGCAGCGGAGGTGAAGCACACGCATGAAAAATAATTTTCACATGCATGAAACTTTTTTGTATGCTTGCAAAGCACAGCCTGCTGGGATGTTTCTATGTATCTACTGGCACCAGAAGGGCTCTTTAGGACTAAGTACATACAGTACATGTGTGCACAGTAATGAGCAGGTGAAATGTCTGTCTAGCTTACATATGAGGTGTCTCAAGATTTAGGAACATACAATTGTATTGAATATAATAAAAGTAAAAAGTCACTTGACATGCTGCACTGGAACACATGCTGAGTGCCGTGCTGAGCTGCTGTGCGAGCAGCGTGTTTGTCTGTGCGTAACAGCAGTCTGTTGGTTATTTACACACTGTCCATTTCAATAACTTTGTGTGTGCGATACAGAGAGCAGAAGAGAATTGTTAATGCGTGACCATGTAGAGACAGAAATGACACGATGGCATAACACCATAAATAGTATATTGTTATGTTATTATATGAAGCGTCCGTCGCGCAAAATAATATCAATGGGGGCTGTGGGCAGGACATTGTTACACAGCGTGTGCCTGTGACTTCAGGCAGAGAGACCGCTGCATCAGAGCCGAAGGAGCACGTTTTAAAATACATTTATTTTATCAGTTATTAACTTTTACTATTTTTAGCAACTTGCCCGATCGGGCAAGTGAGTTGTTAGTTTACATGCCCGACCGTGAGTTTTACTTGCCCCGGGCAATTGGGCAGTCCTTATTGTTGAGCCCTGGTTGGTACTCTCTATTTCTTCTCCTTTGCTCCTCAACTGACAATTTCTGTCTAGCCATGCTTTCCTACAATACAAATTGAAATAATGAAAAATGTACTTGAATAAGACGACAGTATCAGATTTTTATTTACTTGACATGATTGACTGACTGATGGATGGATGGATGTAAAATCCTCAAGGTGCAGTATGTAGTTTTCATAACCAGATGTTGTGAAAATCTACACATTGGCTTCTCATCTCTCTCTCTCTCTCTATTTCTGTCTCTACATATATAAATATATATATATTAAAGTGCTGGGAAAGTAACACGTTACACAATAATAAGCAGACCACTGCCTGCCCATTCTCTACAAGTCAGATGTGTATGGTTAAATAATGTAATGCATGCTATGTATGTACATTTATGTGTAAATAAAACCCTGAAATAACATTTTAACCCTTTACTATATTCACAAATAATATTATATTAGCACATTAAGAGCTCATTGGTGGATTTGTCAACTCCGTCAGCTTACAGGTCAACTCCGTCAGACATAGAACCTGACGGAGTTGACGTCTGACGGAGTTGACGTAAGGGCATGTATTTTCCCACCAAAACATGTATTGCACAATGCAGCTAGCTAGTTTTTCCTCAGTTGCTAGCTGTCCCAATAACCTCACTAAAATGCTTAAATTCAATCCACTGCGGTTTAAAAAAAGTATCTTAACAGAAAGATGGTATTGACATGGTCCAGCTGTGACGATAGGAATATTGACATTGTTTGTCTAAAATATCAAAAAATGTAAAACGTACTCAAGCATGTGTGGTAGTGTTACATTCACCACAGGTAGGGAGATGAAAAGGGGTCCTCAGGGATATAGCTGACCATGCTATTTCCTGATTTAATGAGTCTTATGAAAAAATCTGACAGAGTTGACAGAAACTGAGGACACAACTTTGATAGGCAGATTTTTATGGAAAATATTGTTTGACGTTCACTTCATGCATTGTTTTTTATATTTAAATCCTTTCTTTTTTATTTGATATATATGTTTTCATAATTGTAGAGCTATTTTAAAGTTTTTTGGGATGGTCAATATTGTGACCTCTTGCTGAGGACAAGTGCAATAACATGGACCTTCTAACCACAGACCACACATTTAAACAAATTTTCCCCAAAAAGATAAAAAAAAAGTATATTCTAAAAATCACACAGGTATATACAATTCCTTTAGATTTAACTTTGTAAGTATGTCAATCATGATGAATTTCTTCATTTTTGATATAAATTAGACTTTTCTATGTAGGACATATTTTGTCCCGACTCTCAAGAATCAGTGTTTTAATATTCATGTCAACATTGATAATGACTGCCTTGCTACTGCGTTTATGTCATTATTAGACTCCACTGGCTTCAGGGCTTCAGTCAGAGTGTACATAAACCCACTCACTGTTTTAACCACACCTTCTATCTTGTTCCGACATATGGAATTGAAAACTTAATAGTCTTTCCACAGAATCCTTCTTTCTCAGACCATTATTTAATAACTTTTGATTTCTTATTACTCAATTACACGCCACTTGACATAAGCCACTATACTAGATGTTTATCCAATACTGCCATCGACACAAAATGTAATACCATATCCCACGACTTTAAACTCTTCCAAATTGATTACCTTGTTGATGGTGCTGCAGGCTCACTGCAAACAACACTCTGTAGCACATCTTATAAATAAGTAAAAATAAGCTCCATAGTACAACTCCCAATCCCAAAAATTAAAACAAATATTGTGAAAATGTGAAAGAATTGGCATTTAACCAAGCTGGAAGAATCTCATTTAGTCTGGGAAGAACATAAAACATATTGGAGGGCCCTCCGCAATGCCAGAGCAAACTATTACTCAGCGTTAACATAAGAAAATAAGAACAACTCCAGGTTTCTTTTCAGCACTATTGAGCCTTGTATTCCTTTAGTCTTCAGCAGTAATGATTTTATTAGCTTTTTTAATGACACTATTAGGGGCAAAATGCATGACCTCTTGCCCTCAAACAGTACCACTGTGCTGTCAAACACAGGGAACTTAAACAAAGACTGTAAGACCTGATATATATTTGGATTGCTTCTCTCCGATTAACCTTAAACAATTGACCTCAATGATTTCCTCATCTAAATCATCAACGTGTCTCTTAGACCCTATCCCAACTAGGCTACTTAAGAAGTCTTTCCTTTAGTTATATTAGACATGATCAATATGTCTTTATTAACAGGCTATGTACCACAGTCATTTAAGGAAGCTGTAATTAAAGCTCTACTAAAACAAGCCCACCCTGGATCCAGAGGTGTTAACCAACTATAGACCCATATTTAATCTTCCTTTCCTTTAAAAGATCCTTGAGAAAGTAGCCACAAACCAACTGTGTGACTTTCTCCATGACAATATTTTTTTGAGGAATTTTAGTCAGGATTTAGAGTGCATCATAGCACAGAGACAAAACTAGAAAAATTACAAATGGTCTTCTGATTGCATGTGACAAAGCACTCATCTCTGTAGTTGTTTTATTAGGTAGTGCTTAGTGCTGCATTTGACACAATTCACCATCAAATTCTACTACAGAGACTGAAACATTTAATTGGCCTCAAAGGTTCTGTACTAAGATGGTTTAAATTTTATTTATCTGATCAATTTCAGTTCGTTCATATTCATGATGAATCATCTTTGCGTACTGCAACTTTGCATACTAATTTTACTATATTAAAGCTTGTTTTGGAGTTCCAAAAGGTTCTGTGCTTGGGCCAATTCTGTTCACTTTATATATGCTTTCCTTAGGTAACATCATCATGATTATTATTGTCACATACATATACTATCATATGTTAATATATACTTACAACATATGTCACCACAATTACTGTTATTAATATTATAATAGTAATACTAAAATTAATGTAATTGTAACTATTTTCATTAATGCTTGCCCCGCTGCTCTCTCTGGCTCTGTCTCTCTTGGTCTCTCTCTGTCTCAGTTTCGTTCTCTGTCTTTCCCTCTCTTTATGTATCATTTTGTCATGCGGATCACTGCAAATGTATTATGTTGATCTGTTCTATACACATGACATCCATTGCACTTTTGTCCTTCCTGGAAGAGGACAGTTGCTCTGCCTAAGGTTTCTACCATTTCTTTTTCCCCTGTTAAAGTTTTTTTTTGGGGGGGGGGGAGCTTTTCCTTATCCACTGTGAGGGTCCAAAAGACAGAGGGATGTCGTATGCTATTAAGCCCTCTGAGGCAAATTGTGATTTCTGACATTGGGCTTTATAAATAAAATCGAATTGAAGTGAATTGAAAACCTGATAAAACATTAAACAGAAATTATCAAGTATTTGATCAAGTATTATTTGTGGCTCTAACTGGCCTCTACTGGACTGCAGAATTAGTACCAGCATCATAGAAAAAACACAATGTCTCTGAAACAAACTGAAATGATTCAAAGTGAGGAACAGAACATAAACCTAAAGTATCGTTACATTATCAAGGAGACTCATGTTTCTATCAAAATAACCCTGTGGAGGAATCCACAAGAAAAGCACTGGAGCACTCAGATCACTTGTGATGAATTTATTAATGACTAACATTTCGATGCCAACTGCATCTTCATCAGAGTCAAACAGTACAGGTACCAGGTAAGAAGGTTAAATATCCTCCAAGTCACATAGAGACTCTTCTCATTGGTTTACAGAGAGTGGGAGGTAACCAAACAATTAACCAATAGTACTGTGACAGCACTCACACAGCTAGTCAATACCAGAATACACCACCAGTGCAGTAAAACAATCCCATCCAAATATATACAATATATACAATATTTACATTGCATTACAGGAAGCAAGAGAGCTTAAGCTCCTCATTCAGTCCATGTGGTTCAACTGTTTTGAGGGTGTATATCCACCAAGCCTCTCTTTTGAGCAGTTTTTTTTACCATGTCTCCCCCTCTCTGGGATGGGGAGATTTTCTCAATGCCCCAAAATCGCAGTGTTGCTGCAGAACCATGGTTTGCCTTTACATGTCTTGCAATGGCATAGTCCATATTCTGATTTCAGATGGCAGCTTTATGTTCGGCAATACAAGCTTTGAGGGGCGTTTTGTCTGACCCACATAAACCTCACTCATGTTTCTATGTTGATGGGCACTGAGAATAACATTTCAAAAAATACAAAAATACAACCAATGACTCCTCCCACTTTATAACTCCATCACAGTTTTATGAGAAATCTGTGATTCTGTGTTTTTACTGCTAGACCAAGCCACTTAAATTTAGAATGGCTTCTGCATAACTTGGGATTCTGGCAAGACCTGAATTTCCCAGTGGAACAACATATTTGTTAAGTCATTCATTAGAGCCAGAATGATGCCTTCCTGCATCTCTTCCTGTGTTAGCAGCTTTTAAATGACTAACAATGGCAGTCTTCAAAGAGGGAGCAGAGACAAGGCTGGATAATACAACACATTATTAAAAGCTTGAACACAATGGTTTTTATGTAAAATGAACAGAGGTGACAGGCAAGGCACCATCTTCATTTGTGTGGGCTGTGTTCCAGAGGAGAAAAGCTGTCTCATAGAGAATAATGGCTGTGTCTTCAAAGAACAGAAGACTTCTCTAGAATGCTCTCTTATCAAACAAACCTAAGGAGCACAATGACTCAAGTGATGGGAGTGATTCACACTGCCCTCTTTGTGCTAGAGTCATAAGGAGAGTCCCATGTGTTGTTTTATAGATCCAAGTGCAGAAATCATCTTATGATAGGGTTGACATGTGATTCATGAAACATTCCTAATTTGCAGATCACAGCATGGGAATGATAGGGTGTTGATAAATGTGGCTGAAGAGAGACTTAGAATGTAAACTCTGATCTTAGGTCCAATTTAACCTATTGGCTCTTTTTGTCAGCCTAAAAAGTTTCATCAAAGGAGAGGAATGAAATCACTGCGGCGGTCATCAGCGTTACAGTGGACAATCCCAAAGGTTGAAATATTTAATTTATGCATCCATGATATGTGCCAACTGACATCTATATATATTAATATTAGACTATATATATTACATAATATCAATATTGTTATAATATTCATATAAAGGTTATAATCCACCCCTGATAATTTTGCAATGTTGTGATCACAACAATTAGCTCAAATTCAGCCAATCCCTGGGAAATCTGCGTGACTATGCAATTTTGTCCAATCTCCTTAACTGTACCACACATTTGACTATTTAAAACGAGTGAAAATATAATTTCATTGTAGAGCTGCTTGCAGCTTATTGATTTGCCTCTTGCTCTCTTTCTCTGCAGGACCGGAGCTATGTGCCTGGGACAGAGTCATACATACAGTGACAGGGCCAACTGTAAGCATCACATATCTTACATGGTTTGCAAGTAAGCCAATGTTCATTAGGTTTAATAACAGAGTGGAGCCCTTTTGGTGTCGCTGTGAGCTTAATGGCTTGGTGTCACCGCTGCAAGGCTTCAGCCCAGGCAGAAGGATGAGATCATGATGTGTTGTGTTAACTTGTGTCCCAGATAGATTCTAACTCTGAGGGAAACCCTGAATGCTCAAATACTAAGCTCAAAATCTGAGACAGCGTCACAACTATTTTTTTTAACAATTTTCTCTTGCCCCCGAAATTCCTATTTTATTTCTAAAGTGGCTATAAAAATTGCAACATGCATCATAATTTGCTGCTGTAGAAGTATAAAGAAGAAATCCTGGAGTAACTGCCATATGTTGACACAATCCCAAAACCATGCCCCTAAAGGTGACAGAAAACAAAACAGGCCCAGGGCCTTTCTCACTATAATCAGCAAGTTGAACTCAGGAGTCCAAACTTATAAGAGTGGCAGGACACAGTCCACTCAATATGTTGATATCAGCAGCTCACCTTGGCTTCAACACACCTGTAACACTCACTGTAATGTATACACAAGAGCATTTTGCCTCTGATCCTTTATAGCATATTCATTCATTTGTATTGAAGTGTGGTGAATGGTGAGTGTACACAAGGTCCACTGTCTTACAAACATAATTTGTCAGCGACAAACAATAGATTTCAACTGACACCAAAGCTTACCCCACAAAAAGAATGACACCAGCAACATCCAAGCTTCAGGTAAATAGCCAAAAGGCTGCTGAGATAGGACTGTTCTCTAGAGATGGGACTAACTCATTGTCTTGCAAGTCACAAGTTAGTCTAAAGTCTTTGATATGGTGTAGTTACAGTTTTTCTTGATTGTTCACACACATTTTCTGAAAACATGCCTCATACTCTCAGAACTCTACACACAAATCAAAAAACACACACAAAATGGGCAAAACCCCTCAATTCTCCTGCAAAATGAAACTTTACATTCAAAACAATGTTATTTCCTCTCAAAATGGTATTGTGTTTTCAAATGACACACACAAACCATCATATGAATAGACATTTATAAGAACTTCGTCCTCACTCCTCTGCCTCTGTTTCCAATGTTGGCATCCATTGCTCCAAAACAGAAGAGCTCACCTGTTGCCCTTTTATGCTAAAGCTCTGATTGCTAATTGTAAAACTGTGTGACAGGTGTTTGCCCATTTGATGAGTCAGTGTGCACAGAAGGGCAATTAACTTTAGAATTTTGAATGACAGTGTGTTCTTTGTGAAAACAAGAGCTTTTCTTCATGAAAATTGTGAAAAAAATGTGTTTTAGAACTGCAATTTGAATGTAAAGCAGGAATTGTGCTTGTAGTTTAGCAGAATTGGTTCAGGGGGTTGGTGCATGAGTTACATGTTGTGGTCATTGTGTCTCAAGTACCAGTATTTGTGTGTAAACAATTGAGAAAAACTGTAACTGCAGATGCAGTCATATATCTGAGCTTCTGTATGTATTTTAGGCATTTCTTTTTGAGGCTTTGCATGTAATTGTTGTTTACTTTCCTCAAGGTTCCCACACTGTTGGTGCATCCACAGGGAGAGCCCTGTGTTTAACGAAGAAGAAAGGAATAAGGTGATGGCCATACTTGTCAAGCAAGAGCTCGCTTGCCCTGCTAGTGGGAGCTCACAACTCCTAAAACATCTAAGCAAATTTTATAATTAGCAAATTAGCAAAATTAGCAAGCACTATTTTGGATAAATCAACAATACAGATGAAGTGTAAACAGTTACAATATACCTAACATGTGGGACTGGCTCTCTTAACAACACTAACAACCATCGCTAAATGATGTTTACCTTCAGGACTATGGAGCTACATTAGGGTCAAATGTTTTGTACTTGAAAAAATAAAATTTGAAACTGAAAATTCATGTGTTGATCTTGAATTTTGAAAAATACAACAATGTATTCAAAATAAAAATAAGTGTATGAAACGTTTTTTCAGGTTAAATATAATTTTGATTCACTTTGGTAATTCTTTTGAATGAATAATTTATTTTCACTTTTCACTTCCATATATATTTTAACATTTGAGGTCTTATTTTTTTCAGTTGCATGTTTTATCTTTTCAGATTCAGATCTTAGTTTTTACAGTTTCAAATCTTATTTTTCACTTTCAAATCTTTTTTTCACTTTCAGATCTTTTTTTTTTTCAGTTTCATCTGTTTTTTGAGTTTCAGACTTTTGACCCTGATGTGGCATGGGGGGCGTGGCATCAACTGAGAGGGGCGTGGAATCATGAGTGACAGTGCCTTCAGGGAACGTAGGAACTAAAAAAATTCTGACTCAACACCATATTCATGTGATTGGCAGTGTAAAAATTGATGCCAGTGACAAACTTCCATTTAGAAATCTGTTTTAGACAGTACTGAGCACCAATTGCGGTATAACAGCGATAAATTATGCCAGATTTTGCAGTTCAACAGCCACATTTTAAGTGCTGATATGTCCGATTTCCATATAGCACTGTGAACGCAGCGTAGTGTTCACTTCGCTTGCGATGATGGCGTCCAGGCGGTCGGATCAATCTGCTGGAGCCCATACATCCAGCAGACAGATGAGAAATGTTAACTAAGTTTTGGGAAATCATAACAAATATAAGGGGTTGTTTTTGTGACAACATACATTTTTTTTGTGACGTCTTTTAAGTGGCGAATTTGTCAGAGCTGGAATGTGTGATTGTCCACAACTCCATCGCCACAGCCCTGTTGATGCTTCCTCATCCAGTAAACGTGTCCCCTGGATGAAACCTTGAGCTTGGGGAAAAGGAAACAATCCTAAAACACCTCCCTACTCACCTGACCTGGCTCCAGTTGATTTTTGTGGCACCAGGTGAGTAGGGAGGTGTTTAGGATTGTTTCCTTTTCCCCAAGCTAAGGTTTCATCCAGGGGACACGTCTGGATGTAGAAGCATCAACAGGGCCGTGACGATGGAGCTGTGAAAATGTATGTTGTCTCAAAAACGACCCCTTAATATTTGTTATGATTTCCCAAAGCTTAGTTAACATTTCTCACCTGTGTGCTGGATGTATGGGCTCCAGCAGATTGACCCGACCGCCTTGACGCCATCATCACAAGCGGACACTATGCTGCGTTCACAGTGCTATGTGGAAATCGGACATATCAGCACTTAAAATGTGGCTGTTGATCTACAAAATCTGGCATAATTTATCACTCTTATACCGCAATTGGTGCTCAGTACTGTCTAAAACAGATTTATAAATGGAAGTTTGTCACTGGCATCAATTTTTACAGTGCCAGTCACATGAATATGGTGTATGTAAGTGTTGAGTCAGAATTTTTTTTAGTTCCTACGTTCCCTGAAGGCACTGTCACTCATGATTCCACGCCCCTCTCAGTTGATGCCACGCCCCCCACGCCACATCAGGGTCAAAAGTCTGAAACTCAAAAGATCTGAAAGTGAAAAAAAGATTTGAAAGTGAAAAAATAAGATTTGAAACTGTAAAAAATAAGATCTGAATCTGAAAAGATAAAACATGCAACTGAAAAAAATAAGACCTCAAATGTTAAAATATATATGGAAGTGAAAGGTGAAAATAAATTATTCATTCAAAAGAATTACCAAAGTGAATCAAAATTACATTTAACCTGAAAATAAGTTTCATACACTTATTTTTATTTTGAATACATTGTTGTATTTTTCAAAATTCAAGATCAACACATGAATTTTCAGTTTCAAATACAAAACATGTGACCCTAATGTAGCGCCATACAGGACTAACAAAAGAGGGTGGCAATAAGAATGCTGTGGAAAACAAAAATACAATAAAGCAACAGAGATATAAAATATAAAGGAAAGCAAGAGTGAGCAAAGAGAAGAAAGGAGGAATGTTGATGATCTGAGAAAGATGAGAGGAACAGAGATGAGTGAGGGACAGATGATGAGGAGTATAAAGGATGAAAAAAGCACAGAAAGTAACAGACAATCACTGATCCATCAGTGTCACTGAGGTGCTCAAGAAGTCCAACAGAGATGTGACCACTTCTCAAGCAATCAGAAGGCCTTTGTTCCCTAGAAGTACCTGATGTCTGGACCTCACGCACACTCGCTGCAGTACTGTGCAAAGCTAAAGCTTTGCCTGCACTTTGATGGAGGATGGGTTGGATGGACTTGATTGTAGAGTAGGAGTGGTGGGCTTCAGAACATGTGCTCCTCATTATATTAGACTAAGCTTTTTTTTTCTTGGAAACCAACAAAGATCTTTATATGCATCCCCAGTACTGCTGAGAAACAGGAAGAGCTGCTAAAAAAAAACCAACAAAAAAAACAAACAATCCTCAACATACATATTAACATTACAAAATCACTTCTGGGACCTGAAAACTGGAAGCCAGACGAACAAACACCACCAAATATATGTAAAAAACTGCATTATGATCGAGAAAAGTGCACTCGATAGAGTGGAGATTTCAAGCAGGCGGCCACCCAGCCTAATCACAGCCACTCCACACAGTTCTTTAAATTCCAGCAGATGCAGCACAGCACATTTCATAAGTGCTCTATAAGCTATAAAAATATGCTTCTTCACTGTTTTTAGTTGTGGCACACTCACTGCACAGAGCAGATCAAGTATTCCCGCTGAAAGGCACTATATGTGAAAGATGGATATGATCTTATTTTGAGGATGAATGTATAAACTTTGTCTGCAGGCCACAGCACAAATTAGGCAGTGACAACAATAAACACAATTAAAAAAGACCAAAAAACAAACCATTTAACTACAGCCTGCTTACGTAGTGATGATAGAGGCTTAAATATCAAGGAATAATTACCAACTCAACAAAATCAGGCAAGTAAAACATCCTGCTTATAGGTATGCTCCTAGTGTGGTATGATGCCGTGCTGCTGACAGAAAAAAATCAGCTCGCAGTAATGGCAGCTGGAGTGTGGCGCAGCTGCACCCAATGAAATTGTCCCTCCCAGCTCCCTTACAGTAAAGATGGTGGTGATAATAACAAAAACAGTTGACTTAATTATCTCTTATCGTGCCTGACTTTAGTGGATCAAAACATATTGGGTATGAAATTAATCTGCAGATGCTCCCGTTCAAAATGACACCAAATCTTTGGATGTCAGTTTCTGAATCATGGTAAAGGCCAAAATGTGTCTTGCAACAGATGGTAAGGTTCGTTGTCTTTAGCTGAGATGATTTCCAGAAAACTTGTGGCCCCTACTGGCAGGTTAAGACGAGTGAGGAGTCAGACTCAATGACGATATTAACCACTCAAACAGGTTTTTGAACTATTATGAATCACCGCTAACTCGAGAGGTCCAGGAATTTGTGAGATTAGCTGCTGATAGACAAACACTCACATACATGCAAGTCAAGTTTATTTATATAGCAGATTTCATACGACAGGTGCAGACTCAATGTGCTACATAAAATGTGAAGGTAGGCCAAGAAAAGCAGGAAACAGAGGCATTATTATTATACTTGTTAAAATGGAATAATAATGATAATAGTAATGATAATAATAATAACTCTAACAGTACTGATTCTTAAATAAGGTGCCACAAGACATACAGTCATGTACGACCTAGCCAAAAGCTTTAAAAGAAAATACTGTTGTAGCAGTCCTTAGTTGCTGGGGTAGAAAATTCCAAATAGTAGGACTATAGTGACTACAAGCACCATGAGCTCATTTAGACTTTATTCTAGGTATAGTGAGGAGACCTTTACTAGATGATCGAAAGGATCTGTCCAGTGTCAACAACATAGGAGGAGCTAAGCCGTTCATAGACGTAAAAACCAGAGGGAGTATTTTAAAATCAATTCTTTGTTTTAATTGGAGCCACTGAGAACAATTCAAATTCGTTGTGATGTGTTCAGACCTTTTGGTTTTAGTTTAAACTCTGGCTGCAGCATTTTGAAAAAGATGGAGTTTATTTAACACCTGCTGTGTTGGTCCAGCAAAAAGTGTATTACGGTTGTCTTGTCAACTTGAAGTAAGTGCATGAACCGACTTTTCAGATTCTGCCTGTGAGAGAAAACATCTCACTTGATATATTTCTAAGATAATAATAAAGAGGTCTTTTAGTCCAGGGGCCAAGCCTGATTTTGGTATCACTTAAAGGGACCAAACAATTTTGGTATTTTTGACTTTCTCTATGTCTCTAGTTTACATTTTGGTATGATACACCTGCCTATCTAGTAGCTTAAGAAAATTTTTTGGATGATGTTTGGGTCCTCCCCAAAATTGAAAATAGTCAAAATTGAGGCTTCTCCAAAAGGGACAGTGTCTGCCTTATCACATGAATCTTGGGAAATAATTATCAGAATGTCACCAAATTTGGACTGAATGTTCACAGACAGTTGCTGCACACAATGCAGCAAAGATTTCATCAGTACCTTGCTCCTTTTAAAAAATTTATACACCTAAACACACATGAATTATAGGTGGACATGGAATAAGGAATAAAAAATCCAAAAGGCATGTATATATGTGTTTGCCATTATTAATGTAAATAAGCCAATCACCCCAAAATTGCATTTATATGTGCCAAAGAATGTCATCTTATCATAAAAGTAGGTTATTAGATTATTCACCTCACCATCTCATGTCACCAGCCCCTGACAGGTAAGTAGTGCAGCCAGAACTTCAAACAGACAAATAGAATGGGGCCCTATTAGTCCAGGGGCTAAGGGATCGTTTTCACAACTTGGTAGGCCCCTATCACCCACGGGGACCAAACAATTTTGGCATTTTTATCTCTCTACAGGTCTCTAGTTTATATTTTGGTATGATAGCCCTGCCTATCTAGTAGCTTAATTATAGTTATCATTCTGTAAACAAACTTACACCAGTGTAGGCAAAACACTACAAATAGGGTGAAAAATTAACTAATAGATATCCCCATGAAACTTGCCCAGTTGATCACTCATACTAAGACAAGTATTTTTTGTATTACAAATTTTCTGAAATACTTTATTTAAATATGCACCAATTGTGTTAATGAAGACAATCACAAGGAGGGGAAATTATGATTACGCAGTTACTGTGCTAACACTCAGAGTTAGTGTAGCCTACAGTAGGCCTACTAGCACTCAGAGCTGCCCAGTTGCTGTCTGATCCAAAACTAGGAGGCAAAGAGAGTGCTACCGCTTGCCTAAGGCAGACTCCCAGGCTAGCAGAGGGAAGGAGGTGCCTTATTTCTCTATTGTAGGCCGTCCTAAAATAGGGGGAGTAAAGTAGTCAGTGTACAGTTAGGTATAGTAGTATAGATTTACCTTCCTCTGAAAATTACTCAAAACACAGCCATCAACATCTAAACAGCTGGCAACATAAGTGAGTACACCCCACAGTGAACATGTCCAAATTGTGCCTAAAGTGTCAATATTTTAGTAGAGCGCATGCGCCCGCGCGTGCAGCCTGTTGCAGTCGCTCCTGCTTGTTTTCTCGGTTTTCTTACTTTTTTGCTTTATTAAGTTTGGTATTTGTGCTGGCTTTTTGTGATTGTAATTTTGGAACTGCGCCCTCTCAAAACATGCTGATTGAGAGAGTTGTATTCGTTTTCCTCACCCTGGAATTACTTATTTCATTCGGACCCGGCACCATTGCGCAACAACTTCATGGCCGCTTTGTTTACTCCAGAGATCAGCTGATTGCGCTGAGGCCGACTGGCTTGTCGGCCGGAACATCGGAGATACCAGCTGAACTGTGGAGGAAAACACACAGAGGATGCAGGGGAGGAAGTAAACAGCGGCGGAAAAAAGCAGGGTTGAGACAACGGAGGCTTATGGAGAAGAGAAGATATAAGCCGTGTCTCCCCTCTCTCATCATGGGCAACGTGAGGTCACTGGCAAATAAGATGGACGAGCTGACAGCGGTCGCCAAAAGTCAGAAGGAGTACCGGGAATGTAGTCTTATGTGCTTCACTGAGACATGGCTTCACCAGGACATTCCCGACACCAACGTCTCCATCAGCGGCTTTCAGACTGTTCGGGCCGACCGGGACTGCACCGAGAGCGGTAAGCGCAAAGGAGGGGGGCTTGCTGTTCTAGTAAATAACCGCTGGTGCAGTCCTGACCATATTTCCATTAAGGAACGTATCTGTTGCCCGGACATTGAACTGTTCGCTGTTGGACTCAGGCCGTATTATTTGCCCAGGGAGCTTTCACATGCCATTATTGTAACTGTTTACATCCCCCCCTCTGCCAACCCGACATAGGCATGTGATGTCATTCACTCCGCCATAGCCCGCCTGCAGACTAAACACCCGAGTGCCTTCATAGCTATCTCGGGTGACTTCAACCATGTCACCATGGCAACAACATTGCCCACATTCACACAGTATGTGAGCTGTCCTACCAGAGAGGAGAGGACACTGGACTTGCTGTATGCAAACGCCAAAGATGCATACAGCTGCTCCCCCCTCCCCCCTCTGGGTAGATCAGACCACAGCCTGGTGCACCTCAACCCCTGCTATGTACCACTAGTCAAGAGCCAGCCTGCGACCATGAAGACAGTGAGGAGATGGTCGGAGAAGACTTATGAGACACTGCAGGGCTGTTTTGGGGTGACAGACTGGCAAGCACTCTGTGAGCCACATGGGGAGGACATCGACGGGCTCACAGAATGCATCACAGACTACATCAGTTTCTGTGTGGACTCCACTGTCCCAGCCAGGACTGTCCATTGTTATCCAAATAACAAACCGTGGGTAACAAAGGACATCAAAGCCATCCTCAATGCAAAGAAGAGGGCCTTCAGAGCTGGTAACAGGGAGGAGGTGAGAACAATACAGGGGGAGCTGAAGATGAAGATCAGGGAGGCTAAGGAGAGGTACAGGAGGAAGCTGGAGAGGAAACTCCAGCAGAACAACGTGAGAGAGGTCTGGAGTGGAATGAGGACCATCACTGGCTTCAGGACCAACAACCACGGAGGAGTTGAAGGCAGCATGGACAGGGCCAATGAACTGAATCTGTTTTTTAACAGATTTGACACTGCTGGCCCTGCCCATCCCCCCCCTGACTCTTCTGCTGTCTGTCTTGGTCAACCATCTCCCACTCTGCCCTCCTCCCCCACTCCTCCCTCTCACACCTCAACACCCTCCTGCTTGACCCCCCCTCCTCCTCACACCTCATCCCCCCGTGGTCAGACTGACTGCTCTCTCCATCATGAGGACTACAACCCTCCCCCACGTGTCGTCACCTCCACAATGTGCTTCACTGCTGACCATGTGAGAAGACAGCTGATGAGACTCCACTCAAATAAGGCTGCAGGCCCTGATGGTGTCAGCCCCAGGGTGCTCAAAGCCTGTGCCCCCCAGCT
The DNA here is from genome assembly GCF_041903045.1 of Epinephelus lanceolatus. Lineage (NCBI taxonomy): Eukaryota > Metazoa > Chordata > Actinopteri > Perciformes > Serranidae > Epinephelus > Epinephelus lanceolatus. The sequence goes on along the minus strand of NC_135745.1, from coordinate 935,218 downwards.
ATGTGGAGTACTTCAGCATGTCTTCAACATGAGCCTGAGTCTCCAGAGGGTCCCCTTGCTGTGGAAGACATCCTGCCTTGTTCCTGTGCCAAAGACGTCACGTCCCAGTGGCTCCAAGGACTACAGACCCGTGGCATTGACCTCCCACATCATGAAGACCCTGGAGAGACTCATCTTGGAGCAGCTCCGGCCCCTGGTCAAGCCACTTTTGGACCCCCTCCAGTTCGCCTATCAGCCCCGACTTGGAGTTGAGGACGCCATCATCTACCTGCTCAACCGCGTCTACGCCCATTTGGATAAGCCGGCGAGCACTGTGAGGGTCATGTTTTTGGACTTAGTGCATTCAACACCATCCGTCCAGCTCTACTGGGTGACAAGCTGACAGCAATGCAGGTGGATGCCCCCCTGGTGTCCTGGATTGTAGACTACTTGACTGGCAGACCACAGTATGTGCGCTTGCAACGCTGTGTGTCAGACAGAGTGGTCAGCAATACCGGGGCCCCGCAGGGGACTGTCCTCTCTCCCTTCCTCTTCACCCTCTACACCACGGACTTCAGCTATTGCACTGAGACCTGCCATCTTCAGAAGTTTTCTGATGACTCTGCTATAGTTGGATGTATCACCAAGGGTGATGAGGATGAGTACAGGGCTGTTGTGGATAACTTTTTCACATGGTGTGAGCAGAACCATCTGCAGCTCAACGTGGCAAAGACAAAGGAACTGGCTGTGGATCTGAGGAGGACCAAGACATCGGTGACCCCTGTTTCCATCCAAGGGGTCAGTGTGGACATTGTAGAGGACTATAAGTACCTGGGGGTACACATTGACAGTAAACTGGACTGGGTTAAGAACACTAACGCTCTCTACAGGAAGGGCCAGAGCCGTCTCTATTTTCTGAGGCGACTGAGGTTCTTCAACATCTGCCGGACTATGCTGAGGATTTTCTATGAGTCTGTGGTGGCCAGTGCTATCCTCTATGCTGTTGTGTGCTGGGGCAGCAGGCTGAGGGTGGCGGACGCCAACAGACTTAACAAACTGATCCGCAAGGCCAGTGACGTTGTGGGAACGGAGTGTGACTCTCTGATGGTGGTGTCAGAGAGGAGGATGCTGTCTAAGCTACGAACTGTCTTGGACAATGTCTCACACCCACTCCACCATGTGCTGGTCAGGCACAAGAGTACTTTCAGTGGGAGACTCATACCACCAAGATGTACTACTGAGCGCCACAGGAAATCATTCCTGCCTGTGGCCATCAAACTGTACAACTCCTCCCTCTGAGTGGCCCTGAGACTTTCACACACTGCAATAACTTAATTTAACTTGTGCAATAACCCCGTTCACCCTGACTGTATATATTCTGTTTGTGTAAATTTTGTTTACAATATATATATATATGTATGTATGTATGTATGTATGTATATATATATATATATATATATATATATATATATATATATATATATATATATATATATATACATATATAATTTACGTTTATGTTTGTTAATAATTCCTGTTTATTTAACTATATATTTGTTAATACTATTGTTTAAATTTCTTATATTTTCATGTATCTTTCCTGTCTTGCAAGGAGCACCTGTAACATAAATAATTGGTTGAATATTGAGTTGAACTGTTTTAGTTCCTACATTCCCTGAAGGCAACGTGATAGGGGAAGGTCCCTAGTCTAGTCCTGTCTGTCATGATTCCACACCCCACGCTAGATCAAGGCCAAAAGTCTGAAACTGAAAAAGAACGATCTGAAAGTGAAAAAAATAGATTTGAAACTGTAAAAAATAAGATCTGAATCTGAAACGATAAAACATGCAACTGAAAGAAATAGGATCTCAAATATCTAAATATATGAAAGTGAAAAATGAAATAATTTATTCAAAAGAATTACCAGAGTGAATCATAATTATATTTAACCTGATTTTTTTTTATACAATTATTTTTATTTTGAATACATTGATGTATTTTTCAAAATTCAATATCAAAACTTCAATTTTCAGTTTCAAATTTTATTTTTTCAAGTACAAAACATTCGGCCCCAATATAGCTCCATAACCTCCGCTACACCTTCAAGGTATTCCAAACGATCTTTATGGAACTTGATGGGGGAAACTTAGCAACAAAGTCCTCGCTCTCAAAAACAGGTCCTTTAAGTAAAGGGGCAGAGGATATGCTGCCAGTAATACAGGACATTTGAACTGTACTCTAAAGTGCAACACACACCACCGCCGTATGCCGCGCATCAAAAGGCCCGCCTCCATTATATTCTATGAACCAACCCACACTGACGCCGGCTGATGCACGGCGCCGCTCTGCTTCAGCCCACTGCTCTATTTCCAGCGCAGCCGGCGCTCATGGCGGCGCTGCGAGAAAAGCCTTTAAAGTACGTCTTGGCTGCCGTAGTATCAACTCCGGTTGTTTCAAAATTTTAATAAAACGACTTTGATAAGAAACTCACCCGTGAAATCCAAGTTGTTGTTGCCTCAAAGTTTTTCCTCTTCTTCCGTTACTAGCAGTTGGCAACCGTTGGCAACTAGTGTAGGTACAGCCACCTAGCGGGCTGGGGTGGGAAATACACGTTGACAGTGCCGCTGCCCGCCGCTGCCAGTGTGTGTTGGGGGGCAGCACTTGACGGCCACAGCGCCGCGCCGGCGGCGATGTGTGTTGCACTTAAGGCATAAGGCCTATTTGGTAATACATTGCCATTTACACTGATTTTTCACTGTCCTGGGGCCTCATTTATAAAAGAGTGCTTAGGATTCATACTGATAGCTGACGTGCGCCCAAAAGCTGAAAATGGCGTGCGCCAAAAAATAATCTGATTTATAAAACCATGTGCACGCACACTTGCACGCAATGTTCTCTTTATAAATCACAGGCCTCCTGGAGTTGTGCGCACCCAGATCTGCCTCATATTCCGCCCTCTACACGCCCTAGTTCAACCATAAATGGTCATGCAAATAACCTCATGAATGCGATCTGCATATAAATAAGCCGGCATGCGAGTGTTCTCTTGTTGTGAGTCACGGCGACAGGTGTGAGAAACGAACCAAAAAACGGAATTTCTCCGAGAGTGAGCTAGAGACCCTTTAACGGGAGATGGAGGACTGAAGAAAGATATTATTTGGTGGCCACAGCAGCGGGATCACTAATAAAAGAAAGCGAAAAAAGTGGCAACGGATCAACGCTGCTGATGCTGTCAGCTGTGTCTGTGGGACTGCACGGACAGTGACAGAGAAAAAAAGTGGTCTGATCTAAAGGTAGACCAAATATTTCTACTCCTTTACCAACATGTAGTTAATGTGTTGCTTTTAAATTTGAGGATGTTTGACATTGATGTGCGACATAAAGAATCACATTCATTAAAGGTGGAGGCAAAAAGGAGTATGTGCCATCTTGCGCAATTACGCACGAGGGTCACCGCAGTATTTATATGTTTATGGCAATTAGTCTGATCAGACTCCCGGCCTGAATTACAGCATGAACCAGTGGTATCCCTGTCCCAAAATACAACGTGTAATTTGAAATACAATTCAAAGATGAAAGTGTAATAGGCGAACACGTTTCTTCATGCCGGTTTTGTCATGAACAGTAAATGTCGAAGTAGGGTTGATGAAATGAGTGTAACGGTTGTGCTTAATGGCTGTATTCTGAGACATGATAAATGCACTGGAAATATTTAGCTAAATAAATAAATAAATTATTCCATGCAGTCGCGCCATCCTCTCCCCGTCCTGCGCTCACAGAGTGGACAATGAGACGTTAGAGGCAGTGCAGATTAAATATGTATTTAGAAAGAATTTCAATTCAGGATTTGAGTTGGATTTTACAACGTTTTTATGAAACAATTATCACTCACTCCAAGCGCAAAATAAAGCTGCTGGATTTAATTTCAATGATAACGTGGATCTAAGGTGGATATAGCGTGACATTAAATTTGTGTGAGACATCAATAAAAATCTGACTCACTTCTCCACATCGCCGTCTGCGTTGCCACTTCCCAGTGTCTCTGAAATGTGCGCATGCATGACTCAGAGTTTGCTTACAGGTGCGCACATTCTCTCGCCAAGTTTATTTTTATAAATCACAACCTTTGCGTGGGAAGTGGCATACGTCACTTTCAAGCCCCGTTTTGTGCGTAAGCAAGCTTTATAAATGAGGCCCCAGGTGAGGATACTGAGAGACCTCTTGTCGCCAAAGACTTTCCTCAGAATTTTATTTTGTATCATTTTAAATGACAGTAGGTTGTCTTTCACCAGTTAGCATTGTTGTAACCTGTTGTATGTCAACAGTATTTTCTATAATGAATACATTATGTAAAAAAGTTTAAACCCTCTGAGTCCCACATAGCACAGAATCTCTTAGCTCTTCTACGTTCATATGATAGCAGTATCACTCTAGCTTTAAAATTCAGGAATAATGGCCAGGATCTCTGGCAACCTGGCTGGTCTCAGAGGGTTAAGAGGGTTTGAAACCATTTGTCTTCGCTGATTCTTTATCCAGAGCAAAAATTTCCATTTTCAAGCAGTTTTTTTGAAATATATGTGATTTTGCATTTGCTCACACAAATATGGAACGATGTCTGCAATACATATGGATAGAGTTAATGTGAATCAAGTTAGATTTACAGTTTAAAACCAGTACCCTGGCCATGATGAAAGTGTGTTAAAGGTACATGATATATTTGAATAATATTATCATTAAGATATCACATTGGAGTTACAATTGAAATCATTGCCTAGAACATAATAAAATGACTTTAACATCACACAATAAACTGGTACCAGGGTAACTAACAAATAATATGTCAAATCAACATGATTCTTTTAAACAATCTAATGTGAACAAAGTATTTTGGTATCATAAGCAAAAATCAGTTGAGGTAAAGAGGAATATTAGGTCAGCTAGCCACATTCTGATCATGTGGGACCGCACACATTAAAATTAAGTAAATTCAAAGGACTTTTTTTCAGTGTATGATCAAAATAAAATGCAAAGGCAGGAATTTTTTCCCTTTTTGAAAATATACAGCTGCACAACATGTAAATGAAAAATGATATAAAATAAATAGCAGGGCTGTGCATTAACATTTTTGCACATAGCAATGCAGCTACAGAGGTTGAAAGGTTTGCAGCACAGGACACAAAACTATAACATGAACATAAAAGTATCAAGTAGGCCTGTATTGTAGTTTGGAATTAAAAATCTTTGTGGGGGGTTAAAAAGTCGTTGTCCATGGCCTTTGTAAATTAATCTAGTGCGGGAAAATTATTTTAACATTTTTATTTATTTAGGTAATTAATCTTATTTATGCACAGAGCATCAACAGAGAGGCCGAGGGAGGGATAGAGAGACAGAGAGAGACACTTTGTGCTTATATACGACTTGCGTATGAAGCGTCTGTTTTGTCACTGCATGTTTTTAACAGATCTGTCACCTGCATCCAGGCACTGTCTCAGTGTCACACAACAGACTACAACTACCAAGAAGAATGGCAACGTGTTATGATCCACCTCATACACAAACTAGCAGTGCAACGCTGGATTGCATGTGTGCTGCGGTAATTTCATTCATCTCACAGACTGATTTAGTGTAGCACGTGCAACATATAGACCAATGTCCCATCAGTGTTTACCCAACCATTATATTAGGGGAGCGCCCGGCCCCACCTTGAAGGTCAAGTTAATTTTATTTAAAACACTGCATTGCACATTGTAGACTAATTAACAGACAGATTAAACTGGGGAGCAGCACTGTGTCACTCTTAAGTGTTGCTGAAGAACTTTTGAGTGAATGAGTGAGGCGGAGCTGTGCAGAGAGTGTGAGAGGAGAGATAGACATTGGTAAGCGTTATGTAACACAACTTGACTCTATTTTGATATTGATGGTGTTGTCTAAATGTATATCTTGCTTGAAAATATATCGCAATATTGTATGTAGTCGTTAAATCACCCAGCAGTAGTTGCTATCCATTATTTGCTAAAGCAGGTGCACTGAATGAGGTCATTAACTGGGCTGAGTTAATCAGCAGCAGCAGATATTTAGAGCTGTGTGACATCTGCATAGGGATGATATCAAATGTTATATCGCTGAATGATGGACCCAAGTGGGAGCATATACAAACTGAGAAGCAGAGGACCAAGGATTTACCATATTGAATGATGACACTATCAGATTCATAGCTGCCAACTGAAACACAAAAAATATCTTCCAGTTAGATATGAAGAGAGCCAGTTAAGATCTGAGTCCTTTAGGCCCAAACAGTGTTCAAGGCACCAAAAAAGAATCACACGGTCCATAGATGCTGCTGTAAGGTCTAAAAGTACGAGAAGAGAAACTCTGTGGTTGTCTGAGCTAATTTTGAGATCATTAACAACTCTGACCAGTGCAGTTTCTGTACTGTATATAACTCTAAAACCATATTGGTAAACATCAAACAGGTTAATATATGACAAATACATATGTCATTGTTGGTACACAACCTTCTCTAGATTTTTTCCCCAGGAACAGAAGGTTTGAAATTGGTCTATAGCTCTCTGAAGTAAAGATTACTCCTTTGTAGGCATTAGATCAAGAAAATGTTGCAGAGCTTAACTGCCACACCACTTCTTGCATTTAACTACAATAAATAAAGGCAACATTGGAAAAAGTGCCTCATGGCCCTTAGTGGAGGAAGAGTGGTCACATCCTCCAGCAGAAGGTTTCACAATAATATTCTTAATATTTAAGAGTTTTATTGGTAAGGGATCTGACATTGTGGAGTGCCATCTTTAAGGACTTTGCAGAATGTGCAGAAATGTTAGCTGTAGCACAGTCAATCCTATGATGGCATGATAAAACTGTTTGAGAGTCACAGCACTAATTGGCAAGACTCACACTGTTAGGACTGAAGGTAATAGTACAGGACACAGGTCTGGATTGAATCTTGTCATGGTGCATATTAGAATGAGTTAAAAGCTATAAATGGATAAAATAAGCAGTTAACTGCTGTGTTCCCTTTCTATTAGAATGTAGACCATCTGCTCTGCACAAGCTTGAGTTAGTCCAAAGTAGGCAAAGTTTGAGATGAAGTCATATCCAGCAGTAGAACAAGGGTTTTTTAACCAGTGATGGAGGCTAAAGAGTCAACTCAACATTAAGAGTTTTTGGAGAGTTGGACTGGGGCCAGACATGAGACAGCGTTTTCCTAGACTCTCAACTGTGTAGCACAGGGACCCCAAGTCTGCATGTAATTTAGACGAATTTCTGGCCATGATGTTTTCTTTGTTCCCACGTGTATTAAAACAACGCTGACCATGGGATGCAGGTCAATGACAGTTGGAATAAGTTCAAGTCATTTAACCCTTCAATTATTTTTCTAAAAACAATGAGAATCTGATAATATATAATCTAAAAGTATAACTTCATGTAACTTTTTTTTAACCATGCTCAAGGTTAATGCTTATTGGTGGCTATTTAAAAAACTCCTTGTCATGTGAGAATGCTGAGATTGATGAAAAAAAATGAAAGAAATTCACACAAACTCATGAGCCTCGCCAGAGTTACACCTTGCGAAGATAATTAGTGCATTATATGCTAAGTTAAAAAGACATTAATTATTGCATCGACATCAATTTAAAATATCAGTGTAATAATACACTACACATGTGCTGGTATTTTTTACTATTATGCCGTGGTAGTAGATTCCAGTAATGAAGGTTATGGTATTGTAACATTGGTTCAAGCATGCATTCGCCCACTGCAATTTGCATAAACATAGCCGGCCAATTAGGACTTGCCTACCTGAATACTTGTGGACTCCACATTATGTATAAGACACGTATGACATTCTTGGCATAATTTCTTCTTCAGTGATGGCGATTGCCCACTGACCAGCTTTCATCACAGATGGAGTTGCCACTTCAGTTTATCAGTACCCCAGTGTAGACCGTGCAGAGAGCAGTGTTCAGCAGCCACCAGTCTGTGAGGACTGTTGGAGACTGACCAAGTTTTGATGATAGCAGCAGTAGGAACAGAAGCTTTAACATGATGATTTGCTACCATTAGAGTGAGCAGGAGCTTGACATCTATGATGTCCAGACTCCCACACCAACCATCACACTCCACTGCCACCTCCATTCATCCTTGCTGAGACAAAAGCGTCGTTTGTAGATGATGACAACATGTCATCGGTGTCTGGTACATAGCTCCCCGCTGGAGTCCACTGCCAACATCTCTCAGCTGGAGCCTCCTGCTGGTGATTACCATCTGCAGCGGCCCATGTCTGAGTCGAGGATTTGGTGGATTAACTCTGTGTGCAGGGTGACATGGAGAAGTTTAACCTGACGTGCCCCCCCCCGACAGCCTGGTGGGCCACCTACTTCCCCTGCTTCTGCAGTCAGCTGGTTGATCAGAGAGCAGGGAGCCTCTAACCACGGCTGCTGCGTGACGCTGGAGTATTCTGACTAGATAATTCAGCTGGGGGTGCAGCTAGCTACGGCAGCTAACAACTATGTGTGGGCATTGGCTGGTTTCCCTCAGCTAAATGCCCCTCCCTCACTGTCTCAGAATGGCATTTTGGACCTCAGCATTGGAAAAATTAATTATCTGACTCAAAGCGCTGCTGTAGCGAGCTGTGTGATGTCTTGCCACAATAGGCTCCCATCATGTGTAGCTATGAAAAACTGCCCCTAAAAGGACAGAGATGATTTCTTAGAGCTGCCACCACCACCACAGAAGGACTTGGCGGTTTGTGTGGACGTAGAAGAGTCTGATTAGATGAGCAGCAGATGACAATGCTGGGGAAAAAAAAAAAGAAAAAAAAAAAAATTTTTGCTCGGATTCGGTTCGGGTTCGGCCCACTTGACATGCTGCTGTGTTGCGCTACAGCCTATTCAAGTGCTGGAATTTGTTATTTACATGACAACGCCTGAACGCAACACAGGCTCCACTCCATTGACTGTGTGCACAGTGCTGTTTATAATTGTCGATTTGCTCACAATGTAGAGACAAAAATGACATGCTGTCATATAAACAATATAAGTCATCACGTTATAAGGTGAAACGTTTCACTGTATAACACGATAAATAGTATATTGTTATGTTATTATATGAATAATAATATAACGGTAGTTTCTAAAGAGCTAACAAAAACAAAAAAAAAAATTGATCAGCAGCGGCGGTCATATTTCAGCAGCGGAACACCACCACTGCTAGTTGCATATAGGGGAAACACTGTTGCTCAATGGATTTGTTCTGTTTTGGAATACACAGTATTCTTCCAAATTAGTGTTAGTGTATTTTAATATTCAGAATTTCGCTTCGACAAGCTCTCTCTTTTTTGACCATACACCTGTTTGCATCCCTGATGTACAGTTGCCATGTATGGCTGTCATATTGGTGTGCATACACAATGCTCCCTGGGCATCCGTGTCTATTTCTCCCTCCAACTTCGATACAGGAGACCAGAGGAATTAAAGGCACTATGTCCATTCTGAAAATGTTACATGATGTGAAAATACAAAAGTATTAGCATCCGAATACACTTAAAGCAGCAACAGTAAATATACAGTATGCATTGTTTAGAATGGCTTACTTTATATTCATGTATATTTATATTATTGAATAATCGATGCACTAATGTGTCAATCACTTTAATCTTGGAGCTGGTAAAGGGAGCTCTTTTTCACTACTTTTATAAAGATGGGTGGTTTAACCTATGATAATATAAGCTAAATGAATTTAGATTACTGACAAAAAAAAGAATACTGAGAAACTCCAGTAAGTGACTAAAGCTTTAAAATACATGGAATGGGGTAAAAAGGTAACTGTTGGGGCGTCGGTAGTGTAGTGGATAGTGAGGCGATGCCTCGCTGCAGCGGTCGCAGGTTCGACTCCAGCTTGCAACCCTTTGCTGCATGTCAACCCCCACTCTCTCTCTCTCTCTCTCTCTCACCCCATTTAAACCTGTCCTGTCCATTACAAGGCAAAAAGCCCAAAAAAAAAAATCTTTAAAAAAAAATAAATAGATAACTGCTAATATTTGCCTCTCAGGTGCAGTGGCGTAGACATATGAAGCAACATGAAATGGAAATACTAGCCTACTATGTAAAGTAGTTCCAAGTTGTTTGTGCAGTACGTGAGTAAATGTACTTGCAACTGGTTACATTCCACCACTGAAAATCAGGGTTTCAGTGTGCTTCACTGCTTAATGTGTTTTTGTAAAGGAAGCATCATTCCATGGGGACACCTTGCAATTGAATTAATGGGCATGTTACAGTGGAGTCTAGACATGCCCCGTCAGGAAACACTCAACTCCCAGCTGACTGGTAACTGGCTGGAACCTGACTGGCAGCCAGCTGGCAGCAGAATGGCAGTCAGTGGAGTGGAAAAAATTCTAGGAAGCTGCATCTCTATATGCACTACAACATTACAAAAATTACAGTTACAAAACACCAAATGATCTGTTCTATCTTCACAAAGAACAAATTATGCAACTGTATAAAGGCTTTATATGTCTGTCTGTTCCCACTAGGCGCTGTGAGAGCGGCAGCCTATTGCAGCAGCTGTGTGATTGTTTTTATGTTGTTTTATGTAGGCTAGTGTCTTTGTGTTTTGACTGATCCTTTTAATCTTGTGAAGGACACAATGATCATGAACCGGATGATGGGGAGTATTTTTATTCTCACATTAGTTTTAGGGACTTTTTTATCGACTTGTCATGCCAGCCATGGCGTTGGCATTTTTTACTCCCGGGATGAGCTGATTGCCTTTAACAAGCCAGGCGTGTTCCAGGGAGAGAGGCTGGAGATCCTGAGGGAGCTGCGGAGAAAGAGCCATGGGTGCAGAGCAGGTGTGAAGCGGCGGATAAAGAAAAGGAAGTACAAACCGTATATTCATGCAATAATCATGGGCAACATCTGTACCCCTGATGTTGAGCTGATGGCTGTAAGCATGCGCCCGTATTACATGCCACGTGAGTTTTCCCATGCAATTGCCCTGCTTATTTATATTCCACCCACTGCCAATGCGAAATCTGCTTGTGACGTCATCCATACTGTCACAGCGAAGCTCCAAACAGATTACCCTGATGCTTTAATAGCTTTGTCTGGCGATTTTAACCATGCCTCTCCCTCTCTCTCTTCTACACTGTGTACTTTTAAACAGTTTGTAAAATGTAAGACTAGGGAGAATAAAACATTGGACTTATTGTATGCTAATGTTAAAGAGGCCTATAGTCCCAGACCTTCCTGCCTACCCCCCTATGGCCACTTTATCTCTCTCCTGGTCAGTAGCACAGGGGCCCCCTCAGGGGACTGTCCTAGCTCCCTTCCTGTTTAACCTCTACATATCTGACTTCAGTTACAGCTCAGAGTTATGCCACCTCCAGAAAACCAAAGAGAAGGTAATTGACTTTAAGAAGAAAAAAACACCAATCTCCCCAGTCTCTATTGGAGGGGTGGATGTGGAGATTGTACGGTCTTATAAATACCTCGAAGTCCACATTAATAACAAGCTGGACTGGAGTGAGAACACCCTGGCAGTATACAAAAAGGGCCAGAGCCGCCTCCACTTGCACCCAAAAGCTGAAAATGGCGTGCGCCAAAAAATAATCTGATTTATAAAACCGTGCGCATGCACACTTGCACGCAATGTTCTCTTTATAAATCACAGACTACCTGGAGTTGTGCACACCCAGATCCGCCTCATATTCTGCCCTCTACACGCCCTAGTTCAACCATAAATGGTCATGCAAATCACCTCATGAATGCGATCTGCATATAAATAAGCCGGCATGCGAGTGTTCTCTCGTTGTGTGAGTCACGGCGACGGGTGAGAAATGAACCAAAAAACGGAATTTCTCTGAGACTGAGCTAGAGACCCTTTAATGGGAGGTGGAGGACTGAAGAAAGATTTTATTTGGTGGCCACAGCAGCGGGATCGCTAATAAAAGAAAGCGAAAAAAAGTGGCAATGCATCAGCGCTGCTGATGCTGTCAGCTGTGTTTGTGGGACTGCACAAAAAAAAAAGTGGTCTGATCTAAAGGTAGACCAAATATTTCTACTCCTTTACCAACATGTACAGTACAGGCCAAAAGTTTGGACACGCTTTCTCATTCAATGCGTTTTCTTTATTTTCATGACTATTTACATTGTAGATTCTCACTGAAGGCATCAAAACTATGAGTGAACACATGTGGAGTTATGTACTTAACAAAAAAAGGTGAAATAACTGAAAACATGTTTTATATTCTAGTTTCTTCAAAATAGCCACCCTTTGCTCTGATTACTGCTTTGCACACTCTTGGCATTCTCTCGATGAGCTTCAAGAGGTAGTCACCTGAAATGGTTTTCCAACAGTCTTGAAGGAGTTCCCAGAGGTGTTTAGCACTTGTTGGCCCCTTTGCCTTCACTCTGCGGTCCAGCTCACCCCAAACCATCTCGATTGGGTTCAGGTCCGGTGACTGTGGAGGCCAGGTCATCTGCCGCAGCACTCCATCACTCTCCTTCTTGGTCAAATAGTCCTTACACAGCCTGGAGGTGTGTTTGGGGTCATTGTCCTGTTGAAAAATAAATGATCGTCCAACTAAACGCAAACCGGATGGGATGGCATGTCGCTGCAGGATGCTGTGGTAGCCATGCTGGTTCAGTGTGCCTTCAATTTTGAATAAATCCCCAACAGTGTCACCAGCAAAACACCCCCACACCATCACACCTCCTCCTCCATGCTTCACAGTGGGAACCAGGCATGTGGAATCCATCCGTTCACCTTTTCTGCGTCTCACAAAGACACGGCGGTTGGAACCAAAGATCTCAAATTTGGACTCATCAGACCAAAGCACAGATTTCCACTGGTCTAATGTCCATTCCTTGTGTTTCTTGGCCCAAACAAATCTCTTCTGCTTGTTGCCTCTCCTTAGCAGTGGTTTCCTAGCAGCTATTTGACCATGAAGGCCTGATTCGCGCAGTCTCCTCTTAACAGTTGTTCTAGAGATGGGTCTGCTGCTAGAACTCTGTGTGGCATTCATCTGGTCTCTGATCTGAGCTGCTGTTAACTTGCGATTTCTGAGGCTGGTGACTCGGATGAACTTATCCTCAGAAGCAGAGGTGACTCTTGGTCTTCCTTTCCTGGGTCGGTCCTCATGTGTGCCAGTTTCGTTGTAGCGCTTGATGGTTTTTGCGACTCCACTTGGGGACACATTTAAAGTTTTTGCAATTTTCCGGACTGACTGACCTTCATTTCTTAAAGTAATGATGGCCACTTGTTTTTCTTTAGTTAGCTGATTGGTTCTTGCCATAATATGAATTTTAACAGTTGTCCAATAGGGCTGTCGGCTGTGTATTAACCTGACTTCTGCACAACACAACTGATGGTCCCAACCCCATTGATAAAGCAAGAAATTCCACTAATTAACCCTGATAAGGCACACCTGTGAAGTGGAAACCATTTCAGGTGACTACCTCGTGAAGCTCATCGAGAGAATGCCAAGAGTGTGCAAAGCAGTAATCAGAGCAAAGGGTGGTTTTCAGTTATTTCACCTTTTTTTGTTAAGTACATAACTCCACATGTGTTCATTCGTAGTTTTGATGCCTTCAGTGAGAATCTACAATGTAAATAGTCATGAAAATAAAGAAAACGCATTGGATGAGAAGGTGTGTCTAAACTTTTGGCCTGTACTGTAGTTAATGCGTTGCTTTTAAATTTGAGGATGTTTGACACTGATGGGCGACATAAAGAATCACATTTATTAAAGGTGGAGGCAAAAAGGAGTATGTGCCAGTGCCATCTTGCGCAATTATGCACGAGGGTCACCGCAGTATTTATATGTTTATGGCAATTAGTCTGATCAGACTCCCGGCCTGAATTACAGCATGAACCAGTGGTATCCCTGTCCCAAAATACAACGTGTAATTTGAAATACAATTCAAAGATGAAAGTGTAATAGGCGAACACGTTTCTTCATGCCGGTTTTGTCATTAACAGCAAATGTCGAAGTAGGGCTGATGAAATGAGTGTAACGGTTGTGCTTAATGGCTGTATTCTGAGACATGATAAATGCACTGGAAATATTTAGCTAAATAAATAAATATATTCCATGCAGTTGCGCCATCCTCTCCCCCTCCTGCGCTCACAGAGTGGACAATGAGACGTTAGAGGCAATGCGGATTAAATACGTATTTAGAAAGAATTTCAATTCAGGATTTGAGTTGGATTTTACAACGTTTTTATGAAACAATTATCACTCACTCCAAGCGCAAAATAAGGCTGCTGGATTTAATTTCAGTGATAACGTGGATATAGCGTGACATTAAATTTGTGTGAGACATTAATAAAAACCTGACTCCACTTCTCTACCTCGCCGTCTGCGTGTCTCCAAAATGTGCGCACGCATGACTCAGAGTTTGCTTACAGGTGCGCACATTCTCCCACTAAGTTTATTTTTATAAATCACAACCTTTGCGTGGTAAGTGGCGTACGCCACTTTCAAGCCCCATTTTGTGCGTAAGCAAGTTTTATAAATGAGGCCCCTGGTCTGTCGTTGGGATCAGCTTCGATCCAGTGAGTGTGGTGACTGAAAGGAGGATGTTACAGATGCTTTTGACCATCATGGACAATCCCTCCCACCCACTACATGACACCCTGATCAGGCAAAGAAGCTCTTTGACCAACCGGTTTATCCTGCCTCGGTGTTCCACAGACAGACATAGACGCTCCTTTTTGCCCACTGCCTTAAGACTGTACAACCCCCTCCTCGTGTGTGTTTTTATTGTCTATTGTTTTGTATTGTTTCTATTGACAGCTGTGGCGCTGAAATTTCTCCTCAAGGGGATTAATAAAATACCTACCTACCTACCCACCTACCTAGACTGGGCTGCACTGACTGTCCAGTTTCTCTCATATTCCTCCCAAGTATGCATGTGATGAGTTAGGTTGGCACACAGTTTGAGATTACCTGTCTTTATTATTGTTGTTTTCTTAATCTTTGTCTCTGTTTTCTGGCAAATCCAGCATTGTTAAAATCCATTGTTCCAAATCACATAGACATGCCTTGTGAGCGTGAAATCCGTGAAATGCGGCCCTGTTGAAATAGTAATTGAATAGCCCTGCTGTAGTTTGTTTGTTTGTTAGCTATCTCAACACGACAAAAATAATTGTCTTGTTCAGTGAATCAGTTTATCATGTACACTCAAAAAATATTTAGGCCTAATATTTAAGATCGTTTGCTTATAAATATATAAACCTGGTTGTTCTGTATTTAAAACACATTGGGTTTATTAGCACTATTAAATAAATCACATTATTACTTATTATACTCATTATTATTACTTGAGCTTGTTAGATAGTTATACATCCTTAGTCCTTAAATTATATTCAATATGGACGTGGACTTAAAATCATTGTTTTATTTTATGGCCTTGCTGCCCTGGCTTTTGGCCTTTGTGCCCTCAAAACCTGACAACAGGAAAGGCCAAGTGGCCTTGCCCCTAAAATGATGAAATTCCAGGTCTGCTTGTGAGCCTATGTAGTGACCTGTGCAGTTCTGTTTGGTGTGTTAACAATTTTGAGGTTCAGTGTGTACACCTGGAGAAAGGTAAGGTAAGGTAAGGTAAGGTAACTTTATTTGTACCCAAAGGTAGATTTGGTTCACAGTTTAAGTGATGATTTGGCTTCATCCACACAAGCCCACACAAAACAGACAAACAGGTCAGGACACAATAACATAGTAACAATAAAAAGGTAAAGTGTCATCAGTGCGTCAGTTCAAAGTGCAGGATTAAAAGGGGCATGTAAAACCATTATAATACCCAAAATATGAATTTAAAAACAATACCAAAGAAATAAAATAAAATAAAATAAAAAAAAAAAGTCATTAATTCTTTTTTTTTCTTCCTTTCTTCCCTTCTTTCAGATTGGTTTGGAGTGAGTTTTGTTTAACTCTCTAATGGCTGATGGGACAAAGCTGTCTTTATATCACTTTGTTTTGCAGGCTGGGAGTTTGTATCTGCGGCCTGATGGGAGGGGCTGAAGTTCCTCATGTAGTGGGTGGGAGCCATCTTGCAGGATGGAACCAGCCATCCTCTGTAACTGCTTGGTATATAAGGATTCTGGGTTAAGCTGTGGTTCTCCTATCAGCTTACTGGACCATCTGACTATTTGATTTAGGGAGTTCTTGTTTTTTAGGGAGAGGTTGCTAAACCAAGAAACCAAGCAGAAGGATAAAATAGATTCAATAAAAGCACGGTAAAAGAGGGTCAATAAAGTTCGGTCAATGTGAAAAGAAGACAGCTTTCTCAGACAATACATACGTTGGTTCCCCTTTTTATACACAGCTTCACAGTTTGCCTCAAATGTGAGCTTATTATCAATGACTGTTCCCAGGTATTTATATTTTTCCACAGACTCTACTGTCTGACCCTCTATTACAGTGGGCTCCTGGACCTGTGGGCATTTCCTAAAATCAATTTGCATGTCTTTGGTTTTCGAGATGTTCATCTGCAGGAATGACTTGTCACTCCAGTCAATAAAATCCTGAACAATAGGTCTGATATTTCAGTTTAGGTTGGATGACTTGAGTTAACCATGTAAGAGCATGTGTTTGCTGAATGAATACAGTGCAAGGAATGATTTATTTGGCCACTTTTGTGTAAGGATAAGAATTTTAAATGTTAAAACGTGTGGAAACGGGTGAATAGTGTTTGTAGTTTGGGGAAATGGGTCCGTCTTTTGGTAGACGCTGTCATGGTTTGGGATGTTTGGTTAATAGGCCCAGTGTGCGATTAAGAAGCACTGTAATACAAGAGAACTCGAAGCCATTCTATTGACAGTGTATGGTCAGAGGACCCATTTACAGGAATAAACTGACAGTTTTGGATCAAAATTAAAAGTAACAGCTCCATAAAATGCTATTCTTAATTTATGCACACACCTGCACATAAAACAGCACTTCAGTCAGATCACTGTGGTGGTGTGTACTTGTAACTGATGTATTAAACATCAGCTTAACAACAGCTTATTACAGGAACATTATCATGCTCCATAAGTTGTGTCCAGCCAGATACTTGTGCCCACTGCCATAAAGACAGGCAGTGCCTCTATAAAACCAGCAGTCTCTGACGGCTGCATAAAAGGAAGTCTGAGGCCTCTTTGTTAAACTGAAGGTCATACACACTTGGTAGATACTGAGCAGCCACTTGTTAACTTCTTATATTATGTCTCTGTTGTGTCTGCTTGGTGTTTGTCCAGTTTGTAATTGCTTGAGCTCTGCATTTGGATACATCTGAAAATGTATCACCTTGGATGTGCTCTAAGTGTGCTGCAAATTTGTTTCCACATCCATGAATAAATCCATGTACTTTTTTATCCATCACTTGTTTTATTGATCAATTTATCAGCTCTTATGTCTGTGGGGGGAACATGCAGGTCAAGTATTTAAATTATTTCTTCCAGCAATGAGGTAAAAGCTTCAGAGCCATGGTTGTAAGACAGCACCATAGCTGAACAGTTTACATCATGAGCTGCTGCATTGGACATTTACCTCTCCACTACAAAATGAGTACCAGGGACACCCACCATTATTTACAACTCAGTATGGATACAATTATTTAAAATTAAACAAGCTCTCTCTTATTTTCTGCAGTTAATCAGAGTAGGCTAGAAGTTTGTGTGCAGTGTGCGCTGGTTGGCCAGCTCTTCTGCTAGTGTTGGTGTTCAGTGCTCCACCACAATGTAAGCCAACTTGACACATCAAACTTCCACAGGTATCCAGGTGCTGGGGAGTTCTACTGCATTATTTATTTATTTTTATTTAACCAATTTTTAACCAGGTTAGTCTCATTGAGATCAGTGATCTCTTTTTCAAGGGAGACCTGGCCAAAACGGCAGCACAAAAATTACAACACAGCAATGAACAGCAAAGACATAAAAAAACACAAACATGAAAGATACTCACTAAGATATAAATGATTTAAATACCCACAGGCATCGACAAGTACCAACCGATTCATTCACCATTGTACTTATGAGACCTATAAAACCAGACATAGGGACCAAAACCCGCAGTTTCAATACATCTTGCAGGCTGTTCCAAGTGAGGGGAGCAGAGACCTTAAAAGATTTCTTTCCCAATTCAGTCTGTGTACGATAGGATAGACAATAAAACCAAATCTTGCAATCTCAGACTATAACTACAGTCAGATCTCTAAGCAATCAAAGTGCACATGTACGATGGTAGTTTACCCAGAATGTCTTTATAAATAAACAAATACTAGTGACTGAGCCTATGCATAGTCAAAGATAGCCACCCAGCCCTGGAGTAAAGAGTACAATGATGAGTGAGGGCTTTACAGTTTGCAACAAACCTCAGAGCACTGTGATATACAGTATCTAACATGTGCAAACAGTGTGCAGATGCTTTCATGTACAATAGATCACCATAATCAAGACCCGGTTAAAAGGTAGCAGAGATCAGTCTCCTTCTGGCCTCTATAGAGAAGCAGGACTTATTTCTGAAATAGAACCCTAACTTCAGTCTCAGCTTTTTAAGAAGATTTTCAACATGATGTTTAAAAGAAAGACCGTCATCAAGCCAAATACCGAGATATTTAAAACTGGAGACAACTTCTAGCTTCTTTCCCTGAGCAGAAATAATGTCAACAGTGTTCTCAGGCTTTTTACTAGCATTTGAAAAATGCATTACCTTAGTTTTATCAACATTCAAAACCAGCTTTAGTTGCGAAAGCTGAATCTGAATAATGCTAAAAACATCCTGCAGTTTGGCAAGAACCTCAGCAATGGAAGGACCAGCACAATAGATCACAGTGTCATCTGCATAAAAATGAAAATAGGCTCCATCCACATTACAACCTAAACTATTAATATAGATAGAAAATAACAGTGGACCCAAAACAGACCCCTGGGGTACACCATTAAAAACACTTAACCAATCAGAGGAGAGACCATCAAACTGGACACATTGAGATCTTTCAGAGAGGTAGTTCACAAACCATTCCACTGCCTGGTCAGACACACCAATATTAGTCAACCTCTGTTTCAAGATGAGATGGTCAACATCAAAAGCTTTGGACAGGTCAATAAATAGAGCTACACAACTCTGCTTCTTATCCAGTATGCCAATGATATCATTCATCACCACTGTCGCAGTAATAGCGCTGTGTTGTTTTCTGAAGCCAGACTGATGTTTTGATAAAATATCATTTTTACATATCAACTCCTTCGACTGTTCACTAACAAATTTTTCAAGGATCTTAGCCAGAACTGACAATTTAGAAATGGGCCTATAATTAGTTAATAAAGTGGCCTCCCCGCCGTTTAGTAGAGGGAGGACATAGGCTGACTTCCATATTTTGGGAATCACATTGGTGCTTAATATAGGATTGAAAAGGTAAGTAAGGGGAGGTGCAATAAACTCTACACCTGTTTTTAGGAAGAATGGTTCTAAGTTGTCAGGACCAGCACTTTTTTTAGAATCAAAGTTACCTAGGACTTCATACACTTCATTAACAGAAAATGGAGGAAAACAAAATATTTGATTTGTACCAACATACAGTACAGGCCAAAAGTTTAGACACACCTTCTCATCCAATGCGTTTTCTTTATTTTCATGACTATTTACATTGTAGATTCTCACTGAAGGCATCAAAACTACGAATGAACACATGTGGAGTTATGTACTTAACAAAAAAAGGTGAAATAACTGAAAACCACCCTTTGCTCTGATTACTGCTTTGCACACTCTTGGCATTCTCTCGATGAGCTTCACGAGGTAGTCACCTGAAATGGTTTCCACTTCACAGGTGTGCCTTATCAGGGTTAATTAGTGGAATTTCTTGCTTTATCAATGGGGTTGGGACCATCAGTTGTGTTGTGCAGAAGTCAGGTTAATACACAGCCGACAGCCCTATTGGACAACTGTTAAAATTCATATTATGGCAAGAACCAATCAGCTAACTAAAGAAAAACGAGTGGCCATCATTACTTTAAGAAATGAAGGTCAGTCAGTCCGGAAAATTGCAAAAACTTTAAATGTGTCCCCAAGTGGAGTCGCAAAAACCATCAAGCGCTACAACGAAACTGGCACACATGAGGACCGACCCAGGAAAGGAAGACCAAGAGTCACCTCTGCTTCTGAGGATAGGTTCATCCGAGTCACCAGCCTCAGAAATCGCAAGTTAACAGCAGCTCAGATCAGAGACCAGATGAATGCCACACAGAGTTCTAGCAGCAGACCCATCTCTAGAACAACTGTTAAGAGGAGACTGCGCGAATCAGGCCTTCATGGTCAAATAGCTGCTAGGAAACCACTGCTAAGGAGAGGCAACAAGCAGAAGAGATTTGTTTGGGCCAAGAAACACAAGGAATGGACATTAGACCAGTGGAAATCTGTGCTTTGGTCTGATGAGTCCAAATTTGAGATCTTTGGTTCCAACCGCCGTGTCTTTGTGAGACGCAGAAAAGGTGAACGGATGGATTCCACATGCCTGGTTCCCACTGTGAAGCATGGAGGAGGAGGTGTGATGGTGTGGGGGTGTTTTGCTGGTGACACTGTTGGGGATTTATTCAAAATTGAAGGCACACTGAACCAGCATGGCTACCACAGCATCCTGCAGCGACATGCCATCCCATCCGGTTTGCGTTTAGTTGGACGATCATTTATTTTTCAACAGGACAATGACCCCAAACACACCTCCAGGCTGTGTAAGGGCTATTTGACCAAGAAGGAGAGTGATGGAGTGCTGCGGCAGATGACCTGGCCTCCACAGTCACCGGACCTGAACCCAATCGAGATGGTTTGGGGTGAGCTGGACCGCAGAGTGAAGGCAAAGGGGCCAACAAGTGCTAAACACCTCTGGGAACTCCTTCAAGACTGTTGGAAAACCATTTCAGGTGACTACCTCTTGAAGCTCATCGAGAGAATGCCAAGAGTGTGCAAAGCAGTAATCAGAGCAAAGGGTGGCTATTTTGAAGAAACTAGAATATAAAACATGTTTTCAGTTATTTCACCTTTTTTTGTTAAGTACATAACTCCACATGTGTTCACTCATAGTTTTGATGCTTTCAGTGAGAATCTACAATGTAAATAGTCATGAAAATAAAGAAAACGCATTGAATGAGAAAGCGTGTCCAAACTTTTGGCCTGTACTGTACGTCAAATGCAGTTTTCGGCGGCTGGTAAAAGGGGCGCTCTTGCGCAACCTGTGAGTCATTTCGGGGCTTCTGGGATACGTGGTACTGAAGAGACGCTTTGATCGGGTGACAGAGGGTGGGACAAACGACGGGAGAAGGCAGGAGGTAGATTGACGTTGAGAAAAAAGTTAGTGAGGGGAAAATGCCGAAGCGAAAGAAGTTAGAGTTGAGGAGCCAGTTTCGCCAGCGCACATTGGAGGAAACGTTAAATTTCTGTGTGAGAAATCGGTTGCTGTGTGAAACCGACACAGAAGTAAGTGACGACGACGGCGAAGAACCGAGAGATCGCCACAGTGATTCACTTGCCGCATCCAGCAGAGAGGCTGAAGAGCAACATGTCTCTCCGGTGCGCCGGAGCTGCAGATCAAAGGCAGCCGCGCGTCAAGTTGTGGAGGACAGCGACGACACTTCAGATACGGACCTTTCAGTCCAGGACTCAGAGGAACGGTTGCCGAGTGAGCGGAGCAGATCTTGTTCTCCGTCCCAAAATACAAGAGGTAAGTTAAAGTTAGTAATCCATTGATTATTCAGCCAAATTTACTAAATGAAACCAACATGCATTCCTGTGATTTCAGAAGCACTGTTGAGAGAGGAGCAGTCCACATCTAGTTCTGCAATACCTCTGTTGGCAATTATTATTTTATGGTAATTGTATATTTCTATAATTTACAGGCAGAACACTGGAAAGAGACACAAGTAGGGGGCAGGCAAGCAGCAGGGGACATGCAAGCAGCAGGGGGCGTGGGCGAAGTGGTGGGTCCCGTGGAAGCCGTCCAGCACCAGATCCAGAATGGTACGACACGGACTGGGAGCCAAACAACGTCCCATTCACTGCCACTCCTGGACCCATCAATGGTGCTGCTGCTCTTGATTCTGATCAGCCTGTTGACTTTGTGGAGCTCTTCTTATCTGATGAGCTGCTCCAGGACATTGTTGAACAGACTAACCGGTATGCAGAGCAGTGCCTCAGAACGGTCAGTGAAAGTATACCACAATCCAGAATGCATGCTTGGAAACCTGTTACAGTGCCAGAGCTGAAAACTTTCCTTGGGCTTTATTTCCTTACTGGTGTCATCCGTAAGCCTAGCCTCAAGATGTACTGGTGTACTGATGAAATATTAGCCACACCCTACTTCAACAGGTCCATGTCACGCAACAGGTTTCAGCTCATCTGGAGATTTCTCCACTTTAGTGATAACGAGTCATTTGACGGTACTGACAGGCTGCACAAGGTCTGCCCAGTCCTATCCTATGTGGTCTCCAAATTTCAAGAGCTTTATCAACCCCATTCAAACATTTGCATCGATGAGGGCATGCTTCTGTGGCGTGGGCACCTAGCCTTCAGAGTCTACAATCCACAAAAACCAGTAAAATATGGCATAAAATCATACATCCTGTGTGATTCAAGGACTGGGTACTGCTTCAACATGAAGCCCTATTGTGGAGAACCAGCGGCACTGGGAGACACAGTCGTTTCCCTTCTTGATCGTCTAGCAGGTCATGGCTATAAGTTATACATGGATAACTTTTACAACAGTGTAGCACTGTGTGAGCGACTACTTGATTTGGACACTCATGTTTGTGGGACACTTAGAAAAAACAGGGGGGAACCACCAGTTATTCGGGACATTTCTAATTCGGACCTGGGAATTGGCGAAACCATTGTCCGCCACAATGAGAGAGTGATGGTTGTGGCATGGCGGGTCAAAAAAAATTATCAAAATGGTCACAAGCCTCCACCAGAACAAAATGGAAAGGGTGGAGGTATGGGAGAGAGGCCAAAAAAAAGTTCCACAGCAGAAGCCAGCCTGCATTGTTGCATACAACAGGTGTATGAATAGGGTTGATAAATGGGACCAGAACCTTGTGTATTATCCATTCATTAGGAAGTCAACCAAGTGGACCAAGAAATTTGTTACTTATCTTTTTGAGATATGTTTGTTCAACGCTTTCATCATTTACAAAGCTAAGAACCCTGAGGAAGACTGCAGCACTTTTCTCTCATTTATTTTAAGTGTTGTTAAGTCATGGACCAGCCTGGCACGTTCTGGGGGTGAAGAAGGAGGAAGGGAAGCAGGTGAGGATGCAGGAGAGGATGCAGGAGTGGCAGCAGGAGAGGGTGCAGGTGGGGCAACAGGAGGGGCAGCAGAAGAGGATGTAGGAGGGGAAGCAGGGCAGAGTACTCCTAGGGCCCCATACATGACCGATCCTCAGAGCAGACTGGATGCTAAATTTTCAGGCCATGAGCTTGTCCAGTACCCACCCACCCTCAAGAAGACGCAACCAGGAAGGAGATGCAGGGTTTGCATTAGGAAGGGGCACTGGAGTGAGACAAGATACTACTGCAAAGCCTGTAACGTCCCCTTACATGTTGGGGAATGTAACACCTTGTACCACAGCAAAGCCAGTTATGCAAAATGAACTGTTTTTATTTATTTTGATTGTTTATTATCTTTTATTCGTGTATTTGTTTTTGTTTATGCAGCTGAGACTGATCACTAGAAGCCCAAAAATGTCTTAACTCAACATTTACTTGAGCTCTTCTTGTTGTATTGTGTTGTATTTATTTTTATTTTCAATAAAATAACATTTGAATGGAATTTTCAGATGTCTAATATGTCATTGAAGCCAAAAGTAAAACAGTTAAATCACTTTTTTGCTTGAGAGACTCTCTTTCACAAAAATGCATTTTTCTCAGCTTTCTAGAAAAAAGCAGTCTTTTGAGTGTAACCAGCCTCTACTCAACTTAAGATAAATCAAGAATGGAGCAAGGTGCAAACATTTTTTTTCTCCTTGATGAAGTAGAGGGTCTCTTCTTTCAAATGAGGTATTCAGTGTTTTCAGAGTCATCGTATGAAATATTCTGTGGGTCTTGGAATTTTACAAAAAATGACCAGAAACGCTGGCACAAGTCACTTACCACTTTCTGAAATGACTGGCACTCAAAGAGTTAATTTACAAGCCCTGGAAATGGGCAAAAATGCACAAAAGTAAATTCAAAATGGCAGACTTTCTAGTGGGTTTGGAGCATGACTCCAAGTGGTTTTTTGTACGTCTCTTAGAGTGTTACATGTGCCTACCAAGTTTCATACATGCACGTGAAACCAGCTTTGGGGGCTGCTTCATCGAAATTTTGTAGGAGGCACTGTTGAGCCACTTTCGCACATCAAAGCACAAAAATCATGTCAGACAACACCATTTGGGACCAATGATGTGTGTGCCAAGTTTGGTAAGTTTTTAAGCATCATTTGCCCCTTAAAAACAACTTCCTGTTTTATGATGAATAAAGCATTGCCACAGTGACAGCGTTTATCATTAATTATTGATGTAGATGTGTTAAGGGCGGGACTGTAATCAATCCTCTGAAGTTTGGGGAAGAATGGACCATGTATGTTGGAGTTATAAACTACTTCCTGTTTTGTGGGGAGGCCCCTAAGTTTGACACCTTGCCACGGTCACACGGTTTGATGAAAACTCAAGCCTGTAATACCTTTATCGGAAGTTGATTGGAAAAAATCTCTGGGACAAGTTTGTTAATTAAGAGCCCTGGAAATGGCCAAAAATGCCCCAAAATTGCACCGTAAATTCAAAATGGTGGACTTACTGTTGGGTTTAGAGTATGGCTCCAGGAGGCATTTTTGTACAAGTTGGCAAGTTTGGCAAGTTACATATGCCTGCCAAGTTTCATACATGCAGGTGAAAGTAGATCCTGGGGCTGTTTTGTTGAAATTTTGTAGGGGGTGCTACTAAGCCACTTTTTTTGCAACCGCTTGGTAATCGGGCCCTAATAAGCAATAGCAATAAAATAGACAGCTCAGATAAAGTCAGGATATGCTTTCCAGACTTAAACAAAGCCAGTGACTTAGACAGCCTCATATCCTTGGGCAGGTCATTCCAGAGCCTCGGGGCCCTGATGGCAAAAGTTCTGTCCCCTTTGGGCTTCAGTCTGGACTCTGGGACAAGTAGAACATCTCTGCCTGAGGATCTCAAACTATGCAGAGGTTCATTAAGGTTTGAAATGTAATCTGGAGCCAGGCCATGAAAAGCCTTAAAAGTAATTAATAAGATTTTAAAGTCAATCCTAAAACATACAGGGAGCCAATGTAAAGAGGCCAAAACGGGTGTGATATGGTTGTGCTTCTTGGTTTTGGTAAAAAGCAATGAAGCTGAGTTCTGAACTGTCTGAAGTCGTTGCAAGGTTATTTGATTGGGACAAGAATAAAGGCTGTTGTAATAACCAAGACGCAAAGAGATAAAAGCATGTGTAACAGTTTCTGTATTTCAAAAAGTTAAAAAATAGATCTTATTTTAGCAATGTTTCTGAGGTGATAAAAACATGATTGGACAAACTTAGTGACATGTTGTTCAAAACATAAATTACTATCGAACATGACACCAAGATTTCTTGGCAACAGGCTTTATGTGTTGAGACAGGTAACCAGTGGATGGCAGTATTTCTTTTGTGATAGGCTGTGATTATGATTTATTAGAAGTGAGCTGAAGAAAATTTAACAACATCCATTTTTTGATATCATATAGACAGTCCTGTAGAGAACTCATGAGGGCATGCTGAGTTGAGTGGGTTTAACAGGGAGGTACAGCTGAGTGTCATCCGCACAACAATGGAAAAAGCCACCACGTCGAGGGATGACATCAGCCTAGGGGAGCATGTATAATGATAACAAGATAGGACCAAAGATTAACCCTTGAGGCACACCGTAACTGATAAGGGAATCACGGTGCGGGTGATCAACGTCCAAAATAGGGTTGTGCCGATGGGAGATCCGATTGCCCATCAGCGATAGAAGGGTTGTTTCACGATGTCTTTTTTAAATGACGATGCAATCGTGAGGTGTGGGGGGGGGGGGGGACAGCGCGTGTGTGGCGCAAGCTGACGAGATCGAGGCTGAACGAGGCTGAGTGAGAGGAGACAGAGGGAGGCTGCTTAGTGAGAGAGCGGAGGGTGGGGGGAGGGGGGGAGATCAATGCCTCCGCCAGCTTGACACTAACGCGCATGTCGAAGCGGTGAACAAACCAAACAACACAATGTCAGGAGAAATTGAAAAGATATGCCATCTATGTAAACTCAACTTGCTAATTAAGGAGCCATTACATGTTCAAGAGTTTTATAAAGCTGCTCAAATGCCAAAGAGAGGCTATAAGTGAATGTTTCAGACACACAGGGCAGGCTCTACAAGGAAGAAGGAGGACGTCCTCTTCTCTCCTTGCCATGGCGACGCGTAATGACCGCGACCCTGCGTAGAGAATCTGTAGATAATTTGAAGGCGCTGTGCTCATTAAAGGCGCAAGTGCACTTGGAGCAGGAAAAGACGTTATTAGCAGCATGTAATTCACAGTAAAAGACAATGCAATGGTGATCAGATGTAAACATGTCCATGTTTTCTACAGATGGTATTCTTAAACCCAGCCTAAATATTAAGTCTAGGGTCTGACCACAGTTATGAGTTTGGCCAAAGACATATTGTTGAAAATTCAATGAATTTGTAATATTTAGGAAATCAATAGCAAGGACATTAGATGAGTCATCAATATGAATGCTGAAATCACCACAAAGAACAAGGCTACCACATTGACCACAGTCCCTTGGCCAGCTAAAAAAGTCATTATCAGGAGGACACAGCTCCACAAGCTGGCTGTGATCACCAGGTTGTAACCAGAATTTGGTTAAAACAGAAAATCCATCTAATTGGAAGAGATAAAATAATTTACAATAAATGTTTTGTTGGAAAGGGATCCTATACTGACAAAAGCCAAATTTAAAATAAATTTATCTGTGGTGGATTAAAACTGGTTTACAGGTAATGTGAATCAGATTTGCAGGATTGGAAGACTTTACCATGAATTGTTATTAAACCTTAGACATGACACTGTGGTTACTATGTTTGGGAAGGTTGGTTTATCCTTACTGATGATAGGCAATCCTAACCACAAGGGGGGGCTCATGGGATTTGTAGGGGAGAGGTGAGCTGGTCTGGACCGGAAGTTTTCATGAGTGGACATGAAGTAGCAGGTAGTCAGGGCGTGGGAGAGATTAAGATTTTGTAAAATATATTGTCAGTCAGAGTGCCTGAGCCCAGGCAATTAGGGTGAATGCCCTCACACCAGAAGAAAGCTGGGCGCTTCCAAAAGAGATTGAAATTGTCCATAAAAGCTACATTGCTGGCTGCACAGGTGGACTCCAACCAGGAATGGAAACTGAGAGTGCAGCTAATGCGGCCCATGCCACGATTTAGTGGGGTGAGAGGACCAGAGACAAAGATACTTTTACTGTGGACTATGAGAGAGTCGAGGAGTTTGGTGAAGTCATGTTTTAGAATTTCAGAGGTCTGCCTGTGAATGGCCTTACCACCAACATGATGGACATCATTCTGGGCAAGAGGACGGTTGACCAGGATGCTAGGTATCTTTTCCACAATATCCATCACCTTAGCGCCTGGGAAACAAAAAGTCGCCGCAGACTTTTTCTTAACACTCCTCACGATCGAATTTCTAATAATGAGCACTGATGGAGGAGGGGTAGGCACAGGAGAATGTTTGACCCGTGGCGATGGAGCAGCTAGGGAGTAGCAGACTGTGAGGCAGGCAGAAGCTCACTGTGGCGCTGGTTTGAATATCAGCATAGAGCAGCAAGCCTTGGGACAGGATGAGTACTGGTGGTGGCTGGTGGTGGAGTAATCAGAGGTGTCGGCAGTGAGCTTTGAGAGCCATGGGATGGCTGGGAAGGTGAAAGTGTAAGCCGGGAAACTGCAGTCAGAGGAGGAAGTCATGAAGGTCAAGGATGTCCTATTTATTCTAGAGCTTGATGTTATAGTGACGGGGAACACGAGACAGACCTGGTAAACCCAAACGTGTAGTGAGGGTGAACTAGGAATGTCTGGCTGAGGCCCCTGTCCATGGGGTCTTCAACTCCCACCTCCAGAAGAATTTCTCGTGCATCCCGGGGGAGGTTGGGGACATGGAATCTGAGTGGTCCATGGTCAAATCCTCTATTGTGGAGGTGGCTGCTAGGAGCTGTGGCCAGAAGGTTGTCCGTGCTTGTTGTGGTGGCAACCTGAGAACCTGTTAGTGGACCCCAGTGGTAAAGGAGGCCGTCAGGCTGAAAAAGGAGGCCTTTTGGGTCTGGCTGGCCCACGGGTGTCCTGAAGCAGCAGAGAGGTACTGGTTGGCCAGAAGGGCTGCAGCAGTGGCAGTTGCTGAAACAAAACCAGATTGTGGGAGGAGTTCGGGAAGGCTATGGAGAAGGACTTTCGGTTGGCCTCAAGGAAGTCCTGACAGACTGTTTGATGCCTCAAGAAGAGAAAGCAGGGCTTGTCTCAGGCTGTGCTAAGCAGAGAAGGACCCCTGAACCTGGCCATCACATCCACCGTGGAGGAGGCAGAGCTTGAAGACTCGGGGGGACTCTATCTAATATCCCTGACAGAGGTTGCTGAGGTAGTTAAATAGCTCCCCAGCGGCAAGGCGCAGAGTGTGGATGAAATTCACCCCGAGATGCTGAAAGCTCTGGACCCTGTTGGGCTGTCTTGGCTGACACGTCTTTTCAGTGTCGCATGGAGGTTGGGTACAGTGCCTGCAGAGTGGCAGACCAAGGTGGTGGTTCCCATTTTCAAAAAAGGGGACTTAAGGGTCACCGAATCCATTGGTGATTTTCATGGACAAGATCTTGAGGTGCAGCCGGGGGGGAGGAGGGGTCCGGTTTGGAAACCTCAGAATTGCATCTCTCTGCTTTGTAGTTCTGTTGGCTTATCACACCGTGACATTCATTATGCACTTGGGCCGTGAGCAGCCAAGTGTGAAGTGGTTGGCATGGGAGTCAGCACCTCCAAATCTAAAGGTGCTGACACACCAAACCAACATCAAAGAACTAGCGGCCATGAAAGCCAACTGTTGCGTCGTCTATGTCGCCTCACATTGCCCTGTGTCAGTTGCATTTGAACACACTACAAAGACTACATCGGACAGGCCAAGTAGCACAAACGTTCTGCACCTGCGTGAGAGGAAATAACGCAAAAAGGGAAACCGGAAGTCTGAGGAATGAATGAGATAAACAAAGTAGCGGAGTGAGAGAGTGGTACATCCTGTCAGCCGAGGGGTTTCCTATCTGTGCAGCCGAGCACCGCAGCACCTCCACGGACTATTACATGCATACGATCCCGGTGCTTCCCCCGCAGGCTCCACTTCAATGTCAATGTCAAGTTTATTTATATAGCACATTTAAAAGCCTAAGGCCAACCAAAGTGCTTTACAAGATGAAATCATCAGCACCAATAAACAATACAAGCAGAAACAGTACAAAGCAGAGAGGTAGAAGAAAACAAAACAAAACAAGACACAACAACAGGTGACTCAACTCAGCCAAAAGCCAGGGTAAACAGGTGGGTTTTAAGACGTGTTTTAAAAATAGAGAGGTTAGTCGCAGACTGCACAGACAGAGGCAAAGCGTTCCACAGCGTGGGAGCCGCCACTGCAAAGGCTCGATCTCCTCTAGATTTTAAGAGGGATCGAGGAACGTCCAGAACTAACTGGTCAGCTGACCTCAGGGCTCTGGAGGGTCGATGCACCTTGATAAGGTCGGATAAATATTCAGGGGCCAGGCCATACAGAGACTTAAACACAAATAAAAGAATCTTAAAATCAATCCTGTACCTAACCGGAAGCCAGTGAAGCGAAGAGAGCACTGGTGTTATGTGCTCATATTTCTTTGTCCCAGTAAGGAGATGAGCTGCTGCATTCTGCACAAGCTGTAGACGGTTAAGCTCTGATTGGCCGATGCCGATGTACAGGGAATTACAATAATCTAAGCGCGATGAAATGAACGCATGGATAACCTTTTCTAGATCAGCCCTTCTTAGATAAGGTAACCTATATAGGGTGCTAGCGGGCCAAGGGAGCTGGCAAGAACCTGGACAAGGTCAGGACGACCAAACAGGACAATCTCCGTTTTGTTTTCATTTAATTTTAAGAAATTTAGGTCCATCCATGTTTTAATGTCCTTCATGCAATTAAACACATCATGGAGGGATTCCTTGGAGGGGACCTTTAATGGCAAGTAAACCTGCACATCATCAGCAAAACAATGAAAATGAATACCATGCTTCCTAAATATCGACCCCAGGGGTAGCATATATAGGGAGAACAGTAGAGGGCTTAGAACTGACCCCTGGGGGACCCCGCAGGTCAGAGGGGCCACTGAAGAGGAAAACTGCCCCAACTGCACACAGAAGGATCCATCAGCAAGGTAAGATTTAAACCACCCCAGAGCGGAGCCTTTAATGCCCACACAGTGCTCGAGACGTAACAGGAGAATAGCGTGATCCACTGTATCGAACGCCGCTGTGAGATCTAATAAAATTAAAAAGGCACAGTTACCAGAATCAAGGTTTAAAAGAAGATCATTAAAAACTTTTAAAAGAGCTGTTTCAGTACTGTGAAGAGGCTTAAAACCAGACTGAAGCAATTCACCAATGTTGGCCTGATCTAAAAATTCTTGGAATTGGTTAAAAACAACTTTCTCTAAAACCTTGGAAATAAATGGAAGTTTAGAGATTGGCCTGAAATTAGAAAGAACCAAGGGATCCAGATTTTTCTTTTTTAAAAGAGGCTGCACCGTGGCATGTTTGGAGGAGGACGGAACGCATCCAGAGGTGAGACACAGATTTATAAGAAACAAGATAAAAGACCCAACTGAGCTGAAAACCTTTTTAAACAAACGGGATGGAATGCTGTCAGATGGGCAGTTAGCAGGGCGAAGATGTTCGACTATTTCAGAAAGTGAGACAGGCTTAAACTGGTGAAAAGCAGCTGAGCTTGCTGTAGGAACTGAGGGGTCCTGGGCAGGCTGAGGGAGTTGGGGTCTAAGAGCCGAAATCTTATTGACAAAAAATTGCAAAAAGTCCTCACACAGAGAAGAAGATGGTTCAACAGAGACATCTCAAGGGTTCACAAGTGAATCAAATACATTAAAAAGAACCTGAGGTTTGTGAGCGTTGTTGGAGACAAGTGAGGAAAAATATTCAGCTTTAGCAGCTTTAACAGCCTGCTGATAATTAAGAAGGCAAACACGTAGGAGATCCCGAGAAATCTGGAGATTATCCTTTTTCCACTTTCTCTCCGCTTGTCTACATGCGCGTCTGAGCGCACAAGTGGACTCATTTAGCCAAGGCTCAGCCTGTGGCTTAACGCTCATTAAAGTCATTGGTGCAGTGGAGTCTAAGATCTCAGTACAGAGAGAATCAAACAACTTCATACAAACATCCACACTGAGGTCGCCAAAGTCAGCTAGAGAATACGAGTCTTTCCAGGCAGCAGAGAACTGCAGAGGAGTCGAAGAATTAAGAACACGGAGACGGCGAACGGGCGCGGAGTCCGTGTTGGAGGGTGTAGGTAGTGAGATGGAAAATAGAACAGGTAGATGGTCGGATAAGAGTGTGTGGCAGATTTCAGTTATATGTACATTCAGTCCATATGACAGTACAAGATCCAGAATATGGCCTTTATCGTGCGTCGGCTCCAAAACAGACTGCATGAGATTAAGAGAGTCAATTAGATTCAAAAAGTCTCTGACCAGCGGTCTGGTCTCACAGCAGACATGCACATTAAAATCGCTGACAATTAAAACGTGGTCATACTCAAGAATAATACCCGACACAAAGTTTGCAAAGTCCCGTATAAAGTCTTTGTTAAATTTCAGTGGGCGATAGACCACAGCACAGAGAACAGTCATGGGGATTTTTACCTCAAAGAGTTGGAGCTCAAAGCTGTAGCCATTGACAGCTGGAGACTGCTGGATGTGAAAGGTGGATTTGAATATGGATGCCAGTCCTCCACCTTTGCTGGTGGTGCGAGGGGAGCTGAGGAAACTACATCCAGGGGGAAGGAGCTCCGAAAAAGGAGCAAGATCACCTTCATGGAGCCAGGTTTCAGTTAAAAACATAAAATCCAGTTTACGTGAGGCAAAAAAGTCATTCAGTAAAAAGGTCTTATCGGTGACAGATCTCACATTCAATAAAGCCAACTGGAGATTAAAAGTGTCCGAAGGTGAAGCACGCTTCAGAGTGCGGAGGTTCTGATGGTCCACGCCGCGTCTCCCGGTCCGAGCACGCCAGCTGGTAGGAGGCAGCAACAGCTGATCGGGGTCCGCCGAACAGCTGACGCTGTCAGAGCCGCTAGCGTCAGGGAGCACCGGCCGGATCCATCGGGCTCTAATCCTCCACGATTGCAGGGCAGGGGAAACATCTAGAAAATACCGATTAATGCCATAATCCGACACACGAACAGACCTTAGGTGAGCCTCCAGCCTGACGCGGAGGCCTCCTCGTTTACCCCGTCTTCTCTGGCGTCTCTGACGGGCAGGGTGGAGTGGAGGACGCCTCAGGATCGCAGGGATTTCTTCGAGGCGTGGAGAAAAGTTCACCAATGGATCATATTTGAGCTGATCGGAGAAGCCTCTAATCTCAAGTAGAGTCTGGCGATCATAGGTGAGGAGAGACGACACCTCTTGACAGAACAGGTAAATCACTAAACATACAGCAAACACAAAGCAGAGCGACAGACGGCCAGCCGAGCACCCTGGCGCCATCTTGCCCCGGGACCCGGGAATAGCAAACTGGGGCTCGGTGCTCCGGTTGGATCCAAACGGAGAGCCAGGGCTAGCTGAGAAGCTAGCGGAGGCTAACTGGCTGTGCTTCCCTCCGGTCATGCTGCGGCTATTCAGGTTGAAGTGGGAAGAAGCAGCGGGTCTGTCGGGCAGCTGAGTGAATTGGAACCTGAGGAGGAAGCACCGGTTAGCCTCAGTTTCACTACAGGCAGATTCACTAGCTACAGGGGCAAGGAAATAAAACCTGAACAGCCAATTAGAGTGATCTCTCTCACCGACAAGCTCCACCGCTAATTCAACATGCTCAATCGGCCGAAAAGCCGACTGAGCATGTGAATCCGTCATGAGGAAGAGGGAGCTGAGCCGGAAGGCAAAGGTTTCAATTTACTGGTTCATCTATGTCCCAACCCTCACCTACGGTCATAAGCTCTAGGTAGTGACCGAAAGAATGAGGTCACTTATGCAAGCGGCTGAAATGAGTTTCCTCTGTGGGGTGGCTGGGCTGAGCCTTAGAGATAGGATGAGGAGCTTGGACATCCAAAGGGAGCTCGGAGTAGAGCCGCTGCTCCTTTGTGTGGAAAGAGGTCAGCTGAGGTGGTTCGGGCATCTGATTAGGATGCCTCCTTGGCGCCTCCCGCTGGAGGTGTTTCGGGCACGTCCCACTGGTGGGAGGCCCCGGAGAAGGAGGGATTACATATCTCATCTGGCCTGGGAAAGCCTTAGGGTTCCCCAAGAGGAGCTGGAAAGTGTTTCTGAGGAGAGGGATGTCTGGGGTGCTTTGCTCTGCCTGCTGCCCCCACGACTCAGCCTCGGTTAAGCGGATGAAAATGGATGGATGGATGGCAATGGTCAATAATGCTGAAACGTTAAGGTTAGTAGCATTGATCATGATCACAACAGTCGGCCAGCTGCACCAGAAGACTCTGTATCGCGCACAGCGGAGTTCGGCCCCGATGCGCATGCGTACACACACACACACACACACACACACACACACACAGGTGAGCACACAAAAACATGGCTCGGGCCACATTTTTCTGACCAACAGTTATAAACGGCACTGTGCACACAGGGTTTTCTTTCGTTTCGTTCGTTTCTTTGTTCATTTCAACTGCTGCATCTGCCTAAGCACTCCCACCCTCCTCCATCTCTCTTTCCAGTAACTCGCCAGCACCGGCTGCTTGTTCTGGGTCAATTCACTGCGAGATTTCCAAGATTCACCCTTTTGGTTTCCATTTAGCCGAAAACTTTTTTTTTAATTTATTTTTTTACTTAGTAACGGATGTGATATAAAATGTAGCAAAGTACAATACTTCAGTCAAAATTGACTTAAGTAAAAGTAAAATTACAGATTTCAAAAACTACTGAAATAATTACAAATTACACAAAAAAAAAATACTCAATTACAGTAACATGAGTAAATATAATTAGTTACTTTCCACCTCTGCATGTAAGATATTCCACCTTGCCTTTTTCCTCCAAACACTGTTAAGCTAACATGAATGAAACTTAACACTGAACACCTCGATGGGCTTCTATCAAAATATGAAGCAAGTGTCTTTCCATTTTGTCTCAGATTGCTAATTTTTGCTACCCTCGAAATCCAGAGTTCTCGTGAGAGCACAATTTGAATTTGCTTAGTGAGTCACTCTAGCAATCAGTTTTTTTTCATTTTCATTTATTTTTCCTTTTGACCCCTCCCCAAGGTATAAGGGACATAATGATAATGATAATGATATATGTCTCCTCAATGATCAAACAAAGAGTACATTGCCGAGGGACATTTTCACGGTCATACCTGCGCTCAGAGATAGGTAACTTATGATTTCCACACCGAAACTTAGACAAACAAATCCTTTCGGCAGGTCTTAACATAATCAAATAAGGTTCAAAAGTGAAATCAGTTTTAAACAATTTAGCCTCACAACCGCAGACCACGTGTAACCACACCAGCCCAGGACCTCCACATCCAGCATGTTCACCTCCAAGATCGTCTGAGACCAGCCATCCGGACAGCTGCTGCAACAATCGGTTTGCATAACCAAAGAATTTCTGCACAAACTGTCTCAGGGAAGCTCATCTGCATGCTCGGGGTCTCGACCTGACTGCAGTTCGTCGTCGTAACCGACTTGAGTGGGCAAATGCTCACATTCGATGGCATCTGGCACGTTGGAGAGGTGTTCTCTTCATGGATGAATCCTGGTTTTCACTGTTCAGGGCAGATGGCAGACAGTGTGTGTGGCGTCGTGTGGGTGAGCGGTTTGCTGATGTCAACGTTGTGGATCGAGTGGCCCATGGTGGCAGTGGTGTTATGGTATGGGCAGGCGTATGTTATGGACAACGAACACAGGTGCATTTTATTGATGGCATTTTGAATGCACAGAGATACAGTGACGAGATCCTGAGGCCCATTGTTGTGCCATTCATCCACAACCATCACCTCATGTTGCAGCATGATAATGCACGGCCCCATGTTGCAAGGATCTGTACACAATTCCTGGAAGCTGAAAACATCCCAGTTCTTGCATGGCCAGCATACTCACCGGACATGTCACCCACTGAGCATGTTTGGGATGCTCTGGATCGGCGTATACGACAGCATGTTCCAGTTCCTGCCAATATCCAGCAACTTCGCACACCCATTGAAGAGGAGTGGACCAACATTCCACAGGCCACAATCAACAACCCGATCAACTCTATGCGAAGGAGATGTGTTGAACTGCGTGAGGCAAATGGTGGTCACACCAGATACTGACTGGTTTTCTGACCCCCCCAATAAAGCAAAACTACACATTTCAGAGTGGCCTTCTATTGTGGCCAGCCTAAGGCACACCTGTGCAATAATCATGCTGTCTAATCAGCATCTTGATATGCCACACCTGTGAGATGGGATGGATTATCTCGACAAAGGAGAAGTGCTCACTAACACAGATTTAGACAGATTTGTGAACAATATTTGTGAGAAATGGTCTTTTGTGCATATAGAAAATGTTTTAGATCTTTGAGTTCAGCTCATGAAAAATGGGAGCAAAAACAAAAGTGTTGCGTTTATATTTTTGTTTGTGTGTGTATATATATATATGTATATATATATATATATATATATATATATATATATATATATACATATATATATATATACATATATGTATATATATATATATATATATATATATGTATAAGCATGGCCCTCCTCAACATAATGCAGAAACAGACTAAAAAAGAGAAAAAGAGCTATCAATGCACAGAAGCAACACACAGTATCTCTCTACCAGCATTTCCCTCTCTCCTCTCCTCCACACACACACATGCACACACCTCACCTCCTGACGTTTTCTTTATAGGTCAGTTACACAGGATATAGTTTTATACAGTCCATGGCAGCAACAGTCATGTTTACAACAACAAAGTCACTATTTAAAACCCAATAATATCTCACTGGAATATAAATATTCCTCCTGGCATTACAATACTGAGTGAAGAAAGTCATGTTATCTCAGCATGAAGACAAACATCAGTATCAGTCATTCATCCTGCTCTCTGGCCCTCCTCTACTGCGGACACTCACTGTCTGCAGGTCGGCTGCCTCAGGTACATCTTCAGATCAAGTGTTAGCCTACATACAGACAGCTTTCATTTTAGTTTGTCTTTAACACTTTGCTGTTAGCACCGTGAGCGCGATGTGCTTGTGTCGACCACGATCGTAAATCATAATAGTGGTGAATGAAAGAATCATATTTCAACAACAGAGCAGATTGAAATGTGGCTTTCAACATTCTGATAACATGTATTGATAAAGTACTGGCTTGGCTGGCAGGGGTTTTATTGCACTTACTCACAGTAACAAGCATAGCTGTCATCAACTAGAGTAAACTTGAAGTTATATTCCCTTCATCTGCACCGCGGCCTCTCTGCTGTTGTCTGACTTCACTCTGTTGTGTGAGATCAGCCCTTACATGCAGAGAGCAGGAGAGAGGCTGCAGAATGATGATGAAACCGAAACTTTAAAAAGTCACGTCGATAATGGTGGAGCTTACTATTATTACGGTCCTGATTAAACTTGCCTTGGGTTGTTTAATACCGGGTCTCGCTACCAATCCCTGCCCGGGCGTTTGATGAAGTCTCCTGGTTGGCTGGTGATAGATTGGTGTCAAACTGTCATTATAGCCCATCCGGGCCGTTCATGCCAGGCTCCAATCAAATCCACCACTGGTGATGTGCGCATCATCTCATTTGATGTTGCCCAATAAGAATCTAGAATGTCATCGCATTTTTTTCTCAATAGACACAGGTGTCAAAGCCATGTTGACAGGAAAGAGGCAGAGGAGAAGACCGCAAAATCACCTGGGGCAGTGCAGGCGGGGCATGAAGGCCACTGTGGCCTAAGGGCAGATATTTTTTTCAAGGGCACAAGGCCATGGCCCTTGTGGCCCTCATGAAATTCATGCCATGGTGCACACTCAAGAACACTCTAATGCACATTTTTTTTGTGGTCATATTTGTATAGAACAATTGGTTACTGTGTTTTCTTCATTTCTACAGTTATATAATATTATAGCATTTATATTACAATCATATTTTCATAATTTATAATATTAAAAAAATATTTTTTTTATTATTTAACAAAAAGGATTATGGCCTTTTACAATAAACACTGCACTTACTCTTCAATTCATACCTGTTATGTTAATGGTAACCATGCAATCTAATAAGTGATTGATCACACCAGAAAATATCTCGGGTGGATTGGACGGGCAGGACAAAAAATTTTTAAGCAGTGTTCACAGTTATTAGTATAATTGTCTAATTTCACCTCTCCTCTCTCCAGAGATTTCCCATTTCCTGATATGCACCTCCTCGAGTCCCCTCCATGCATCTTAGTCCTGCTCACCAGAGATGCTAGTGGAGGAGTCCAGGAAGACATGCAAGGAGATAGGAGTGAAGGCAACAGGCTTTTCAAAATATGAGACATCCTTGCTTTGGAGCGGTCATTTTAAAGTGATGTAAATTAAATATGCAAGGGGCGCAACGGCACCATCTGTCTATTTTATTACAGCCTACCACTGTAATTATGATCTCTGTCTGAGCGTATTAACTTAAATTCAGCTGACAATGTGGCATAATGTTACAAGAATGTAGGGACGTCATACGTTTTTGTTTTTTTTTTTTAATTTGAAATGCATGGAGGCACATACGCACACACAAATGCACACTGGGTGGGTGAAATAATAAATAGGCTCACTTGTTGCAATTTTAATTTGATCACAACAGAGGAACTTTAAATGTTTATTTATTAAAAACCAGCCAGTGTACTTTAGTGTAATATGTTACCATTTCATCACTACTTAGTAAGATTGAGTTCATTTAATACTGCAGTGATCACTGCCGAAAGACGCTGTGCGCATTTATGCACAGCAGAGGGTACATAAAGTACATAGGCCAGTTTGAACAGGTGGGTTTTGAGATGGGACAGGGAAGTTATCAATGATGATGTGAGGGATGTGGCTGCTTTGGATTTTGGCCAGGGTTTTTTTTGGGAACTGATGAGCAGGGCCTCGGTTTTGCTTCCGTTGAGCTTCAGGAAGTTCCTGCTCATCCAACTCCTGATGTCCTCAAGGCAGGTAGTGAGTCGAGGTGGGACTGAAGTTAAGCTGCAACCACCTTCTCCAGGATTTTGGATATGGATGGGAGGTTTGAGATTGGTCTGTAGTGGTTAAGGTCAGCTGGGTCAGCACCGGGTTTTTGAGGGTGGGTGTAATTGTAGCCAGTTTAGGGGTGGAGGTACAGTTCCAGAGGTAAGGAGGAGTTGATTATTCAGCGATCATGGGGGACACGGATGGCAGGCAGGCTTTGAGGAGAGTAGTGGGGACGGGATCAAGCTGACAGGTGGTTGGTTTTGCTTTGTGGATGAGCTCAGAGGTGGATTCTTCTGAAGTTGGAGAGGGGGCTGATGAGTTGGCCTGTTGTAACCGACCAGGGTTTAAAGTTTGTATGTTTTTTTTTTTAGGTTTTTTTATTGCCTTCTTGACGTTGTAATTGCACTCAAGTGAGAGTTCACCCTTTCATCCTCCTTGGATGACCAACAATTCTAGTTGTCTCTTCTGTGTGGTTGTGTGTGAGCAGGCTAACATTAGCGTAACGCTTATGTTACCTGCCTGACTCACCTCCACCTGGCTTCGCAACCATATCTGCTGACATTGCTTGCAATGTGGACCAGCATGATTCTTATCTGGTCCGCACTAGCCTGGACTCCCCTCTTGGTTGTCCATCAACCCGTGTCTGGTTTCCTCCAGTACACTGCTGCTGAGCACCTCCAGATCCGCCTCCACCTCTCTGAGCCTCCGCCGGCTATGCTGCATCTCCACCTGGACATTGCACTCCTGCCACGCCGGAGATAGAACCACTGTGGGTCCCGCCGGAATTTCCATCTCCACAACTCCAAGGCAATCAAATCCTTCTGGTCCACCACTCGCTGGCCCCCAAGATTTGCCGCCCAGTCTGTTGACCACAGCGCGTTAGCCAGCCTGGCTAGGTCAGCTAACGCTACTTTCAAACATGACACCTCCGCTGTCAACTTCGGTCTGCTCAACATCCGCTCACTCACGAGCAAGGGACATCTCATCCAGGATCTCCTCACTGACCGTAAGCTTGACTTTCTCTGTTTAACTGAAACCTGGCAACAATCTAATGACCTTTCACAACTCAATGACTCCACTCCTCCGGGGTTTGTTTTCATCTGTCAACCCCGTGGCTCCAGTTGCGGAGGTAGTCTCCCGATAATTCACTGCAAGAAGTGGAAAGTCCTGTCCGTTTCTGTCCCTGCCTTCAGCTCTATGGAATGCCTAGCCTGTAAACTGTCCAGTCCCACTCCCACCATCATTGCTACTGTTTACCATCCTCCAAAGCCTCACAATGAGTTTTTAAATGACTTATCTGCTCTCCTCACTCACTTATCCATTCTCTCACCAAATGTAATATTGCTGGGAGACTTCAACATACATGTAGACAATAGTATTCTACCTCTTACCAGAGACTTTTTATCCTGCCTTGACAGTTTTGGGTTTCATCTGTTCATTGATTTTCCCACTCACACAAAAGGTCATACTCTGGATTTAATCTGCTGTTCTGGTCTCACCCCCTCCAACTGTACAGCTGATGAACTCCACATAACTGACCACTTCCTCCTCTCATTTAATGTTACTCTCTCTCCTACCAAGCCACCCGCCTCATTTCATTCCACAATATTAAGGACATTAACATGGATACCCTCTCTTCCTGCATTGAAAATAATCTGATCCCTGACCACTTATCCACCCCTGATGAACTGGATACTCATTACAATAATGGTTTAAAAAACATTCTCAACAGTCTTACTCCAGTGAAAACACAGTCAGTTACCTTCACTTGATCTGCCCCCTAGTTTATACCCCAGCTCTGGTCCATCAAGCCAAATGTTGTCAACTAGAGCGACTCTATCGAAAATCTGGTCTCACTGTTCACAGAACTATACATACTGTAACTCACCTGTTACACTATAAGGACTCAACTGCGCAAACCAAATCAAATTACTACTCCGGCCCGATCTGCTCTGATGAAGGTAACACCAAGACTATTTTATCACTCCTCAACAAAATTCTCCAACCCCTGACTCTCTGCCCCCCCACCTGTACTCATCGGACACCTGTAACTCCCTAATGCACTTCTTCCCTGACAAAATTCACAAAATCCACCAGCACTTAAGTATTGGTTCTCTACCTATCTTCTCCTCTGAACTTCTCCCCCACTGTCAGCCTTCTCCAGTTTCCAACTCCCTGACGCATCTGAAATCTCTGACCTCATCCGCAAATCCAAGCCTTCCACTTGTCAGCTCTATCCCCTTCCTACAGCTCTGGTCAAATCCTGCCTCTCCTCTCTGCTCCCCTTCTTCTCTGTCATCATCCATTCTTCACTTACCACTGGAATAGTTCCTACTCTCTTCAAAACTGCAGCCGTCACCCCAATATTGAAAAACAAACAAAAAAACATCTCTATCCTACCCTTTATTTCCAAAATTCTTGAAAAGACGGTCGCAACTCAACTCCACTCTCACCTAACTCAATATAACCTCTACGAACAATTCCAGTCTGGTTTCCGCCCCTCCCACAGCACAGAAACTGCTCTCCTGAAAATCACCAACGATCTCCTCATGGCAACCGATTCCGGTTTACTCACTAATACCATTTATTTATTATATTGTATATCGTAATTATATTGTAATCACAATCGCAATCGCAAATCGCGATATTGTCCACCATAATCGCAATCGCACATTTTTATCAAATCATGAAGCACTAATTCAAGGCCATCCATAACCTTGCCCCCCCCAATATTTGTCCGATCTCCTCCACATCGCCACCTCCTCGCGCTCCCTCCAATCCTCCTCTTCCATCCACCTCTCTGTGCCCTCCACCCGCCTCAGCACCATAGGGAGCACAGATTTCTGCTGCTCTGCTCCTCAACTCTGGAACTCACTCCCACCTGACATCCGCAACATTGCCTTCCTTCCACTGTTTAAATCCAGACTCAAAACTCACCTGTTCAAATTAGCATACTCTCTATGATTGCACTGTACATTTATTTCTTGTGGAGTTTTTTTGTTTTTGTTTTTTTAGCATCCCATGCATTTTTTATTTTATATCTACTCCTGATGCTATGACATATGACAACATATTTGATGTTCACTCTCTGCAGAAGCACCTCCACTTCTAAACAGAAGGATTTTTTGATGTTTAGATTCTGGTCTGGTTGGGGGCACATGATCCATGTAGACTGACTTTGCTGCAATAAGTGAAAGACTGCAGTAACTCCATTCAAATTATCAAGCATGTTTGGTGTCAATTTTGCTATCAAGACTGAGGAGTTTTAGTGCCTTGCTTAGGGGCACTTCAGGTAGTTTGAAGCAGCAGTAAGGGGAGGGAGAGGCCTTTATTTACTCTCCCTGCAAACAAACCAGTGGCCTTACAGCAACAAGTGTCATCACATTCACATCTAAACCAGTGAGTTGAAGTACTAAAATAAAATTCTTACACTTCAAATGATTCTAATGTTGAACACACCAACAGAAAGCCTCTGTGATAGCGGTGCAACAACCTAACCGTGGCTTTATTGTAAACACACATCATTCAGATTCGTGAAAAATAAACATTCTTTATTAATCATTTTTCATGCAACTGTCCAACAAGGCACAATAATTAGGCTTTAAATCTTTACTTACTCCAAACCTCTCAGTTAATATTGGATATGAAAAATAACGTACCTTTATTCAGTTGACACTCATATTCTATCAAATCCTGTGCACGCTTTTGTCAGACCAAAGAACATGCTGACACATGACCTGGGGCTAGTCGACAGACACAAAAACCCTGAAGACTATCATCAGCAAACAATGGCACAGCCTCCAGCTGGGACTGTCTCTGCACTGTTTGTCTATTGATGACATTACAAACAGATTCAGGTTTGTCTCTGGATAACAGTCAGAGTTTATGTCTAAATGCACAATAACCTCACGTCAAAGAAAAAGCTTGCAGTCAATTCTGATCTTAAGTGCATTGTCAGTGTTGATCAAGAGAGAAAAATAATCCTTGTAATAAGACGCCTTTCCTCAGGCTGTGAAAGTGCTGCATGCTATAATAACAGTGCGGTCCACAGTTGGTACAAAGTACAGTAGTGCTGAAGGAGAAGTATTTATTGTACGTGGCTGCAGTGCCCATACAGTATTTTGCTTTACCTGTATTATCTTTATTTCCTATCATTTTAAATGTAAAGTTTCTCCATCCGGTGTGATTAGGTGGCTGTAATAACCATTCTGATAGGTAGAAGAGAAATGTAGAGTGATGCTTAATGTGTGCTACTGCAGTTTGTAGTGCAGACTGGAGTTAGTATGGCAGTCTACTTCCAATGACAATCCCAGGTAAGAGCCAAGGAGGGACTTCAGCTTCCACTGCAGAACACTGAAGAGGATGATGGAGGGACAGGATGAGGGCAGGCAAAAAATATAGAAAATATTCTAACTTTACAGCTGCAGGAAGTGCATTCAGCATTTTAATTCATCAGTACACAATATCTCTGTCAAACTGATGGCAGTAGACACATCTAATACCATACTTTGTTCTGCCACTAATGTTGCTTGTGTGCTAGTTTCTCATCCACCCTCTGGAGGATTTTGGTTCCTGTCTGGTCTTTCTGTCTGTCATATCTTTCTACTTCATGTTTAACGATAAATACTTTAATGGTTATTTTCCCCACCCTCTGGTATTGTTAGAGGTTCTTAATCCTTTAGCTGGTTTTGCACTTAAAAACAGAGCTTTCCAAATCTACATAAGTGGCACACAAGATCAAATGCAATGTACATTTAGTAATTCTTTAAATTACTGTAATTTCACCATTGACCTGCCGACTGACTGCAGTAAGTGTGTTGCCTCATTTCTGGTGTTTCTATGTTGGTCAATAGTAGTGTCTTTGTGTTGCTCCTGTGAGCTCAAGCAAGTTCATGTTGTTATATTCTTTATTACTGCCACTTAATACCTGCTATACATTTCTTTAGACTTATACTGATTCTGCTTAAGCA
The DNA here is from genome assembly GCF_041903045.1 of Epinephelus lanceolatus. Lineage (NCBI taxonomy): Eukaryota > Metazoa > Chordata > Actinopteri > Perciformes > Serranidae > Epinephelus > Epinephelus lanceolatus. The sequence goes on along the minus strand of NC_135745.1, from coordinate 891,803 downwards.
CTCAAAGCTCTGTTCTTCTTAAGTGACTTTCTCGCTAACCCATTGGCTGTTTACACACTAATAGCTCTGTTAGTTAAGTCAGCTTAGCAGTTAGCGATGGTTTCTCTCTCTCCCTCTCACCCTCCTGCTCTCTCTTACTCGGCATGTCAGATGTTGAATTGTTCCTCTGTCTCTGTCAGCGATAATGGTACATGTAATAAATGGAGTTTATTTACAGCATTAGAGGCAAGGCTTAGTGAATTGGAAGTGCAGCTCTGGACCATGGAAACTCACTCATTAGCTGCAGTACTTAGCCAGCCCCATATACTCTGAGGACTGAAAGTACAGTTTCTGCATGCCGCCCCCCCACAATCCCCATGCAGCCAGGAGGCTGAGCAACTGTCTTGAGTGAGTTGTAGCTCACACCCGCTAAGGCGCAAACTCTAGTAATTGGCAGCTCTGTTCTAAGAAACCTGAAATTAGCAACACCAGCAACCATAGTCAAATATATCTCTGGTGCCAGAGTAGGTGATACTGACTTAAATTCAAAACAGCTGGCTGAGGATAAACTTAGATACAGCATATTCATGTCAGCACTAATGACACCTGGTTATACCAATCAGAGGTAATTAAAATTAACATTGAGTCACTGTGTGCATGTGCAAAAAACAGTCAGACTTAATTTTCTCTGTCATCATTCAACTGCTGGCTATCAAGGTGGTGTCCAGCAAACTGCAAACAATGTGAGTTTCATAGATAATTGGTGGACTCTCTGGGGAAAACCTGGTCTAAATAGGAGAGAGCTTAGATGGAGCTACTCTCATCTCTAGGAACCTGACTGAGTTTATTAGTGGTTCATAACCATGACAACCAAGAGTTAAGACAAGGAAGCAGAGTCGCAGTCTTACACACTCCTCTGAGTTTCCACTAGAGCAGTTACCCACCCATAATTTTGTAAAAATGGTATTTGTCCCCTGACCACTTAAATTATTTATATCTTAAGTAAACAAAAGAGGAGTTGTACATAAAAAAATGGATAAAAATTAACACATCTTCTGTAAAAATAGAACCAAACAGGAGAATTAAATGTCTACTTTAAAACATCAGATTTCTGGCATCTAAAGCAATGTCGGTACAGTTTAATATCAGATAATCATATTGACTTACTTTGTCATCATGACATCTGGCTGTGTCATGATGAATATGTTAGTCTAAATGAATCCACTCCTTCAAGTCATAATAATACTCACATTCCTCAAGGCAGCGACCTAGGAGGGGGAGCTGCAGCCGTTTTTCACTTGATCCTATTAATCAACCCTAAAACCTAAACTAAATTATAATTCCTTTGAAAGCATTGTCCTTAGTCTTTCACATCCAACCTGGAAAACATCACAGCCACTTCTATTTGTCAAAGTGTGCTCCTGGCCCGTATTCTGAATTTTTATAAGAATTCTTTGGAGTTCTTATCAAGTTCAGTCCTTAAATCACTTATTATTTTGGCTGATGTTACTATCCATGTTAACATTGATACTGATGGCCTCAGTACTGTGTTTATCTCATTATTAGGCTCAAGGCTTCAGTCAGAGTATACATATAGTGTACAGATTCACTGTTTTAACCACACTGTCCATCTTGTGATGACATATTGCATCAAAATCGAAGATTTGAAAGTCTTTCCTGAGAGTCCCTCTTTATCAGATTATTATTTAAAAACTTTTGATTTTTTATTACTTGATTACGTGCCACTTGGTAAATGTTACTATGCTGGTTGTCTATCTGACAGTGTTGTAACTAAATTTAAGGAAATAATCCCATTGACAATATATTCAATCATTTCCATTAGCCATGTAAACAGCTTGGTAGGAATATTGTCTTTTTCAGAATAAGGATGGAAACCATTATATTTTGTGCATGAAATTCAGTCACTGTTGCAGCTACAAACTCTACTTACTTTATGTACCACAACTCCATTGAAAGTAGCAGCGATATTGATACTGGAATAAATGTGAAAAAAAAAAAATAATAATAACTGCATGAAGAGACTGCTGAAGACTTAGACATACAAGTAAGTGATGGTTGATAAAAGTTGATCATTAGAAATCAAATACTTCAAAACCATTAAAGCTGTTAAACTTTTAAGTGACCAAACCACAATTGGAAAATCAGCTACAAATGTCATACAAAAGTGGTTACATACTAGTAGTCCGTATCAATTAGAAAAAAGTCTAACGAGAAGGGTTTTGCTTGAAACTGCATGTTAATTCCCCTTCATCTCGACAATAAGACACCAAGTGGTGGTTCAGAGGTAGTACATCCTACCCTACAAATAGAAGCCTGGAAAAAGTCTTTGTCTTCAAAGACCTTAAACTGGATTGAGTGTATGTCGGTGTTTGCCATTTGTCTTTTGAGTAACCCTCAATGGAATAGTTTTCCTACTGATTGGGATTATAGTGTGGTTAGGGGGATACTCTGTTGATTTCAACCTGTGTCACTGTGGCAGATTAATGCTCATGGCGTATCATTTCCTATTGCCAGGAGGTAAAAATTTGACACCTTGCAACGGCCACACTCTATGATGAAAACTCAAGCCTTTAACTACTCAGCTTGAGACATAGTCCTATAAGCCAAGTAAGGTTATCATAATGATTACCTTAAGGCATGTGGGCAAACAAAAACTGACCTCATTTAACTCCCCATGACTCTGTTCTTACAGATTTTCTTGTGATAACAGCCATATTAGCTGTGTCTTGAGATGGAGAGATATCATGATTAATTTAAAATTATACACAAGGCATGCAACCAGTCAACTTTACCACTAATATCCTGTCTGCTGCTATCACTGACAGCTGTCTGCTCTGACTGCATGCCAGAGTGCCTACCTCTCAGTCTCTCTCTCTCTGTCTCTCAGTCTCTCTCTCTCTGTCTCTGTCTTTCTGTCTCTCTATCTGTGTCGCTAGCTCAATCTCACACACGCACTGAGCTCGGCAGGGTGGGGACGAGGAAAAACGAAGAGAGTCTCCCTGCATGGTCTGCAGCATTTTTCAAGTTTGCAGACACATCTCTTGACCTCATATTTTCTAGAAGAAATTGCTGAGGTAAAGGTTCTGGGACAAAACTATCTTGTTATGTTTCCTAGCTCAATTTTAAGTAGGTATACAGTAACCCTGCAGCTTTCTCAGTGGGTATACAGCGCAGACATGCATATCACGCAGGCTACACTACTGCCTGAAGGCACTTTTAGGCCACCTGTTCTAGTTAGGCTGACCTCTGAACCTTCATGTGACATCATGTCAGTAAGCAGTGAGCGTGTCTCACAACTAAGTAGGGGTGTGAAGACATCAAATACTATTTACACCCATTACTTCAAATAGTATACTCTCACCAAGGTACAGTCATCAATAATATGAATTAAGTACTAAATGTTGTTTACCTCAAATTACAACTACTATTGCGGTCTTGTAGTGTGATTATGTGTTAGCCCTGCAACAGACTGACAACCTGTCCAGTGATATATGATGTGAGAGGAAAAACTCTGCGGAGTGAGTATTGTTCCTCTATCTGCGTTGGATGTGTAATGAGGTGAAACTTTGCCAATTATGTTTGCAATATCAAAATAATAAAGTGATAATATTTGTACAGATTAATCCATATTTTGCTGCCCCCAGGTGGCCAAAAATCAACAATTGCCAAGCAATAAAGGACTGCATCTGAGGAGACAAGTTCTGTCTCCAACAACTCCTTTGTTGCTTGGTTAGTATTTCAGTGAAGCAAATTATACACTGCGGGTGCTGTCTTTGACATTTCCTTATATTGGTTAGCCTGAGTGTCAGACTGAAGCTCCCAGAACCTTCAGTCTGACATTACCTCCATTGAAGGCGATTTACAAGGGGGAGGGAATTTGATTTTTCCCTAACCAATCAGTAGAGATAAACGACTCACCCAGAATCTGACATCATTAGTATCCATTAATCGGGGGTGCCGAAAACAAGTGAGCATTGCCCGTTTAAAATGTCTCCGTCATTGTGCACGCCCAGCTGCATCGCTGTTAAATCCAGTTTAGCAGCTTCCTTAATTTGGTCCTCCATTAACGCGAGTAGTGGTGAACTACCTCGATAGTATCGTTAATGTGGTCTGTAGAATCTGTAGTGGTAGCCATTGTTGCTATCCTCACCAGTTACCCACTGGTGTACAGCTTGACATCAGCGTGGCGCTGATTGGCTAATTGCTAGACCCGCCCCCACCCCCGGCATTCATTGGTCCGTCCATCGCTTGGACGAGATAAATCGCAAATTCACTGCAGTATGCCAGACCAGAGATGCAAGCCTACTCAGTTGAGTGGGCAGGGTCTATGGTCTGGAACCAGGCTATATATTGGTATCTATGTATCGTATAACCATAACACAATAAACAGTAAGTGATCATTACTAAGCAATATGCTGAAACCAAGCAGAGAATCTGGCCATATCTGTCCAAGTGGACTGCCCCACTATTTTGACAGAGAGCTTTTAGAAACTGGCATTGAGTAGTGTAGCCAAAAAAAACATGTGACATATAAGCAGCCTTTTTAAACCTGCACTATCGACAGTAGTGTGAACATGGCTTGCAAAAAATAACAGGCAGTAGACTTCAAGGCTTGACATAAAGCTTTGGAGCTTAGAAATTTAAAATAATTGACATTAGGGATGTCAGTTTCAGTTCATTTTGATTTTGATAGCCCAACACCTTTCAACCGCGAGCCAACTGGTTTACGGCTAGCTGCTTTAACATGCAGAAACAAGGTCTCCAATGCCCAGCCTTCGTCTCCATGGGTTAGGTAGCCTTGGCTGCTCTGCACTGTGCACCACCTGGGTTGAGGGGGGGGCTAACTAGCAACACCACTCATTCGTAATTACTGCTAGTGAGGGACGGTGTTGCTGCCGAAACAAGGAGGCCATCCTCCAGTCACCCACCAGGTTGCCCCAGTGAGTAAGCAGCTTCATTTTGAGCCGCTCACCCCCTTTAGCATTGCTAACTGTGTTAGCTGTGCTGACACTGCTAATGGTGCTAACAAAGCTAACACTGACAACATAGTTCTGTGTTCTGTCTTTCTGTCTCATTGTTTCATATGGATTACTGTTAATTTATCATGTTGATCTGTTCTGTACGATATCTATTGCACGTCTGTCCATCCTGGAAGAGGGATCCCTCCTCAGTTGCTCTTCCTGAGGTTTCTACCATTTTTTTTCCCCGTTAAAGGTTTTTTTTGGGGAGTCTTTCCTTATCTGCTGCAAGGGTCCTAAGGACAGAGGGATGTCATATGCTGTAAAGCCCTCTGAGGCAAATTGTGATTTGTGATATTGGGCTTTATAAATAAAATTGATTGATTGATTGAATTGAGTTAACAATCCTTAAGGGGGTCTATAGCTCAATTAAGCCACTCACTCATTGGAGCAACCTGACGGGGGAGACCGGAGGGTGGGCACAATGTTTCCACAGTAATGCCATTGGGCCAGGAAGGCGTTACCAGTGATATCACGGTGGTGCGTAGTGCAGTAAGCTGAGGAGTAGCAAAATGACCTGCAGACCAACATGCGTAACTGCTCAAAAATATTCTGGACAGTCAACCAATTAACTGTTTACTGTTGACATCCTTAATGGATATATTTTAGTTGTAACATGCCTGCAGTACTGACTCAGTGGATATGAACTACTCAGTGACAAGGAGCTCTGTATATAGAGAGATGAATGTAACCTCAGTGCAGTCAGGTGGAAGGGAACAGAAAAGGTAGCCACTAACTTCTTGAGAGCAGCAATGAGGTACATGCTCCTGGGTAGCAAAAGGTAGACCTGGTCTGTGAGCACAGCATCAATGATCTTCTTGGCCACAAAGTCTGGATCCAGGATTGGCAGCAGTCTTGGCCACCTGATGAGCACAAGAAGAGGGATTAAGAGAACTGAATACAAGTGCTAACAGCACTAAACCACTTACCAACAATTATTACACAACCAACTTGCCATCTCTTTAAAAGGTTTCGTAAGGTACACAGGATGCACATGAATGTAACTGTGGACATCTGTCATTGCATGGCAAAGACATCTGAATTCATTTTAAAGGAATACTTCACCCCCCGAATGACTGTTTGTATATCAATAACGTTTGGTCACATTGTAACCTTGGTTCCCTGAGTGAGGAGATTATCTCCCCACCCAGTAGTTATATCATAACTATGGGAATTATCCCCATCTGGGGTAAAAGACATTGAAAATTAATCATCTTTAAGACACCACTTTAAGTGGCTGGCATGCCCCAGGCTATAAAAGCCCCACCTTGCACATGCACCCACTGATTAGCATTGACTGGAATGGGTACCGAGCGCCCTTGAGGCTGGGGAGATAATCTCCTCACTCAGAGAACCAAGGTTAAAATGTAACCGAACATTCTCTGTTGTATCAAGATTATGTCCCCACTCAGTAGTTATATCATAACTATGGGAACCCTTTAAGACAGGTCCACAGGTGCCCCCCTCCGGTATTCGAATGAGACGTCCCTGCCACCAGGTGCAGCAGCAATAGAAAATACCCAATAGGTGTGTATATATGAAAAAACACTAATGAATTATAAACAAATGTACAACATCTTGCGCATTCAACGGTCGGTGACACCGCCAGATGTTCTGTGTCACTGTACCAATGCCCAGGAGCCAGATGCAACCATGAGCACGACCAACCTTGCCAGACGCAGGGGCTGGGTGTGGGAAGACTGCTCAGTTGGCCAGCCTGCTGCCAGGCCATGGACAATAATAAATTGCTACACCTTGCGTTGAGTGTACCCACGCACCCACTAGAACTGGCATACAAGCCTCTGTAAGCCTGCTGAATTGTCTCCATGACCCAATGAGACAGCCAAGCCTTTGACACCGGCTGGCCCTGGCACTGGGCCTTAAAGCAGACAAAGAGTTGGTCTGTCTTTCTAAATGCTGCAGTGCACCGGACATAGACCTTCAGGGAACTAACAGGACAAAGATTTGAGTCTTTTTGACCCTCACTACCCTCCTTGGACGGGTTGTAGGGTCGCAACTCCAATGACTGATTCAAATGAAAGTCTGTGAGTAGTTTTGACAGGAATGCAGGATTGGACACATGACATGACACCAGCGCCATCCGGCAGGAAACAACAACGGCTCTTATCCACTGACAGAGCGAACAGTTCCCCCACTCTTTCGGTTGCTGTCACTGCCAAGAGAAAAAACACTTTAAGAGACAGCCACTTAATTCTGACAGACTCCAAAGGCTCAAAAGGTTCCTGGTGCAGGGCAGCCAATACATGACCCAGGTCCCACGGTGGAATGGCCGGGCTCCTGGTGCGCAGTGCAAGCCTCTGCGCACCTTTCAGGAACTGAGAGATGAGGCTGCAGTCACCATTTGCAAGCCTATAACACCATGTGCGAGCAGCCTTGATAACTTCCACCATGCCTGTAAGGGGCTGAAGATGATTTTCCTTAGAGTTATACCGATACCAGTATCTGAAATGCCTTAGGCAGTATTGGGTATTGGCGAGTACAGCCTATGACCAATCTGATACCACGTAATGCCTCACGTCATTACGCATACGCACGCTACAGGCAAACGAAACGGAAACGGAGCAGAGTTTAAAAAGCATTCTACTGTCGCCTTTAAAATGTCTTTTTTTTAGCAAATTGTGTGGCTGCACTTTAACCTGTGTCTTGATCTGTGTCAACACTGGATAATAATAATAATAAAAAAGTTTTATGGCATATTGGATTGGTACTACTCGGTACAGCCTGGAGGAAATATTAATACCCAAATACTTAATGTTTCTGATGTGAAAGGGGAGGAGTGGGTCTTGAGTTGAAGAAGTTTTTTCAGACAGAGGCAGTATGATTGATCTGTTCCAGTTAATTGTGTAGTTGCTGATTAGATTTAAAGTTTCTTTTAATGATTTGTAGGGGTCTTGTAAAAACAATAATATATCATCTGCATAAAGACTAATTTTATGTTCTGAATGGCTATTTTGAATTCCTTTAATGTTATTGCTTTTTGTATTGCTGCGGCAAGGGGTTCAATGAAGATGGCAAATAAAGAAGGTGAGAGTGGGCATACTTGTCTGGTGTGAATCCCCGTGGTGTGATACCATTTGTGGTTATTGTGGCCATAGGTGAGATGTAAAGAATTTTGATCCAGTAGATGATGGCTGATATTTTCAGCACTCTCAATACTTTGAATGTGGTGCTGGAAGGGAAGACTGTTACCATCTTCAATGTCCAGGACAAAATTAAAGCCACACTCCTCAAGATGGAATTGTGGCGTGGCCATCTCAATCGCAGAGAATTTGACAGCTTTCCAACACTGGATTTTCTCTTTGCTGCTGGAGAGGACGTGGAGGGAGCACAATTGCATCCTTCAAGCAACATCTACAAGACCTCGACTCGCAGCTGGGAATATATTTCCTAGAATTAGACGCAAGCTTTGAGTGGATCAGAAATCCATTTTGGTACAAAACGCACAAGTCAGATCCAAGCTTTCACCAAGAGAGGTTGACAGCCTTGTGGTCAAAGCATCAGATGAGACACTGAAGACATCTTTCAGGGAGAAAGGTTTGAATGACTTTTGGCTCCACATCCAACCTGAGCATCCTGAGCTGGCTAACTATGCTCTGAAACTGTTGATGCTTATTCCAACCACCTACAACTGTGAAGTTCGATTTTCTACACTTGTTGGCCTGAAAACAAAGCAGCGCAACAGGGTCAGTGTGGACTACCATATGAGACTGAAAGTCTACAGTTTGGAGCCAGACATTGCTTCACTCATGGTCCAGAAAAAGCAGCACCATTCTTCCCATTAAGATGGCAAAATAAGACAACAATGAGTGAGTACAGAGACTGATAGGATGTATGATGTATGTAGAGTGAAAGTTGCGGGTGTGACAGTGAGTTAAAGACACTTGTTTACGAAGCTCTCTGCACTCTGACAGTTGAGTCCCCCACTCTACCTCTGAAACATTCCGCCCATAGAAACCCATTGTAAAACCTTCATGCTCCAAACAAGTTTGAATATTCCAGAAAGTTTGAATGGGACTTGAAAGTTGAAGTAGAAAATTTCACCAAAAATTTGACGGGTGCCCGCTGCCGCCACCGTACTGATGTACCACAGCCAGCAGGTACTGCATTCTACAGGCAGTGCATACTGCATGTACTACATATGCTACAGGTACTGAGTACTACATGTGTATAATATTGTATGTGTTTATAATATGTAACAACATGTGTTTAACATTCATAAAACCAAAAGTATCAACAGTAGTATTAGTAGTAAAGGCTGTAATGTAGCATGACAGATAGCTAACACTGATATATAATGTTTATATGCTGTTTAAAAAGGAGATTATGCTCCTGTCATGTCTGCATTTGAGATTCAGAGACACGCACACACCATCTGTCTGTTTGTGTGTCAGTGGTCCTGGTAATTAACGAGAGGCTCCTGCAGCAGTGGAGCAGAGAGGGGCAGTGAGCAGTTTAGAAAGCAAGCAGTTTTTTAATGGATTTAAAACCTCTCAAACTCCTCCTTGTTATGGCCAAAATGTGAGTCCAATCGTCAACATGAGGATACCACCAGCGAGAGGAGATTCTCCTGAACACAGAAATGTCTTCTTTCTGTTTATGGTGTCAAAAATGTGATCATGGTTGCAGGTTAGAAAACTGGTGCTGCCAGCTGTTTTCCAACCGATCTAAACACCATTTGAAACATGTGAAATGTACTATCCAAATAATGTTGTGGCAATGGTGGTTGCATTTGGTTGAAGACTTTTGGAGATATTGATGTTAATTGATTTTGCATATTCTTAAAAATATAGAGTGACAGTGTTCTGAATTGACTATAGGTTGCAGCATTTTCACAATTCAGTGGATGTGCCGAAAAAGTGTCAGCTGTGTAGGACACACTGGTGATTATTATGATTAAGTGTGGAATGTGAAATTGAAATTTAGATTTAACGTAATAAGCCACGCCCCCTTTAAGCAATAATTTTCAAATTTTGTGGATCAACTGAGACATGACCCTAGCTGATGCAAACCAAGTTTTGTATAAATATCTCTGGCCGATTATGAATTATAAACTTTTTGCTTGTGTAGCACCCCCTATTGGTTGATTTAAATCAAACTTTCAGGGTTTGATTCAGACGCTCATGGCAACATTTCCTTCAGGTTTTGTGACAATTGGCTGAACGGTCAAGGCGTAAAAGCCATTAATGTGCCACATCCCATCTAAAGTTCATTGAACAATATCATCAAAACGCAATGACATATCAAAAAGTCTTTGACCACTCAAAAAAGCTCCATCCCATGATGATTAACAGAACGTTTGGTACAAATCTGACCTATGCCTTAGGAGGAGATGTAAAAATGGTGTTTTTCAGAAAAATCATTATGGCGGACAATCTAGTGGGCGGACCTTGAGGGGTCTTTAGGACCTCATAGAATTCCTTCACCTGCCCATGTGTTTCAAGTTTCAAGTTAATCTGACATACGGTGCAACGGGGGTGGCGTTTCAAATCCAAATTTCCCTTGACCTTAATTATAGCGCCCCCATCTGGCTTATTGGCTTTTCATATTTTGAGCACCATTTGCACACAACTTCCAGTCATTGGTGAAAATATGTCTCTACAATGTACCATCTCACGGGAATTTGCGAAAACATCTCTGAATAATAATACTAATAATGATAAAACGGCACAAAAACAAAAGGGTTTCAGCCCTTCGGCTTGAACCTCTAATAAAATGGCACAAAAACAAAAAGGGTTTCAGCCTTTCGGGCTTGAACCCCTAATGAAAGTGATACAATAAAGCTGGCCTGCAGTAACTTGTAAACCTACAAAAAATAGCAAGCTAGTGTACATGGATGTTAATGTGTTGCTTGGCAACAGTCCAGTCCCAGTCCAGTTGCACCACAATTTGTGTTGGTGGAGCCAAATACATCAAAAAATAAATCATAGCCCTTTTTTCCCTTCCTTTTCAGTGTTAAATGTTGAACGTAGAACTGTTGTATAAAAGAAGTATCACATGAAAGGGAGAGATGTGTTGCTGTTTATCATAGGCATGAGGCCGCAGACGGAGTGCCGAAGACACTAATATGATATTCAGTACAACAGAACTCTATTAAATTAAATTAAAATTTCTAATGTCCTACTGGGCAGATTAAATATTTACAGTAAGTTGTAGTTACTTAGGATAAGTCTGGTGGGGTTTTTTTGTTTTTTTTTTTGTTTGTTTGTGTTTTTACAGATCCAATAAAAGTCCCAAGCCAACCAGCATGTGTTAAAATTACAGTGAGCATCCGTTTTAGTAAATTACTGAGCTTTTTAAAAATTCAAACTGTATATTTGTCAGATGCATCAGTAGGAACCAACAACAAATTGTCTGTTTATCTATCTACTTTTGTGTAAAACAACATTCAAACTTTAAAGACACACAGAACATTGGACTGACAGTGTCAGTCCAGATGTCTCCCAGATGTCTTGGGGTCAAGATTTAAAGGTGTTTGGAGACTTGTGTTCATCTTTGTTTCTGTCTCCCTGCGTTCATCCATCCATCAGATCCCTGAAGCCACCAGGACACACGCTTTATGCCTGACCTGTCACTTTCTGCTTCTCACATCTGTTCCCCTTCAAAACAACACAGAGCATCCTAAAATACCTCCACCTTATTAAAGGAATACATGTTGTAAATGTTTAATTCAGATTCTGCAAAGTCACACAATGCACAAATAATATAAAAATAATATATAAATAATTCTTTTGAATGCCTAGTTTTTTAAGTTTTTAAATATTGAAATCTTTAATCTGACTCTTTCCCCTTGACTGCTGTAACACTGGAATTTCTCAATTGTGGGATCAATAAAGGTGTATCTTATCTTATCTTATCTTATCTTATCTTATCTTATCTTATCTTAATAAACTACCAGTTGAGGCAGTGGCACACCAGCAGATTCCTTGTTCAACAGATGTTTTTGTTAATGGCTTTGAAGAGAGCATAAATACGTTTCACTCTTCATTCAGATCCATGTTGGAAAGGGCATTCTGCTTGGTAAGTACTGAGCCTACGATTGGATAAATGAGACTTGGATTATATTGCACAAGTTGTGTGAGAGTTTGTATAGGGATGAATGCAGACCCCTTTTAATTTAATTAATCAAGAATGTTAACTGTTTTGGATTCTGTGCTCACTGGAGGCATGCCAGAAAAAAAAAAAATCCCTCATAAATTCAATAGTACATAGAGTGAGTTCTCTATAGTATCAAGATTATCTCCCCACCCAGTAGTTATATCATAACTATGGGAATTATCCCCATTTGAGGTAATCGACGTGGAAGTTAATAATCTCCACTTTACGTGGCAGGCATGCTCCAGGCTATAAAAGCCCCACGTTGTGCATGAACCCACTGATTAATTGATTTCCACCTGTCGAAGTCGACGAGGAGTTGACTCCGACAGGAGAGAGAGAGAGAGAGGAGTTAAGCGTTTTATCCACATACCTTAGTTTAGGTTGGAGAGCTAGCCTTTGCGGGTCCCTCTCGAGGATAGCCAAACACTGTTTCTTCTTTTTGAGAATAAGGAGTGAAACAGTTGAGAGGGGTGCCATATCTGTGTATTGCAGCTGTCTCTTTACGTACAGTTGAGGCATGGTAGCCTGCTCGAGCCTGACTTATTCGGGGTGCAGTTGGCACAGTCCTCGGGGGTTTAGTTGCTTGCTCGAGTCATGGGGCAGCGAGCGGCTTACCTCCACATTTAGCCACCACGAGATGTAGCTGGTTTTGCGGAGGCTTCCCACTTCCTCATTCAAACACAGAATCCCCCTCCAGTAGAAGTGTCCCGCTGTCTGGTGTCGAAGACGAAAATAATCCATACTGTGGCCACACTTACATCTGTTCGTTCAGGGAAACTAATTAAAGACAGTTAGCAGCACTATTGCTATAGCTGAAGAGTGCACTTTCTGGTAGCACTACAGTGACGTCACTCTCCAAACAAAAAAAAAAAAAAGAAGACGATGGCAAGCCGGCAGGGCCCTTCTTGTGTGGGCTGTAATGTTAATATACCAGTAGAGGATGGCCATGACTACTGTGTGTTATGTTTGGGAAATGAGCAAGCAGTGACTCCTCGTGATAATCTGGCTACATGCACAAACTGCTTCTGCCAGGCAAAGGGAAGCCCATTGCCATTCATTTGGCAGACATCCACCAGTTCCTTCTCAGGGCCTGCAGCCAACAAAACACCCTAAGTTAGCGGGTCCGGCAGTGGGGGACGGGGGCCCATCAGGGTGCTCCCCCCACTTCCATTAATACAGTTTCAGTAGGGGGTGAGCGGACTCTGTCACATAGGAACTTCCTTGCTCCTGGGCCCTCTGCTGGGTTGGATAAGATTCCCTCCTCCCTTGGGTCGGTTGGAGGAGATAGACATTCTTGGCCTATGGCCTTTAGAGAATGATGAGTTGGCCTCAGAGGGGCAGCAGGTGCCTGTAAAAGAGCATGACGAGCAGTCACCTCTCCTTCAGGAAATTATTGGCTGGGTTGCTTTGGCTCTGGGGCTTGACCTGCCAGCTGGTCAGGGTCCTGCCCCTTCCTGTTTTGATGATGAAACAGGGGGGCGACCCACATGGTTCCCTGTGCCCCTCCTTTCTGATTTTAAGGAGGTGGTCAGGAGTCAGTTTACAACATCGACGGCAGTGGCACGCTGGTCAGAGCTCTGTCGTCATACGGCTGTGGTTGACAACCTCTGGCAGTGCTATGGCAAGTTTTTGGGTGGCCAGGCGCCATCTCTGGCTGTCACAGTCCTTGCTGCAGACAGAGGATAGGGCACGTCTGCTCAAACTGCCTGCCGAGCCATCTGCCTTGTTTGGGCCTGATGTATCCATGATGATTCAGCAGGGCCAGGAAGTCTGTCGCTGTGCTAAGGAGGTGTCAGGCACCTTGAAGCGAGGTCAGGGCTGGCAGCGGCCTCAGACGCAGCAGCCCAAGCAACGTCAGCCTGCTTGGGTGCAGGAAGATCTGTAGGGCCAGCTGGACGCAGCATGGCACGGCAAGTCTAAATGGGGCAGAGTACGTGGCAGTGGCCAGGGGCCACCAAAGGCCATGCCTCAGTCCTTACGCAACATCACCCCCAGCCTTCCTTTGCCCTCAGACGGCATGAGAGGCTCTGCGGGCAAACCCCTGGGTTGTTTTAACAATGACCCAGGGGTATCGTTTACAGTTCCAAGGCGCTCCTCCTCTGACGAGGTTGGCTGCATTTTGAATTACAGCAGACCACCAGCACAGGGAGGTCCTGTCCTTGGAAATCTTCACTCTCATGGCGAAGTCAGCTATCAGGGAAGTGAAGGAAGAAGATAAGCAGGCAGGGTTTTATCCCCGCTATATTCTTGTTCCGAAGTGGGACAGGATGCGCAGGCCTGTCTTAAACTTCAGGGGGTTGAACAAGTTCCTCAGGCCCCTGAAGTGCAAAATGTTTAAAATATCTAGGGTCAAGAAGGCACAGGAGGTTTCTCAGGTTTGCCTTTGAGGGAAAAACATTCGAATTCTGTGGCCTCCCCTTCAGTATCTCACTGGCACCCCGCACATTCACCAGGTGCATGGATGCGGTTTTGGGGCGTCTGCGGCAGCAGGGTCTCAGGATACTGAACTATTTAGACGACTGGCTAATATGTGCACAGAGGAGCTGTGCTGCCATCATGTGTCTGTGCTGTCGGATCACATTCAGGGTCTGGGGCAATGAGAAAAAGTGCAGTCTCCAGCCTGCTGAGGCCACCTAGTTTCTAGGCATGTGGCAGGATGCCAGAGCTGGGTTGGTGATGCTGTCACAGCAGAGGTAGGTTTCAATCAGGACCTGCCTCGCTCATTTTTGGCTGGGTGCCAGGGTCACGTGGCGGCTGTGTCTCCGCCTCTTGGGTCTTATGGCAGCTTCGGTACAAGTGGTGCCACTGGCTCTTCTACACATGCATCCAGTCCAGAAGCGCTTGTCACCGTGCAGCTTTGTGTGGACCTCAGGTGGTGGCAGGACCCACTCAACATCTCGAGGGAAAGGATGCTTCGTCCAGTACTGCATCGCCAAGCGCTCTCTATGGATGCATCCCTGGAGGGGTGGGGTGCAGTGGGGTCTGGAGCACCTGCTGGAAGGGCCAGCATATCAGTGCTCTAGAACTGAGAGCCATTCACCTGACCCTCCAGCATTTTCTCCCGAGTCTACAAAGTAGGGATAGACCGATATGGATTTTTTAGGGCCGATGCCAATACCGATTTTTTTCCATCACCATTAGCCGATGACCGATTATGGACTGCCGATTTTCTTGAGCCGATATTTGGGGCCGATACTGCTTTTGCTCCCTCAATTTACATTAAAAAAAATGACACAATGATAATAAATATTACAGGTCTCATTTTAAAATAAGAAACATTTATTGAACAGTAAAAAATACTAAAACAAGATGGAAAGTTGAGGTAGAACAGACAGAATATTATTATTATTATTATTATTATTATACATTCAAATAAAAAAAAGAGTTGAGTGCTCTTAAATCTTCCAGTAATGTCTTTATAAAATAAACAAATATTTAAGCTGAAGCATAAATAAAACAACAGCTACTGTACACAGTAGGATTCAACAGCTTTGTTCAACTTAACCACATACTTTCAAATGAAAAAAAGTGCCAGGGAAAAATAAATCCGCGAACCCACGCGCGTATTGGCCGATGCCGATACAAGTAAAAAACTCAAATATCGGCCCGATATATCGGCCGGCCGATGTATCGGTCTATCCTTACTACAAAGCCGTCACATGCTAGTCAGAACTGACTAGGCAAGGGGGCCTGGGCTCCCAAAAGCTCTGTAGAATAGCAAACAGGCTGTGGACCTGGGCATGGACACCGTTCCTGTCCCTCAGTGCAATGCACATGCCTGGATTGGTGAACCAGGGGACGGGCCTTCTCTCCAGGGGAGGCCCAAGTCCAGTGGACTGGAGGCTGCACCCAGAGGTGGTCGGGGAGATTGGGCACCGCTTCAGCAGAGTAGTGGCCAACCTGTTCACAACCAGGGACAATGCCCATTGCCCACTGTTCTTTTCTATGGGGTGGGACTCTCATGGGTGTCGATGCCATGGCACTAGGGTTGGGACTCGTTAGGATTTTAACGATTCCGATTCCTTACCGATTCCTCTTACTGATTCCTACATTATATTCATTATACTTGCTATACTTAAACAAGTATATAATAAACACAAATGCAATCATACAAATACAAAAACTTTATTCTAACCGTTGCACAGTACAATTAGATGAAAATACACATTTGTGTGTGGTGTGTATTTCAGATTTAGAGCTTGTATCATTTCCCTGAGAATATATAACAACAAAAAGTGATTCTTTGATTTCTACAGTAACACTATTACCTCAAATTAACCACAGCAATGTAATAAAAAATACTTATATGCATTCATGCTTGGGCACTGTTATTTACGTGACAACACCTGAACAGAACATACACACATTGGCTGTTTGTTTCTACCGCTCCCCTCGCTGGAAGCGGACCTCCTGCCGCCAGCCTCCACCTCGATTAAACGCTGAAAATTAAATAAAAGAGGGAGACAGGTGTCTCCTATTTTATCTTATTTTGTTATACTTCTCCCTCTCCCCTCGCTGGAAGCGTCAGACCTCCCGTCACCCGCTCCCGTCGCCCGCTCCCGTCGCCCGCTCCCGTCGCATACACGGAGGTCTCCCTCTCCGCTGAGTACCCACAGCGCACGCCCAGCCTGTTAAATAGCCTGTAACCATGACAACTGTATGACACAAATTCAGTGCTTTAGTGATTAGATCATGTCGGGCTCGGTCGGGTTCGGACAGAAATATGCGGCCCATGCCGCACTGGAAATAAAAATGCACGCGAGTTTTTTTTTTTTTTTTTTTTACAATCTAGGAACCGTTACGCCAAATGTGATGGGACCGGTTCCAAAAAGAACCGGATCCGGATCCCAACCCTACATGGCACACCAGTGGCCTCAAGGCCTGCTGTATGCATTTTCCCTCGTTCACTCTTCTCCCGAATCTGCTGCTGAGAGTTCAGAAGGAGGAAGTGCAGCTGATCCTGGTGGCCCCAAACTGGCCCTACATGACATGGTTCTCGGAAGTGATGCTTTTCCTGGCCGGGAGACCATGGGAGCTCCCTGTCTGGTGAGACCTTCTGAGTCAGGCGCAGGGGGCCCTGCTCCATCCCTTTCCACAGGGGCTCAAACTTTGGGCCTGGCCCCTGATAGGGCTGGCGTGAAAGGCTTGGGACTTGCACAGTCAGTGGTTCAGACCATGCAGAGTGCTAAGGCACCATCTACGAGGGCTGCATACTCTTACCGCTGGGAGCTCTTTGCATCATGGTGCACAACTAACCGGATCAATGCACTGACATGTGCAGCCTCCTGCTGTCTGCTGGGACTTTTTAGGTGACAACAACAACACAGCTGGCACATGAACAGATACAGTGTCTCAAATAATAGTAAAAGTAATAAAAATAGGACAAGAATAACCCGATGACATCACACACGTCGTGAAAGACGACCGGGGATAATTGGTGTGGACCATCGTGTAGTGTGTCATGTCTGTCGGCCAAGTCACAGCGCGATTTTATGACTCCACAATCGTCTAATGTGACAGAGTGACTTTCAGAACGGGCAGAAAAGTTGTGTAGTGTGTACCAGGCATAAATCCTCCTTTACCGTTTCTCCCTCTTGCATGTCACTCATTTTCAGTGTGTGACTGCAGCATGTGCATGAGAGGGGGAGGGGCTGCTGTTGTCAGAGAGGGAGAGACAGCGAGAGAGAGAGGCGAGCGGAGCAGAGCAACGAGCAGAGCTTCAGAGCTGCTTTTCTGAAGCAAAACAAAAGTTAACATGTTCTAAAAAAAGAAAACATTGCATGTCCTGCAATGTGACTATCGCACATGTGCACATCAGCGTGCATATGCTTAATGACGTGAGGCATTACATGGTATCCGATTGGTCATAGGCTGTACTTGCCAATGCCCGATGCTGCATTTTAGGCAGTAATGGAGGCATTTCCGATACTGGTATCGGTATCTGTACAACTCTAAGAGGAATCATGGTGTTCATGTGTTTCTTTTAATGACAGCAGGCAATATGACAACTTAACTATTATTTGAACTGTACATTGAACTAAACATCGGAACATTCATTCTTCACCATCTTCACCACCCTCGGAGCATTTAAAAAAATGCAGATATTTTTTGTCTGCTTTTCAGGTGGACACTCTCTGTCCGCTGATGGGAGTGTTCTCACTTGTGTGTGTGTGCGCGCGCGCGTGAATATTTCTGTGTGTGTGTGCCCGCGCGGGCGCATTGGGGTGGAACTCGGCCATACATGATACAGAGAGCATAGGAGAATTGTAAAGGCGCGACCATGTAGAGACAGAAATGACATCGTGCAAATAAGATAAATAACACAAGGTTATTTAGTTTGTTTCATAAAAGGACAAGGTAGACCTGTTCTATAGGAAAGGTAACCTTAAATGACTTCTGTTGTGATCTGGCACTATATAGAAAATAAAATCAAATAAAAATTAACTTGACCTTCAAGGGGGGTCAGGGATGCCGTTGGGGGGAGGGGGCGCCCCCCCCAATATAATGGTAGGGGAAATACTGCACAAATTCTTTATCATCATTATTATTATTATGCCGCATTTTTTCTTCTTTTTTTCATCTAACTACTTCAACATACTTCAACATAATAAAACCATGTTAATGCTAAAATATTCAGCTCCATTAGAAATGCTCCATTTGGAATGCTTATTATTTTTCACATTCATAACATTCAAATTTCCGAAATATTCAACATTTTTCAGGCATTTTTTCTCCTTTCAAGTGGATGGCGGTATCTTCAAACTTCAACACAACTTCAAACTTTTCTTCAGGCATTTTGAATTCCTATCTCCTCATTCATATTGTAGAAACGTCATTCCATCTCTAAAAAGTTCCCCATCTTATCTACATTCTTACTTGTATTCAACATTCATATCCCATTCATACTTTTTGAAATATTCAGACTTGCTCGGAGCATGGAAAAAATGCGCTCCTCAGGTTTTATAATGGGTCTATGTGGAACAAAGTGCTGACACCATCTCTAGAGTGAAGAGGGGCTCTAAAGCTGTCTTAAAAAATGTATCTTAAACCCGCTGGCATGGCCACAAAAATGCAGGAAAACGTGTGCTGGTCGCAGACATGTCCTTATGGAATCACTCACACTTACACATTTGGCTCACTGAGCCTCGAAGCGCAGGGACAGCCAAATTTTTCCTCATTCACTCCTATGTAAACTGAGAGGAGAAATTTCTTGAAAACAGCTGGGGGCACCAGTTTTCTAAACTATGACCAAGATCATATTTTTAACTCCACAAACACAAAAACAACACCAGGCGTTCGGGAGAAGCATATCTCTCTGAAAAACCCATTATTTTGATGATTGGACCAATGGTTTGGGTATGAAAAGAAGTTGTTTTGAGAAGTTTGCTCTCCACTAAAACAGATCTCCTCTGTCTGTTCTGTGTGTCCCTCTTCTCTGTGCTCTCTCAGGTGGCCCTCATTAATTATCATGACAATGGCTGCTGACACACAAACACAGCTCTCGGGAGATGACGTCACACAGCCCAGAGGTAAGGGAAACGCTTAGTATGCTATTTACAGAGATAGCACTAGCGATCTGAACCGGTCAGTGGTGAAAAAAAGCACTTTTAATGCACAAACTTATACGGGACGCATTTGCCCCCGTTACCGTTTTAGCTTGTTTCGCGGCTCCCGGTTGCATCCGCCTGCCTCAATACTGAACCAATTTTAAAAGAAGTTGTACCTATGAATCATACGCACACATACACATGGGGAAATAGGGCCCAGGTTGAAAAATACTGAAGTTATCCTTTAAAGCCAGCATTCCAGTGTAGTGTCAGCTTTTCAAGAAATTTGAAATAGTCAACAGTATTGGTATCATTCAATTTTTCAATAATGTTTATACTAATTAAGCTCATTCCCAGCTTTCTATCTATTTCTGTTAATTCACCTTCTTACACATTAAAGCCCGCATTGCAGTGTAGCATAACCTTTTCAAAACACCTTCAAATATTCCTCATCATTCATTTTCAAGCGAGCATTGCAGTGTAGCGTAAGCTTTTCAAACAACCTTAAAATATTCCTCATCATTCATACATCCATGTTGTTATTCAACGTTTAAAGCGAGCATTGCAGTGTAGCATAAGCTATTATGCTTAATTAGGACATGCTTGATGTGACTTCTCTTATTCAAAACATTCAAACTAACAGCGTTTTTCAGGCATTTTTCCCCATTCAAATGAATGGAGGAATCTTCAAACTTGACACAAATTCATACTTATTCATACATCATAAAGCCTAGCTCCTCATTCATACATTCACGTAGAAACTCCATTCAAACTTTAAAATGTTCCTCCTCTTTCATACATTCTAACTTTCATTCAACTTCCAAATCCCATTCAAACTTTTTGAAATATTCAAACTTGTTCATAGCATGGTAAAAATGCCCTCCTCAGGTTTTACAATGGGTTTCTCTGGGGCAGAATGTTCAGGGCTAGAGTGGGGGAATCAACTGTCAGAATGCAGAGAGCTTGTGTCTCTAACTCACTGTCATGCCCACAACTTTCACTCAGCAAACATCATTTTTCTTAAAAATGGAGTAAAACTTGTCCTCTTTCAAACAATCTTACTTTGGAAGCAATCAGACTTACACATTAGGCACAGTGAGCCTGAAGGTGAGAGAAACTCCACCAACTGACGCATTATACTCAATGTTTAGTCTGAAGAGAAATCTCTGGAAGACAGCAGATCATGCCAGTTTTGTAACCTGTGACCATGCTCACATTTTTGACACTACAGACATTAATTTCACACTGCTTACTCCTCAGGTTGTCCTCTCTTTCAGGGTATACACATCATAATGATCTTGTTATCATTACTGAAGCAAGGCCAGCAGTTTGAGAAGAGTGCTTCAACTAAATCTCTCAATTAACTGCCTCAGCCAAGAGTCACTGAGCAGTTACCATTACCATGGCAACATGAGCTCATGAGTGCAGTGTGACACATATGTGCATGCACACACGCACGAACACACGCACGCACACACACAAGAATTAAGACAATTTACAAACAAAATTAGACAACCTACTGTCCTGATCACTTTTTTGAGGCAATACACACAAATTTCACCCTCTGTGTTAATCAGGGTCTCAAAATATTATATAAAAGCAAGACAATGTTTTTTGAATTGGAAAGCTCAAACATGGAAGGTGAGTCTCAGCTCGATCTCTGTAACGAAGTATTCCACAGTATTGGTATCATTCAACTTTTCAATAATATTCATAATTAAGCCAATTCCCACCTCATCTAACATTTATAACCAGCATTGCAGTGTAGTACCAACTATTCAGCGTCGGCATTCATACTTGCAATTTCTTCAGAATATGCATTCTCTGCAGAAAAATTGGTCCACGCTTTTGTTATCTCAAGGCTGGATTACTGTAACTCTCTATTATCAGGTAGCTCTAGCAAGTCCTTAAAAACTCTCCAGCCAATTCAGAATGCATCAGCACATGTACTAACAGGAACTACACTGAACAAAAATATAAACGCAACACTTTTGTTTTTGCTCCCATTTTTCATGAGGTGAACTCAAAGATCTAAAACATTTTCTATACACACAAAAGACCATTTCCCCTCAAATATTGTTCACAAATCTGTCTAAATCTGTGTTAGTGAGCACTTCTCCTTTGCCGAGATAATCCATCCCACCTCACAGGTATGGCATATCAAGATGCTGATTAGACAGCATGATTATTGCACAGGTGTGCCTTAGGCTGGCCACAATAAAAGGCCACTCTAAAATGTTCAGTTTTATCACACAGCACAATGCCACAGATGTCGCAAGTTTTGAGGGAGCGTGCAATTGGCATGCTGACTGCAGGAATGTTCACCAGAGCTGTTGCCCGTGAATTGAATGTTCATTTCTCTACCATAAGCCATCTCCAAAGGTGTTTCAGACAATTTGGCAGTACATCCAACCGGCCTCACAACCGCAGACCACGTGTAACCACACCAGCCCAGGACCTCCACATCCAGCATGTTTACCTCCAAGATCGTCTGAGACCAGCCACCCGGACAGCTGCTGCAACAATCGGTTTGCATAACCAAAGAATTTCTGCACAAACTGTCAGAAACCGTCTCAGGGAAGCTCATCTGCATGCTCGTCGTCCTCATCGGGGTCTCGACCTGACTGCAGTTCGTCGTCGTAACCGACTTGAGTGGGCAAATGCTCACATTTGATGGTGTCTGGCACGTTGGAGAGGTGTTCTCTTCACGGATGAATCCCGGTTTTCACTGTTCAGGGCAGATGGCAGACAGCGTGTGTGGCGTCATGTGGGTGAGCGGTTTGCTGATGTCAACGTTGTGGATCGAGTGGCCCATAGTGGCGGTGGGGTTATGGTATGGGCAGGCCTATGTTATGGACAACGAACACAGGTGCATTTTATTGATAGCATTTTGAATGCACAGAGATACCGTGACGAGATCCTGAGGCCCATTGTTGTGCTATTCATCCACTACCATCACCTCATGTTGCAGCATGATAATGCACGGCCCCATGTTGCAAGGATCTGTACACAATTCCTGGAAGCTGAAAACATCCCAGTTCTTACACCCATTGAGCATGTCTGGGATGCTCTGGATCGGCGTATACGACGGCGTGTTCCAGTTCCTGCCAATATCCAGCAACTTCGCACAGCCATTGAAGAGGAGTGGACCAACATTCCACAGGCCACAATCAACAACCCGATCAACTCTATGCGAAGGAGATGTGTTGCACTGTGTGAGGCAAATGGTGGTCACACCAGATACTGACTGGTTTTCTGACCCCCCAGACCCCCCCAATAAAGCAAAACTGCACATTATTATTATTGTGGCCAGCCTAAGGCACACCTGTGCAATATTCATGCTGTCTAATCAGCATCTTGATATGCCACACCTGTGAGGTGGGATGGATTATCTCGGCAAAGGAGAAGTGCTCACTAACACAGATTTAGACAGATTTGTGAACAATATTTGAAGAGAAATGATCTTTTGTGTGTATAGAAAATGTTTTAGATCTTTGAGTTCACCTCATGAAAAATGGGAGCAAAAACAAAAGTGTTGCGTTTATATTTTTGTTCAGTGTAAGAAACAAGATCATATTTCTCCTGTTTTAGCTTCTCTGCACTGGCTCCCTGTAAAATCCAGAATTGAATTTAAAATCCTACTGTTAACTTATAAAGCTCTAAATGGTCAAGCTCCGTCATATCTTAGAGAGCTCATAGTGCCATATTATCCCACCAGAATACTGCGCTCGGAGAATGCAGGGTTACTTGTGATCCCTAAAGTCTCCAAAAGTAGATCGGGAGCCAGAGCCTTCAGCTATCAGGTTCCTCTCCTGTGGAATCATCTTCCTGTTGCGGTCCAAGAGGCTGACACCGCCTCCACATTTAAGACTAGACTTAAGACTTTCCTCTTTGATAAAGCTTATAGTTAGGGCTGGCTCAGGCTTGCCTTGTACCAGCCCCTAGTTAGGCTGACTTAGGCTTAGTCTGCCGGAGGACCCCCTATAATACACCGGGCACCTTCTCTCCTTCTCTCTCGTGTCCTATTACTGCATCTTGCTAACTCGGCCATTCTGGATGTCACTAACTCGGCTTCTTCTCTGGAGCCTTTGTGCTCCATTGTCTCTCAGGTTAACTCGTATTACAGCGATGCCTGGATGGTGTGACGTTTGTGGTTGTGCTGCTGCCGTGGTACTGCCAGATGCCTCCTGCTGCTGCTGTTATCATTAGTTACACTTCTAATGTTACTATATACATACGATTATTGTCATATACGTATACTATCAGATATAAATATATACTTTCAACATATTGTACCACAGTAACCACAACTATAATTATAATATTATTACTTTCATTAATGTTGTTGTAAGCTACTGTCATTACTGTCTGTCCTGCATCTCTCCCTTTCTGTCTCATTGTGTCATACGGATTACTGTTAATTTATTATGTTGATCTGTTCTGTACGACATCTATTGCACGTCTGTCCATCCTGGAAGAGGGATCCCTCCTCAGTTGCTCTTCCTGAGGTTTCTGCCGTTTTTTTTTCCCAGTTTAAGGGTTTTTTTGGGGGGAGTTTTTCCTTATCCGCTGTGAGGGTCCTAAGGACAGAGGGATGTCATATGCTGTAAAGCCCTGTGAGGCAAATTGTGATTTGTGATACTGGGCTTTATAAATAAAATTGATTGATTGATGTAGTTCTAATTCGAATTCCTCTAATATATCTAAGAAATCTTGCCTAGCTCTTGCATTCTAAGCTGTTACATTGCACATATTTTTTTTATTTTATTTTATTTATTTATTTATTTTTATATTTATGTATCTTGTCTAGGGCGGCACAGTGTTGTGGTGGTTAGCACTGTCGCCTCACAGCAAGAGGGTTGCCGGTTCGATCCCGGGTGTGGGAGCCCCTCTGTGTGAAGTTTGCATGTTCTCCCTGTGTCAGCGTGGGTTCTCTCCGGAAACTCCGGCTTTCTCCCACAGTCCAAAGACATGCAGATTGGGGACTAGGTTAACTGATACCTCTAAATTGTCCGTAGGCGTGAATGTGAGCGTGAATGGTTGTCTATCTCTATGTGTCAGCCCTGCGATAGACTGGCGACCTGTCCAGGGTGTACCCTGCCTCTCGCCCAATGTCAGCTGGGATAGGCTCCAGCCCACCCGCGACCCTCAAGAGGATGAAGCAGTTAGAAGATGGATGGATGGATGGATGGTATCTTGTCTATGCACCAAAACATGACAAACATTCAGATATCTGATCATATATATCATATCAGTGTACAATGCCATCTGATCTAATTCATATCTGTAAAAAAAGAAAGGGATGTCAACATGTACAAAGCCTTCTATCTGCAGTAGCATCATCCTGTTAAAGATGCCCTCTGATCACTCAGGTAAACACCAAACAGAAGGCAGGGGAAAGACAGAGCAGTGAAAGATGGGAGAGGAGGCTAGATGAGTACGAGTCATGGCTCTTACAGCACTAGTGAGATGTGGGCTCTGCAGTGGATGCAGACTTCTGACCACAGTGAAATTTAGTTAGGACTTCATGGTAGTTGAACCAGTGGAAGCATTTTACTTTGAACTGATGGAGAAAGTGAGTGTGGAGTTTGCATTTGTTGCAAACAGCAGCAAACAGGGACGTTTCTCACCAAATAGGATTCACTTTAATAAGGGGAATGGAACCGGAGGCTTGTCTCTGCTAAAAACAAACAAAAAAACAAGCATTGCTCTCTCTTCTGTCTCAGTGGTGTAATCCTATCGGTCCATTTCATACTCCTCTTTCTCTCAGTCAGTCTGCTTTTAAACTTTCACCTTCACGTCCTGGATTCATTTTGGTTTCAATGATGAGCTTTTAGGGACATCCTTAAGACTGTCTTGTTCACTCTCACACCTCCTTTTTACTCCTCTCTTCTCTCCTGCCATGACAAGTCAGCCAGTCTCACAACAGTCTTCTGAGCACTGGCCATCACAGCGAGGCTATAAAGCCTTCCTTTATGGGCTGTTACACCCAGACACAAACACATACACACAACTCAGTAAACCATCCATAGGAAGCTATAACATTAAACACTATTTCTAAAGCCATGGACTGAAAGTTATCACACAGACAGGGAGAAAGGATTCCCTGTAGTGGTACAGCAGGACAAAATAAATAGGTGGAGGACAGTGAGATCAGAGCCAAGAGAAAGAGAGAAATTTTGTGATTAGTTCACTTAAACAGAGCAGAGCTAAACTGAGGTAATAATGATTATGTCATTTGAAGAATTTTTATCATTCAGGTTTATAGGGTGAGATGTGATTAGTGCTGCTGGCTGTAGCTCTCTTCACAAATAAAGTTAGATGTCATGTCACACCTCTTCAAATCTGCCGACAGACTCTAAAAAACAGTGTTCTTTCTCTCCCACTCTGCATTGTTTCCCTTCTTAGGGATAATTTCATCTTTGTATTACTTAGATTTTTTTTTGCTTTGTTTAGCTGTTCTTTGTAAAGTGCCTTTGAGTATCCAGAAAAGCGCTTTATAATTCCAATTTATTATTATTATTATTATTATTGTTATTATTATGTCCACTGCAAGACAATGGATGAGAATACTAACAATAACACTAGAACAATAATCTACCCAAATGACACTCCTATATTTGCTCTCTTCTTTCACTGCCATATCTTCGTGCTCAGCCCTGCGCATGCTTTGATTTGTCCATTTATGCAGATGTGTGTAGCACCCCAGTACAAAAGAGGGCAGGGCTGAGTCTGATTCACCATTTAATCCATCTTTTTTCTCTACAAAATGCAACACTTAAACATGAAACCATAGTTTTTCATGACTTCCTGTGCAATGAGCATTAATAATAAAAACATACACCACTTGCATTCCGTAGATATTTCAAAAACAGCCAAAGGTAAAAACCAAGAGACCTACTTTGTTTGACATCCATCAAACATTCCAGTGTTGATGAAGTACGGGCACACAATCGTGGTCTTGATGCCATCTTTCCCAGTTGCCAGCAGCTCCAGACCCACAGACTCTGCAAAACCCACTGCTGCAAACTTACTGGCACAGTAGTCTGCGAAGAGAAGAGGAAAAAAGCAGGAGCATTTTAAAAGCATTTGGTCCCTCAAACCCACAACTTATTTCTAAATAGTTCTGACAGAAACACCTCAACCCCACGCTCCCTTAAAGTCAGTGAGAAAAATGCAATGTCCATTTAGCCACTAAATGGAAAAAACTGTGGATGTATTCCGATCCATTTCATAAAGCCCTGAAATGGTCTAAATAGTCGTAAATCAAATCCAAACTCAGTTTCCTTCACAGAATGTGGTCCACTTTCACTCCCTCTGCCAGGTTAACCTTAGTTCAAATGACCATCCTTCCCATGCTGGACTATGGTGACATCATCTATCGGTCAGCCTGCAAGAGTGCATTGCAGAAACTGGATGTCATTTACCAATCTGCCATCCGTTTTGCTACTAATGCACCCTTCAAAACACACCACCGTTCACTATACTCCTCCGTCAACGGGCCATCTTTACACACCCGTCGTAACATTCACTGGTTAATGCTCATCTACAAAACCCTGTTTGGTCTGTCCCTCCCCTGCCTGTGTTACTTGTTGCATATTGCATCCTCACCTTCCATCACCACCCGGTTTGCTGGTCACATTCTTTTGAAAATCCCAAAAACAAACACTATACTTGGTCAGTCATCATTCAGTGCCGCCGCCAGAGACTGGAATGATTTACAAAACTCTCAAACTGGACACTCTCATCTCAAAATCAGCTTTTAAGAACTCAATAACGGACATTGTCACCGACACGTGCACATGTTTCTCCGTCAATTAATCCTGTCTGTGGTTGCGTGTTGACTGTGTTTTCTGTTCTGGTTACATGCTGTAGATGATTGTGTCTCTACAGGTTTGACTATGTCTGACTGTGTATTCTGTTGCTGAGTGAACGTGCTGACGTATTGCGGTAAGCATGCTGTGTCATTTCCGGTGTTTTCTGTGACAGTGTCTCCGTGCTGCTCGAGTGAATTCTACTAGCCTGCTTTCTTCTTTTCTCACCTCGGTTTCTTAACATCTAATTCAAGTCTTAACCCACACTAGTTCTGTTTAAGCACTTATAGCTCTCCTCCTTTCTACGACTTTCTTGCTAATCTCTTAGCTGTTGTTTGCATGTTACTAGCCCTATTGGCTACATTAGCTTAATAGTTAGCGATGGCTTCTCCCTCTGCTCTTTCTTGCTCGGTGTGCCAGATGTTAAGTTATGCCTCTGCCTCCTTTACCGACAGTGGTAATTGTAACAAGTGTAGTTTATTTGCTGCGTTGGAGGCGAGGCTAAGTGAATTGGAAGCGTGGCTCCGCACCATGGAAAATCACTCGGTAGCTGCAGTAGTTAGCCAGCCCCCTGTAGCCGGTGCGGAGCCACATTGCATAGCCTCTGCTAGCGGCCCTCCGGTAACCCCAGTGCAGCCGGGAGGCTGGGTAACTGTCTGGGAGAAGCGTAGCTCCAAGCCGAAGCCCACGGTCCACTACCAGCCTGTTCATGTTTCCAACCGCTTTTCCCCACTCAGCAACACACCCGCTGAGGACAAAACTCTGATCATTGGCAGCTCTATTCTGAGGAACGTGAAGTTAGCAACACCAGCGGCCATAGTCAAATGTATCCCTGGGGCCAGAGCGGGCGACATTGAGTCAAATTTAAAACTGCTGGCTAAAGCTAAACGTAGATTTAGTAATATCGTTATTCATGTTGGCGGCAATGACATCCGGTTACGCCAGTCGGAGGTCACTAAAATTAATATTGCTTCGGTGTGTGAATACGCAAAAACTATGTCGGACTCCGCAGTTTTCTCTGGACCCCTCCCAAATCTGACCACTGATGACATGTTTAGCCACATGTCATCATTTAATCCCTGGCTGTCCAGGTGGTGTCCAGCAAACAATGTGGGTTTCATTAATCATTGGCAAACTTTCTGGGGAAAACCTGATCTTATTAGGAGAGACAGCATTCATCCCACTTTGGATGGAGCTGCTCTCATATCTAGGAACCTGGCAAATTTTATTAGTAATTCAAAACTGTGACAACCCAGAGTTGAGATCAGGACTCAGAGTCACAGTCCTCTGAAGAGACAAAACAGGAGAATTAAATGCGGACTGTTAAATATCAGGTCTCTATCATCTAAAGCAGTGTTAGTAAATGAAATAATATCAGAAAATCATATTGATTTACTCGGTCTCACTGAAACCTGGCTGTGTCAAGATGAATATGTTAGTCTAAATGAATCCACTCCTCCCAGTCATAATAATACCCACATTCCTCGAGGCAGCGGCCGAGGAGGGGGAGTTGCAGCCATTTTTGACTCTAGTCTGTTAATCAGCCCTAAACCTAAACTAGATTATATTTCATTTGAAAGTCTCGTTCTTAGTCTTTTACATCCGACCTGGAAAACTTCACAGCCACTTTTATTTGTTATAGTGTACCGTGCTCCTGGCTCTTATTCTGAATTTGTATCTCAATTCTCAGAGTTTCTATCCAGTTTAGTTCTTAAATCAGATTAAGTTATTATTGTAGCCGATTTTAACATTCATGTCGACGTTGATAATGACTCCCTGGCTATCGCGTTTATCTCATTATGAGACTCCATTGGCTTCAGTCAGGGTGTACATGAACCCACTCATTGTTTTAACCACACCCTCGATCTAGTTCTGACGTATGGAATTGAAATTGATAACCTAACAGTCTATCTACAGAATCCCTCGCTATCAGTTCATTATTTAATAACTTTTGATTTCTTTTTACTCTATTACACGCCACTCAGCAACAGTTACTATACTAGGTGTTTATCAGATAGTGCTGTCGCAAAATTTAAAGAAATGATTCCTCCGTTGTTAAATTTAATACCATGTCCTTCAGTAACAGAGGTTTCCCATACCTACTTTAACCTCTCCCAAATTGATCATCTTGTCGATAGCGCTGTAGGCTCGCTGCGAACAACACTCGACTCTGTAGCTCCTCTTAAAAAGAAGTTAACAAAGCAAAGAAAGTTCGCTCCTTGGTATAAACTCGCAAACCCGTAAGTTAAAACAAATATCGTGAAAATTTGAAAGGAATTGGCGATTAACCAAACTGGAAGAATCTCGTTTAGTCTGGGCAGACAGTCTCAAAACTTATAAGAGGGGCCTCCGCAATGCCACAGCAAACTATTACTCAGCTTTAACTGAAGAAAATAAGAACAACCCCAGGTTTCTTTTCAGCACTGTAGCCAGGCTGACTGAGAGTCACAGCTCTATTGAGCCTTGTATTCCTTTAGCCCTTAGCAGTAATGATTTTGTGAGCTTTTTTAATGACAAAGTTCTAACTATTAGAGGCAAAATTCATGACCTCCTGTACTCAGATAGTACCTATCTAACCTCAAACACAGCTGTAAGACCTAATATATATTTAGACTGCTTCTCCCCGATTTCTCTTCAAGAATTGACCACAGTGATTTCTTCATCTAAATCATCAACATGTCTCTTAGACCTCATCCCAACTAGGCTACTTAAGGAAGTCTTACCTTTAGTTAACACCCATATATTAGATATGATCAGTGTATCCTTATTAACAGGCTATGTACCATAGTCTTTTAAGGTAGGTGTAATTAAACCTCTCCTAAAAAAGCCCACCCTGGATCCAGAGGTGTTAGCCAACTACAGACCAATATCTAATCTTCCCTTTCTTTCAAAGATCCTTGAGAAACTAGTCGCAGACCAGCTGTGTGATTTTCTCCATGATAATAATTTATTTGAGGAATTTCAGTCAGGATTTAGAGTGCATCATAGCACTGACACAAACTAGTTAAAATTACAAATGATCTTCTAATTGCTTCAGACAAAGGACTCGTCTCTGTACTTGTTTTATTAGATCTTAGTGCGGCGTTTGACACATCAAATTCTGCTACAGAGACTGGAACATTTAATTGGCCTAAAAGGTTCTGCACTAAGCTGGTTTAAATCTTATTTATCTGATCGTTTTCAGTTTGTTCACGTTCATAATGAATCATCCTTACGTACTAAAGGATTTCACTTCTATGATCAACCGGGCTGTTTTTTTCCGTGTCCCGAAAGTAAACTGGAAGACCCAGCCAAAGCCTGCAGGACCGAACGGGCAACTTTCGATTGAGTAAGTAGCCTACACACATGCATAAATTGTTTATTTTCCTTGAATTTGTTTGCTTGATAAGTAAATAACTATGAGAATTTACATTTCTTTAGTTTCTTCTCATCGCTTGTGTAGAACGGCCCGCACACTGCACAAAAAGCAGAGGCACTTCTTATACAAAATGTGAATTTATTATTACATAGTGCTCAGTGACAAAAAGTGAGAAACAGAAAGGTGAACGTTTCGGTGGTAAAGAGGATTGTCTTTAAGAATTGCCTCTGGTTTTTTTTCCAGAGGTTAGTAGGTCAGTATAAATGACCCGGATGATGATGACAAGCAACTCTAGCGATTCATAAAAACATATTGGTGAAATGAACGAGTTTCGCGGCAGATAATGTGTTATTTAGAGCCTCATTGTCGGTGCCCCGATCGTTCCCACTATATGGATGTACGCGGCTCTCGCGGATCTAAATATCTTCCGAAGGACTCCAAATGACACCAAACTTATCTGGGTGAGTAAACAACCATATTTAATGCCAGAAATGAGGTCCAGGTTGTAAAAAAACAGAACTTCCCCTTTAACTTATATTGCAGCGGTGCCTGGATGGTGTGACGTGTGTGGTTGTGCTGCTGCCGTGGTCCTGCCAGTTGCCTCCTGCTGCTGCTGTTATCATTAGTCATACTTCTACTGTTATTATACACATATGATTATTGTCACATATGTATACACTATCAGATATTAATATATACTTTCAACATACTGTACCACAACAGCCAGAATTTTAATTATAATATTATTACTTTCATTAATGTTGTTGTAAGCTACTGTCATTACCATCTGTCCTGCATCTCTCTCTGTCTCACCGTGTCATACGGATTACTGTTAATTTATTATGTTGATCTGTTCTGTACGACATCTATTGCACGTCTGTCTGTCCTGGAAGACGGATTCCTCCTCAGTTGCTCTTCCTGAGGTTTCTTCCGTTTTTTTTACCCCGTTAAAGGTTTTTTTTGGGAGTTTTTCCTTATCTGCTGTGAAGGTCCTAAGGACAGAGGGATGTCGTATGCTGTAAAGCCCTGTGAGGCAAACTGTGATTTGTGATATTGGGCTTTATAAATAAAATTGATTGACTGAAAATTGAGTGTTTGTGTGCTGTGCTACATGTGTGTTGCACACTGCCTTTTAATATGTAATGCTGTTTTTATATCTAACCCTGTTCTATTTCAGCCCCCTAACCCTTTTCCCTCAAGAGGCTTTTACTCTTGCCAGGCCCCCTTTGTAGTCTAGTAGGAAGGGGGGGTCCCCATGGTCACAGTAGATTTCTAAATGAAACCTATATTTTTGGAATTGTGAAGGTCTGTAGATAATGAATTTTGATGTTCCCATCGCAAAAAAGGGCAGTCCTCGGAATTCCGGCAGAATTTCGAATTCCGTCAATCGGAAAATATGGAAAAAATTAAAAATCAAATGTATCCACAACTTTTGAACCATATATTGTACAGAGACAAATAAGCCATCATTTTTGCATAAATTAAGCATGAGAAATCTATTAAAAATGGTTATTTTAATGATTTAAAATGTATGTCTATGCGTAATTGGCTTTTCTTTGCAAAACTTAGCAGAAAAAATATGAAAAAAGCTATGACCTATAGGAAATCATTTGATTGGTTACATGTTGCTGTAACTAAAAAATTAAAGTCTGGGAGACTGTTAGAGCTATGTCTACTCCTAAATTTGTGATAGACAGGTCAAAATGAGGGATAACCATCACTCTTCAATCATACATCATACATATATAAATGAACCAATTTTTTAATGTAATTTTTTATTTTACAAATTGATTATGGTGTTCTCTTGATGACTTAAGTAGTTTTTATGTATTTAGTCCAAATAGTATTTCTAAGGGCTGAAATATGTGCCACCAGAAACTGAATTTGAATCATTTATATTTGAATTTGAATTTCTAAACTTGAATAATTGCATTGAAAAACTGAGTTTGAACCACATAATTTGAAATTGAATCATTTAAATTTGAATTCGAATTTCTAGACTTGAATAATTGCATTGAAAAACTGAATTTGAATCACATAATTTGAAATTGTATTGTTAATTTGAATCATTGCATTGAAAAACTGAATCTGAACAGTATAATTTGAAGTTGAATTTATTTCTATACAGTACAGGCCAAAAGTTTGGACACACCTTCTCATTCAATGCGTTTTCTTTATTTTCATGACTATTTACATTGTAGATTCTCACTGAAGGCATCACAACTATGAATGAACACATGTGGAGTTATGTACTTAACAAAAAAAGGTGAAATAACTGAAAACATGTTTTATATTCTAGTTTCTTCAAAATAGCCACCCTTTGCTCTGATTACTGCTTTGCACACTCTTGGCATTCTCTCGATGAGCTTCAAGAGGTAGTCACCTGAAATGGTTTCCACTTCACAGGTGTGCCTTATCAGGGTTAATTAGTGGAATTTCTTGCTTTATCAATGGGGTTGGGACCATCAGTTGTGTTGTGCAGAAGTCAGGTTAATACACAGCCGACAGCCCTATTGGACAACTGTTAAAATTCATATTATAGCAAGAACCAATCAGCTAACTAAAGAAAAACGAGTGGCCATCATTACTTTAAGAAATGAAGGTCAGTCAGTCCGGAAAATTGCAAAAACTTTAAATGTGTCCCCAAGTGGAGTCGCAAAAACCACCAAGCGCTACAACAAAACTGGCACACATGAGGACCGACCCAGGAAAGGAAGACCAAGAGTCACCTCTGCTTCTGAGGATAAGTTCATCCGAGTCACCAGCCTCAGAAATCGCAAGTTAACAGCAGCTCAGATCAGAGACCAGATGAATGCCACACAGAGTTCTAGCAGCAGACCCATCTCTAGAACAACTGTTAAGAGGAGACTGCGCGAATCAGGCCTTCATGGCCAAATAGCTGCTAGGAAACCACTGCTAAGGAGAGGCAACAAGCAGAAGAGATTTGTTTGGGCCAAGAAACACAAGGAATGGACATTAGACCAGTGGAAATCTGTGCTTTGGTCTGATGAGTCCAAATTTGAGATCTTTGGTTCCAACCGCCGTGTCTTTGTGAGACGCAGAAAAGGTGAACGGATGGATTCCACATGCCTGGTTCCCACTGTGAAGCATGGAGGAGGAGGTGTGATGGTGTGGGGGTGTTTTGCTGGTGACACTGTTGGGGATTTATTCAAAATTGAAGGCACACTGAACCAGCATGGCTACCACAGCATCCTGCAGCGACATGCCATCCCATCCGGTTTGCGTTTAGTTGGACGATCATTTATTTTTCAACAGGACAATGACCCCAAACACACCTCCAGGCTGTGTAAGGGCTATTTGACCAAGAAGGAGAGTAATGGAGTGCTGCGGCAGATGACCTGGCCTCCACAGTCACCGGACCTGAACCCAATCGAGATGGTTTGGGGTGAGCTGGACCGCAGAGTGAAAGCAAAGGGGCCAACAAGTGCTAAACACCTCTGGGAACTCCTTCAAGACTGTTGGAAAACCATTTCAGGTGACTACCTCTTGAAGCCCATTGAGAGAATGCCAAGAGTGTGCAAAGCAGTAATCAGAGCAAAGGGTGGCTATTTTGAAGAAACTAGAATATAAAACATGTTTTCAGTTATTTCACCTTTTTTTGTTAAGTACATAACTCCACATGTGTTCATTCATAGTTTTGATGCCTTCAGTGAGAATCTACAATGTAAACAGTCATGAAAATAAAGAAAACGCATTGAATGAGAAGGTGTGTCCAAACTTTTGGCCTGTACTGTATATCTTCACATTCAGTTCTCACAATTCAAATGCAGTTCTCAAAATTCAATTTCAATTTACTGTGACACTGTGTTAAGGATGAAGGAAGAGCAATCGAGCGCAGACACACAGGACTCCTCTTCGGCCAGTCAGCACCTACATTTTTGAGCACGTAGGAAGAAGTGCTCGCCTTGATCCATAGACCGTAGACAATAGGCTTGTTCGAGATGAACTGCGCCTCGCCTGAAAAGTAGACGAGAGCAGGCGGCCGCAGCGGGGGACGGTGACAAAAAGCTGCAGTGAAGTCGGACAGTTTCCCAACAGTTTCCAGCAGCCTTCAGTCCATACAGGAAGTCACAGACACACTTACATCCTGTCTGAAAAAAGTGATCAGTCTCCAGTTGTTTTAATTATGATAGATTAATTTATTAAAATGCTTTACAGGTGATCTGTAGTTTATGTTCATGGTTTATCCTCCATTTGATATGAATTCTCCTGTAAATCAGCATCATATCAGTTTGACCTGTCCCCTCAACTACACAGGCTGAATAAACTGTGTTTGACTATAAGTTTAATATTTTCAGAGGAAAAAAAAATACAAGACAACACCTTTCATTAAAGGGAAATTTCGGTTTATTTCAACCTGTCTCCTATCGTCCTAAATTTGTTTCAAGTGACTAGTGACATAAAAATAATAGTTAGCATGTTAGCCATTAGCCTAGATACAGCCGGGGCGCATAGTAGCGTCAGACCTGTTAAAACATAACTGAACGGGCAACCTTCAAGTGCAAAGTTAGTCCACTAAACAAGCTTTTTTTCCACAAAGACTGCCTCATATCGTTAGGATAAATGTCAGAGAACATATAGAAAACGACATGTAAACGTGTTGTCTTACCTTACCGGTGTGGTGCTATGTTTGTTTACCATTTAGCTCTGCTTTCCAAAGGGCAGCCGAAATATCGCGAGAACAAGCAGCGATCTCATAGCGTGCCTGAACAAGCAGCAACAGCTGGAAGGCAGAACCGGACAGTAGCCTGAAAAGTTCATTCATTTATTTTATGAAAGATTTATAGAATAATGGCTGACTTTTTGCCACACTTAGACTTTGAGGAGGAGGCCCCAAACAACTCAGAGACTCTTTATCTGATGACATAGTTTCTCCAGATGGCATTGCTCTGGCCTCTAGCACTACCGTAAGAAACCTCGGAGTAATATTTGATCAAGATTTGTCTTTTAATTCTCATTTAAAGCAATCCTCACGGACTGCATTTTTTCATCTGCGTAATATTGCGAAAATTAGGCCTATCCTGACCCGAAAAGATGCAGAAAAATTGGTCCACGCTTTTGTTACCTCAAGGCTGGATTACTGTAACTCTCTATTATCAGGTAGCTCTAGTAAGTCCTTAAAAACTCTCCAGCTAATTCAGAATGCAGCAGCTCGTGTACTAACAGGAACTAAGAAACGAGATCATATTTCTCCTGTTTTAGCTTCTCTGCACTGGCTCCCTGTAAAATCCAGAAATGAATTTAAAATCCTACTGTTAACTTATAAAGCTCTAAATGGTCAAGCTCCGTCATATCTTAGAGAGCTCATAGTGCCATATTATCCCACCAGAACACTGCGCTCTGAGAACGCAGGGTTACTCGTGGTCCCTAAAGTCTCCAAAAGCAGATCAGGAGCCAGAGCCTTCAGCTATCAGGCTCCTCTCCTGTGGAATCATCTTCCTGTTACGGTCCGGGAGGCAGACACCGTCTCCACATTTAAGACTAGACTTAAGACTTTCCTCTTTGATAAAGCTTATAGTTAGGGCTGGCTCAGGCTTGCCCTGTACCAGCCCCTAGTTAGGCTGACTTAGGCCTAGTCTGCCGGAGGACCCCCTATAATACACCGGGCTCCCTCTCTCTCTCTCTCTCTCTCTCTCTCTCTCTCTCTCTCTCTCTCTCTCACTCTCATCCTATTACTGCATCTTGCTAACTCGGCCATTCTGGATGTCACTAACTCGGCTTCTTCTCCGGAGCCTTTGTGCTCCACTGTCTCTCAGAATAACTCATACCGCAGCGGTGCCTGGACAGTGTGACGTGTGTGGTTGTGCTGCTGCCGTGGTCCTGCCAGATGCCTCCTGCTGCTGCTGCCATCATTAGTCATTAGTCATACTTCTACTGTTATTATACACATATGACTATTGTCACACAAGTATACTGTCAGATATTAATACATACTTTCAACATATTGTACCACAGTAGCCAGAACTATAACTATAATATTATTACTTTCATTAATGTTGTTGTAAGCTACTGTCATTACCTGCATCTCTCTCTCTCTCTCTCTCTCTCTCTCTCTCTCTGTCTCATTGTGTCATATGGATTACTGTTAATTTATTATGCTGATCTGTTCTTTACGACATCTATTGCACGTCTGTCCGTCCTGGAAGAGGGATCCCTCCTCAGTTGCTCTTCCTGAGGTTTCTACCGTTTTTTTTCCCCGTTAAAGGGGTTTTTTTGGGGAGTTTTTCCTTATCCGCTGTGAGGGTCTTAAGGACAGAGGGATGTCGTATGCTGTAAAGCCCTGTGAGGCAAATTGTGATTTGTGATATTGGGCTTTATAAATAAAATTGAAATTGAATTGAATTGAGGAATTTGATTTTGCAGAGTTTGATGGCCGCCCTTATTTATTTGAGCCAGAATACACTCACGAAGAGCTTCTTGAAACTGAAGAACGGAGGAGGAGAGAGAGAGAGGCGCAACAGGTAGAGGACGAGAGAGGAGGAATGGCTGCTGCAAGGCTGCGTAGCTCTGGAGATTGGTGGTGTACCTGTGAATGCTGTGCCTCAGTGCCCACAGAAGAGGAATGCCTCTGTTGCAAGGAATGGGACCGGTTGCAGCCTTATTTTCAAGGTCTGGATGTGACCGAGGATGAGACACCTCCACCTGGAGTAGTATCCAGCTGGGTTTCATCTAGAGCTCACGAGATATATTTCGGCCGCGATTTGGAAAAAAGAGCTAAATGGTAAACAAACATGGCACCACACCAGTAAGGTAAGACAACACATTTACATGTCATTTTCTATATGTTCTCTGACATTTATCCTAACGATATGAGGCAGTCTTTGTGGAAAAAAGCTTGTTTAGTGGACTACCTTTGCACTTGAAGGTTGCTCGTTCACTTACGTTTTAACAGGTCTGACGCTACTATGCGCCCGGCCCCCGGCTGTATCTAGGCTAACGGCTAACATGCTAACTATTATTTTTATGTCACTAGTCACTTGAAACAAATTTAGGACAATAGGAAACAGGTTGAAATAAACCTAAATTTCCCGTTAAGGCTCAGTCAGATACAGTCAGGGCTTCACATCTGATGTTCTTTTAAGAATCCTCACATATTACTGACGACAAGTCTCTGTGTTGCTAAATACTTCAATAATTAAACTGTCCAATATTAATACAGTACATTTGACTCTGTATAGTTTATGATGAATGTATTCAGTCTCTGGCAAATAAACTTCACTATCAGTCACACAACATGTTTTCTGTTCACAGAATAAACCTTCAGATCAGACAAATACAATCTTAATCTCTAAAATTCAACAAAAATGAGTAGTTTATCTAAAATGTCATATTGTTGAGTCAACATCTTAACCAATCAGCTGTTAGATCAGGTGAGAGCCAGGCGGTGCAGTCGGTGGAGAGCAACTGCAGCGCCTGGCTCTAAAAACTGTGGCCGCCTCGCTCTCGCGGTTTTACCGCCGTCCACTTTTGTAATACATCAGAGCAACTCGGGATGAAGTTGGACACAAAACTAACCAGCATGCATTGCGCGCTGATCGCCAGTATGGGTCTGATCACTTTTTTAATTAACTGACATCATTCCAGACAGGATGTAAGTGTGTCTGTGACTTCCTGTACGGACTGAGGGCTGCTGGAAACTGTCGGGAAACTGTCCGACTTAACCGCAGCTTTTTGTCACCGCCCCCCGCTGCGGCCGCCTGCTCTCGTCTGCTTTTCAGGCGAGGCGCAGTTCATTTCGAACAAGCCTATTGTCTATGGTCTATGGATCAAGGTGAGCGCTTCTTCCTACGTGCTCAAAAACGTAGGTGCTGATTGGCCGAAGAGGAGTCCTGTGTATCTGCGCTCGATTGCTCTTCCTTCATCCTTAACACAGTGTCACAGTAAATTGAAATTGAATTTTGAGAACTGAATTTGAATTGTGAGAACTGAATGTGAAGATATATAGAAATAAATTCAATTTCAAATTATACTATTCAGATTCAGTTTTTCAATGCAATGATTCAAATTAACAATACAATTTCAAATTATGTGATTCAAATTTAGTTTTTCAATGCAATTATTCAAGTTTAGAAATTCAAATTCAAATATAAAAGATTCAAATTCAGTTTCTGGTGGCACATATTTCAGCCCTTAGAAATACTATTTGGACTAAATACATAAAAACTACTTCAGTCATCAAGGGAATACCATAATCAATTTGTAAAATAAAAAAATTACATTAAAAAATTGGTTCATTTATATATGTATGATGTATGATTTAAGAGTTATGGTTATCCCTCATTTTGACCTGTTTATCACAAATTTGGGAGTAGACATAGCTCTAACAGTCTCCCAGACTTTATTTTTTTAGTTACAGCAACATGTAACCAATCAAATGAAAGCTGGGCAGTTTTCTATAGCTATTAAAAAGCTGATGTTTCTCACCAAATACTGACAAATTGGGAAGATTTCCTATAGGTCATAGCTTTTTTCATATTTTTTCTGCTAAATTTTGCAAAGAAAAGCCAATTACGCATAGACATACATTTTAAATCATTAAAATAACCATTTTAATTGATTTCTCATGCTTAATCTATGCAAAAAAGATGGTTTATTTGTCTCTGTACAATATATGGTTCAAAAGTTGTGGATACATTTGACTTTTAATTTTTTCCACATATCCCGATTGACGGAATTCGACATTCCGCCGGAATTCCGAGGACTACCCTTTTTCGCGATGGGAACATCAAAATTCTTTATCTACAGACCTTCACAATTCCAAAAACACAGGTTTCATTTAGAAATCCACCGTGACCATGGGGACCCCCCCTTCCTACTAGACTATTGTAAATAAGAACTTGTTCTTAAAGGGCCTGCCTGCTTAAATAAAGGTTAAATAAAAAATAAATAATAAATAAATGTCAGAAGGTCAGAGGTAGAGCAGGTTGTTCACTAATCAGAAGATCTGTGATTTGATCTTCAGCTCATCCAGTCCACATGTTGAAGTGTCCTCAGACAGAATTGCTCCTGATGGCTGTTCCCCTTTAGTGTGTGAATGTTTAAATGGCAGGTGGTACCTTGTATGGTAGCTTCAGCCACCGTTGTTCAGATAGTGAGATGCACTTTATTGATCTCAAACTGGAAATTTTTTTATGGAGTTTCGCAAACATTCATTTATTTGTGGTGCCCCGCCAAGATAACATCTGCGGCCACATATTGATTTTAGATTTTTGTGGCTGGATCATTCATTAGGAGCGCTATTGGAATATAAATACTGTTTGGTTGTTCATTGCAGCAACACTATTGGAGCGCGGAACATCCTCTGGGCACAGATAGAGCAGCAGAATGCCAGGCACAGTAAATCGAAACTTAACTGCTCATCACGCTGAGTCTAAAAGTTTGCTTTCACTTGCCTGCAGCAGTTGCTCCTCTCATCCATTGATCTGATCTGATCAGATCAACTGATAATTTATCATCTATCTGTGGCTCAAACTCCACAAACTGTTACAAAGGAAAAACTAGAATCACCACTACAAGGTTGTATGCTTCCACAAATCTATCAAGTTGCAGTTGCAGTTTACATTCATGTCTGTAAAAACATGGATGCTGCACACACATCTTCCCCTCGACAGCACAGAAGATCTTTACAATCAGCACAGTTTCAAGGTGGACACCCAAGATTAGTGTCACCAATTAAGTATCTGACCAAAATGTCTCCTGTTCTGTTCCTAACATATGATGTTGAGTAATGGCCAGAAAAGTGTTTTATGCAGAACATTATAATCACAGTGAAGTTGACCTTTGACCTTTTGGAAATGTCATCACTTCATTATTTTAGTCTAGTAGACATTAGTGTGATGTTCTGTCATAACTACCATATGAATTCTTAAGTTATGGCCAAAAACATATTTTGTAAGGTCACACTGACCTTGACCTTTGACCCTTGACCAAAAACTACTCAGCTCATTGTTGAGTTCAAGTGCTGTTTGTTGACTTTAAGTGAACATTCAAGTGCTGTTGCCTGATAGACTCAATGCACTCCAGTTTGTTCTTTTTTATTGTTGTGAAAATGTCAGCGTGTAACCCCGCTCCATGGATGATAAATGAGCTACAGACATTTCTCAGTGGTGAACAGGAACTACACAGAGTCCTGTGCAGAGCAGTGAGTGACGGCAACCCAACTCGCATTTAAGAGTACCATCTGCAAAGGAAATGCTTAACAGATCTAGGGTCTAGGTACCTAGGGTCTAGGGTTATTTTTGGTTCCAAAGGTACTATACCTACAGTTTTTGGTGGAAACAGGCCTTAGGTCTGTGGTGTAGAAAGTGAAAAGGAAAGGAGACAATGCACTCCCCTGCTGAGCTCCTTGTACTAATGACCACCATCTCAGACAGAACATTCCCCAGTTGGACAAACTGCTGTCTGCCTGTCATCAATGAGATAGGGGATGTGTCTACTCTCAGTGCTAGCACATTATTCTCAGTAGCGAAGACTGAAATGTGTTGACTGCACAGGAGAAATCAAAGAATGTGATTGTCATGGTGCAGCCAGCTCCAACCAGATGTGATTGAGCTTGCCGCAGCCGGCAGATGATGATTGGCAGACAAACTGCAGAGTCCAGCAATGATTTCACCTGCAGCCTAAGGTGGGCCCGGACCAGCCTCTCCAGCACCTTCATCACATGAGATGTGAGGGCAACTGGTCAATAGTCTTTGGGGCCGGATGGAGTTATCCTCTTGGGAATCAAACCTAGGCAGGACGTCCTCCAAAGCACCAGTATTTTTTTCTTGTTTAGGCCCAGGTTGAGGAGGTGTTGCACAATAGCAGACAGCCGGCTGGCACGGATTCTCAGAACCCTGGGGCTGACACTGTCAGCCTGCAGGCCTGCAGCCTTGCCTTCATGGGATCTCTCCATCTAACTCCTAACCTGGCCAGTAGTCACACTCAGATGGGGAAAGGTTCTCATCTTCTCAGTGGAGGCAAGACGCCTCAGAAGTGAGGGGTTTGGGTCAGAGGAGCTCACCAAGGGGGACTGAGGGAAGGGGGTGAAAATATTGTGAGGTATGGTATGAGGTGGACCACACAGCTGAGAGATATAAACTAATAGTTAGGGTCATCCATCCATCCATCCATTTTGGTAACTGCTTATTCTCTTGAGGGTCGCAAGGGGGCTGGAGCCTATCCTAGCTGACATCGGGCGATAGGCATGGTACACCCAGGACAGGTCGCCAGACTATCAGAGGGCTAACACATAGAGACAGACAACCATTCACACTCACATTTACACCTACGGACAATTTAGAGTCACCAATTACCTATCCCCAACCTGCATGCCTTTGGACTGTGGGAGGAAGATGGAGTACCTGGAGAAAACCCACGCTGACACATGCAAACTGCAAACTCTGCACAGAGGGACACCTCCTGGGATCGAACAAGGAACCCTCTTGCTGTGAGGCGACAGTGCTAACCACCACACCACCGTGTCATAGTTTGGGTCATATGTGCCAAATTTAAGGTGTCAGACTCACTTTTCATAAAAGCCTGAAACTTGGTACGCTTGTAAAGTTTGGGGCCCCGAACATTTGCAGAGATCGAGCCATCGCCAAAATTGCCTTGTGGTTGCCATGGTGGCCATTTTACTTACCACCATTCCTGAATAATGTGTTTCTCATCATGTCTACTCAAGCAAACATGCCAACACAGAATAGGCGATGTCTACCCCTGTGTTTTAATGGTCAAGGATTACAATGATACTGTATACAACATCATAAACCCTTAAGGTTAATACATTTATGGGCTGGTCAAACAGCCTTCACCAGGCTGACTGATGGCATACATCTACTGAAGCAAAATATTTTTCATGCAAGCACCATAGGAATAAATCATTAATGTTTTTATTAATTCAATCAATGATTTTATTTCCTAGCCCACCATAGCAAGTGAGGGGAATTTGCTGCTCAGAGACATACTGTGCTTATTTGCTTCTGTGCTTTTGTCTTTCTCTTACTGTATATACATTTAAACCATCAACCTGCCAAGGAATGCAGATGAAAATTATGGCTAAATCTGGCACATTAACATGACTTAACTGCGTGTGCACTGTCCCTTTCTAAATAAAATAAAAATTAACATAACATAAACATAAATCTAAGTTTAATAACTTAAAAACACATATACAGCAGGATATTTGTGTGATTTTAAACAGCTGTCT
This sequence comes from Epinephelus lanceolatus, assembly GCF_041903045.1. NCBI lineage: Eukaryota > Metazoa > Chordata > Actinopteri > Perciformes > Serranidae > Epinephelus > Epinephelus lanceolatus. The sequence continues at coordinate 848,739 of NC_135745.1, read as the reverse complement.
GTGCAGATTACCCACTGACGGCCTGTGTCTAGTGTTTTTTTGTCAGCAGAAAAGCAGTCGCAGAGCAATGGAAGTGCTTCATCCTAGTGCCTCACAGAAAAGCACTCTCAGAGCTTTTTTTATGAGGCTCTGTGTGTGGGTATGTTTCTAAGACAACAGTATCTTGACACTGACATTAGCTTGGTAGCTAACATGATGCTACAAAGGGTTGACTACTCAGTCATAAACAAGCTTACTAAGCGATCGGTGATAAAAGCACAACACACACCAGCAACATCCAGTGTCCCTAAGTCCATCTGCTTTCAAAAAAATGGGCTGTCTTTGTTGTGACAGTAAACAGTAGCCTACTGTCAACTGGAACATATCCTCTAACTAAGAATGCACAGGTGTAGCAGTGTGCCAAGAAGAACATTGTTGGGGAAAAGCAGCTATGGTGGCCATTTGCCATAAGCGTGTTGAAGAAACAGGTTGGCTCATTTGCCCTCTCCAGGCTGCCCACTGGGATGAATGTGTGAATGTGACATGTAATGTACAGTGCTTTGTGTGGTCAAAACACTATACAAGTGCAAGTCCATTTACTATTTACTATTAGGAGAATCAAATCATTATTTTATGAGTAATAAAATAGACAAATACAGCTCAATGACAACAGCAGTATTATGGAGAGTGACTGTCTTCAGACTGAGCCTCATCGTTTTACAAAAGCTCTGTTTTCCTGATGCAGAACATGGATGCACTTAAGAACATGACTTTTTGGACTGAAAAAAGGCGTGGAACAAGGGAAACTGACTGCATATGTAACCAACCAAGCTCCTCCATGATTTGTTTGGCCAAGAGACACTGGGTCCACTGCCTTAAGTGAACACTGCACACTACGGGAGGCTGACTAGAGGCAACCGCTGTACCATCGCTAGGCTGAATAGGAAGAGGACCATACAATGCCTTGTTAGTGAGATGAAGATAAAACTCCAGTACCACAACTAAAGGTTAAACATATATCCTGACTTGACTTCCAAACTCTGAGAGGAGAACGCTGAATTCAACACCTTAAAGGGCCTCCTACACTCTGCTAATCTGAAACATGGATTGATCTACCCTGCTTAAGTCCTGATTACTTTTGACAAGTTGACTCGCGCTTTCACTTAAGCAGGACATGCGACAAGCTTCTACCAAATGCATTTGAAACCAACACTGGATGGCAGGCCATCTGTGACAACGCTGCTAATTTGTAACCAGCTGTCAAAATAGCTGTAAGCCATTCCTGTTACTTATCGTTAGGGTCCGGACAGCTAAGCTGCCAGGACACTATTGTGATCCTAGGTATTCTTCTTCTTCTTTCTTCTTCCGAGGAAATCATACTTCCCATGGGTGAAAACTCACCAAACTTTGCACAAAGGTCCAGTCTCATGCCAGATATACTCAGCTGTAAACTCAAGCCAATTGTCCTGATGGTGGCGCTACAGCAAGCGTCTAAATTTCAAAACTTTCAACCATACGTGCTACAACTTCACAACTTTCATCAAACTGTAGCCCCAATACTGAAGAAACTTTTGTACATTTAAACCTATTAAAAATTATGAAGTTCATCACTGTTTTTTTTCAAAAACTGTGTAACTTCTTAAACCTATCTCCTCCCACAATTTTTGCTCAATTGACACCAAACTTGCTACAGAGCATCTTCAGACTGTCCTACAAAAACTATGTTTCTCATATTTTTGATTTATCAAAAATTGAGCCTACAGTGCATCAAAATGTTTGACTGTCAACGGTACTGTAAACATATACATGCAATTTCTTGATAAATAAATCTTCAATGTTCATGAAAAAAATGACAAAATTCTAGAGTCATGGTTGATGATGTGTGGCAAATTTCAGAATTTTATCTCAAAAACTTAATTTTTGACAGCATTTTGAATTTTGCTCTAATGTGAACAATGTCAATGGAAAAATGGCAATTTCAACCTCTTGCACTCTCTACACACCCCCATTGTAGCAAAAACGCCTAAAATGACATAGCCAAATTAAAATGACTGTAGCCTCTGAACCGCTCTGACTACATGCATGCATGAGGTCGGGCCAGAAAGCAAACTCTCAGAAGTTTCTTGTGAAAGTGTTAGAAACACTCTAGGTGATACAGAGACAGAGTAATGGGCCTCTGAATTCAGTAAAAAGTTAAAAGTAAAAAGATTTTGCCTAAAATAAAATAAAAAATGATTTTCAGGGTGAATAACTGTCTGCGGCTTCATCTGAGCAAGTAAATGACACTGTGGGGCTGTAGGCACACTATCAATGAACATTTGTTTCAAGTCTGAAGAAGATTGCTCAAAGTATGACCATTCTACAATGTTTCCATGAAAAGATCCAGGTGGAGCACCAAATGACAGAGCGCTCAGTCCGCAGGGAGCTCTCGGCTTCCTGAATCCGGTGATACCAAGCATCACATGGTTTGATGGCGTAGTGCTCCTGTGAGATCCCATTTAACAGAGGAGGGAGGGAGCAGTTAAAGAGGTTAAACATCAGTTTTTCACTTCTGGAGCAAATCAATCATTGTTAAAATAAATTACCAACATCTCCGTGCTGTCTAGATGCAATATGTGTATTTTCAGATTTTTGTTTCGATAACTGAATTTTTTAGAGTGGTTTGAAATCTGCTTTTCCATGCATGGATGGCTGCTAAACCTGCACGAGTGGCTTAGTCAATTTGTGAAGCAACAGATTGTCACTGACTAATTAGCTCAGTGAGATAGAAATTGATTCTTAGTCTCAGAGGTTGTGAGTTCAAGCCTCAGCTGATGCAAAAGGCAGATTGTGTTGCTAAATTCCTAAATGTCTTCCAATTCTTCTGCTTGTTGCTCAGAATTGCCTAAAAATGCCCGGACCCGACCCATCGCTGCGCAGCAGCTATAATTATTTGTTGATTCTGTCAAAATCAGTGGCTGATAACTAAGTTACAATGAGTCAAGCTGTATATCAGCTGACTATAGACTGTGAACACAGAAAAAAAAAACGGATCAGTAAAACTTTGATTATTTGCAGCTAGGCTTACAATTTGTAACTTATTTCCAATGTGGAACCTGTAACATCCAATGGAATATTGGGTCCTAAGGTGCACTAACTGCCCTACATACCACAGCTCTCCTACATGGAGTAGAGTTGTTGGAGTAAAAAAAGGACTTCTTTTTTGTTGGGGGTTTTTCTCACTGCATTTAACTTTGTTGTTGGCCCTCTCTTTTCTTTTTGGTTGGATTGCAGGTGAGGACACAGGAGAAAATGTGGGAAGAAAGGGACCAGGAACAACCTTGCCAGTCAATGATGTTTACATAGAAGTGTAAACTGCATTTAAAAAAGCACAATTAAGTACACAAAATCTGATTGGATAATTAAAAATGGTGTTTAAATTAGGCAATGGCAAGTTGCAGAACGGAAACTTTTCCAGTGTGCCAAGCATGTAGGGGAGCTACGGTGGCCGACTCAAAAACACAAATGGCCTTATCTATAGCCAGTGTTTGATTTGTCCATTCTGGCTTACTGTAGAAACAACATGGCAGACTCTGTGGAAGAGGACCTGCTCTGTATGTAGATATAAGTGGCTCATTCTGTGGTAACGATAACACAACAATTCTTCTTTTCAGGTGATTATATATTAATGAAAACATAGTTATGAATATTATGCTCCATTTCTACCAATATATCCCTCTAAAATTATACCCTGGAGCTTTAATCATGACCAGGCTAACCGACCACACTGGAACTGGAATTTCAATCATTTCTTTTGTCTACAGTAATCATTTGGCAACAGGTGATTTATCTTCTGTTCATCGATCAAAGCCTACAAAATGTTGTTCTAACAAAACCCTTATGAGAACAGATTATGTAGTACTGTAACTAGAAGGTAGTTAAGAGTGGCTGGAAAATGGAACTGCTGGATCCCTCATTTACAAAGAAAACAAGGTCAAGAGACTAAAGCTACAGCTTCAGACCACTACTGACCTACAGACACTCTCAGAAAGGATGGTAGATGATCCACTCACAAACAGCCTCAGGGACTAGCAAACTACAAGCTTTTATTGAAGATGTTTTTTTTTCTTAATTCATTCAATCATGCTCGCTCTCTCTGAATACACAATGCAGCAGAAGTGATGATGAAACCAGAAAACAAAGAATTAACTAGACTTTACATGGTTTCACAAGGGAGTGGTAAACAGTCCCTTCAGGATTTTGCGATGTTGCGATCACAACAATTAACACAAATGTAGCCAATCCCTATTAATTTTGCGTGACCGTGTAATTTTGTCCAATCACAGCAACTTTACCACAAATTTGACGTGTTAAAATGCTCAGCCCCTCCCTGCCCTGCTCTGTCTCTTGCTCTTTGTTCATCTGCTGCACCTGGGACAATCACACATAGTTGCAGGGTTAACTGTTAGCATTGCAAAGCTAACGCTACCCAAAATGTATTAACCTGTTAACAACAACAAGGAGAGCTGGACCGCACGTATGGATGTTCGTTCCTGGAGAAGCTGGACTACCTTGCAGAGGTAGTCTAGCACGGAACGGGGCAGGGAGGGGCTGAACATTTTAACTCCTCAACTTGGTGGTAAAGTTGCAGTGATTGTACAAAATTACAAGGTCATGCAGAATTCAGAGGGATTGGCTGCATTTGCCTTAATTGTTGCGATCACATGATCGCAAAATCCTTAAGAGACTGTCTGCCACTCCATTGTGAAACCATGTAAGGTCTATCTATTTCTTTGTTTTATGGTTTCATCGTCACTCCTGCCGCACTGTGTATTCAGAGAGAGCAAGCATGATTGAATGAATTAAGAAAAAAAAAAAAGTTCAATAAAAGCTTGTAGTTTGCTAGTCGGCCGTTTTGATTTGAATTTTTGACATTTCAACGAACTCCTCCTAGGGATTTCGTCTGATCGACTTCAAAGTTGGTACAGATCATCTAGAGGCCATGCTGATCAAAAGTTACTAAAAGAATGTCAGTAGGTCAAAGGGCGTGGCTGCTGGGGTGTGACAATTTTTTTTTCGTCATCGAATTTCGAACGGCTCTCACGCCCACATACTTGATCCAAGCAGCTTCAAACTTGCTGGACATGATGATGGCTCCGCCCTGAACGCCCCGATATGTTAATATCCCACCTTACTCACAGCCCCGCGGTGGTAACAGGAAGCGGCCAGTTTTTACTTTAACATGTACTGATGCCACAAACTTGACCACATCAACTTCATTCCACTTCTAATGCTTGCAGAACAAGTTTTTTTTTTATTTTATTTTTTTTTATTTAACAATATACAACTTCAACAAAGACAATACATATTCTTACAACATAAACTTACAATAAAACCACACATATCCAACAATATAGAACAAAACAAAACAACACATATCCAACGACACATAACTACAACAAAACAACACATACAGTTACACATAAAAATACGTGCATACCTCTCATCTTTGATACATGAACCAAAAATGTATGTCTTTTAACTCAAACAAGTTTGCTCTATATCAGCTAAAAAGTTCATTAGACTAGGCTATATTAAATTTTCATCCCAAGTTTTTGATATTGCCAAGACGTCCCATCTCTTTATATCTGCACTGTTTCCCTTAGTAATCAACATAATCTTTGTTAGCAAATAATGATGTTTAAGGTACATTATAAAATATCTTAAAATAATCATTTTTTGAGTTTTAAATATGAAGGCTTTTCCAAGCAGCACAATAGTATTTAACAGCATATTTTGTTCTTCTTGAAAACCCCAAATAATATTAATGGGGGATAATGATAAAACAAGTCCTTGCTCGGATAACCAAACTGCCAGCTGATATCAAAAGAGAGCAACGTCTGGACAATACCAAAATAAATGCACCTCTCCATATTTTAAGCATCTTTCTTGTTGCTAATATTATATAGAACATTTTTAACTGAAAAACCCATAAATAAGTTAAACAAGATGATTTATAAATGTTTCTAAAAAAGGAAGTGGAGTATCAAAAATATTTTTCCAATACGCTTGAAAATAATATGGGTGAGCTACTATTTTTTTGGAAGACAAAAAGAAATTATACATGTCAGAATTAATCTTCCCTTGCCCCAACCATTTACAATTCTTAATACATGGGCGGCAAACACCTAAATCTTCCTGAGATTTTTCAACCTTTAATCACCAAGACGAGGGAATTGCAGAGAGTAACTGCATATAGTTCAATTTTGAGCAAACATCCCCATATTTAGAAACGAACAATTCAAAAGTAAGAAATTCTCCTTCACGATTCACTAAATCATTAACAAAATAAATATAATTATCTAAAAATATTTGCCAATTAACAGGCTTTCTCTCTATACAGATATTGTCATTTAGTCATAACATCTGTTGTCTGATGAATTATTTGGCAGAAAAAACTGAAATTGAAGCCACAGAGACAGTGAATTTCTAAAAAAGATAGAAAGATTAGGAAAAAAAGTACTTAAGCATACCATTGAGGCAGGGCATAACTGAAAGAACGGATATAATTTTCCAATCGATGGACTGCACTGAGCTAGAAATAGCTTGGATGAAAACCATTCATGATTATTATATAATCGTTGTATCCATGCAGCTTTTAAAGTAAAATCAAGTGCTGAAAGACTTTTTAATCCCAGGCCTCCATTCTCACGCATATTATACAAATAATTATGTTTAATTTGGTCAGTTTTAGGGCTCCAAATGAAATTAAAAATGATTTTTTCATAAGTTTTTAAAAAAGTTGCATCAGGAGAAGGCAGAACCTGCAAAAGATAAGTAAATTGTGAAAGTATCAGTGAATTAATTACAGTAATTTTTCCATAAATAGAGAGATATTTACCTCTCCAAGCCTGGAGAATTCTGTCCACTTTTTTAAGCTTTAGATCAAAATTAATTTTCACAAGAAGGTTTTTATCGGCTGGTATATATATTCCTAATAGGTACACGGGGCCATCAGAGCATTTTATAGGGACCCTACAGGACACTTGAAAATATGTTTTCTTCAAAGATCCAATTTTAAGGATAGAGCATTTCTCATAATTTGGTTTCAATCCTGATAAAGAGGCAAAAAGATCTAATTCTAAAATAAGGGAGTCTAAAGAACGACAATCCGATTTTACATGAAAGGAAACATCATCCGCGTAAAATGAACATTTTGAGTCAAGACCATTAATCTCTAAACCTTTAATATCGACATTATTTCTGATTCTTATAGCCAGCATTTCCACTGAAAGAATAAATAAATATGCTGATAAAGGGCAGCCTTGTCCAACACCTTTAGAAAGTATAACTGTATCAGAAATGTGTCCATTATTTATAATTCTACAAGGCTTTTGATATAGCACATGGACCCATTTAATAAAGGTCTCACCAAAATTATAGATTTGCAAACACTGATAAATAAACTTCCACTTGATCATATCAAAAGCCTTCTCGAAACCAGCTATGAATATTAGACCAGGCAAATTTTCCTTGTCATAATATTCCATTATTTCAAAGAGACGTCTAATACTATCACCTATCACCTAACTATCACCTTTCAAAAAACCTGTTTGATCAGGATTTATTAATGTTTGAATAACTTTTTTTAATCTAAGTGCCAAGCATTTAGCCAAAATGCATGCGTTGCAACACAGAAGTGTGAGGGGTCTCCAGTTCTTTAATTTAACAGGATCTTTTGCCTGGCCTTCTGCATCGTGTTTTAGTAATAAGGAAATTAAACCTTATTTCTGAGAATTAGACTGATGACCAACATCTAAAGAAAAGTTATAACAGGCAAGCAAATGATCCTTAATTTCATTAAAAAAAAGTTCTATAGACTTCGACTGGCATTCCATCTAATCCTGGTGATTTTCCAAATTGAAATGAACATATAGCATCATATAACTCTTCCTCATTAATTGGGCCTTCACATAATATCTGTTGCACATTAGTAAGTTTTGCATAAGCAAAGAAAAATTTGTAGACTGCAGTGTGTCATCATTAAAAATCCCTGTATAATACTCCATTAATGTTTCAATTATGTCATTTGTAGATGTAGTAATCGTTCAATCATTGTTCTTAAGTTTTAATATATTCTTTCTAGATATGTTTCTATTTTGAAGTTGCAAAAATATTTATTACATTTTTCACCATATTCCATCCATGTTGCCTTACTTCTGTATATAATTCCCTTAATTTTACTTTGATAGAACCTCTCTAATTCTTTTTCTTTGTCATCTAGTAATTGCAGATCTTGGTCAATACAATCAGATCTATTTTCATCCAAGTTATTTCTAATATTTTGCACATCATCTAACAATTTTTTTTCTCTATTACAGGTTTGTTTGTACTTCCATGCAGAATATTTTATAGCATGACCTCGAAATGCACATTTAAATGTATCCCATACAATGTGTGGATTTGCTGAACCAGTAGTGAAGGAAAAAAATTCCACGATAAATTGTCTTGTTTTAAGAATAAATGTCTCATCTTCCAGTAATGATTGATTAAACTTCCAATAACCTCTACCTCTGTTAGCATTCGCAAAATTAAGTTTTAATATAATAAGATGATGGTAGGAATGAAATCTTTCAGCTATCGTTACTTGGCTAGTATTTGCAGTTAAAGAGAAAGAAATAAGAAAAAAATCTATTCTACTAGCAGATGCATTCCTTCGCCAAGTATATCTAATTAGATCTGGATTCTTTATCCTCCAGATATCTACTAAGTCCAGCGGACATAGATGTAACACCGGATTTCCACTGGATGCGTGTCCGTTGCGGAACGGCAGTGCTGGTTATCCGCTGCGTGGTCCACCGTCCATCAATACCCACTGGCTGCGTTTGCTGTACAGAGCGGTGCAGCTCTGCCAGAAGACATCTCGGTGCGCTGCCATGATTAATATCTCCTCGTCCATGGTGTCAACGGGGTGAAATGACATCTGAAAACCTCTGACCTGTTGACTTCAGGCCTGCCTCTGCCCATTATGTAGTTTTTAAGGTGTAGTGCAGGGAAATATTATCCGCCGTGAACACTGTGTATTTTATTTTGAAAATTAACTGGATGTTTTATTTTGTTTCTGTGCACGACTTCCCGCCCCGCGCGATCTGCTCTGTGCTAAATTGCTGCTTTGTGCTCCGGCGTCTGGCAAAAAGTCCTGCGTATCTGTTGCGGAGGGCTCCGGAGCACCGCAGCTGTGATGGAGCCGGAACGCAGCACAGCCGCAGCCGGTGGAAACACACACATTGACTAGAATTGAATCCTATCGGCTCCACTGCCGTGGTGGAGCGCAGACGCAACCAACACGCATCTGGTAGAAATAGGCCGTAAGGGCATATCGCTTTTGACTGTGATAGTCTCCTCCTCCACCAGCTCTATCCTTGGAAGGTTGGAGAGCAATATTATGGTCTCCTGTTTGAATTACAGGAATATCATAATGCTGAATCATACCGTATAAATTCTAAAAAAAAAATAGGATCATTACTATTTGGAGCATATATATTAACCAAGCAAAAATGTATTTTTTCAAGTTCAATATCTAAAATGATTATTCAACCATCCATATCACATTCTATCTTATGCACACAAAAATCTAGATGCTCTTTAAACAAAACCAAAATTCCTCTTTGATTTCTCAAACCATGATTGAAAAAAATAGACCCCTTCCATTCCTGTTTCCATCTTTCTTCATCTTCCTGAGTGGAGTGTGTTTCTTGTAGACATATTATATCAAACTCTTTTTGTCAGCTAACCAGGTAAATATTTCAATCCTTTTCATATCATTTGCCAATCCATTGCAATTACAGCTGGCAATACATAGGGAGTCACTACTTATCATGACTTAAGGATAAAAAAAAACAAAACATATCTGCAAATAGAGCTTTATTACTAATCTTAGAGGCATATCCCACACTTGTGTATCAATGTATGCACAAACAAACACAGGACAACGACAAAAAAATAAAAATAACAACATATAGCATTAGCCTACGTTAAAAGACTACCAGCAGGCCAAGTCAGTGGCAACAAAAGAAAAAGAAAATATACAAAGGGAGATAATTATAGATCTATATCTTATGTCTCATTCCTCTCATCAATGTCCTGCATCAGCATCATCAGCTGGTAAGAAAAGCCAGGGTGTAACAGTTTTGTCTTTATATAGCTCACCATCAATATATAGCTTGTCAGCAACAAGCCTTACCCTGCCTTTTCCTTTTTTCTTCGTTTTCTCCTCTTGGAAAATGGGAAACAGTGCGCTCCTCCTGTCCACAATCTCGGTTGGAAACTGCTGACTGATGCCAAAAGGTTTCCCTTTCAGTGTCGGGCTGCTCCTCCGCAGTCTTATCCTTCTTCTCAGGGATCCCAGTGAAGATCACATTATCTTGCATTGAGCACGTCATCATCTCCAACATCTTTTCTTTCATCTTGATATTTTCTCTGGAGATGTGGTTAACTGACGTCTCCAACTTCTTAACTTTCCCTCTCATAACTTCCACATCGTCGCGGGTTTGTTGCAGTAAATCCACAGTAGTTTGCACAGTGACATTTGCCAAAATGTCCAGCTTGTCAAGCTTCTTTAATTTCTCATCGATGCCGATCAGAATTTCCTCCATATTAATAGGTTTCATTTGTGGCAGGGCAAAAAGTGCAGATGAGTCCTCTGGACAGCTATCAAAGTGCCAAATTGCACGTTTAGAAGGTGGTTCAAGTCTGCTCCGGTTTGAATTAAATGACCTAGGCGTGCTTGTTGAATCACCAGATGCCATCAAACATAGGGACAGACAATCCAGATTAAAATAACGCCGGCAGAAGATCGTATAGTCTTTTTTTTTTTTTACATTGAACAGCGTTAAAAAGTGTCCAGAATCAGATCAGTGAGTTTAAATGTGAATGACACCTTAGTTCTCCCATATTTTAAAAAGTTTGCCACCCGACATTACCTGCTGGCACACTCACTCACGCATGCGCACCACGGACATCTGAATTCTTAATTCGACGTTTCAACGAACTCCTCCTAGGGATTTTGTCTGATCGACTTCAAAGTTGGTACAGATCACCTAGAGGCCATGCTGATCAAAAGTTATTAAAAGAATGTCAGTAGGTCAAAGGGTGTGGCTGCTAGGGCATGACAAATTTTGGCGACTTTTCGTTTTCTCGTCATTGAATTTCGAACGGCTCTCACGCCCACATACTTGATCCTAGCAGCTTCAAACTTGCTGGACATGATGATGGCTCCGCCCTGAACGCCCCGATATGTTAATATCCCACCTTACTCACAGCCCCGCGGTGGTAACAGGAAGTGACTAGTTTTTACTTTAACATGTACTGATGCCACAAACTTGACCAAATCAACTTCATTCCACTTCTAATGCTTGCAGAACAAGTTGGTGAAGCTACCTTATGAACGCTGTGAAGCTACGTCTAATGGCGTCTGTGTGGCAGCGTGGCAACTATCGATCCCTCGCCACAAAATACATTTGGCTTTTTGATGGCTTCAACGACCTCATATCCTCATGAAAATTGATTCACAGGTCAAGAATGGCGAGCTCTTGCATCCGATAGGGGCGGCGCCCATGGGGGGGACAAAATGTGTCTATAGCTTCCCCTTGAAATTTTCAAAAACCCCTCCCCACAGGGGTTTTTTTGGAGTAGGAACATGAAAATTGGTACATATGTGTATGTTGCCCAGACACACAAAAAAGTCTCTGGCACCAATGCTCTACTCCAAACAGGAAGTCGGCCATTTGATTCAAACTTTTCATTTTGCCATTGATTTTGTGATTTCCACATCTTGTAATTTAGTGAACTCTACACATACAAAAACAACAATCAGTAGTCATTTATTTTTTTAGTTTTGTCAACAACTGTCAACACCACCTGTGCTTTTTTCCAAATGTTCATCTACTCAACAGGATGTTAGGAGACTAGATGTGTGGTAATCAGCATCTGTTGGTGGTAAAAGCTACTCAAGCTGAAATAGTGACTGAGAAAACTTTTACTTTGTTTAATATGTGGAATATGAATAAAACCAAAGTGAGGAGCAATCATGGGTCTGTTTTTAAATGTCATTTTCACCCAATTATTAAAAAGATTGAACAACATTTAATGACTTTCTCAAAGGCTAATATGAAAAGAAAGTGATGTTACATATAAAGGGATAGTTCGACATTTTGGCAAATTCGCCTATTACGGTAATCCCTATAGTCACATGAGTAGGTACATTACCTTTAATTGTCAGTGCCTGCTGTTTTGAGATCGGTGGGACAGAGCTGCCAGCTGAAATGGAGGTGAATGGTAACGCCCCCTCTCTCCCTCAAAACTAATCAAATACACCATCAAATGATTCCAAAATGCTCTAGTGGAAAACACATGACTTGCACATTTCCCACACTATGAAATAATAATGTATAATTAAGTAACATTACGACACATGAAGCAAATATCCCGAACTACTTTCTTGAGTAAACCACTGGGCGGAGTGACACAGTGCTTACCTGACACAGTGGCGTAGTTATTGCTTGCAGCCTTACATTTGCGGTATTGTCAGCTGGACGCAGCAGAAAGTCTGAGAAAAGTTTACAAAGTGCTGTTTTAAATCATGGTTTACACATGTATTGTAAAAGGTTGCAGTAACAAGCCGAAGATGTGGAGCAGAGTGACGTATACGGACAGGATGAAACAATGGCTATTTGTGCTGGACATAAATCCCAACACGCCTGTGGAAACGGTCCGGAAAATGTTTGTTTACAAGGACTATAGTGAAAGGATGGAGCGCAGAAGCTCAGGAATAGTTCAAACGCTTTTGTTTAAAGATACTGCCACACCATCTGTCGGCATCACCAAACGAGCAGATGTGGTAAGTGATCGTTCTGTAGGCTATTTTGCTCAGCAATCTCTCTGCTGTAACGTTAGCGTTACCTCCATGTTGAGTAACATTAGCCTACAACCCTAGCATGGTGAGTAAGTGATTATTTTGAGGCGTACTCTCGTCCCATCCCACCATCAACATACCGTATTTCCTCAATTTAAAACCGGGCCCCTATTAGCAGCCGGCCTCTTTTAATAACCGGGTATAAAAAAAATTTAATAAATAACCGCCGGCCTCTTTTATAAACCCGAGGTGGTTATGTGACGTTTTGGCATTTATAGAGCGCTAGACCCAGATTACACACACACACACACACACACACACACACGCACACACAAAGAGACGCACATCCACATGCACTCTCAGCTGATTGTAAACAGATAAGATGGCGACAAGACGCAAATTCAGTGTTTATTTAAAGCTAGAAGTTTTGAAATATTCCCAACAAATGTCGGGGGGATACGCCGCGAGGCATATAGAGTTGCCACTCGTCCTGTTTTTCCCAGAATTGTTCTCTTTTTTCATCAGCTGTCCCGGGAAAAAAAAAATCTCTCCTCGGACACAATTTGTCCCGTTTTTTGGGGAAAATGCAGCAGCAGCAGACCAAGGAGTCCATCCAGAATCAGTGCAACAGGCTCAAGAACATCTGTGTCACAGAGACAGCAAAGACGAAAGAGGAGCTGTGGGAAGTCCTAACAGTTCACTTAGTATATTTGCACATCCAATCATGTTTTAATTTGTATTTTTTCCATTTATATTTAACCCTACGGGCCCGAACAACGCATAGTGCGTCCAAATTCATACCTGTTCTTCGCTATGGTTTTTCTCCGCGACCGTGCGTCACAGCGAGAAGCCACGCATATCACATGAAACAGCGGAATCGTAGCTTTCCAAATGTTTTCACAGCAAAAAAAATGATAAAGTTACACTAAAATTACGATAACAGAGCTTTCATACAGCTCTGCACACACATTACTCTTGGATAGATTACTCGCGAATGCAGCATCGCACAGAAATACCACACATATCACATGAAAGCGCAGGAGCAGAGCTTTCCAATGATACCATACACATCATTGTGCTGTCATCCCATCACGCTATGAATACAGATTAATTGTCTACAAAATAAAAACCTGACGAATTTCTTTACAACCCATTATACAGATCTTGTTATCAGTCACTTCATATAGTGAGGAGTATCGTATCTTACCACGTCTTAGGCTTGCCTGTGTTTCTCCCTGTCTATCCACATTTGTAGTCCGGCTCTCAAGATGCAAATATTTCCATATTGTCCAGTTGACACTCCATCAAACTTTGTATGACAAAACCAGCCACTTCACCTTTGCGCACCCAGACAACTGCAGCCTAATTATGCATACATGACAGCGCCGTAGCCATATACATTGAGGGGGACATGTGATCCCCCCAATGCCCAAAACGCCCCCCCAGTATATAACTGAAACTGAAAAACAACAACAAACTTTGTTTACTGCAAATAAAGTGGCAAATATTATCTTGAAGGACATCATTGCGCTTGGTTGACTATTTTTCTATGATCTTAGATGTAAATATTGCATGTTTCTTTCAGATAAAACACATTTTGGACTTGTGAATGAGTCAATGGAATTTCTTGCAATAATGAAAAAATACTGCCAATCATTTTCCACCTGACACAAAACACGTTTTGGACAGCTGTGAAGTGACAGAATGTCTCACCATCATGGTTCTTATATTGCCAGATTCCAGAGAGTCTCCCCTCTTCATATATGGCAGAATATGTCATTTTCCAATTTGCTATGGTGAGATACATGTAAAAATGTAAGAATTTAGTCACATTTTTTTTTTTCATTGATATAAAAATTAATATAAAATACAGGCACATAGTAAGACATAAAATGATGGCAGCTTAAAAGTAAAGGCAGTAAAAATACCCCAAAAACGCCTAGGGCCCATATTAACAGGCCGGGCGTGCGCCGTGGGTGCTCATTGGAGAGTGAGACCTCCGTGTTTGAGACGGGAGCAGGAGGCAGGAGGCAGGAGCGGGAGGCGAGAGGTCCGACGCTTCCAGCGAGAGGAGACGGAGACATAAAACAAAATAAGATAAAATAGGAAAAACCTGTCTCACTCTATTTTATTTTATTTTCAGCATTTAATCAAGGCGGAGGCGGGTGGCTGGAGGTCCTAGACTTCCAGTGTGGGGAGAGGTAGAAACAAACAGCCAATGTGTGTCTGCGTGTGTTATGTTCAGGTGTTGTCACGTAAATAACAGTGCCCAACCAATAAACAGGACAGACAATAGGATTTTATTTATTTTTCCACTACATTTTTACTGAAAGCTGACCGAATGCGACCCAAGCCCGAACACAATTTTGTAACGAGTTGGGTACCATCTGACTTGGATCGCCACACTTTAGTGTGTGTATGTGTCCCCTATAGAGGCCTATCTGAATTTCTGTCTTTGAGAGATATTATTTTGTAATATAACTGAATTTTCTATCCATACATATCAATTTTAAATATATTAAAATTTGAGTAAACTGCGAGTATCATTTAAATAGGCTATGTCGTGGCTGGCCGAGTGTCCTCTTTTTTGGAAATCAAAATATGGTCACCCTAGGTAACAGCCCACAAACCTCACCGCACTTTAGGGACTGCTATTTACTTACACTGTTCTTTACTTGTCAGGGGAGGAGAGTGGCTGGTTGATTTTTATTTTATTTTTTTATTTTATTTTGATTCCCCCCTATGTTAATCACTTATTGATGCTGTTTTTGAAGTATGAATAAGTCAGTAAGTAATTTATTCCTTTGAAATATTGATGTATTATAGAAAAGTGATTTATCTTTTTATAAATGACAAAAGGCACATCTGCCTCATTCTTGCTGTGGTATCGTGATACTACTCAGAACACCGTGATACTTTTACTGGTATCGTACCGTGGGGGGTGGGGCAGGGGGCGCCGAGGGATGGTTCGCCCAGGGCGTAAAACTAGCCAGGACCGCCTCTGGCACTGATATTTTTACCATGCCACCTTTATCTATGGAAGCCCATTTTTGCCAGTAATGGAAAAAAAAAATCGCCATTCCTAATCAAAATTGTGAGATAAAAAGTCACAATTATGAATGTAGCCTACTTTTAAAATTAATTTGTGGCATGCTGTCTTGTAAGGTGTGTGGCATCACGGTGGCTGCAGATGGGACAGAGGATGAGATGATTCACTGTTTCAAGGCAGGACAACTAGTACACTGTGCTGTAGTAAATAGTAAATAGTGGTGATTTACAGAAACACAAAAAACTACTTTTACTGTTAAAGTAAAGTTTGTTACTGTAAATAATACAGTACTTTATTTGTAATACTATATAGAAAATATACATTTTTACTGTAAAGACAAGTTTACATCAATATTTCTGCTGTTAAAATTTAAAAAAAATACAGTATTTGTATTTTCAAATTTGGCTGTGATTTTTTTTTTCTTTTATTAAAAGCCTCCTTCAAATAGTAGCCTGCCCCTATTGTAGCCTGGCCCCAAACTATTTTTTTGTTAATAGTAGCCCTTGCTACTATTTGAGAAAATACGGTATGTATGTAACATACAGTCACTGGCCACTTTGTGTACACCTGTGTTATCTAATGCAATCCAGTAGAACGACTATACCATGATTTTTTCCCCGAAGCTTATAAATTTTCGGTTATTGTTGACGTCGTCTAGAAAGTGATGATTCTACTTTGTTTATTATTGAGGTCATAGTGAATGGTGGTGGTGTACTGGGGTGGCCTTGAGGGGGACAAAATATTAGGAACACTTATAAATATATTGCAGTCCAGTAAACCAACACCACCCACTACGACCTCAACAAAAAAGTAGAATAATCACCTTTCTGACAAAAGATGAAAATGTAAAAGCTTTGTAAACATAGAATGTGTGGCAGAGCTGTTGTATTGGATTGTATTAGATTGCACAGGTGTACCTAATAAGGTGGCCAGTAAGCCCCACATTTACACCACCAATCCATGCCTGCTCTGTATCTCCCCGCAGCCCCTGGTTGCTCGGCAGCCTCAGCCCCTGAGACCATGCTGATCAACTGTTTTTAAAAGCTTTTCTCTATGTCAAGGGGTGTGGCCGCTATGGTGCCGTCCTCGCCGCCAAATATGTTTGGCTTTTTGATGGCTTCAGCAACCTCATATCCTCACGAAATTGATACACAGGTCAAGAATGGCGAGCTCTTACATCTGATACGGGCGTCGCCCATGGGGGGGACAAAATGCCTCTATAGTGCCCCCTTGAAATTTTCAAAAACCCCTCCCCATAGGGGTTTTCTTGGAGTAGGAAGATGAAACGTGAAAAGGAGTTTTCACATAACCGCTTCAGTGATGGGTGCTGCTGGCCCCCCGCAATGGCGCAAGACAGCGAGGGCCCGATCACAGCTGCTTGCTGCTTTAATTAGGGCCCGAGTGACTCTGAAGTCGTCCGAGGACCCTATTGAAATCGCGCTGTTTATTAGGGCCGGAGCACCTAGCGGTGCGAGGACCCTATTGAAATGCAAGGATTTTTTATTATCATTATTATTATTATTAGGGCCGGAGCACCTAGCGGTGCGAGGACCCTATTGAAATGCAAGGATTTTTTATTATTAGGGCCGGAGCACCTAGCGGTGCGAGGACCCTATTGAAATGCAAGGATTTTTTATTATTAGGGCCCGAGCACCTAGAGGTGCGAGGACCCTATTGAAATGCAAGGATTTATTATTATTAGTATTATTATTATTATTATTATTATTATCATTCTTCCTCGAAATGAATTGCCTTTTTGGGAGGTTTAACATACCCGAAAACTCATGAAACTTTGCACACATCTCAGACCTGGTGAAATTTGATATTTTAAGGGTCTCGTGTGCGGGTTCCAAAAAAATGGCTCAGTAGCGCCCCCTACAAAAGTTTGAGGAAACAGCCCCTGAAGCTAGTTTAACCTACATGTATGAAACTCGGCAGGCTTATGTAACGCCCAGAGACGTACAAAAAAGCCTCTTGGAGGCATGCTCTAAACCCAACAGGAAGTCAGCCATTTTGAATTTACTGTGCAATTATGGTGCATTTTTGGCCATTTCCAGGGGTCATAAATGAACCAACTAGTCCTAGAGATTTCATCTGATTGACTTCAAACTTTGGTCTGTCCCATCCCAAGACCTTGAAGATGAAAAGTTATCAAAAGCTTGAGTTTTCGTCAATGCATGTGACCGTGGAATGGCGTCAAAGTTAGGGGTCTCACCACTAAACAGGAAGTAGTTTATAACTCCAGCATACATGGTCCAATTTTGGCCAAACTTCACAGGATTGATGACAGTCCCGCCCTGAACACATCTACATGTCAATAATTAGAGATAAACATAGCGTCCCCTACTGGCAATGGGAAATGTCATGTTTCAGACTTTAATGTACATCTCCTACAGACTTGACCAGATCCACTTCAAACTTGGTGAAAAAAGTCATAAGACGTTGATGATGCTTTATTGTGGAAACTGTGAGTTTTCGTCGAAGGGCGTGGCCACGGCCTGGCGGCGAACTTTAATGTTTCGCCGTGATGATAAACGTTGCTGTAACTTGACTCCACATGGGAATATCTTGCCAAAACTTCACACATGATGACAGTCCAGCCCTGAACACATCTACAGAGGAATTTTGAATCACCGCCATAGCGCCACTTTCTGGCAACAGAAAGCTACTTTATACATTCTTTGATGTCCCGCTTCTAGCAGGTTAATCAGACGCAACTCAAACTTGCTGGTCTAAGTCCTTAGACCTTGATGATGTTTAAAAATTAAGCTTTTTAGGTTTCATCAAACGCTGTCACCGTGGCACCGCCTTGTTCACCATCAAACACAATGTTGTTTTGAAGGGACAAGGGATGCTTGAAAACTCACCAAACGTGGCATACACATCACAGGTCACAAGTCCTGTTGTCAGATGTGATTTTTGTGCTTTAATGCACCAAGATGGCTCAACAGCGCCCCCTAGAATATTTCAATTAAGCAGCCCCAAAGCTGCTTTGACCTGCATGTATGAAACTTGGTAGGCACCTGTAACACTCTATTACGTACAAAAAAGTCTCTTGGAGCCATGCTCCAAACCCAACAGGAAGTCCGCCGTTTTGAATGCCACTTTTGTGCCTTTTTGCCCATTTCCAGGGCTTGTAAATTAACGAACTTGTCCTACAGATTTAATCAGATTGGCTCCAAACTTGGTGTATGTAAGCATGACTACGTTGTGACCAAAAGTTATCACAGGATTTGCCAAATGTTGAATGGCGCACCCGCTGCTGAGCGTTGAATCTTGAGGTCTCGCCATGAAAAACTAAATTGCTATAGCTCTGGCATAAATGGTCCAATCTCCACCAAACTTCACATGATTCATATTAGTCCCGCCCTGAACACATTCTCATTACCATATTGTCTGATAATCATAGCGCCACCTAGTGTCAAAAGGAAGTACTTCTTATCAGACACTTATCTTTGGATTAACCTGAAATTTCAATGCTGTGGTCTATATTTGATGTTGACAAACATGACATATCATTAGTGTCTACGTGTGCTGCAGAGGGTTTAATTTTGATGTTTCGCCATGAAAGAGGAAATTGCTATAAATTTGGAGTTAATGGTCCGTTGTCCACCAAACTTGACATGATTCATATTTGTCCCACCCTGAACACATTTATATGACAATATTCCGTGATAGTCATAGCGCCACCTAGTGGTGAAAGGAAGTACTTCTTACCAGACACTTATCTTTGGATTCACCTGAAATTTCAGTGCTGTGGTCTGTATTTGATGTACACAAACATGACGTATCATTAGTGTCCACGTGCGCTGCAGAGGATTTAGTTTTGATGTCTCGCCATGAAAGAGGAAATTGCTATAAATTTGGAGTAAATGGTCTGTTGTCCACCAAACTTGACATGATTCATATTTGTCCCACCCTGAACACATTTATATGACAATATTCCGTGATAGTCATAGCGCCACCTAGTGGTGAAAGGAAGTACTTCTTACCAGACACTTATCTTTGGATTAACCGGAAATTTCAGTGCTGTGGTGTGTATTTGATGTACACAAACATAATATATCATTAGTGTGAATACGTGCTGCAGAGGGTTTAATTTTGAGGTCTCACCATGAAACAGGAAATTGCTGTATTGTTGCCGTAAATGTTCTGATCTCCATCAAACTTCAGATGATTCATATTAGTTCTGCCCTGAAAACATTTATACAGTCAGGTCCATAATTATTTGGACAATGATACAGTTGTTGTCATTTTGGCTCTGTACACCACCACAATGGGTTTTAAATGAAACAATGAATACCTGCTTAAAGTGCAGACTCTCAGCTTTCATTTAAAGCTTTTTTCAAAAATGTAGTATGAACCGTGTAGGAATGACAACCATTTCTTCACACAGCCCCCCAACTTTAAGGGCTCATAAGTATTTGGACAAACTAACATAATCATCAATTAAACAGTCAGTTTTAATACTTGGTTGCAAATCCTTTACAGTCAATGACTGCCTGAAGTGTTGGACACATAGGCATCATCAGATGCTGGGTTTCTTCCCTGGTGATGCTCTGCCAGCCCTTTACTGCAGCCGTCTGCACTTCCTGCTTGTGTTTTGCCCTCAGTTTTGGCTTCAGCAAGAGAAATGCATGCTCAGTTGGATTCAGGTCAGATGATATGACTTGGCCATTGCAGAACATTCCACTTCTTTGCCTTAAAAATGTCTTTGGTTGCTTTTGCAATATGCTTCAGGTCAATGTCCAACTGCACTGTGAAGCATCGTCCAATGAGATTTGAAGCATTTGGTTGAATCTGAGCAGATAATGTAGCCCCAAACACTTCAGCTTTCATCCTGCTGCTCTTGTAAGCAAGACAAGACTTCACTAGAATAAATACAGAGGGTGTATCACAAGATGCAAACCATTGGTTAGCCTTAAAAATGGAAGGCCAAATGGTAGAAACCTCAGGAAGAGCAACTGAGGAGGGATCCCTCTTCCAGGACGGACAGACGTGCAATAGATGTCGTACAGAACAGATCAGCATAATAAATTAACAGTAATCTGTATGACACAATGAGAGAGAGAGAGAGAGAGAGAGAGAGAGAGAGAGAGAGAGAGAGAGAGAGATGCAGGTAATGACAGTAGCTTACAACAACATTAATGAAAGTAATAATATTATAGTTATAGTTCTGGCTACTGTGGTACAATATGTTGAAAGTATATATTAATATCTGACAGTATACTTGTGTGACAATAGTCATATGTGTATAATAACAGTAGATGGCTTCATTGACCTCATCTCCTCATGAAAATTGATGCACAGGTCAAGAATTGCGAGCTCTTACATCTGATAGGGGCGCCCATGGGGGGGACAAAAAGCCTCTATAGCGCCCCCTTCAAATTTTCAAAAACCCCTCCCCACAGGGGTTTTTTTGGAGTTGGAACATGAAAATTGGTACACATGTGTATGTTGTCCAGATGCACATAAAAGTCTCTCAAAATGGTCTACTCAAAACAGGAAGTCGGCAATTTTGATTTTGACTTGTCATTTTGGCGTGATTTACACATGTTGTATTTTAACTAACTAGTCCTAGGGATTTCATCCAATCAACTTCAATTATTTTTACAGATCATCCAGAGACCATGCTGATCGAAAATTGTGCTCTGCATGTCTGTAGGTCAAAGGGCGTGGCTGCTATGGCGCTAACATTTTTGATCCATCGCCATGCATATTCAAGCAGTTCTCTCTCCCACATAATTCATCCAAACTGCTTCATAATTTCTGTATATGATAAGGCCATCTTGCTCATTGCGCCCCCTTGTGGAAACAGGAAATGCCATCTTTTACACTGACAAACACCAACCTCAAGCTCCTGACCTAATCAACTACATTTTGTGGCCACATGACGATCAAGTCGATGAATCTCCACAGTGACACACGTGTCCTGTCATGTTGCAGGCTGCCACGTCGGCGGTGGCAACTTTTCATTCTTCGCCATGGAACATCAACTTGGTATAAATCCTTCATGCATAATCCGATTTGCTCGAAATTTCACGTGTGATGAGGGTCCACCCCTAAACGCACCTGGCCTCATCTAGTTACACTTGTAGCGCCACCTGGTGGATGAATGAAACATTGCTTTTTTTTTGCTCCTGCCAGGTTTTTTCGCCCTTCTCTTGTCGCACCACAGCCCCCACGTGCCTCAGGCCCCCACGGTTACATGGGGGAGTGAGGGCCTGATCACAGCTGCTTGCAGATTTAATTAGGGCCCGAGCAGGAGACCTGCGAGGTCCCTATTGTTTTTCAAATGATTATTAGGGGCCTCGGCTGAAAGGCGAGGACCCTCTTGTTTTTGGTGCGTTTATTGTTATTATTAGGGACCGAGCCCGGAGGCACACTAAAATGGCCGCTGTGGCCTGTAGGAAGGTCGTAGAGACATCAAACCAAAACTGATGCGTTCATCTCGTCAAGCCCTACAATTCTTGTGCTCACAACCCTGACCTAAATGTGTGAGCTATTTGCCCTTTCAAAGTAAGATTTGGCCTTAAAACTGCCTTTCCTAAAAAATCTTCTTCTCATACACCGTTTATCCTATCGGCTTCAAACTTGCACGGATGACAGATCAACTCCTTCTAATCAGATCTTATTTATACCTTTTTCATTACTCGATTAGTTTGGATTTTATGGGCTCCTAAAGGTGAGATGTCAGAAAAACGTCCTGACGATCTTCGAAAGCTGTCCCATAGGAAATGAATGGCAGCAGGGGGGAGAAAGAGACCAATCTTTGGGCTTTTTCTAGCCTTTACAGTGTCTCCATACTTTGAGCTACAGACTCCATTCCAACTCTCAAATGTTGCCACAGATCTCATCTATTCAGACCTGTTTTCATCTTTTTCATATCTTTTACCGTTTTTAATCTGTGCCTCTCAAAGTACCATGAGCAAAAGTGGAGAAATTGTCAGTTTATAATGGGTGTGTATTGCATGGAATGCTGTGAGCTAGAGTGGAAAGAGCTCTAAAAATCGTCTAAAACTTTTGTCTTTAACTCGCTGCCATGGCCACAATTTTCACTGTACATACACAATTTATACCACAAAACGTAGGAAAATTTGTCCTGCTCACAGATATGTTGACATGGAATCTCTCACATGTACACATTTTTGCTGAGTGGCTCCAAAGCGAAGGGAGAGCTGATTTTTTTCTCATTCACTCCCATGTAAACTCAGAGGAGAAATTTCTGGAAACAGCTGAGGTGCAACACATTTTAAACTCGCTCCTCTGACCACATTTTTGACTCTAGAAATATAAAACACAACACGTGCGTTCACGAGAAGTGGCTCTCTCTCACCATCAAGAGAACTTGTTCGAGGAGTTAAAATCCATATTAAACAGCCTTTGCTGATCTGCTCTCATGAGCTCTCTGTGTGCACCTCAGGTGCAGGCAAGTCATTAATCGCCATGACAACAGCTGCACACACAGACACGCTCACACGGCTCTCTCTGTCTATGTGTCTCACAATCTTTAAAGGACAGATTACAGCAGCAGAATCTTCATTTGAAACAGCAAATTCACATTATTAACCCCTAAAGTGCCAAAATGGACTCTCTAGCACCACATAGGCGCACCAAAATGGCCACTGTGGCCCGTAGGAATGTTGTAGAAATATCAAACCAAAACTGGCGTGTTCCACATACAAATCACGCGCTGACACCCATGACCTAAATCCAACAGGAAGTGAGCTATTTGCCCTTTCAAAGTAAGATTTCGCCTCAAACATGCTCTTAAAAAAAACATCTCCTCCTACACCGTTTATTGTATTGGCTTTAAAGACGCACACATGCCACCTCAACTGCTGCTAAACAGATCTTCTGTATAACTTTATCAACGGTTTGGGAATGGGAAGAACTTGTTCGAGGAGTTAAATCTCCACTAAAACAGGTCTCTTCTCTGTGTTCTGTCTCTGTCTGTCTCTGCTCTTCTGCCAGGTGTGCACATGGCAACCACTGTCACACACAAACTCACAGAAACATGTGTGTGCGTGTCTAATCTTACATGCAGACATGACAGGGGCACATTCTCCATTTTAACCCTTTTGGTGCCAGAGTTTATTTAGGAAAATATTCCATTTTCATTTCAACATTTCAAAAGACTATGGCTTGAAAGTGGTGAGAGATAAAGGCATACTATAAATGAGAAAAATATTCATCATGACCCAAAGTTTGTCATGGGAGTAAATTAACTCATCTAATTTGCATATTGTGGCGTCATTTGGCGGCGGCCATATTGGATTTCATAAATCTCAGTAAAACAACATTTTGAACATATTTACACAGTAGATTTATTTTCTTTTGTGTTGTTTTTGTCATCTCTTCCTCAAAATAAAGGAAGAGGAATCTGATGGGAATAAATTAACTCATCTAATTTGCATATTGTGACATCACTTCTACATACGTACAGCTACAGAAAGCATTCAAACATCAAAATGTTCAGCTCTGTAAGGATTTTCTGATGTTTGTGGCAATATGTTTGATATTTCTAAATAATTCACAATGACGACATAAGCTGGGGGCCGAAACGGGCGCGAGTGCGAGGTCCCGCCCAACGCTGCTTGCAGCTTTAATTATTCTTTCTTTCATTCTTTCTTTCTTCCGCCGCCCCTTAAAACTGGAATTTGACCCCCTAAACATGCTCCAACCCTCATGAAAAACTGCTATTAAATTATTACACAAAACCTATTCGTGTAGTAGTGGCTGTGTAGTCACCTGTAGTAATTGTGTAGTAAATCTGTAGTTTATACACTACTCATGACACACCAGTAGAGTTTTGTAGCCTAGTAAACAGTAGTGTTTCCAGTAGTAACCAAGCAGAGTAGTGAAAGAGCTGTTAAAACACTACTGCTTCATTACACAGGCATTTAAATAGTGATTATGTAGAGATTTTACTACTTGTTTGTATAGTAAATATGTAGTCACAACACTACAGCAACACTACATATTTTAAATAGTGATCAATTAGATTTTAGTGCTTGAATATACATACTTGATGTGTATACACACAGTAGTTTTTCATGAGGCTCTGTGTGTATCTTAAGTATCATAGTGTTCAGAATAGACGATGAGAGCCTACTGTAAAATTGTTTTTTGTTTTTTATATATAGAAGCGAAGGTAATTTCTCAGGGATTTCATTTCGGGATATTCCACTGATCATTCATATACATTTACAATTCAATAAAATTAAAGGATATTTGTGATAATACATAATACAGTAACTGAAAACACAACAGAATTTTTTTTAACTGAAATGATTTATTACTTTATAATTATCCAACCACACACACAATTTACAAAAACAGTTGTAGCCTGGTGAAATTAAACCAGCACAGGACACAGAAATATCTTTTGGGGTCTTTAATCTGAATAATAGAATATGGTGTTCAGCAAATAAAAAGAAATAATAACAGTTTTCAAATAAAAATGGCAGACTGTCCTCTGCCCTATCTGCAGTCCTTGTAGATAAATTAAAAAAAAGCAATTGTTTAAGTCTCTAAGAGGGGAGGTAGAGCTATAATCAGTCAGATGTGACAACTGTTTTCCTGTTGGACTAGTCAGGAAACACTGCCCTGACAATTATAGTGAGATAAGAGTAGGAAGATGAAAATGTGTACATATGTGTAAGTTGCCCAGACGCACAAAAAAGTCTCTGCCACCAATGCTCTACTACAAACAGGAAGTTGGCCATTTTGATTCAAATTTTTCAATTTGGCGTTGATTTTGTGATTTCCACACCTTGTAATTTAACAAACTCTACAGATACAAAAACAACAATCAGTAGTCATTTATTTTTTTAGTTTTGTCAACAACTCCCTTTCCATGTCTGTGTTTCTAATTTGCTGCAACATTATGGGTAACATTAATAGCCTCTAGGCCCTGGGGACCTGGGGGTGAGTGATGACCTGAGGCTCTGGTCATCCAGCGACCTGGCTCAGGACCAGCTTCTCGGCCTTTTGTTGGATGTGGTGGAGGTGGAGGTGGAGGTGACCACCACCTGTGCTTTTTTCCACATGTTCATCTACTCAACAGGATGTTAGGAGACTATATGTGTGGTAATCAGCATCTGTTGGTGGTAAAAGCTACTCAAGCTGAAATAGCGACTGAGTAAACTTTTACTTTGTTTAATATGTGGAATATGAATAAAACCAAAGTGAGGAGCAATCATGGGTCTGTTTTAAATTTCATTTTCACCCAATTATTAAAAACACTGAACAACATTTAATGACTTTCTCAAAGGCTAATATGAAAAGAAAGTGATGTTACATTTAATATGAGTTACGCATTAACTCTGTCAGTAATTCTTTTGATGACCGTAGCTGCGTATTTTTTCCCGGAAGTTTTCTCCCCTGTTGTCGTGGTGAATCACAGTATCGGAGCTCCATTGATGATGGCTTTATCACTAAGATGCTCAAGTCAAAAATGTCTTATCTTTTGACTGCTTGTCTCTAATATCTCCTAACAGTTTTCCAAGAAATTTCTGATATTTACTTTGAAACCGATACTATATTGCGTCATTCTCTGTAGTTCTTATGCATAAAGCGTGGCTGGCAGTGAATGCTTGAAAGACATAGCAACAGTAACCAAGGGAGCGGGGCTTAGCTAAGGATCATGTTATCCAATGACATTCCGTTTGGAGCTTCCACCTTGTTCCCCGGCGCTGCGTTGTGATTGTTTGTCCCTCTTCACCGAAGGACATGGCAGTCATTACGGTAAGTGGTAGGAGCTTGCTTGTAGCGTAGTCATTTTGTGAATGTTGCTCGTGCTTCTGACATTACATGTGGGTTTGTATGCTATATAAACTATGTGTGTACCTACATTATATCAATTGGAATGTATTGTCACTAGCTCAGCTCAGTAAGATATCGTAGCAGTTCGTTAGCGTAGCCGTTCGTTAGCAAAGCGGCTAGTTAGCGTAGCGGCTAGGTAGCGTAGGACTTACTTAGCCCCCAGCATCCTTTGACTCAGCAGGAGAGTGCAGTATTTTAGGTGTTGCGTCAGCTCACACTGGTTGTTTTTAAACTGTGGAATATTCAGTGATTAAATTGCAATGTTTTGCCATTAGCTTATCTTAGTAAGCTAGCGTAACTTAGTGGGTAGTTAGCGTAGCGGCTAGTTAGCCGCCATTGTTCTCTGACTCGGCCAGAGAGTGATGTGTTATAACTTAGGGGAGAGGGGTGTCGAACGGAGCATTTTTTCATAGTTCCCTCTCTGCACAGAGATGCATTTATTTATAGTAACTACATTTTATAGGGAACAACGTACATATGTCCTCTACAAATCCTGACCATGTTTGCAAAGTTTGGATGAATGAGTCGCACACAGTCTAGCAGGAAACGAAGCTCATCTGCCTGTTTGCCTCCGCATGCAGGGATGAACAGATCCACATTATAATTAACCGCAAAACACGTAAATAACTTCATATTACTGGCGTGTAACACTCATTAATGCTTAAACTGAGTCCTCTGGGAAATGAGAATGTCCAATTGAAATAATCTTCTCATGTTTAATGTCTGAAAATGAATTACATTTGTCCAGTGCTCTGTGATATAGCCTACTGTGTTTAACAAAGCATGTTCCAATGTAATTAAAGCTTTATGTGTTTGTGGACATAATTGATTTAATAATACAAGTAGACAGTATTTGAAGAAGAAGTTAGAATGCAGTGTGGTCGTGAAACTGTTTGGCCTTGTCAATCAAAAAAGTGTATCAGTTGTGTGTGTGTGTGTGTGTGTGTGTGTGTGTGTGTGTGTGTGTGTGTTTGTGTCAGCTGCTGTCAATGTCAAATCATTAGTAAATTATCAGTTTGATTTTAATATGCTTAATAACTGGGTCTTTATAATTTTAGATGCCCCGTGGCAAGTCCTACCGTCACTCTGAGGCGGCTAAGTGGAGGATGGCGGAGCGACAGTTGGCCTCCAGTGACGCTGGTGCATGTATGTGGCATGCCTTCTTAAAATCAACTTTTCATGTATATCCTTGCTGAATGACTCAGTTAAACTCCTAACTTTGTGTATTTTTATAGTCTTGAAAAGTTCATATATTGTGTTGAAGTGCCTGAACTTTGAATTTGGTCTCTTTTTTTTTTTTTTTAAACCATTTTATGTTCATCAACAGCTTGTGGCACAGGGTGGTGCTACAAAGTGCACAAATGGTCAATTACTGAGCACACTGGGCGCCAGCATAAATTGGTCATTCCAGTTGAGGTCCCAGGCAAGACGGTATGTACAATTCATGAAGATTTCACTGATGATTAGAAGTTTTAGTTGTGTATTTTCAGCCTAAGAGAAATCCTGTCTTTTGTTCCAGCTTGTTCTTCTTGTAGGGGCGTCCCATCTGCACTCCCTTGCAGATGGGATTGTGCTGATGCCAGAGGATTGCTACACCTTTGGCGTCATGTCCACTCCAGGGGTGTGCGCTGACTAGCTCAGGACTGAGAATGAAAATGCTGTTCTTCCTCGGATCTCTGATGCTGTCTGTGTCATGGCCCCTGGGAACAACCTGACGGCCAGCAAGACGCCTAAGCAAGGAGGCATAGCTTTTGGCCAATACCCAGCCACTGTCTGCAGCGTTAGGCCGACTGCACAGGTAGGTTATTCATGTATTCTTTTTAATGAGGCAGATGTGTACAGGTCAATATGATTTTGTCATTAACCATTATTATTTTGTTTAGGTCTTCGCTGGGACCTTGTCCCACACTTGACAGTCCCGGGGGATATCCAAGAGTTTTTCCGGCAGGAATTTCACCACGTGTCAACACGTCTCGGTATGTTTGAAAATAATGATACATGGTTCTAAACAGTTTTATGAAGGCTTATGAGAATTATATATTTTACATATAATTTCTAATATTATACCTATTATGGTTTTCTAATAAGAAAGTTGACATTGCCTTTTTAAAATGTGTTTTTCAAAAACTGTTTCTTTTCTTGTTCCTTTTTTTTTAAGGTGTGAAATATTTTCACCACGCTGACCGCTTCCCCCTGAACAACCGCAAGCTGTGGTGCTGTGATGGTGTAAGTAGAATATATTATTTTCATATCATAAATAGAAAATTATTCAACACAGTATGTTTGACAGTAAAAGTCACATTTTTCAAATAATATTTAAATTTTTTTTTGTCATTGTTTAGTGTTTGTAGGTGCACCCCAGTGACGACATGGGGATGCCTATCCTCGTGGAGTCGCTGTTGGCTGCCACCAAACAGCACCTGGAGATACCAGCACCTAAGCCACAGGTGTCGCACCCGGTGTCTCCCAAGTCTCTGCCAAAGGTGGTTCCACGTGTGATTGTGGTGGAGGAGGTCGTAGTTCCACGGGCCCCCCCTCCTGAGTGGACGTATGTACAGTCGGGCAGGAAGGTAAGACACTGAACTTTGTAAGTATGTTTCATAAAAATAAAAATAAGGTTGTGAATTGATCCACTTTTTTTTGCTTTTTTGTCATTACAGAGGAACCACTCTGAACATGAGCATGGCTCTGGTTCATCACAGAGACGAGTGGTTCATCATGTGGTATGTTTAACCATGATATTTACAAATATGTAGTGTAATTAATGTATGTAATAATTTGCAATAAAATTGTATGATATTTTACACCCTGGTTTCACGTCTCACCTGAATACTAACTGAACCATGATACTGAACTGGTAAATGGTAATGAATGGGACAGTTTCATCATCAGAAATTGTAAGAATGTTGTAATTTAAGAGTAAAAGTCAAGGAATGAGTTGTTTATATGTAGTCATTGCTTAATAGTAAAACAAAAGTAATTAAGTAGTAATCATGTAAAGTTTCAGTAGTAATTCAAAAGGGTTTGTATAGAAACAAAAAGTAATTCAATAGTGATGAGTAGTGATAAAACACTACATATGCAGAAGGATGTAGTAATTCCATAGGGATTGTGAAGGCATACAGCAGTAAATGTGTAAGCATTGTGTAGTAATTCAATGATAAATGTGAAGGAATGCATAGTGATTATATAGTAATTTCCCAAAATCCAATAGTGAGACAGAAGTGATTAAGTGATAATCATGTACAGTTTCAATAGTAATTCAAAAGGGTTTGTGTAGAAATAAAAAGTAATTCAATAGTGATGAGTAGTGATAAAACACTACATACGCAAAAGGATGTAGTAATTCCATAGGGATTGTGAAGGCATACAGCAGTAAATGTGTAAGCATTGTGTAGTTATTCAATAATAAATGTGAAGGAATGAGCAGTGACAGAGATATTGGATGAAGGGAGATACCCAACTGTAGGCTTATCCAATGTTAAGAAAACGGTTACTCTTCCTGTCTCCTAAGTGGGTGTGGTTAGCTCTCCCTCCAATCAGAGCCTGTCAGAGCTGAGTTGGGTATCTCGCTTCATTCAATATCTCTGGTAGTGATTATATAGTAATTTCCCAAAATCCAATAGTGAGACAGAAGTGATTAAGTAGCAATTATACAACAGTTAGTTCCGGCCCTGCAATCTGATTGGTCGAGAGACAGTAAAACCGTGATGATATTGGAGTACAACATCACGGTTATTTCACTCTGTATGTATCACTCTGCCTCACAGCTGATTGCAATCAACAATCAAATCAAAACTGACGGTTAGTGTCAGTTAGGTCAGCAGTTGCATTGTAGGCTAATTAATTCATCCACTGTCAAACAGCCAAAAATATGGATTTATTTCCTAAAATAAGTTTTGAATTGAACTATGAATGGTCATCAGAGGAAGATGAGGGAGAGGAGAAGCTGAATGCATCTGAGCACACATCCAGGTTTGTCAGTGTTTCATCAGCAGAGCTCAATGAGGAGAAAAGCAATATACTGTCAGATCAGAAGGCAGAGTCGGCTGTGCCTGTGAAGCGACAGTCCACCATGCAGTCACCAGAGACTTATTTATTTAATGGAAATGTGCAGATAAATGTGTATAAAGAGTAAGTGCCTGGCGCACCATGATTGCGATACATAGCAACGGTGACAGCGGAGTCCTGAGGGAACTATTTTTGTTGGCGGAAGACAAATAAAATGCTTAAATTATCTATTTTGTCCTCATTTTTCAACATTTCTTAATCAGCCTTGCTTATTTAACTGTTGAACTGCGGCCTCGTGCCTACGACCGAATCACAGCCGTGACGATATCACAGTACAACATCACTCCCTCTCGTGTGATATTGCTTAATTGTGCACGGATTTGAATAGGCATCATGTAGTAATTGTCAGTAGCGATCAGTAGTGAAATCACCCAATACATTACTCATTACTATTCAAATCACTACACAAATCACTACACAGCTCAATAGCAATCAAGTAGTGAAACAGTAGTTTTTGTGTAGGTATTTAGTAGTAGTGATGAGTAGTGATTCAGTAGTGTTTTTTCATGAGGGAAAATTCACCAAAATTGGCATGCATGTCAGACCTGGTGAAAAATTTTAGAAAATCAAAAAATTAACCCCTAAAGTGCCAAAATGGGCTCTCTAGCGCCACCTAGGCGGACTAAAATGGCCGCTGTGGCCCCTAGGAATGTCCTAGAAAGATCAAACCAAAACTGTCTTGTTCGTCTCATTAAGATCTACAAATCACGCATTCACACCCATGACCTAAACCCAACAGGAAGTGAGCTATTTCCCTTTCAAAGTAAGATTTCGCCTCAAAAATGCTCTTTTTCAAAATTACTTAAAAAATCAAACCCTCCTACACCGTTTATCGTATGGGCTTCAAACTCGCACACATCACAGATGAACTCGTCCTAATCAA
The DNA here is from genome assembly GCF_041903045.1 of Epinephelus lanceolatus. NCBI lineage: Eukaryota > Metazoa > Chordata > Actinopteri > Perciformes > Serranidae > Epinephelus > Epinephelus lanceolatus. The sequence goes on along the minus strand of NC_135745.1, from coordinate 817,038 downwards.
ATCTTCTGTATAACTTTTTCATAACTCGAATGGTTTGGATTTTTTGGCATCTTCCAGATGATGTCTTACAAAACCTCCTGATGATTTTTTGTGCCACCTAGACACACTAAAATGCCCGCTGCGACCGGTAGGAATCCCGTAGAAAAATCAAACCAACACTGGCTCGTCCGTCTCATCAAGACCTACAAATATCGCACTTCAACCCCTGACCTAAGTCCAACAGGAAGTGCGGCATTGCCCTTTCAATGTAAGATGACGTTTTTCACAAATTCTGTCTCTCAAAAAATATTTGCTCCTACACCATTTATCATAACTGCTTCAAACTTGCACACATTACAGCTCTACCCCTGGTGAACATTACTTGTGAAGGACTTTGTCATTACTGAAACGGTTTGGATTTGAGAAGCGTTCTAAGGTGCAGGACACAAATCCTCATGATGATCTCTGTAAGAAAAGATGAGGGCCAACACACTGTAAACTTGTGATTAAGGTCACATTTTTGAGTCCATAGACATACAAGCTTTATATTTCTGTGTTCAGAACAAGTTTATCTATCTGGTGATGCTTTCAGATTGAAGATCGGACCCACGGTTTGGGAACTGGAAGGATAGTTTGTGAAACTTTCAACCCATTTTGCTCTCTGTGTGAGCTGCAGCTCTCATTAATTAGCATAACAAAAGCTTCACTCTGACAGTTTGTGTGTCAGAGTGAAGTGTGTGTGTGTGTGTGTGTGTGTGTGTGTGTGTGTGTATAACACAAACTGTCCAGCTCATGGTGCTCATTCCTAAAACTGAAAGAAATGCCTGATACCAAAAACCTGTAAATACAAGATGTCCTGGTGAAACTCTTTTACCTCATTAAGAATTGGAATACATGTAGTCCTGCTCAGTTTCTCCACTGACATTAACTAGTATATATTTGTGTCTGCTTGCTGTACTTAAATCCTCACAGCAGCCAGTACACATCACTCAAGCTTTCACTAGGTCACATGATTTCAAATGAATATGGATGTGTTGTTTGATCATCACCAAGCCCCAACCTCCGGGGGAGATGAGTGAGACCAATGCGGAAGTGCCAAAAACTGCAGTTCACTGACTGTCCACTTGAGGCTGGCTCCGGAAGTGAGTCAATTCCCATAGACCCCCATGTTAAAATGCCCAACTTTAGAGCAGAAATAAACATGTTTACAGCCTGGTACAAAAAATGGTTTTGGTCTCTATAGTTAATTTCCCCTTTCATGACAACTGTGGGGAGGGTGAATTTTTTTCTAACTCTTCCGTTTAAATGTTATTAAGGTTTGAAATTGCACATAATTAAGGGCGTGGTCACTTTGAGTGACAGGTCGCACCATCACGGGTGGCTAACTAGCATAATAACTAGCCGCTGGCTCTGCTCGGCAGAGTTTGGCGGAGCTGAGCTCAGACTCAGCCGTCTGCTCGGCGTCATCTCAGCCAATTCGTGCCCATGTTCAAGGCATTGAACCTGTCCTCTCAGTTGTGTTTGTGCCTTTTGGATATTTTTTCAGGCAAATATTGGAGTAATATGGCTTGCTGTTCGATTAATTATACCAACAGACCGTCCAAGAAGTCTGTGCTCCAGGTTTTTCGGTAAGTGAAATTTGGAAATTCTAGTATTATTTTATTTATGTTTATATGTTAGCACTAATTAGCAGGTATCGGTGTCTGCGGTCACTACGGTCACCACCTAGCTTGTCAGCGTGTATCGGTGTCTGCGGTCACCACCTAGCTTGTCAGCTTATTATTATATTATTAAGCTTTTATTTAATACATGTAAAATCACGTTGATACCGGAGGTCTCATTTTCAAGTGCGACCTGTATCACAGCAACAACATCCACATCAAGTTACAGAGCCACAGACAATACAACACAAGCTTAGCTCGTTAACTAGCTAAGCAGCCAGCTAACAGTTAGCCTTCGAGCAAGACGCCAATCCGGGATGCATCGAAGTCAGAGCCTGACAGAGAAGTGTTAGGATGTAGGCATTTAGGGAGAGAATATTTTGAACAAAAGGCTGAGGCTGTGTGAGGTTTGAAAATAAAGGTCCACCACGTTAGTTAGCTAACGTGTTGCAATGTTAACGTTGTCATATGAGCAGTGTAACGTTAACGTAACATTAAGGCTATACTTATGTAATGTTATGTAAATTAAAAAGTGGCGAACTGTGTAAAATTACAATAAGGTGTGTAACGTGATTAAAAAAAACTAATGTGACATTTGACTGTCACAATATAAAATATTAAGAAGACTAGTGTATGATATAGGCCTGTAAGCGTGTAGTTACACAACAATAGATAATGCACAGACAGAATATGGGGATGGCCACCACCTTTTTGTTTTACTAAAATAAATTGATTATGATCTGTTAAACATTGAAGTAATTTAAGTTGTATTGTTTGCATATAAAGGTGTCTGTGAAGTAGGTAACCTAACACATATATTACTTTTAATATCTATTTGTCTGTGTAAAGTTTTCCTCTAGGTGACCCAGAGAGACTGGACCAGTGGACACTCAACACAAGGAGACAGAACTGGACTCCAAACAAGACTTCCCATCTGTGCAGTGAACACTTTGAGAGTCATCACTTCAGCACTGACTCCAGGATAAAGACACCTTTTTTTTATATAGTACCTCACAAAGAGTCAAGAAACTTATTAGTTTAAAATGATGAATTATTGTCCATAATACATTTAAATGCATTACATAAATTACTAATTGTCATACATTACTAAGTACTCGATTAGGGCACAGCTTGCTCTGTACTATTCCTGATAAGGTGAAATTACACACCAGTGCACTTTAGTGTTCCCAAGATGCAAAAGGCCAAATGAAGATTTTATCAATCAAGGAACATGACATGTATTTACCGACTTTAACATTTTAGTGCCTTTTATGCAAAGACCCTTTATCAAAGTGAGAATTACTACCTTTTTCCCCCACATACAGTCTGTGAAAAACCAATGGAAAAAATATTCTCATAATGAGACAGCTGAACATAGCATGATTCCACAGTGGCAGTGAGCTTTGAGAACAGTTCAGTTTCCTTTTGATAGCAACAATTATTTTAATGTGGATGAACTGCATACTGTACATTCATACTCCAGTTGTCTTGATAGTACAGTTAAATTTAAAATCACATTGAGATGTAAAGTCAAATATCTACAGAACTTAAACACAAAACTATTCTATGAATGACAGCCACTTACTCAGCAATAAGATCATTTTGGTGGTGAGTGGGCTTTTAACCAAGACAGGCTGTTGTCAATGTTTTCTACCTGTGTTTTTAACCTGTCATCTTTCTCTCATGTAGGACACTTGAGGAAAGTTACAACGCCTCGACCAATGTGATATTTACTCCACAGTAAAGAGGTTGTTTCACAAGAAATTAAGATTTTGCAAATTATGACACTGGGTCCTAATCCATAGGTTTTATAATTACTGTTATAAATCTTTTCATTTATTTCATGTGTACTTTTTGTAACCTTTTAATAGTGATGATTTCATGAATGCAAGCTTTGACTTAATTTTGTTAAACTGTTTGTGTAATGGTTATAACTTTTGCTATATAAAATGGATCAGACAAAATTTACTTTAGAGTAAAAGCAAATTTTCTGAAAGCTGTCTTTCATCAGTTTGTCATCATTTGTCTTAGCAGAATGTAAAAAAAAAATGAAAAGCTGATGTTATGTGCTGGTTTTGTTTGGACATTTCTTTAAGACAAATGAAGAAAATTAACTGAGAAACGATTCTCCTTTTGTGAAAAACAAGGAAATATCTGCACACTGAATAGTTTTAAGTCCCTTAGGAGGTATTATTTATTTGTGACGTTGTGACATATGAGAAGGTTCTGTGGGTATTGCTCGGTATTGAGGCTTATATAGTGAGGCTAAAAAAAACAACACATAATTGGCTGACTATCTTTTTGTTTGCCTCACTACAAAAAAGTCACAATACCTTTGCCTGAGGAAGACCCTCTCAGAGTTGGCAACATAGCGAACAAGTGATACCTCCTTGGGGGCTTCAAAACTATTGTGTCCAGCGAATTCTTTGTTTTTTCACTTTGAACCCTTTTATCCAGTCACATTCTTCTGTGTTAAAACTAGACTTCTAACAGAGCAGCAAACAAAGGTTACTCTCCAAAATCTTCTCAGGCTCTGCTGCTGGGTGTGTGTTTAGTGGTGCTTAGTTATCTTCAAGTACAAAGTTAAAATAATCAGGCCCACACAGAAATGGACTGCTTAATTTTTTGTCAGTGACAGTGTTAAACATTAATGCTTAATGTTTTATCTGCAGTGTATGATTTGTTTGCCCTTTCAATTGACAGTCAGATTTGATTGTGAAATACAACATTCAGTCAGTAACAAAGACAAAAGGAGTGCAAATATAAATAGAATTTATTGAAATTTTAAACAAGTTATAGATGAATATCAAAAACTCTACATTAGCCTTGACAGCCTGGGCTATGATCAGGTCTAACAAAATGTGTCCTAAAGACCAAATTCAAAAGCAGTGACACTGCCAACAGTAAGCAGTTCACTGCGTTTGGAGGTGGTCTTTAAGACAATTAACTAATTTACTTTAAAACATATAATTTCTAACTGTAAACAGTAAGATTGTTATTCACGTCGGCGGCAATGACACCCGGTTACGCCAATCGGAGGTCACTAAAATTAATATTGCCTCGGTGTGTGAATATGCAAAAACGATGTCGGACTCCGTAGTTTTCTCTGGACCCCTCCCAAATCTGACCAGTGATGACATGTTTAGCCGCATGTCATCATTTAATCGCTGGCTGTCCAGGTGGTGTCCAGCAAACGATGTGGGTTTCGTTAATAATTGGCAAACTTTCTGGGGAAAACCTGGTCTTATTAGGAGAGACGGCATTCATCCCACTTTGGATGGAGCTGCTCTCATTTCTAGGAACCTGGCAAACTTTATTAGTAAATCAAATCTCTGACAACCCAGAGTTGAGACCAGGACTCGGAGACGCAGTCCTATACGCCTCTCTGAGCTTCTAGCTCAGTTACCCAGCCATAGTTTTCATAGTTTTATACAAACGGTGTCTGTCCCCCAACCACCTAAATTATTTAAATCTAAAATTAAACAAAGAGGAGTTGTGCATAACAACCTCATAAAAATTAAAACCTCTTCTGTGACAGAAAGACAAAACAGGAGAATTAAATGCGGACTGTTAAATATCAGGTCTCTATCGTCTAAAGCAGTGTTAGTAAACGAATTAATATCAGATAATCATACTGATTTACTCAGTCTCACAGAAACCTGGCTGTGTCAAGATGAATATGTCAGTCTCAATGAATCCACTCCTCCCAGTCATAATAATACCCACATTCCTCGAGGCAGCAGCCGAGGAGGGGGAGTTGCAGCCATTTTTAACTCTAGTCTGTTAATCAGCCCTAAACCTAAACTAGATTATAATTCATTTGAAAGCCTCGTTCTTAGTCTTTTACATCCGACCTGGAAAACCTCGCAGCCACTTTTATTTGTTATAGTGTACCGTGCTCCTGGCCCGTATTCTGAATTTGTATCTGAATTCTCAGAGTTTTTATCCAGTTTAGTTCTTAAATCAGATAAAGTTATTATTGTAGGCGATTTTAACATTCATGTCGACGTTGATAATGACTCCCTGGCTACCGCGTTTATCTCATTATTAGACTCCATTGGCTTCAATCAGGGTGTACATGAACCCACTCATTGTTTTAACCATACCCTCGATCTAGTTCTGACGTATGGGATTGAAATTGATAACCTAAAAGTCTTTCCACAGAATCCCTCGCTATCGGATCATTATCTGATTACTTTTGATTTCTTTTTACCCGATTACACGCCACTCAGCAACAGTTACTATACTAGATGTTTATCAGATAGTGCTGTCACAAAATTTAAGGAAAAGATTACTCCGTCGTTAAATTCAATACCAAGTCCCTCAGTAAAAGAAGTTTCCTGTACCGACTTTGATCATTTTGTCGATAGCACCGTAGGCTCGCTGCGAACAACACTTGACTCTGTAGCTCCTCTTAAAAAGAAGTTAAAAAAGCAAAGAAAGTTCGCTCCTTGGTATAACTCTCAAACCCGTAAGTTAAAACAAATATCGCGAAAATTTTAAAGGAACTGGCGATTGACCAAACTGGAAGAATCTCGTTTAATCTGGACAGACAGTCTCAAAACTTATAAGAGGGGCCTCCGCAATGCCAGAGCAAACTATTACTCAGCATTAATAGAAGAAAACAAGAACAACCCCAGGTTTCTTTTCAGCACTGTAGCCAGGCTGACTGAGAGTCAAAGCTCTATTGAGCCTTGTATTCCTTTAGCCCTTAGCAGTAATGATTTTATGAGCTTTTTTAATGACAAAATTCTAACTATTAGAGGCAAAATTCATGACCTCCTGTCCTCAGATAGTACCTATCTAACCTCGAACACAGCTGTAAGACCTAATATATATTTAGATTGCTTCTCCCCAATTTCTCTTCAAGAATTGACAGCAGTGATTTCTTCATCTAAATCATCAACGTGTCTCTTAGACCCCATCCCAACTAGGCTACTTAAGGAGGTCTTTCCTTTAGTTAACACTCATATATTAGATATGATCAATATATCCTTATTAACAGGCTATGTACCACAGTCTTTTAAGGTAGCTGTAATTAAACCTCTACTAAAAAAGCCCACGCTGGATCCAGAGGTGTTAGCCAACTATAGACCAATATCTAATCTTCCCTTTATGTCAAAGATCCTTGAGAAAGTAGTCGCAGACCAGCTGTGTGATTTTCTCCATGATAATAATTTATTTGAGGAATTTCAGTCAGGATTTAGAGTGCATCATAGCACTGAGACAGCACTAGTTAAAATTACAAATGACCTTCTGATTGCTTCAGACAAAGGACTTGTCTCTGTACTTGTTTTATTAGATCTTAGTGCGGCGTTTGACACAATTGACCATCAAATTCTACTGCAGAGACTGGATCACTTAATTGGCCTAAAAGGTTCTGCACTAAGCTGGTTTAAATCTTATTTATCTGATCGTTTTCAGTTTGTTGATGTTCATAATGAATCATCCTTACGTACCAAAGTTTGTTTTGGAGTTCCGCAAGGTTCTGTGCTCGGACCAATCCTATTTACTCTATATATGCTTCCTTTAGGTAACATCATTAGAAATCACTCTATAAATTTTCATTGTTATGCGGATGATACTCAGTTGTATTTATCGATGAAGCCAGAAGAAAGTAATCAATTAACTAAACTCCATAACTGCCTTAAAGACATAAAAACTTGGATGAGCACCAATTTCCTGATGTTAAATTCAGACAAAACTGAAGTTATTGTTCTTGGCCCCAAACAACTCAGAGACTCTTTATCTGATGACATAGTTTCTCTAGATGGCATTGCTCTGGCCTCTAGCACTACCGTAAGAAACCTCGGAGTAATATTTGATCAAGATTTGTCTTTTAACTCTCATTTAAAACAAACCTCACGGACTGCATTTTTTCATCTGCGTAATATTGCGAAAATTAGGCCTATCCTGACCCGAAAAGATGCAGAAAAATTGGTCCACGCTTTTGTTACCTCTAGGCTGGATTACTGTAACTCTCTATTATGAGCTCATAGTTCCATATTATCCCACCAGAACACTGCGCTCTGAGAACGCAGGGTTACTCGTGGTCCCTAAAGTCTCCAAAAGTAGATCAGGAGCTAGAGCCTTCAGCTATCAGGCTCCTCTCCTGTGGAATCATCTTCCTGTTACGGTCCGGGAGGCAGACACCGTCTCCACATTTAAGACAAGACTTAAGACTTTCCTCTTTGATAAAACTTATAGTTAGGGCTGGCTCAGGCTTGCCCTGTACCAGCCCCTAGTTAGGCTGACTTAGGCCTAGTCTGCTGGAGGACCCCCCATAATACACCGGGCACCTTCTCTCCTTCTCTCTCTCTCTCTCGTATTCTATTACTGCATCTTGCTAACTCGGCCATTCTGGATGTCACTAACTCGGCTTCTTCTCCGGAGCCTTTGTGCTCCACTGTCTCTCAGATTAACTCATATCGCAGCAGTGCCTGGACAGCGTGACATGTGTGGTTGTGCTGCTGCCGTGGTCCTGCCAGATGCCTCCTGCTGCTGCTGCCATCATTAGTCATTAGTCATACTTCTACTGTTATTATACACATATGACTATTGTCACACATGTATACTGCCAGATATTAATACATACTTTCAACATATTGTACCACAGTAGCCAGAACTATAACTATAATATTATTACTTTCAATAATGTTGTTGTAAGCTACTGTTATTACCTGCATCTCTCTCTCTGTCTCTGTCTCTCTCTCTCTCTCTCTCTCTGTCTCATTGTGTCATGCAGATTACTGTTAATTTATTATGCTGATCTGTTCTGTACGACATCTATTGCACGTCTGTCCGTCCTGGAAGAGGGATCCCTCCTCAGTTGCTCTTCCTGAGGTTTCTATCGTTTTTTTTCCCCGTTAAAGGGGTTTTTTTGGGGAGTTTTTCCTTATCCGCTGCGAGGGTCATAAGGACAGAGGGATGTCGTATGCTGTAAAGCCCTGTGAGGCAAATTGTGATTTGTGATATTGGGCTTTATAAATGAAATTGATTGATTGATTGATTGACATTTCCTGGCCCTATCAATCTTGGCTGGATTGCCACCAGCCTCCCACCTGCACCTTTGGGCCAATTAAGAAAATATTATCTTAATGCCAGGATGCTGGAGGTGAAGCTGGTGCAGGTCCTCCTTCATCATGCTGACCAGCTTGACACTGCTGACCTTCCTCATGTCACTGCCGCCACAGTGGATGATGAGGACATCTGGTGCTGCTCTTCCTCGCAGGGAGTGGGAAAAGAAGGAGAAAAGGCCTCCCCACTGCAGTCCACCCCAGCCAAACCAGCAGACACGGACGCCCGGCATACTGACGGTGATTCCCAAGGTCTCTGCAGCTCTCTGGACACCACACCGGACATAGCTGTCACCAGTGCTCCACACTGCATATGAAAGTAAAATGAGTGTAATAAAAAATTAGCGTTATATATTTTAAAAAAAAGTTGAAGCGTTTTTTGTTTTTTTTTAAGATAACAGCTGAATCATTGTTTCAAGGTTTGTTGTATAACGTTAGTTTCAGCTAAACTCAACTTACCTCAAGTTTCGTGAGGGAGCTGGCAGGGCTAGCCAAAGTAGCATAGCTTCTTAGCCTAGCTTGTTAGCCTTAGCTAACTTAGCAGCGCCGAGCGAGGTGGGCGTGTTTAAGCAACCAGGCTTCCTTCGGCCCGCCTCTTTGCCCATTTTTGATTGTCTGGGAGTTGGGCGGAGTCAGGCACTGCCAAGATGGCGACGTCCAGAGCGGAGTATTTTGAGCTTCAAATTCACTCTTCAAAAATGGATAGATGACGTCACGGTGACTACGTCCATTATTTTATACAGTCTATGATCATCACACATGTCAAAGTTTCATTAGGTCACATGGCTTATGTCTACAATTTTCAAAATATAAGCTCACACCACCTTCATAAGAACCCTGTACATTTTAACCCTGCAGGCCCCCTTATAAAAAAATAACACCTGTCCCTGGACACCTGGACGGTGTGAACAACCATAAAAATATTAAATATTAATATATCTCTCTACATTTTTTTTGCTTAAATCTTTTAACCAACTTCTACTCAGATTATGCATATCAAATATTCATTCCTTTTGAGGATTTTCACAATTTATTTGCCATTTTATTTACATGAAGTCACTGTTACTTTAATGAATAAAAAACATGAATTAAGATTACCTATATAATAAATGTTGGATGGATTTTTTTATTTTATTTATCACAGTCTGTGATACGTGAATGATAAATAACAACACCAATTTTGATGCATGATCATTTTTGGGGGCAGTTTAAATTTTCCCTTCAGGACTTTTTTTGTCTTTGTTGAAAAACAACCATAAAAATATTAATATTTTTTTCTATTTTTAACTCCTACTCAAAGTATACATACCAAATATTCATTGTGGGTGTATGTATGAGAGAGAAAGATGGAGAGAGAGAGAGAGAGAGAGAGACATGGAGAAAAAAATAATGTAACCTTAAAGCAACCTGCAGCTCATAATTTGCCATTTTTAGCAACACAATTACACACACACACACACACACACACACACACACACTCCACTCCCTGTCCCCCCTCTCCCTCTCTCTGTCTGTCTGTCTCTCTCTCTCCCTCCCCCCTCTCTCCTCTCTCCCTTCTCTCCCTCTCTGCATGTCACTAACTCAGCCTCTTCTCCAGAGCCTTTGTGCTCCACTGTCTCGCAGGTTAACAGTGGTGCCTGGATAGTGTGACGTGTGAGGTTGTGCTGCTGCTGTGGTGTCAAATGCCTCCTGTTGATTCTGTTATCATTAGTCATTAGTCAACTCATCTTGAAGTGCCTGTGCTGTCACCTAAGTACATGCAGTCTGTCTGACTGTGTGTGTGTGTGTGTGTGTGTGTGTGTGTGTGTGTGTGTCATACTTCTACTGTTATTATACACATATGATTATTGTGACATATGTATACCATCAGATATTAATTCAACATATTGTACCACAATAGCCAGAATTAGAATTATAATATTATTACTTTAATTAATGTTGTTGTAAGCTACTGTCATTACCTGCATGTCTCTCTCTCTCTCTCTCATTGTGTCATGCTACTGTCATTACCGTCTGTCCTGCATCTCTCTCTGTCTCCCCTTCTGTCGCATTTTTCACCGCCTGAACATACCCCAAAACCCATCAAACCTGGAATATAAGTCACACCTGGTGAAAAATTTTATAATCTATTGTCGTCCTGAATTTCCACCACTAGGTGGCGCTATAATCAAGGAAAGTGTGTATTAGCTCATAACTCCCATATACTTTGTGGCACATTCAAAAACCTTATATCCACACATTCAGTGAATTGTGCTGAATCTTGTGATACAGGCCACAACCGTGGGATGGCGTCAAAGTTAGGGGTCTCGCCACTAAACAGGAAGTAGTTTATAACTCCAGCATACATGGTCCAATTTTGGCCAAACTTCACAGGATTGATGACAGTCCCGCCCTGAACACATCTACATGTCAATAAACATAAACATAGCGCCCCCTACTGGCAATGGGAAATGTCATGTTTTAGACTTTAATGTACATCTCCTACAGACTTGACCAGATCCACTTCAAACTTGGTGAAAAAAGTCATAAGACGTTGGTGATGCTTTATTGTGGAAACTGTGAGTTTTCATCGAAGGGCGTGGCCACGGCCTGGCGGCAAACTTTGATGTTTCGCCGTGATGATAAACGTTGCTGTAACTTTACTCCACATGGGAATATCTTGCCAAAACTTCACACATGATGACAGTCCAGCCCTGAACACATCTACAGAAGAATTTTGAATCACCGCCATAGTGCCACCTTCTGGCAACAGAAAGCTACTTTATACATTCTTTGATGTCCCGCTTATAGCAGGTTAATCAGATCCACCTCAAACTTGCTGGTCTAAGTCCTTAGACCTTGATGATGCTTAAAAATTAAGCTTTTTAGGTTTCATCAAACGCTGTCACCGTGGCGTCGCCTTGTTCGCCATCAAACACGATGTTGTTTTGAAGGGACAAGGGATGCTTGAAAACTCACCAAACGTGGCATACACATCACAGGTCACAAGTCCTGTTGTCAGATGTGATTTTTGTGCTTTGATGCACCAAGATGGCTCAACAGTGCCCCCTAGAATATTTCAATTAAGCAGCCCCCAAAGCTGCTTTGACCTGCATGCATGAAACTTAGTAGGCACCTGTAACACTCTATTACGTACAAAAAAGTCTCTTGGAGCGATGCTCCAAACCCAACAGGAAGTCCGCCATTTTGAATTTACTTGAGCCACTTTTGTGTGTTTTTGCCCATTTCCAGGGCTTGTAAATTAACGAACTTGTCCTACAGATTTAATCAGATTGGCTCCAAACTTGGTGTATGTAAGCGTGACTACGTTGTGACCAAAAGTTATCAGAGGATTTGCCCAATGTTGAATGGCGCGCCCGCTGCCGAGCGTTGAATCTTGAGGTCTCGCCATGAAAAACGAAATTGCTGTAGCTCTGGCATAAATGGTCCATTCTTCACATGATTCATATTAGTCCCACCCTGAACACATTTTCATTACCATATTGCCTGATAATCATAGCGCCACCTAGTGTTGAAAGGAAGTACTTCTTATCAGACACTTATCTTTGGATTAACATGAAATTTCAATGCTGTGGTCTATATTTGATGTTGACAAACATGACATATCATTAGTGTCTACATGTGCTGCAGAGGGTTTAATTTTGATGTTTCGCCATGAAACAGGAAATTGCTATAAATTTGGAGTAAATGGTCCGTTGTCCACCAAACTTGACATGATTCATATTTGTCCCACCCTGAACACATTTATATGACAATATTCCGTGATAGTCATAGCGCCACCTAGTGGTGAAAGGAAGTACTTCTTACCAGACACTTATCATTGGATTCACCTGAAATTTCAGTGCTGTGGTGTGTATTTGATGTACACAAACATGACATATCATTAGTGTCAATACGTGCTGCAGAGTGTTTAATTTTGATGTCTTGCCATGAAACAGGAAATTGCTATATTGTTGCCGTAAATGTTCTGATCTCCATCAAACTTCAGATGATTCATATTATTCTGCCCTGAACACATTTATATGACCATATTTCCTGATACTCATAGTGTTAGCTAGTGGTGACAGGAAGTAGGTCTCAAACACTTATCTTTTGATTTATCTGAAAGTTAAATGCTGTGGTGTATATTTGATGTACAAAAACATGATGTATAATTACTGTGCTCTCCAACTCCCTCTAGTGGAAAGAGGAAGTAATACAAAATGTGAAATATGTCATTCCAGTACTGTATCAAAGATATGCAAAGTCACTCCTGCATGCGATATCTAACTTTGACAGAAATGAATTGACACGTCAGACGTTGAGACGTCCTGCCAGCCCCCCCGTTCATCGCTGCTTGCAGCTTTAATTATTATTAGGGCCCGACGACGACGAAGTCGTCCGCAGGACCCTATTGTAATCGCGCTGTTTATTATTATTATTATTATTATTATTATTATTATCCCGACATTTCGTGTCCCAATTTCGCCCCTTTCCCAAATTTCAAAATGCTTCTAACTTTCCACATTCGTCCGGCTGGATCCGAAATTCAATATTTTTGGGTGGTTGCACATGGTCACCAGTAGGTGGCGCTATAATCAAGGAAAGTGCGTTTTGAGTCATAACTCCCACATACATTGTGTCACATTCAAAAACCATATATCCACGCGTTCAGTGAATTGTGCTGAATCTCGTGGTATAGGCCACTCCCATTTCCGCCTCCCGTTTTTTTCTGCAAATTCGCACAATGTTGCAAACCTACTTTTTCTAACTCCTCCTAGGCAATTTTACCGATTTGCATGAAACTTTGCACACAGCATCTGTGGACTCTTCTGACAAAAAGTTATTAAAAGAATTCTGATATTCCAAAGAATACTCAAGTTATGCAGATTTGGTACAAAACAGGAAGTGTTGCATATCTCCACATTGGTGTGTCCGAAGGACATGAAACTCAGTTTACTACTTCCCCATGAGCTCCTGAGGCTCTGTGCAAAATGTCAGGTGATGACCACAAGGTGGCGCTCTTTAAATTGAAGTATTTTATATCTCAACATCGGTTGGGCGGATTAACAATTATGTAATTATTGTCAATGCCATCCTGAGGATATCTGACAAAGGACTTACTGATCCGCCACTAGGTGGCGCTCTGGTGGCCATCTAATTTAATATTTGGCACTGTGCCAACACCATAACACTAATGGAAATAAAATTGATAGGGGTGGTATAGACTGGCCCCTGTAACTCACACACCAAAAATGACTAGCAGGTGGCGCTATTTTCAATGCAAAAGGGTTTTGGGTAATAACTCTTACATAATATGTCACACATTGTTAAACCTTCTATTTACGTGTTCTCTGAATTCAGCTGAATTGTGTGGTGTAAGCCACGCCTACTTTCGCGGTAACTTTCCACTCGCTAAATCACGAAAAATGAAAAACGTACTTTTTTGAACTCCTAGCCGATTTGATCGATTTGCACCAAACTTTGCATGTAGCATCTATCAACCCTCCTGACAAAAAGTTATTAAAAGAATTTTGATCGTCCAAAAAACGGCCAAAATATAAAACAACAAATTCCTGCACATTGTTTTCAAAACAGAGTCTTTCATATCTTGACCAAATACAGTCGGATTACCACAACACTTTTGTTAATTGTGTTCCATGGCCGGATGAGGGTTTGTGCAAAATTCGGTGCAAATCGGCCAATAGGTGGCACTCTGGTGGCAGTCTAATTAGTGTAAATGGAAGTAAATTGGAAAATCTTCAAATCCTCTTCAAAACTCATCGACTTTCAACCTCTTCTTGTCCCTCATGCTCTGAGCTAGAGACACCATGTCAACTTTTAAAGAGTCAGAAGACCTTGAACGCATTAACTGTACATAATTATCTATCTTTATCTTTATTTCAGCCATGACCAATATTCTTTTGTTTATGAACACTGGTAGATAACTATCTTGCCACCAGGTGATCTTTGGCTGCTCCTGACGCTACCGTCATAAAAACAAGAGACCACACATGCGCAGTTGCGCACTCTCAGCTGATTGTAAACAGATAAGATGGCGATAACATGCAACTTCAGTGTTCATTTAAAGCTAGACGTTTTGAAATATTCCAAACAAATGTCGGGGAATACGCCGCGGAGCATATGATGCCTGGTATGCAGAGGACGGCAACAAGACCTTCACAAAAGGAGGGAACATGAGAGCAGCTGACAAACGCAAGATAATGGCTTACCATCTCCAGGTCCATTAATTTCCTCTTTGGTTGGTGTCATGACTGTCCAGTACCTGGACAACCGAGCCGTGGCGGAACACAGGTATGTGGCGTGTCAGAGGAGAAACGAGCCATTAACATTTCTCTTTGTGTTAGGTAACGTTAACAGCGTTAGGCTGACCAAACGTCCTCTTTTGCCCGGACATGTCCACTTTTCACGTCCCGTCCGGCGCGTCCGTTTTTTTTTTTTTATAAACTTAAAATGTTTTTTCGTGTGTTTGTGTGTGTGTGTTAGAGTGCAGCACGGCCACATATTTCTGTTCAAACCTGAACCGAGCCCGACATTATTTATAACCAAAGCACTGAGTTTGTGCCACACAGTTGTTACGGCTGAATTATTAATAAATGGTTGTGTGTTGACGTTCACCATGCTATCCTGACGTGCTTTAGGTAACTTATAATTTGTGGTTTATTAGCGTTATAAGCGTTCAGCCTCTAATGTGTGTATAGCGCATCTCACTCGGTTAGCACTCGGCTAACTCCCGGGAGCATTCTCGGTGGTCGATGTTAGCCGAGACATGCCGGTGGTTGCACACTCGCTGAGCTAATGTGGACTAATGTTTGACTCCGTGGTCTGTTGTAGAGCATTGTGTTGTGTTTCGTGCATGTGCACGTGCAGGTGTACGGGGGTTGCCGTGTGTTTGTATATCCGTTATTGTTCAATAAACGTGCATTTTATCTCGGGATGTCTTGAAATTTTCTTCACCCCTTCATCGTCCTCCAATGAATGAGTGCACCGGCTTTCTACTGCGCCACAGCGCCACTTTAGTGGTTGGGAGGTGTATTGCACATTGGTAGTAAGTGTGAAATCTGTGACTATGCGGTTAGTACATTATATGTTTGATTTGAACATTTATGGAGACGTGAATCGGTGGAGACCGGGAACCCCCAAACAAAAAACGGGGTTCGTTTTCAAGACATTCGTGCAATGAACGTATTAGTCCAAGGCTAGTGCAGTATGTAAACACAGGCCGTGTCTTCACATGTCCGCGCTGCCGTCTTGAAACTGCTTCGCGCATGCTCCCAGAGCGCTGGGCTTTCTTGGAGATGTAGTCAATGTGGTTGCTTTGGGTCTTCTGTGTTGTGTTTGACATTGTTAAATATGTAAATAATGTGTAGGTAGATTCATGTTATATGTATGGCAACAGTCTTGTTTAGAATGATAGCTGATGGAGAAAATATTAACCAGCTTAAAGACTTATGTTCTATTTATTGTGTGGCAAGTGGAAACAGCTGGCATATGACGCCTGCTTAGGGTGTGTAACTATCTTTATCTATGGAAGCCCATTTTTGCCAGTAATGGAAAAAAAGACATTGCTATTCCTAATCAAAATTGTGAGATAAAAAGTCATTATTACGAATGTAGCCTAGTTTTAAAATTAATTTGTGGCATGTTGTCTTGTAAGGTGTGTGGCATCACGGTGGCTGCAGATGGGAGGATGAGATGATTCACTGTTTCAAGGCAGGACAACTAGTACACTGTGGTGTAGTCAATAGTAAATAGTGGTGTACAAAAACACCAAAAACTATTTTTACTGTTAATGTAAACGTTGTTACTATAAATAATACAGTACTTTCTTTGTAATACTACATAGAAAATATTCATTTTTACTGTAAAGACAGGTTTACATAAATATTTCTGCTGTTTAAATTAAAAAAAAATACAGTATTTGTATTTTCAAATTTGGCTGTGATTTTTTTTTTTTTTTTACATTTTTTTAATTGAAAGCCTCCTTCAAATAGTAGCCTGCCCCTATTTGTAGCCTGGTCTCAAACTATTATTTTGTTAATAGTAGCCCCGGCTACTATTTGAGGAAATCTGTATGTATGTAACATACAGTCACTGGCCACTTTGTGTACACCTGTGTAATCTAATGCAATCCAGTAAAAGACTATACCACGATTTTTTCCCTGAAGCTTATAAATTTTCAGTTATTGTTGACATCGTCTAGAAAGTGGTGACTCTACTTTGTTTATTATTGAGGTCATAGTGAATGGTGGTGGTGTACTGAGGTGGCCTCCTAATTTTGTCTAATTGAGGAGGACAAAATATTAGGAACACTTTTAAATATATTGCACTCCAGTACACCAACACCACCCACTACGACCTCAACAATAAAGTAGAATAATCACCTTTCTGACAAAAGCTGAAAAAGTAAAAGCTTTGTAAACGTAGAATGTGTGGCAGAGCTGTTGTATTGACTTGTATTAGATTGCACAAGTGTACCTAATAAAGTGGCCAGTAAGCCCCACATTTACACCACCAATCCATGTCTGCTCTGGGTCTCCCCGCAGCCCCTGGTTGCTCAACAGTCTCAGCCCCTGAGACCATGCTGATCAAAAGTTATTAACCCTTTAAAACCGGCGGGAGCGCCCGCGATCCCATTTGCATATTGATATTTAAATGCCGGTAGAATTGCAACCAAATAAGATAGAGCAATAATTCTTTTTGCATTTAAAACCGGAGGAGTTACTCTAACTTACCATGCATTCATCATGTCCCAGAGTGCTGTTTCCTTGCACTGACAGGTTTGTAGAAAAACAGTAAAAAGCGCTAAGAACAAAAACATTATAATCCTGATCGCGGGTATTCACAGCACTTCCTATGTTGGACTAAACGTCATCACGTTGTGAGCATGAACTGTCACGTTACTTTCTTGCGTGTCTTTCTCGCGACACTACCCGCGACAACATGGAGTGACGTCATTTCCCGGGAAATTCCTCTCTTTCTTCCGCGGTAAATATTTCTCTCAGCTTGCAGTCACACACTCGCTCTCGCTCTCGTTTTGTATTTTACTCTTTCACAACAACACTTAGACACACACACACACACACATACACACACACACACACACACCAGACACTCACCACACACTCGCACACATATATTTATGGAACTGCAACAAACCCGACACGCAAAATAGCTTTTCTCCTGGCGCGAAGCTTTCAAGCTAATTACAGCGTCGGCTGAAGATTCACTCCACTCATCTGGTCCGGATTGTGCCGACAGTGGTGATGACGCCGACCTCATCCAAGGGAGAGATCCTTCCTATGACATATATGTATATATTCATGAAATATTGTTTGTTTATGAGTTAGAGTAAAGTAAAGAAAATATACATGTAACACAACTGAAAGCATTTTGCACTAAATACACACCATTATTGTATGACTCTCATGTTGAACACATCTAACACACTGTGTAACATCTGTATGCAGAGTTGACGAGGATGAGGAGGAGGAAGTGGGGGGCTCTCCTCGCCCTGCACCCCGGAGGGAGGCAGAGGGGGAGGAAGGAGTCGGTCTCCAGCAAACAGAGGCTCCAGGTCAGAGACACTCCCTGGTGATGCAGCTGGCTTGAGAACCGAAAAGGAGCCTGACATCTTGCCACATGCCCTACCACATTTTCTGCCCAAAAGGAGGCCAGGTGTGCAGCCACCTCTATCACAGTATGTGGACAATCCCTCTCCATCTGAGCTGTTGAGGATGTACTTTCACCGGGCTGCCATCAAAACACTGTGTGCCAACACCAATAAAAATGCAGCAAAAATATTGCTCATCAGGGACAGGAACGGTCACAAGACCTATCACAGCTCCCCTGGTGCTATTGAAAAGTAATGCTTGACTTTGAACTTTGGTTGTTCTATTGTAAATAGTTTATTTTGATGTACATGTTGTATTTTTGCTAATTGTGCACAATGTGCATTTAACTTTCGTTTTTGTCACATTTTAGAAAAATGAGTGTATCTCAAAAATTAAGTTATGAAAACACTCAAAATAGATTTTCTGTGGTTTGAAAGGATTTTGTGCAACTTTTTCACATTTACAATTTTGAGGGATACAGCCATGATATTTCTGTATTTTAGAAAAATATGTGTAAAAACAAAAACGATTTTCATTTTTTTAGTGGTTTATTGCACTTTTTAGCAATTTCTTTCATTAGTATGGACATATGTCCACACATATTATTAAAATTTGGGATTTAAGGGTTGTATTGATGTATAGCATATTAAAATACTCCAATGGCCCTACAACAGGTAAAATTGTAAAGATATGCTCTGGCGGACTTGTTCTATGGTAGGTCATAAAGGGTTAAAAGCTTTTCTCTCTGTCAAGGGGTGTGGCTACTATGACGTTGCCCTCGCCACCAAATATGTTTGGCTTTTTGATGGCTTCAGCGACATCATATTCAGATGAAATTGATACACAGGTCAAAAATGGCGAGCTCATACATCTGATAGGGGCGTCGCCCATGGGGGGTGACAAAATGCCTCTATAGCGCCCCCTTGAAATTTACATACCCTTCCCATAGGGGGTATTTTGGAGTAGGAAGATGAAACATCACACCACATCAGGGTTAAATTACTCTGAGTTTTCACATAACCGCGGAGAGCGGGAGAGCGAGGGCCCGGTCACAGCTGCTTGCAGCTTTAATTATTATTATTATTCCAACATTTCGTGTCCCAATTTCGCCCCTTTCCCAAATTTCAAAATGCTTCTAACTTTCCACATTAGTCCGGACGGATCCGAAATTCGATATTTTTGGGCAGTTGCTCATGGTTGACACGAAATGCCGAAATAGCGCCCCCTACAAATTTTCAAAAACCCCTCCCCTTGGGGTTAACTTGTCGTAGGCAAACGAAATTTGGTACGCACATGTATCATACTGAGACGCACAAAAAAGTCTCTTGACGTCATGGAAAAATCCCAACAGGAAGTCGGCCATTTTGTTTTGAATTTTTTCATTACGGCAATTTCCACAACTTAAATTTTAACGAACTCCTCCTAGGGATTTCGTCTGATCGACTTCAAAGTTGGTACAGATCATCCTGACAACATGCTGATCAAAAGTTATTAAAAGCTTTTCTCTAAGTCAAGGGGCGTGGCCGCTAGGGCGTGACAAATTTTGTCGACTTTTTGTTTTCTTACCATCGAATTTCGAACGGCTCTCACGCCCACATACTTGATCTCAGCAGCTTCAAACCTGCTGGACATGATGATGGTTCCAACCCGAACGCCCCGATATGTTAATATCCCACCTTACTCATAGCGCCCCCCGGTGGTAACAGGAAGTGACCAGTCTTTACTTTAACATGTACTAATGTCACAAACTTGACCGCATCAACTTCATTCCACTTCTAATGCATGCAGAACAAGTTGGTGAAGCTACTTTATGAAGGCGGTGAAGCTACGTCTAATGGTGTCCGTGTGGCGGCGTGGCGACTATCGATCCCTCGCCACGAAATACGTTTGGCTTTTGATGGCTTCAACGACCTCATCTCCCCATGAAAATTGATACACAGGTCAAGAATGGCGAGCTCTTGCATCTGATAGGGGCGTCGCCCATGGGGGGGACAAAATGCCTCTATAGCACCTCCTTGAAATTTTCAAAAACCCCTCCCCATAGGGGGAGTAGGAAGATGAAAATTTGTACATATGTGTATGTTGCCCAGCCACACAAAAAAGTCTCTGCAATCAATGGTCTACTCCAAACAGCAAGTCGCCCATTTTGATTTAAACTTTTTATTTTGGCAGCGATTTTGCGATTTCCACAACTTTGTATTTTAACAAACTCCTCCTACAGATTTTGTCCAATCAACTTCAGATCTGGTACATATCATCCTGAGACAATGCTGATTAAAAGCTATTAAAAGCTTTTCTCTATGTCAAGGGGCGTGGCCGCTATGGCGCCACCATATTTGACGCATCGCCATGCATATTCAAGCAACTCTCTCTCCCACATACTTCATCCTAACTGCTTCAAAATGTATGTACATGACAAGAGGCCTACCCTGTACGCTTCCTATTCTCATACTCACTCTAACTCATAGCGCCCCCTTGTGGAAACAGTAAATGCCATATTTTTATATTGATAAACACAAATACCATGGTAACTGACCCAGAGTTTTAACTTAGCTCTCAGTCTGGAACAGACAACCCAGAGTTTCCCTCATCTCAGGGTTAACTTACTCTGAGTTTTCACATAACTGCTTCAGTTATGTGTGCTGTTGGCCCCCCGCAGTGGGCCGGGAGAGCAAGGACCCGATCACAGCTGCTTGCAGCTTTAATTTAGGAATGACTTTGCTTGGATCCCTCTCTGGCACTCTGCTCGCAATATTATTTCTTTGAGGCCTCTGCCTTCTGTGTGTTTACTGTGTGCTGCCCAGAGCTTGAGTCACTCACATCACACCGCTCATTTTTAAGACCCCAGTGAGGACTTGTTTATAATGTAGAATGTGTACCTAGAGAACAAAGGGTTACAATACACGTTGGATGGGAAACAAATCAGCTTATACAGCCTCTTACCTATCAATCAAAGAAAGCTTTAATTGGCTCTGACCAAAATCATTCAGCTGAGGACATTTCTAACGCTGTGTGCTCATCACACAGTTGTAATGAGCAAAAAAAAAAAAAAAGAGCTGCGCACTTAACATCAGTCCAAAATCTTCTTAATTCTGGTGCGGTAGTCAGAGATGAAAGTCAAAAAACGGAAAATGACATCACACAGTTCACTGACCAGGGGACAGTATTTACAAGCAGAGTTGAAGCTACTCTGACAGACCCTTGAAACAGTCTCTGGACCCTGAATTCCTCCACGGATAATGGGCCAAAGTGCATTCATAACATTCTGAACAGATATGACATGGCCTTTACCCTGAACTATCACTAGGCTAACACAAGGCCACACAATGTTTCACACTTACATTTAGAGTCAACGATTAACCTGATCAGTATGTCTGTGGACTGTGGGAGGAAGTTGCAGGTCCTGGAAAAAACCAGCACTGACACAGGGACAACATGCAAACTCCACGCAGAACGGCCCAACAGTCCAAACACAGAGGCCTGTGCTGTGAGGCAACAATGCTGACCATATCCAATCCAATGCTGACAAAAACAGTGATGTGCTTGTCATGACTGCAGCTGTGCAAGTCGATGTACAGATAAAGCTGAATCCACAGATTGCTGACGTCAGCAGTAAGCATACATAACTTACTACTGACAGGTTAGGACAAAACTAAACCAGACACCTGCTCCAAATAGAATTTGGCTAACATGGATAGCTTTACACACTGAATAAAGAAGGTGACAATAAAATGGCAGTCTGACCATTAGATTACCAATTTTCACCAGAGCTGTCAATTTTTTCTACAAAAAAAAAAACTAATTTGAAAGCTGCTGTAACATAAGTGACATGCATGATATGATTAGGAGAAAAGACACACCTGCCAATCCATTGACTCCTATGAGTCCAGCAGAACTAGCAATGCTGACAAGATGGCCGTAATTGTTGGCAATCATGGCAGGAAGGAAGGCCTTGTAGGTCTGGGAGGAGAGACAAAACAGAGAGCATGAAACCTAAACACAGATTTCATCATACAGTGAGAAGACAGTTGACATCTACTATCAGAGTACACTGATTGAGTACACTGTTCACTGATCATAGTCATTATCTTGATTTTTTTTTACCAAAAAAAGGAAAATAAGAATTAAGGTCAAATTTAAGAAGAAAAAAAAAATCAATGTTTCTCAAGCTTTTCTGCATCTCACAGTCTTCATCAACAGATCAGCTTTGCTTAGTTGCCATTAGGGATGTAACAGTACACAGAAGTCATGCTTTGGTTCCTACCCCAGTTAATAAATCATGGTTTGATGCAATAAACAAATGCATGAGGATACATTTCTTTTCATTCATTTACAAAAGACAGCAAAACAATTGCCAAAGACAGACACAGTCCTGCTAGATGAGGTAATATTTTGGTAAACAATTTTCATAATAAATAAAAGGAACTTTTCAAACACTTGTGTATTACACTGTACAAACACTCTTCTCAAAGTGAAATTTTAATAATATACCAAAATATACAGAGGGGTAGAAAACTAAACTTGGGCTCCATGTAGGTTTTTTTTTTTTGTCCCTGTAATTGGCACATCTCGGTTAAACGTGGCTGGCATGTTGGATGAGTTTCAATTCACAACCCCAACAACAGCTAAGCAGCACTAACACACTGTCTTCATCATGACTCAACTTACAACTTGCTGTTGTAATTGGGCCTACAGGTTCCCACTTTACCATTTCAAGCTGGTTTAAATCTTATTTATCTGATCGTTTTCAGTTTGTTGACGTTCATAATGAATTATCCTTATGTACTAAAGTTTGTTTTGGAGTTCCGCAAGGTTCTGTGCTCGGACCAATCTCGTTTTCCTCACCCTGGAATTACTTATTTCATTCGGACCCGGCACCATTGCGCAACAACTTCGTGGCCGCATTGTTTACTCCAGAGATCAGCTGATTGCGCTGAGGCCGACTGGCTTGTCGGCCGGAACATCGGAGATACCAGCTGAACTGTGGAGGAAAACACACAGAGGATGCAGGGGAGGAAGTAAACAGCGGCGGAAAAAAGCAGGGTTGAGACAACGGAGGCTTATGGAGAAGAGAAGATATAAGCCGTGTCTCCCCTCTCTCATCATGGGCAACGTGAGGTCACTGGCAAATAAGATGGACGAGCTGACAGCGGTCGCCAAAAGTCAGAAGGAGTACCGGGAATGTAGTCTTATGTGCTTCACTGAGACATGGCTTCACCAGGACATTCCCGACACCAACGTCTCCATCAGCGGCTTTCAGACTGTTCGGGCCGACCGGGACTGCACCGAAAGCGGTAAGCGCAAAGGAGGGGGGCTTGCTGTTCTAGTAAATAACCGCTGGTGCAGTCCTGACCATATTTCCATTAAGGAACGTATCTGTTGCCCGGACATTGAACTGTTCGCTGTTGGACTCAGGCCGTATTATTTGCCCAGGGAGTTTTCACTTGCCATTATTGTAACTGTTTACATCCCCCCCTCTGCCAACCCGACGTCGGCATGTGATGTCATTCACTCCGCCATAGCCCGCCTGCAGACTAAACACCCGAGTGCCTTCATAGCTATCTCGGGTGACTTCAACCATGTCACCATGGCAACAACATTGCCCACATTCACACAGTATGTGAGCTGCCCTACCAGAGAGGAAGGACACTGGACTTGCTGTATGCAAACGCCAAAGATGCATACAGCTGCTCCCCCCTCCCCCCTCTGGGTAGGTCAGACCACAGCCTGGTGCACCTCAACCCCTGCTATGTACCACTAGTCAAGAGCCAGCCTGCGACCATGAGGACAGTGAGGAGATGGTTGGAGGAGACTTATGAGACACTGCAGGGCTGTTTTGGGGTGACAGACTGGCAGGCACTCTGTGAGCCACATGGGGAGGACATCGACGGGCTCACAGAATGCATCACAGACTGCATCAGTTTCTGTGTGGACTCCACTGTCCCAGCCAGGACTGTCCATTGTTATCCAAATAACAAACTGTGGGTAACAAAGGACATCAAAGCCATCCTCAATGCAAAGAAGAGGGCCTTCAGAGCTGGTAACAGGGAGGAGGTGAGAACAATACAGGGGGAGCTGAAGATGAAGATCAGGGAGGCTAAGGAGAGGTACAGGAGGAAGCTGGAGAGGAAACTCTAGCAGAACAACGTGAGAGAGGTCTGGAGTGGAATGAGGACCATCACTGGCTTCAGGACCAACAACCACAGAGGAGTTGAAGGCAGCATGGACAGGGCCAATGAACTGAATCTGTTTTTTAACAGATTTCACACTGCTGGCCCTGCCCATCCCCCCCCTGACTCTTCTGCTGTCTGTCTTGGTCAACCATCTCCCACTCTGCCCTCCTCCCCCACTCCTCCCTCTCACACCTCAACACCCTCCTGCTTGACCCCCCCTCCTCCTCACACCTCATCCCCCCGTGGTCAGACTGACTGCTGTCTCCATCATGAGGACTACAACCCTCCCCCACGTGTCGTCACCTCCACAATGTGCTTCACTGCTGACCATGTGAGAAGACAGCTGATGAGACTCCACTCAAATAAGGCTGCAGGCCCTGATGGTGTCAGCCCCAGGGTGCTCAAAGCCTGTGCCCCCCAGCTATGTGGAGTACTTCAGCATGTCTTCAACATGAGCCTGAGTCTCCAGAGGGTCCCCTTGCTGTGGAAGACATCCTGCCTTGTTCCTGTGCCAAAGACGTCACGTCCCAGTGGCTCCAAGGACTACAGACCCGTGGCATTGACCTCCCACATCATGAAGACCCTGGAGAGACTCGTCTTGGAGCAGCTCCGGCCCATGGTCAAGCCACTTTTGGACCCCCTCCAGTTCGCCTATCAGCCCCGACTTGGAGTTGAGGACGCCATCATCTACCTGCTCAACCGCGTCTACGCCCATTTGGATAAACCGGCGAGCACTGTGAGGGTCATGGTTTTGGACTTCTCTAGTGCATTCAACACCATCCGTCCAGCTCTACTGGGTGACAAGCTGACAGCAATGCAGGTGGATGCCCCCCTGGTGTCCTGGATTGTAGACTACTTGACTGGCAGACCACAGTATGTGCGCTTGCAACGCTGTGTGTCAGACAGAGTGGTCAGCAATACCGGGGCCCCGCAGGGGACTGTCCTCTCTCCCTTCCTCTTCACCCTCTACACCACGGACTTCAGCTATTGCACTGAGACCTGCCATCTTCAGAAGTTTTCTGATGACTCTGCTATAGTTGGATGTATCACCAAGGGTGATGAGGATGAGTACAGGGCTGTTGTGGATAACTTTGTAACATGGTGTGAGCAGAACCATCTGCAGCTCAACGTGGCAAAGACAAAGGAACTGGCTGTGGATCTGAGGAGGACCAAGACATCGGTGACCCCTGTTTCCATCCAAGGGGTCAGTGTGGACATTGTGGAGGACTATAAGTACCTGGGGGTACACACTGACAGTAAACTGGACTGGGTTAAGAACACTAACGCTCTCTACAGGAAGGGCCAGAGCCGTCTCTATTTTCTGAGGCGACTGAGGTCCTTCAACATCTGTCGGACTATGCTGAGGATTTTCTATGAGTCTGTGGTGGCCAGTGCTATCCTCTATGCTGTTGTGTGCTGGGGCAGCAGGCTGAGGGTGGCGGACGCCAACAGACTTAACAAACTGATCCGCAAGGCCAGTGACGTTGTGGGAACGGAGTGTGACTCTCTGATGGTGGTGTCAGAGAGGAGGATGCTGTATAAGCTACGAACTGTCTTGGACAATGTCTCACACCCACTCCACCATGTGCTGGTCAGGCACAAGAGTACTTTCAGTGGGAGACTCATACCACCAAGATGTACCACTGAGCGCCACAGGAAATCATTCCTGCCTGTGGCCATCAAACTGTACAACTCCTCCCTCTGAGTGGCCCTGAGACTTTCACACACTGCAATAACTTAATTTAACTTGTGCAATAACCCCGTTCACCCTGACTGTATATATTCTGTTTGTGTACATTTGGTTTACAATATATATATATATATCTATCTATATATACATACATACATATATAATTTACGTTTATGTTTGTTAATAATTCCTGTTTATTTAACTATATATTTGTTAATACTATTGTTTAAATTTCTTATATTTTCATGTATCTTTCCTGTCTTGCAAGGAGCACCTGTAACATAAATAATTTCCCCTCGGGGATCAATAAAGTACTTCTGATTCTGATTCTGATTACTCTATATATGCTTCCTTTAGGTAACATCATTAGAAATCACTCTATAAACTTCCATTGTTATGCGGATGATACTCAGTTGTATTTATCGATGAAGCCAGAAGAAAGTAATCAATTAACTAAACTCCATAACTGCCTTAAAGAAACTAAAAATTTGGATGAGCACCAATTTCCTGATGTTAAATTCAGACAAAACTGAAGTTATTGTTCTTGGCCCCAAACAACTCAGAGACTCTTTATCTGATGACATAGTTTCTCTAGATGGCATTGCTCTGGCCTCTAGCACTACCGTAAGAAACCTTGGAGTAATATTTGATCAAGATTTGTCTTTTAATTCTCATTTAAAACAAACCTCACGGACTGCATTTTTTCATCTGCGTAATATTGCGAAAATTAGGCCTATCCTGACCCGAAAAGATGCAGAAAAATTGGTCCACGCTTTTGTTACCTCTAGGCTGGATTACTGTAACTCTCTATTATCAGGTAGCTCTAGTAAGTCCTTAAAAACTCTCCAGCTAATTCAGAATGCAGCAGCACGTGTACTAACAGGAACTAAGAAACAAGATCATATTTCTCCTGTTTTAGCTTCTCTGCACTGGCTCCCTGTAAGATCCAGAATTGAATTTAAAATCCTACTGTTAACTTATAAAGCTCTAAATGGTCAAGCTCCGTCATATCTAAGAGAGCTCATAGCGGCATATTATCCCACCAGAACACTGCGCTCTGCGAACGCAGGGTTACTCGTGGTCCCTAAAGTCTCTAAAAGTAGATCAGGATCTAGAGCCTTCAGCTATCAGGCTCCTCTCCTGTGGAATCATCTTCCTGTTACGGTCCGGGAGGCAGACACCGTCTCCACATTTAAGACTAGACTTAAGACTTTCCTCTTTGATAAAGCTTATAGTTAGGGCCAGCTCAGGCTTGCCCTGTACCAGCCCCTAGTTAGGCTGACTTAGGCCTAGTCTGCCGGAGGACCCCCCTATAATACACCGGGCACGTTCTCTTCTTCTCTCTCTCTCTCTCTCTCTCTCTCTCTCTCTCTCTCTCTCTCTCTCTCGTATTCTATTACTGCATCTTGCTAACTTGGCCATTCTGGATGTCACTAACTCGGCTTCTTCTCCGGAGCCTTTGTGCTCCACTGTCTCTCAGATTAACTCATATCGCAGCGGTGCCTGGATAGCGTGACGTGTGTGGTTGTGCTGCTGCCGTGGTCCTGCCAGATGCCTCCTGCTGCTGCTGCCATCATTAGTCATACTTCTACTGTTATTATACCCATTTGACTATTGTCACACATGTATACTGCCAGATATTAATACATACTTTCAACATATTGTACCACAGTAGCCAGAACTATAACTATAATATTATTACTTTCAATAATGTTGTTGTAAGCTACTGTCATTACCTGCATCTCTCTCTCTGTCTCTCTCTCTCTCATTGTGTCATGCGGATTACTCTTAATTTATTATGCTGATCTGTTCTGTACGACATCTATTGCACGTCTGTCCGTCCTGGAAGAGGGATCCCTCCTCAGTTGCTCTTCCTGAGGTTACTACCAGTTTTTTTTCCCCGTTAAAGGGTTTTTTTGGGGGAGTTTTTCCTTATCCGCTGCGAGGGTCCAAAGGACAGAGGGATGTCGTATGCTGTAAAGCCCTGTGAGGCAAATTGTGATTTGTGATATTGGGCTTTATAAATAAAATTGATTGATTGATTGATTTGAGCTCACCCATAGTTAGTTGACTTGCATGCCAATCTGTTTGTTGTGCTAACCTTATTTTATGTTGCTATGGCTAAAAGTTTCCAGGTGGAACTCACGCTTGTGAAATTTGATTTATTAACTGCATCAATATCCATACTGTATATTCTGCATGCATCAAACCGTGAACCCCTGTACCATGACAGCACGGCACAAATACACAAACTGTTACAGTCCTGGTTGTCATCATGTGACCCAGCTATAGAACTCTGGTCATGTGATATGAAGACTGAGAGTTTAAAGTGCTGGAAAAAAACCTAGTGAGTGGACCAAACTACCATTTTAGAGGTCAAGAATAAATATTCATCTTTATTTTATATTTCTCAAATGTGCTAATTAATCAAACTATTAAAATAACTAAAAACATATATTATAACATACAGTATAAACTGTCTACAATCATTTTGGTGGAGCACTACAGCTTCCATATACAACATTTTCACAAAGAAATGAAGAGAAATGCTAAATGACTGAAGAAAATAACTATCTCCAATATTGACTGCTGCTAAACCTTTATGTTCAATCAAAAAAGAAAAAAAAGTCTCAGTGAGAATTCATTAGGATCCAAAGCTAAGCTGTAGAGGAATATTTTAGTGATTGTCTGCTGTGTCTGACTGACCCAGAAGTGAGCCATAGTGTTGACCTCCATTGTCTTCTCAATCAGGGAATCAGGAGCATCCATGAACTTCTTTCCTGTCACAATTCCAGCATTGTTGACCAGAATACTGACGTCACCCACCTCTCGCTTCACCTGCACATAGCAAAGGAAAATGTCTGTCATAAATGATGACATTTAATATATTCCCAAGGGCAGACACATCTCCCAAATATGCACATTTCTGCTTGAAATGTTACGAAGTGTTGAAAAATGACTCGTATGACTTAAGGTCAATTCACAGCCTTTTGCCCTCACAGCCTTTCGCAGGTTTTTTATTGAAGACACAGTAAGTAAGTAAGTAAGTTTTATTTATATAGCACTTCTCACAGAGAGGACTCACAATGTGCTTCACAAGATAAAATACAAAAAATACAATAACAGAAACAATGCAAAACACACAAAAACAAATAAAAAGTAAAGTGCAGCGAAATACAGAGATGATACAATGGACAATTAATGGAACGCATGCCTAAACAGATGTGTTTTTAACTGCTTTTTAAAAATGTCCACGGAAGAGGCCGCTCTCAGCTCATGAGGTAGTGCATTCCACCATTTCGGTGCAACAGCCTTAAAGGCTCTATCACCTTTCGTCTTTAATCTTGTGTGAGGGACAGTAAGTAGGTGGCCTTCAGCGGACCGCAGTGACCTGACAGGACAGTGAAAGGACACCAGATCCGTCAAGTATGCAGGTGCTTGACCATGGAGGGCTCTGTAAGTGATGGTTAGAATCTTGTGCTGGATCCTGAAATTAACAGGGAGCCAGTGCAGGGATGCCAGGACTGGAGTGATGTGAGTGAACTTATGAGATCTGGACAGAAGCCTGGCGGCAGTGTTCTGAACTAGTTGGAGGTGGTCTAATGAAGTTTTATTGAGACAGGTGAAAAGAGAATTACAGTAATCCACACGTGAGGAAATAAAAGCATGGATGATCATTTCTAGCTCAGAATAAGTTAACATGGATCTGAGTTTGGAAATGTTTTTGAGGTGGAAAAAGCAGGAGCGAGTGACAGTTTTGATGTGGTCATCGAAGAGCATGGCCTGATCAAATGTGACCCCAAGGTTTCTCAACTTGGGGCGCACATTTGCACTGAGGGACCCTAAGCAGCTGGCCACTTTGGATGCTGAGGCGTCAGGTGCAATAATTAAAATCTCAGTTTTAGCTGCGTTCATCAACTGAAGGGAGTTAGAAGACATCCAGTCCTTAATTACATTCATACAATCGTAAAGTGAGTCAATTCTATCGGTCCTATCAGGGTTAAAAGAAAAATATAACTGGAGGTCATCTGCATACATATGGTATGAGATACCTTCAAAATTGCTGATGACATCTCTGAGAGGGAGCATGTATAGCGTAAAGAGGATAGGCCCAAGCACTGAACCTTGGGGCACCCCGCAAGAAAGGGCGGCAAACTCTGATTTATGAGGGCCAACAGCTACAGAAAAGGATCGATCAGACAGATAGGATTTAAACCAATGAAGGGCGGTCCCTGAGATGCCTACCCTGTCCCTCAGCCTGTCTAAAAGGATGTGGTGATCAACAGTGCCAAAGGCTGCACTGAGATCAAGCAGAACCAGGATAGTGGATTTACCGGCATCGGAGGCCATCATGATGTCATTGGAGACCCTGAGAAGAGCAGTTTCTGTGGAATGTAACTGACGGTAACCGGACTGAAATTTATCTAAGATATTGTAACTGTTCAACGCTGTCACTAACTGGTTTGCAACTGCTTTTTCTAGAATCTTAGATACAAAGGGCAACTTGGAAATGGGCCGGTAGTTACTAAGAACATCGGGGTCCAGATTGGGCTTTTTGAGAAGCGGCTGAACAACTGCTTGCTTGAAATGGTGACGGGACACGACCAGAAACCAGTGAGCTATTGATTATGGAGAGCAGAGATGGACCAATAGTGCTGAAAACATTTTTCAGCAAAGTTGTGGGCAGGATATCCAGCGGACTAGAAGAGATCTTCATAGTGCACACAAGATCTGCTAAGTCTTGTAAGGAGACAGGTGAGAAATTATCAATACTTGACTGTTGTTTGGGAGGATCAGGAAGGGAGGAGGAGGAGGGTGTTATACTGGCCTTGATACTGGCAACCCTATTCACAAAATACATTAAAAAATTGCTGCAGTCCTCATCAGAGGACACAGGTAGAGCAGGCGGTTGCGCACCAGTAATGCTACTTATAGTGTCAAAAATGACCCTGGGATTTCTCTTGTTGGAGATTATGAGATTTTTAAAATAAGAGGCTCTGGCCACCCTAACAACAGAATTGAATTCAGCTAACAGTTCTTAAAAATAAAGACGAAGTACATGAAGCTTGGTTGATTTCCACAAGCGCTCAGCTCTCCGACATTTACGACAAAGGCAGCGGATCTCGTCGTTCAGCCAGGGAGTGGGATTAGCTGCGGGGATAGTTTGAGGCTTTAAAGGAGCAATCTTATCAAGAATAGCAGAGCAGTGTGAGTTAAAAGTTAAAACTTTGGAGTCAACGTCAACATTAATACTAGCAGGCTGCGCCACACTGTTAAAAGCGAATGAGAATTTCTCAGCCGAGAGGTTACTTAACATACAGGTGAGTTTTGTACGCTTGCTGGTTGAACAATCAGAAATAATAGACAAATTAAACAGGATGCAGTTGTGATCAGTGACGGGCAGCTCTTCAGAGACGATACAATCAATGTCCAAACCAAGTGTAAAAACAAGGTCCAACGTGTTTCCCTTAATGTGTGTCAGGCCATTAACATGTTGCACAAAATGAAAAGATTTGGTGAGATTTATCAAATTATTAGCAAAGGAGTTTGTGGTGTCATTTACAGGCACATTAAAATTCCCAAGCATTAAAATTCTTTGAAATTTAGTGATGAAAGCCAAAAAGTCACTGAATTCAGCCAGAAAGGTGCCATTAATACCAGGAGGGCGATAAATTAAAATACAGTAAAACGGGTTAGAGCGGCCACCTTTAGAAATAAGCAGTTCAAATGAGGTAAAAGTTCCACAATTCACTCTCCTCGAGGAGAAACTGTCTTTGTACAACAAAGCAAGGCCACCACCGCGGCCAGTGGTCCTTGGGGCACATATGAATGCGCAAACAGGTGGGCATAGCTCCTTCATGGACACATAATCTTCATCCCTTTGCCAGGTCTCGGTGAAAAACATAAAATCTAAATCTCTAGCGATGAAAAAATCATTCAGCGTGAATGATTTGTTATTGATCGAGCGAGCAGCTTAAGAGACTTGGGACCAGCTTTGCAGACAGATGATTGTGACAGTGGTTGCAGATACCAGAAATTGTGGGTTGTGTGGTTTTGACTTTTGTGATGTCTGTTGTTCATTACTACGGGTATGAAGGTGGGAGTTTGTGGGACGGTAGAGAC
Source organism: Epinephelus lanceolatus (assembly GCF_041903045.1). Taxonomy (NCBI): domain Eukaryota; kingdom Metazoa; phylum Chordata; class Actinopteri; order Perciformes; family Serranidae; genus Epinephelus; species Epinephelus lanceolatus. The sequence goes on along the minus strand of NC_135745.1, from coordinate 784,722 downwards.
TAGCCCAGTAGTTGGGGCAACAGGAAAGCAGGAGGGATTGTCTGTAGAGGTTAGTGGCAGCTGGAGCCTGTAGGGGGAGCTGCAGGAGGCAATGTCTATAGAATGCTCCGTAGAAGAAGAGGCAGGCACTGAGAAGGGGGTGTGGCACGTAAACAGTCACGCATGTGTGAGTGGCGTTGTGTGTACGGTATGCTGTATGTTGGCTGCTAACACGCGGCTTCCTAACTTGCTCGGGTGAAGTCCGTCATGTCGATAAAAGGAGGGGCAGTTCCAAAATAAGTTAAAATTGTCTATGAAATAAAACCCGTGGATATTGCAGGCGGTTCAGAGCCAAGACTGGAGTTGAAGGAGCCGACTGAACCGCTCTGCGCCAAGGCCGAGTGTGGGAAGAGGGCCACTGATGAAGATTGACATCCCGCAGTCTTTAAAGGCAGAAAACAGACTGTTAAAATCGCTCTTTAGCAGCTCAGACTGACCCCGGACCACAACGTTGGTTCCGATGTGCAAGATCAGACGTTTAATGGAGTGTGGAAATGATTGCAGTAGGTCCGGGAGTTTATCTCTGATTTTTGTGACAGTGGCTCCTGGAAAACAGTGGGTGGTGGAATTAAAAAAGCGAATGTTCCTGGTTATGGAGTCACCCACTATGGCGGTGGTTGGGGGGAACAGTGGCTGAGGACGAGGGGGCGAGTGCCGCTGCTCTGTGGGGACTGTTTGCGGAGTGTGAGGAGAGGTCACAACCTCAGCGGTGGCTGGGGGCTCACACGACCCTTCACGGCATGGTAGACCGCTGGAGCGTCTCACCCTGAGAGCAGCCGGCAGTGAATCAGTCGAAGGGCAAACAGGAGGAGAATGGACAGTTTGCAGCAGAGGGAATTCCTCAACAGGGAATTCCTCAACACTCAAGATGTTATATCTGTTCTCCAGTTGGAGCTCACAAGGTGGAGCATGTATCGGGCTGGACCTCGCTCGCTTTTTTCCATGTACTGTGGACCATGGCTCTTGGTTGGGAGTGGAGTTGTTAGTTCTGAACCTCGGATTTGGACTGAAGGTGAAAGTAGCTAAAGTTGCACTGCTGCTCGCCCATTTAGGCTTGGCCCCCAGCAGCCGCCACGGGTCCTCCGCCGGAGGATGTGGGGCTGCAACTGAGGAGGCTGGCCTGGATGTCGCTGTGGCGGCTGGATCATCAGCTCGGAGCTGAGGAGCCGAGGCTGACCGCTCAGCTGGGGCCAAGCCAGTGGGGTTGGGATCTGCTGTATCCATGGAGCACTTTTTAAATCGTCTTGATAGGCCATATAAAACCGGACTTATGATAAATAATAAACGCCATGATTTTCCTGAATATTTTTGTCACGTTTGATCCACATTTGATGCAGGAAGAAACGGTAAAAGCGGGCCGTTCGGCCCGACGAAAGTGCTGAAGGCAACAGCAAAAAAACAAAAAAAAAAACGACACCCCCTTTCCTATTGGTTGAAAAATGCACCACGTCAACCAATCACAAAATTGTATGGCAACACACATCATTTGTTCCTGAGGAAGAGGGGGAAGTTGTGGGAGTGACGGCAGCGAGAGAGACTGCGATCGCGATCACAGATAGAGTTGGGATTTGTGACGTTTAGCGTGTTTGGAGTGTATACTTAGTGTGTGGTGTAGTGTGTTTTGGAAGAGGAGAGAGGAAAATGAGCCTCCAACGACCGCATTGAGCGGTACTCGGAGGTCCGCACAGAGGAGCGGACGGTGTGGCAGGGCATGCCCACCAGGTCCGGATCTCCGTTTGCTCAGGCAGCAGAGCCACACAGTGTGTGTCACTCCTCCTGTTGTCCTACTGTTGTGTCCTCCTCCTGTAGTGTGTTGTGGTGGACAGGAACTGTTTTTCAGAGTGGCACAAATAATTTGTGTAAAATCACGTAGGAGAAAAGCAAGCACTCTCAAAATAAATCCCCTAGAAAGGTGCATGGCCAAAAACAGCGACAAACACAGACATTTTGACAGAAAGTCTTCTTCTATGAAAAAGACTTTCTGTCAAAATGTCTGTGTTTCTGGTACTGCCACCCAAGTTGGTTTATTAAATTTACCAAAAGGACATTTGTGAGTGCTGGCATTTTTCCCTTTGACAAATAATTTGTGTGACATCTGATTGTTTTGTAAATAGTTGTTCAAAAAACGCCTGAGGCATTGCTTGCATTTTAATGTAAATAGTTATATATAACATTGTTGTTTGCTAAATTAGGACATATGTTTTTGAAGTTTACAATTTATATTTTTATTCTAAGTTACACAAATGGTTCGTTAGACATGTTTGTGGTTTTCACAGTAAAAAATCTAACTTTTTCCTACTCGGATTTTATGTTTTTTATGTGATTTTAGGTCCAGTGTGTTAATACAGTATGAAAAAATGAAAAAATAACTGTAAAGTCACACAGGTGAGGTTGTGCTGAAAAGAATGATACCAAACAAGGCAAGGTAAACAGTTTTTTTAAGGTGAAATTTAAAGGTAAAATGAAAACTAGTCAAAAACGGCCAATTACCCCCTAGACCCCATAGGGTTAAGAGACTTAGATTTTAAAATAACATTAACATTAATTAAGAGACAAAATCATTTTTTTTAGTTTATAATGTGAAGAATTGTAAAAGGTCCCTGTTACGAGGTAGTTTAGACATCGACAGTGACAATGTGTTGGTGACTGTTTGCATCAAAATTTCGTATAGCCCACTTAATGTGATGATCTGAGTGACTGGGAAACCTATTCAGATGGAAATATTCACCAGTTCAGAAGGAATGAAAAGGTTCATGGTAATGCTAATTATGTGTTTGAGCTCTCTCACCTTCCAAGATAAACAGGACCACATTATGTCGCGTTAGTGAAAGTACTTCACTCCTTTTCAGTTAAACTCTGCAGGCTACGTGCAGCTTCACTGTCGTTGCGGCTACATGTAAGGATGAAATGCCAATTTCAGCCTGTGATCTCTCACTAACTGACTGACAGCCTCATCGAAGTGACATTTTACAATACTTCATATTTCAAACTAACGAAATTCATTAGTGACATTTTACAATTCTTCCACTGTTGTGTCTCCCTCCATCCGTCTCTCCCTCAATCACCTTTCCCCCATCTGATTCTCTGTCACTTATGTCCTGAAGCATCTCCAGAGCTTGTTCGACATTCTTCCATTTTCTCTGGTTCATAATTAGGCTACACGATCCAAATCCCTCTCTATTCCTCTTTCCTGTCTGTCTGTCTGTCTGTCTGTCTGTCAAAACTAGCTTGCATTTCACAGAGAAATGTTAGAGTTTTATTGTGACCAATTTACAAGCATTTGGAAATAGCAGGGGGGGTAAAAATGACTCCTTTGCAGTTCTAGTGTTAATAAATTGTAATAAAGATTTTGTCACAAATTCCTCTTGCATCAGATCTTGTTTAGACATAGAGCGACAGACCAATGAGGTGAAGCCGTGCTGCGTGAGGGAGGCAGAGCATGTACAGAGCGTTGTACAATCCCAACGTCAAAATGATAATTAAAAAAGAAAATATCTTTGTAATCATTTCCAAGGCATGGTTGGGCGGTATGACAAAATTTTCATATCACATTTTTAAAAAATATCATATCGGTTTCACGGTATTTGACGGTATTTTGCTCATGTTCAGCCCACCTGACATGCTCCTGTGTTATGCTATGGCCTATTCAAGTGCCGGAATTTGTTATTAACGTGACAACGCCTGAACGCAACACAGGCTCCACTCCATTAGTGCCGTGCTCGGACTCAGGACGGGTCAGCTTCGGTCAGGAAAATGTGGCCTGAGCCGTGCTCTAGTGTGCTCACCTGTGTATGTGTGTGTGTGTGTGTGCGCGCTCGCGCATCCGGGCGAAACTCCGCCGTGCACGATACAGAGAGCAGAGGAGAACTGTAAACAGCGGAGCGCCGCTGCTGGCTGCATATAGGGGGAACACTGCTCTTTTTGGTATGAGTTCTTCTGGGTCGTCTTGTGCAGTTGCATCGCTTTCAGGACTCTCCGTCAGCTATTCTCGCCTCTAAACTTTTCTCTATTCTCTCATTCTCGCCGGCTCTAGCGTGCCTGTGGTGTGCAGCTGTGAAATGGGTACCCACTGAAACACTTTCCCGCCGCGCACGTTCCAGACGTTGTTTGGGCTATTCACCAGTATTGCGGAAAATGAAAAATTCATATCATAACGACAATAAATACCGGTTTTCGGTACGAACCGGTATACCGCCCAGCCCTAATTTCCAATATTCACAAGCTGTTTATCTTACGAAAGATTCTGCTTCAGTCCATATTTGTTGGCGTGTAGTCTTTGAAAAACAACATTTTTGCTGAGGTTAAAAAAATCCTCGTCTTTCGCACATTCTGTAAACAGAGTGGGGTGGTCTAACAGCAATCTAACAGCACCATAAATTACATTTCCATACACGATATTACTATATCTATTACAATATGACATTATCATCATTACCACTGCAGATAAACTCAGCCACCAAGACTAATGATTCAAACGCAGTTTTGTTCTTGCAGTACTATCACTCGGTTCCCAGCCATATATATATGGCATATATATGGCCATATATATTAATTTTAATGCAATTCTTTTGAATAACAAAACGCTGAAGCATAATATTTATGACCTATGACATGGTAGCCTGATAATCATTAAATATGCTCTGTGTGGGAAGCTCTCTCAGTAATAAGAGGCGCAGTAAACCTCTTCAGCTTCCACACTGCTCCTCCTGGTGGATGGACAGACCATTGCAACTGGTTTCTACAAATTGAATTTAGGGGCCTAACCAGTCAGCCCCATGTTCTCTACGTCATCCCGGGGAATCTCATTAGAGCTACGAGCCCGGCCAGGTGACGACAGGGACCTGTCACGGATCGGTCAGGGCTCCACCACGGGCCAAAAAGAAATTTGAAGAGGCTGCATCTCTATGTGTGTGTGATTTTCTGCCGTTTCCAGAACGCTTAGCTTCATCTTACTTGGCGTTTTACCACACTTTGTTCTGCCAACGACATCTTTTTCCCCATCACAATGTTTCTCCATCAGATTGTTTGCCAGGTCACTCTGTTCTAAGACATCTCCCCAGAGTGAGACCATTCAGGGTTGCTCAATTTTAGTAAACATGTTTTGTTTCTAACTTGACCTTTAGGGTCAAGTATTTATAGGCCTTTTCGCCACCACACCAGCAGAAGACTGCTGAACCCATGGACTTGGGTTGTTGGCACCGTACATGAAATGTCTTAACACCAACTTTGAACACCTATACTAAGCAGGCACTAGCCCCTTTTACACTGCCAGATTTTCCGCAAATGTTGGGCCGTTTTGCCAGCAAGCTGCGAGCGTTTGGACACACAGAGCCAGACTGGCGAGTTTATCAAAGGTGCCCAATTTTCCACCGCATAGGGTAGTCATATTGGAGGAACCATTTTAGTTTAAAAAGACGAAGGCAGCCTTCTGCAATGGGAGGGGCTGTTGAAGACTTGTGGGAGGAGCTGCTGATGACGCCGTATGTGCGACCCACTGGCGGTGGATAAACAGGAAACAGCTGATAGCAGGAATTAGCGAGCAGCTAGTAGCAAGAGGGAAACGCAAACCTGACAGACACTGTAAAGATGAGCAACTGAGGAGACAAGGAATTGCACGCCCTCCTCACCCTTGCAAACGAAGAGGCCATTAACCGTCAGATGACAGGAACGGTGAAGAACGGGCTGACTTACGAGAGAATTGCAGGGGAACTGACTAGCCGCGGCTTCCCTCCCACATCACTGTTTACATCACACGTTGAGCTATATGTTTGGTAACTTGCTCATGCCCCGAATTGCCCCAAAAAAGGTGCATTCTGTATAAACAAAAGTAGGTAGGCAGCATTTTGCTACACTCCCCAATTTTGTTTTTATACTGCCAGTGCTGAAAGAAGACTGATTGGGCTTTCTTGCAAATTTGCACAATTCCTGTTTAAAAAGGGCTTATGATTGATATGCTCATTCTAGTTTGGAATAATGATAACATGTCTGTAGCTCAGTCACTAAGTGCAACCCCCTTTAAAGGTTAAAAGGCAAAAGAATGTGTCTCCATTGGCATCATACCCTGAAAACCCAACACATAGAGAAATTAATGACAAACTGGACCTGCAAGTATGCACCTGTCTATTGACAATTTGCAGCATCTCCAGGAACGTGGGTCAAAAGCTCAGAAATCCAGAGAGGCCCAAGTTAAGGGTCACACATACAGTAGCCTATGTTATTTGGCCCTGTATCCACAGTGATGTAAAGTCTTCAAATTTAGAACAGAAAGTCCTTTGAAGGCTGAAGATTTTACACGTCTTTATTTCTAATCAGCACTGAAGACACCAGCCAAGCATTTCAGTGGAAGCAAGAAAAGCTGAGCTTTAAGAACACTATGATGTAAGTCTGGTTTGCATCTCATATTGGTGCGGATGTTTCCAGCTGCCTCTCTGTCAGCACTACCAAATTTGTGCAACATCTAGGCTCTTATGTCTATTTTGCAAGTGTTGGTAGTGTTTTTTTGTGATTGGCTTTGTGCGGTGGTGGCATGTGGCTGTGTGTTTCCTCATCAGTATGAGGAAAAACTCACCAGTCTGTCAAAAACTGTCAAACTCTCCTCCTGCTGACATCTGAGAGCTACCTGCTAGCTGCCAGGTTGAGGTTTTCAAATATAAGTATCAGTAAACATTAAGGAAAAGATTGAGAAGATGGGCACCAGCTGAACTAGCATCCTGCTAGCTATTGTACTCCATCAGTGCTCCATATCTGATGGAGCACCGTGCTCCATATCTGATGGAGAACCGTGCTCCATCAGTTTCCAACAAAATATCAGGAACTGTATTATCCTTTGATTGACTGAAACTTGGCTAAATCCTGGAAAGCGCCATTCAACCAGGTGACTCTTTTTCTACATGCCGATCTGACAGAGCAGAGGACTCCGGTAAGAGAAGGAGAGGAGAGGAGGCATGTGCTTTACGGTGAATAAGCACTGGTGTGATGGTGGGAATGTGAGGTGCTGTCACTGCTACACACTGTTCGGAGGTGGCTGCAGTGTGTTTTCAGGAAAAGCAAACACGCGGATCATCTTGTTGAGGTCAGAAACCATGGATTACCAGAACCATCTGGAAACATGGACGATTATAAAGCAGCAGCCAACAATCAAAGAAAAATATAATAAATACTAAAAAAGACTAAATAAATAAATGTTTTATAGATGTTTGGTTGACTGATTGATGGATGGATGGATGGATGGATTGATTGATTCACAAAATTAATGTTGAATAGGGTTGGGTCGGTTCTCGGTAATACCAATTCGGTTCGGTACTCCGTCTTGGACCAGGGTTTTTTTTTTTGTTTTTTGTTTTTTTTTTGAGACCGACCAGACCATATACGTCATTTTACAGCCTGTGTCTGCCTCTTCGCCAAGCGCACAGCGAGCAGGAGAGAGAGGGGGGTGGGGGTGGGGCGGGGATTGAGGTAGGGGTTGCGAGTGTGCATGCACCGAGCCATCTACTGCAGCCTGGAGTTTGTTTAACAGTGACAGGGAGTCGATAATGGCAGACAATTTAGTCTCAAAGAAATCAAAGAATGCGCCAATATGGCAACACTTTGGCTGTGAGCCAGACGAAGGAGGCAACCCTTGTTTGCACTGATTGAGTAAGCTAAACCTGCAAACTTATTTGTAAGGAATAAAAGAAACAACGTGTTATTGTCACTCTGTTGTCCTATGGTCGTTTTTTATTTTAAATGAGTCAATTACGCCCCCAAGTGGTGAAAATCCAGTATTACCAACTTGATGCGGTTTTTCACAAAAACTGACCGTTTGTTTTTTTTTCTCATACCGACCCAACCCTAATGTTGAGTGGCAGCTTACATGACCTGCCGCTGTCACTGTTTGTCATTTCAACTGTTTTCAACAATGACGATCAACTAGAAAGGAGAAGCTTCTACCTGAAAAACCTGTACACAAGACAAAGAGAGGAAATGTGGTGTTTGTGTGTTCTGCATGTTTGTGTTTTATCCTTTGCACTGTGAATTTTAACTGATGACTCCTGATGGCTCTGTCTCTTACTTCTAGCTTGATCTAAAATTAGCATTCCTCTCGACCCTAGGGCATACAAACAGCTCCTACTAAACACAGGTAGGAGACGAAGAATGTGCTTGACACTGACAGGGTTTTTCACACTGATCTCTTGCAGAATTAATGTTGGCTGGAAGGCAAAGGATTTTGTTAGCCCTTTAACAGTAAACTTGTCAGGCAGAGACACATGATACACTGAAGAATCGGTTTTATGTATTCATTTTGACTTATTCATAGGAAATTAACGATTACTGGTAAAATGATAAACCGCGGTAAAATACCCAACTGTTAGTATTACCGTTTCAAATTTTAATTATCATCAAAACCGTGTTTGATTACCGTACTTTGAAAAACTCACAGTGATACTGCTCACTGCCTGGAAAAGCAGCAACAGTCCCTCAGACACAGACGCGCATGCTCAGTTTGCAATGTTTGGCCTCTGAAAACATGGCGGAAGGCACCGAAGGCACCTGCAAATTATATTAAAATATATGAACCCTGTGTAATGTTTCTGTATTGTCTGCAGTCTGTTCCCACCACACCTCACACTGTTTAGCCGCAGCTTAGTTTTTATTTTTTTTTAATTTCACAGTCGTTAAATCTCTGACTCAGTTGGGATGAAACAAGTGGCTTTGTGCTTTCGGCCACTGAATATCACGTTATCTGCAATCCACTGATGTTGTCTTTCGGTGCTTACCGTGAATGCACCTCTCTCAGGCTGAACATACTCTGAGTTGATTGAACTAATGCTGATCAGCTGTTCTGGAACCGAAAACTCAGAGTTTCCCAGCTCAGGTTTAGTCAACCCGGAGATTGGGATTAAGCTCAGAGTTTGTTGAGCCTGCTTCCTGAAATAGGGCCCAGCTCTCTATGTTAACCTGGCTCTAGCTGCCCAGTCCCCGCCCACATTTAGTCTTCGTTTACACAACTGTCATCCCTCCCCTGCCTCAGGGGCACACACACACACACACGCACAAGCACACGCACACACACGTTCATACAAAAGCATTCACTCACCCACAGAGACTGCTACATTCAAATCCGCACACACACACACACACACACACACATTCATACAAAAGCATTCACTCACCCACAGAGACAAATACTTTTCTGGATCTGAATGGAGCAACCAATCAACCGATCAATCAATCAATCAAGCAAATTATTGTCACATGGAATTATAAAAGGTGCAACTCCAGTGAAATGTGATCCCATCAGCTCCTTTAATTTTGCACTGTGATATAGTCCTTTTTTCATGACTAACTGGTTGACTGCAGCTTTATAATTGGCCACGTTTGAGGATGGTTCTAGTAATTCATGGTTTCTGGTTGTGGAATGATGTTACTGTCCGCACATCCTAACCACAACAAGACGGCCGCATGGTCGCTGAAACTGAAGGGTCCATGTCATTGGTCCGACAGCACATTGGTCCGACATCCCATTAGTCCAACTGTCCGCGGTGCTGAATGGCTCTCAGCGGGCGTATTTCTACCTTAATGGTGCGCCGGGGACTTGAGGCAGAGCAGGCTGACGGTTTATGTGTTTGTCACTTTATGTGTTTGAAGAAGCAAAAGCAAAGTTTGATGGAAATTTAGCTAAATTTATTGAACAACTCATCAGGACAGCCTCAGCGTGTGATGCAGTGTAGACGTCTAGTGCTTTTATCATGAAAGGTAAGAACAGAAGAAGTGAAGCTGTAATGCCTTTGACAGTATGGGAGGAAATAAAGAGTTGGCTGTCTTGGTTCAGTATACAGAGCCTCCGTGTTATTGTTTTATTACTTTCATAAATATGAGCACACCTCATAACCGTCAGCTACATATTAGCAGCTAGCAGCAGACCAACGGCAAGTGATAGTTTAGTGGATAAGCTGATGTCCTGTACAATAGACAGTGCTGCAAACCTAGAAACACTCAAGGAGGTCAGATTTATAGCACCTTTTAGACCTGTGTAAAAACACATACACAGTGTTTGTTTGCATGCGAGTGGATGGGTATAAACTCTGACACAGACAGCAGAGTAGTGAACCGTAAACGGCAGCAGGGAATGATATGTGAAAATACTTTTTCAATCAGTGGCTTAATCACATTGTCACTGTTACATTATTAGGGAAAAATAGGGCGCATCCCGGGGACAGTAAAGCATCATCAACATGAGTGAATACGGTATCTGCTGTCGCAGCAAATGTTGCCACGCAACACTGCTGCCCTTTACACCAAGCAACAGCAACGCACAAAAATTCAGAGATCCTGAGATGAGGGCAAGCGGGCAGGCAGACAGGTGTCAGATCTGTGCAGAGTAGGGCTGTCAAAATTGCTCAAAAATGACGTTCGAATATTCCTTCTAAAAATAACTCATAGGTTCGAACCATTCAAATTTTTTTTTTTCGCATTATGTCCACAAGAGGGCAAACTAATACAAGGAAACATACTTGTATATGTATTAATACAAGGAAACATAACTATTTGTAGGTATTTTTATTTCAATATACCTTACATTACATACCTACACATTAAAATACATAAAACAATTATCTATAACATTACGTTATAAACAAACGCGGACCTCTCGCTCGCCCCCCCCTCTCTGACCCATCAGGCCACACCGCCTGCAGAAGTGCTGCGAATAGCCTTGAAGCACCTCGAAGCGAAGCCAGTTTCCTTTCGGCACCCATGTTAACCGATTGTGTCATCCACACCAGCTGCGCCGCGCAGCTCCGTGGCCGGCTCGCGCCCTGCAGCAATCGTTTCGGTGTCTGGTCTATTTTCTGTGCAAGACGCGAGCGAATGTGTCAAGCGGGGTGACGGAGACAACAGCTGGGAGCAGAACCGCTTGTCGACCAGCATGGAGAAATGCGCGTCTGATGTGAACAGAAGTGCTCCGGCTTGCGCGAGAATTTCGGTGCGCTGCGCATCGCAGCACTTGCAGTGCTTTCAGTGCAGCAGCCCAGGCCAACGCCCACTCGCAAAGAGGACAGCTGCAGTGGTGGGGTTTTTTTCTCCATAATCGAATATCAATTTTCACATTCGAAGGTCCATTTTTTTTTTCAAATTCGAATTTAGAACATTCGTTGACAGCCCTAGTGCAGAGCACTGGTAAAAAAAAAACAATGACTGATCACTGACAGTCTGATGATAACATCCAAACCACAAGTTTCACTCTCAGTAGATTCTGAAGAAGTAGATTTCAGAAGAAAAAATTCAAAAAAGTAAGTCACACTGCACCACTGTTACTATGATTTCAAAAAATGGGAAAAATAATAGGGTGAGTTCCTGGATGCTTGATAGTGAATTTACAGCATCCTTTCAGATTTGATTGCGTCAGAGACACAGGATGGCTTGCATAATCACTGAGGATGTAGCTCGCTCTCTAAAATTGAAAGTTAAACCTATTTTTTCTGTGGAAAAAAAAAAAACGTTATCAGAGTTTTACAAAAAGCTTCAGCAAATTTTCTTAACCTTATGATATGTCAATTACTGTTACATGTATACTCAGTGTGGGACGCTCACCCCCTCAGAACAGCTGTCAGGTGCAGTAAACTGCTTCAGCTTCCATAATCGCTGATTCTTCTGGTGAATAGATAAGTCATTGCAAGTGCTTTCCACACATGGTGCTGAGGAGTGTTACGAGTCAACCCTGCATTCACAACATTATCGCAGGGAATCTGATTCCGGTGAAGGACCCACCCAGCGGGAATCCATATTTTAGGTGGCTGCATCTGTAGCAGCTTTGTTTTTTTTTTTAAGAAAATACACTACCTATAGCAACATGATAAGCCTATAGTGCATGAGAGCTGTGTTCATAAGCTGGTTTGGAAATCTTTCTGCCAACAAAAGCTTTAAAATCACTTATATTATGTATGTATGTACCCGTTTTTTTAGGTTTTCAGTGAACCATACCTGGTCAGCCACTCTGTACACCTCGTTCTTGTCACTGCAGTCACACAGATAGTAGTGGACTCTGCTGGCTCCGCTTTGTTTAGCCAATCTAGCTGTTTCTTTCATCCCCTCCTGGTTAATATCCCACAACACCAGCACAGTGCCAAGAGCTGCAAACTCCTGAGCCATGAGACGACCGATCCCGCTACCTGCCCCTGTGATCAGCACCACCTCACCAGCTATGTTCTTCCTCTTAATGGGTACAAAGAGGTGGATGAAGGATTCCACACTGTACCACATGGACAGCAGGAGGACTTGGATTGTTTCCAGGAAGAAATTCATGATGGACCTGGGAAGTGAGAAAGAAGAAGACAAAGAACACATGATTGGAGAGAAACAGAATGGGACAGCAGGGCAAATTCAAGTAACAAGTTTAAATATTTGCATTAAAGATGCAACAACTGTGAAACTCTGGACCATCATCGACAACTATATATCATACTGTACAACTACTGATATTTTGTTGTTGTTTACTCAACAAAAAATGAACACAGAGGCATTCATAAGGACAGCTATGTAGCTAGAAGTTACGAGGACTAGGGCTGGGCGGTATACTGGTTCATAATGAAAACCAGTATTTATTTTCGTTATGTTATGAATTTTTCATATACCTCAATACCAGTGAATAGCCCAAACAACGTCCGGAACCTGCACGGCGGGAAAGTGTTTCAGCAGGGACCCATTTCACCGCTGCACACCACAGGCGAGCGGCGAGAGTGAAAGCATAGAGAAAAGTTTAGAGGCGAGAATGGCTGCCGGAGAGTCCTGAAAGTGACGACCCAGAAAAACTCGTACCAAAAAAAAGCAGTGTTCCCCCTATATGCAGCTAGCAGCAGCACACCACTGTTTACAATTCTCCTCTGCTCTCTGTTTCGCCCTGAAACCTAACCCTTATGTTAAAAGCTTTAGTGCAGCTTCTCCCCATTGATTTGATGTTTTATTACTTGTGTATGTGTGTGTGTGTGTGTGTACATATATATATATATATATATATATATATATATATATATACATATATATATATATATATATATATATATGCATGCTTTTTATTATATTTTATATATATTTTTTATATTTCACCTTTTCATGAATTTTAGTGTGTACTTTAAATTATTTTTTTATAGCACTTATTTATTCATGGTGGCTGCATTTTATTTAAATATGAAATTAACTCTTCCTTTTTTAGATTATCTATCGATTAATTAATTAATTATTTACTCTATTCAATTATTATTAATTTTTTTAATTATTCTATTTTTTTATTTATTAACTCATTCATTTTTTTCTGTTGCATTATGATTTTATGCCAGCTTTTTGCCCGCAGTCCCTACTAACCTCTACTGTTTTAATTAACTTCCTTTGAAAATCTGGGGTGAGCTATTTTTATTCACAATATTTATCAACCAGAGCAAGTTTTATATTGGGGGTTGGAATTTTAAGAATTGCATGTTTTAAGATTACCTACTTATATTTTATGAATTTTCATGAACTTTTATTATTCCCTTTCCTGATTTTTATTGGTTTGATTTGACAAGATATGCTGCTGTGAAGTGTGAGCGAAGTTCAGTCAGTCAGTCAGCGTGCAGGTGCAGGAAAAGTGTTGAGAGCGGCTGCGGCTCATTAAATGCAGCGGCGCAGCGCTACATGATGCGCAATGGTTGCTCTCCCCCACGCTGACGTTGAAGCCTGTCTATCTGGTACTATTATTTTGGGACATGAATGATTGGTTGACTTTAAGTGATTAAAGATACTGTATTTGAGCCAGGGAAGCCAGACTGCTGAGGCACACGGGGGAGCATCATTTTTTCTCCCTTCCATTTAAAAAAAAAACAACTCGGGTTCAGTCAGGCTCGGACCCAGTGATGTATGTGATGATGTCGGGCCGGGCCGGTTTCGGGCTTCAAGTCCCTCGGGTCATTTCGGTTTCAGGTTGAATTTTTGGGCCCGTTGAGAACTCTAGCCTAATCTACTTTGCATTTTACAAATTTTAGCAGGGCTTTTAAGGACACATTTGGTTTTTAACAAAAAATCATTTGAAGTATCTAGTGGATACATATAGCCCCCGAGAGCCTGTGCCCCCTGGAGTGCTCTCTTCAGAGCACTGCATTTTTATCCTAACCTAACCCACACACACACACACACACACACACACATACACATACACACACACACACACAGGTAAGCACACTAGAGCACAGCTCGGGCCACATTTTCCTGACTGAAGCCGACCCGTCCCAAGTCCGAACACGGCACTTATGGAGCAGAGCCTGTGTTGCGTTCAGGCGTTGTCACATAAATAATAAATTCCGGCCCTTGAATAAGCCATAGCACAACACGGCAGCATGTCAAATGGGCCGAACACGAGCAAAATACCATCAAATACCGTGAAACCAATATGATTTTTAAAAAAAAACTGTGATATGAAAATTTTCTCATACCGCCCAGCCCTAATGAGGACAACGGGATTTGTCATTTTACAAACACAGGTGTGAACAATTTTGCGGTTTAAGAACACATTATGAATCTGATGTGGACTTTTCTTACGACTTTTCACAAAAGCAAATTTAAGAAAAAACTTAGGAAGATATTGGTGAATGAGACCCATTGAAACTAAGAGCATTGCAATTGGACATAGCAAAGGAGCATGCATCCTGTTCTACAAAACTGAAAAAAAAGCTAATGTTTTTTTTTTTTCAACCAATGTAAAAACTAGCCTTATAATATAAAAACAACGTACTAATCAGTCCCTCCAGAAATACACAATAATTAACGCAAATTCAAAGAAAGTCCCCAATATTTGCGGGGCCTTGCAATTTTTCAAAAGTCCTGCGATTTTTCCATGTTTTTCCGCATTTTCCGGCCGACCAGAAGTCACCGCACGACGTCATTTGAAACGTCATCAGACGCGTCATCAAATGTGCTGATGGCACTGCAGTATGGAGAAATGCTCTGCACTGACATAAGAATTTGCACTATTTAAATGCATACAATATGTATTGAATGTATTAAAATGTTATGTTTACAGAGGGTGTAGCTTACATGTTGTTTTACAGTCACATTGTCTGGTTTGGGAGCTACAATATTCACTCAGGATTTTTTGCAACATTATTGGAGTCCATGTTTTGAAACTAATTAAACAAAACTAAAGAGGAGAACTATAAAAAACTTTTGCAGCTATTTTTTGTAATATTCAGTATGATTATTATATCAAGAGATTACATGGGCTTATTGTTTTGGAGGTAGTAATTTAAAAAAATAAAAATCACATTTTTTTTCTCCTGTTGTCATTAGCCACAATTTTTGTCATTTGCCGCAATTTTCTGCAAATAATTAAAAAAAAAAATCACATAAAAATGCTGCATTTTTTATTGAATTTTTAACAACATTGGCCGCAAATTCAAGGTTTTTTTGCCGTGAGATCCTGGAGGGACTGACAAGCTACACCAAAAGCCATCACAATATGCAAAACACCTCTGCAAACACTCAGGAGCACTTATAATTTGTTAAAATATTATTTTGAATATATAATGTTATTATGAAGCAATGTTCATAATTGTGTTAATTTAATCTAATAGAAATGATACCTGCAAAGGCTCAAAACTGTAAGAAAATAAAATGTTATTTGTTATGTTAATGTAACATAATGTTATCTGTTATATAACAGATAACATTATGGGGTAACAGAATGTAATTGTTGTCCTATACGATGAAATTGTAATCCAGTATGACATAACTCAGTTTTAACTTTAATCAGGGAGTTGTTTTGGCTACCCATAGAAATCTGTGACCTTGAATTTTAACTTCCAAGTATGTAAATTTATATTGAACTAGTCCATACCCATTGAGTACAGCATACCATACCATGGCTTAGTCATACCAAAAATTACAAAAAACAACAACATTTCAGCCACAGGGGGAGCCACAGCGATCGATCGATCGCATTTTAGCCATTTTTAAGCATTTTTCTGTTGTTATAGTGCCACCCAATTGCCAATCAGAGTTAAATTTCTCCAGTCACCTTGAGGCGTCCTGTTCTACATATCTACCAAGTTTAGTAAAAATCGATATGGCGGTTAGGCCTAGATAAGAAATTAGCTCTCTAGCACCCCCATTTTGTTTGATCGGGTCAATAATGGAGGGGTCCCCTCAGATTATGTGTGGTCATATGCCTACAAAGTTGTGTGGTGATCAGTGAAACCCTTGAAATGTTATACACCTTTATGTGATGAGCCACGCCCTCTGCAATATTCATTGCCTTATAGAAGCTCAGTTTTAGTAAGTTTTCCAACTTTTGCTAAGAGGGAACTTTAGATATTGGTCCCTAGATTATGTTCACCAAGTTTCATGCAGATCGGTCAAACTTCCTGGGAAGAGATCGATTTTAAGTGTTTTTCAAAAAATTCAAAATGGCAGAAAATCTATATAACAAGAAGTTATGGGTCCTTGAGGCAAATTAGTTCCTCATGAGGAGAGGCATCTCTGTGCAAAGTTTCATGTCTCTACAACATACGGGGCATGTGATATGCCCATTCAAATTTTGCAATTTCATTCGGTTGCTATAGAACCCCCCTTTGGCCAATTGATGTAATATTGCTTGTCAGTGCAATCGTCAGTGAGGAGAAAAACGTGGAACAGACACACCCACAGACACACAGAGTTTCGTCATTATATAGTAAGATAGATAAATTTGCAGAAGATCAGTTTTTTTTAGTTTTATCCCAGTATCACGGAATTTTAGTCCACAGTGTCACCGTGAGAGTAAAGGGTAAATTAAACCGATAATTACCTCTCATTACATCTCATGGCTGATAACCAATCCGATAATTTCACATTTGTATTTTAAAAAGTGTATAAACTGTAGTTTATTTACACCTTAGGGTGGGAAAGGCTGAGATGTAGTGAGAAAATATAGAGATCTAATATTCCCTAGCCCTGACCTAATCAAATCAAACTGACATCACTATTGTTACCCAACAAAAACAAACAACAGTTCTGACTCTTCCATACCTGCCAACATTAGGCTGTGAAAAGCAGGAAGATTTTCTGGGCTACTGACAAATGTCCTACCCTCAACGCCCCTGACTCCATATAACCTACACAACAGGTGAACATAATAAATATGAGAATGTTAAAGATAATTCATAGCTGACGGTAAAAGAGAGAAAACAGGGATTATGAAGCCCTGTGTAACTATGTAATTCTCTGGTTTCTCAGAGAAGTGTATGAACCACACTGTAGACTGGAGTTTCTATTAACAGAGACAAACAGCCGACTCTTATGAATGAGTCCAACATCGGTTGAATGTGCATTGGCAGGTCTGCATTACATCTGGCGTATGAAATGTCTGTATCGTCACGCTGCATTTTTATAAATACACCCAGGCGCAGTCTCACCATCCCATGATAGGCCAGTCTACCACTACCAGTAGAAAAGCGACACTCCAGCTATGTCTCACAAACTCATGCAGCAAGAGAGAGAGACTGTTGGTGTCAGAGCGAAGGGTTGACATGCTCTACACTGGGTTGCCAGGTAATGATACAAAGTATAAGCTAACTGTAGCATCACAAAGCTAGCGGTTATAGATGGGTTTAACAACACAGTCAAGCTTTTTTGGTTTGAAATTGCTGGGACCGTCTGAAGACTCATGTTCGATGTGAGCCGCTGCTGTTAGCTAGTGCTAACACTCTGGAAACAGTCCCTCAGCGCTGTGTCAAACCTGTTTAACAGCTGCAAGAAGTTTGCTGATCTGGTGGGGTGTCGGGCGGTTGGAGATCAGACCTTCGGAGCATTCCTGTTGTCTTCCTCTGGAACTGTGAAAGACGTCCATAATGCGACAAGTTTTGCTCTCAAGTCAGCCTGCAGCAGTTGTTGTTGTTCTTCTTTGTGTTTACTGACAGCTTACAAACCAACATTAAAGGTGTACCGCCACCCACTGTGACTGTGTGTGTAAATGCTGCCCTTGTTAAGTCCAATGAAAACGGCCTGGGTTGGTATTTTTGGTGCTATTTATCGACTGTAATTCTAATTATCAGAGTAATACATAATAATAAAAATGTCCCATTATTGTCTAATAATTTATCGGCCCAATATATATTGTGCATCCCTTATTTAAATCCTTTGTTGGCAACACTCAATAATGATAATGCCTCAATAATGCCTGTGGCAGATATTTTAGTTGATTTTGACACTTTTTGTAGCTTTTTTGCATTTGACTATGTGGTGCAAACACTTGTATGATAGTTAGGTAGGACATTTTTTGACTTTTTGACTAATGTCTAATAATTCTTAAGCTTTGTAAAACCCTCTATTCATTGTCATATTAATTTGATGAAAAGAAATTAATAGACCCATTGCATGTCATTTTTTTTTCTTTCAATGGTCTTTTTATTACTGATCAATGATGGACAAAACAGTGACAATGACCTTATACAAGGAAATATTTTTTTCCCCTCAAACAACATTCACCCAAATCCCAACACATCCATTCTCTCACACAACATCAGACCTAAAGAACCAATCATATCAACCATAATGGAGATATTCTATTCTCAGACATGAAATGAAAAGTTGTCAATAGAGGAGAGATTTCTGCATACAATGTTGATTTTAGGAAAGGAAAACAGTAGGGCTGTAGTCTCCTGGTCGACTAGTCGATATGCTCTCATCCGACCAAATTCTCATTGGTTGAATAATCGTCGTGTTACTTTCATAAGGAGAAAAGTGCTACATCAATAGCTTTCCGGGATTAATCCATTATTTCCTGCAGCGGGGGGGACAGGCTAAGTTACCTGTGAAAATGGGGGTGTTTTCAAAACACCCCCGTTGTTGACAAAAAGTTGAACTCGCCCACCCTAACGCTCAGCGTCACAATGACGCAGACCTCCTGTCAGTTTCTGTATACTGACACCATTTCCCTCAGTGGAAACGAAGCTTGTATTTACTTGTATTTCACAGATAAGAAACAATAAATTGTGAAGACAGTAAAGCCTTCGCTAAAATAGCATTTTAAGTCTTGTGTGTGATACATCCTTTAGGGATTGATCCTGGCTTCATATGAACAGAGGAAATCTCTGCTCATCGCTAGGCTAATGTATACAATGTAAAATGCCATAGGCTGGCGCTAATAATGTTAGCATGTTGTATTTGTTTGGAAAACGTGTTTAGTGTGACGGTTGTTTTGTCGGTGAATACTGTGAGTTGTAATGGAACCAAATTGTGTGCCCTTACCTTTGTTAAATACTGCTGTTGTCCCTGGCTTTATATGAGACAAGGGAAAGATCACTAGTTTCTAGGCTAATTTATACAATGTAAAATGTCATAGGGTGGCGTTAATAACGTTAGCATGTTGTATTGGTGGGGGAAATGTGTCCAGATAAAGACAAATATTTGTCTGTCAATTCTGCGATTTATAGTGAAGCCAATTTTTGTTGTGTTTAAAATTGTCTCTATTAAGCCATATTTAATGTGTGTGTTGAATTGACTAAACTTTACAGCACTTAACAGAGTCCTCCACTGGTGACTAGCGTTTTGGAGGTGTAACTGCAGAGTGACACAGACACACCACCGCAGAAGTACAAATAACATGCAGATTTTTTTTTTTCCCCCACAACTAATCTTGGTCGACTACAGCCCTAGAAAACAGATAAATGAAATAAATAAATTAACTAAATAAAATCAAAAACCAAGACTAAACTAACTTACAAAAAAAAAATTTAGGGCTACTCAGCTACACAGAAATGACTGTACTGGGTATATGTATAAAGGGGCGCCACACTTTGTAAAAGTTACTTGATTTCCCCCACGTAGTAAAACGAATTTTCTCTAGATTCAAACAAGACATGATGTCCCTAAGCCAGTGTGAATGAGGGGGGGTAAGATAGCTCATTGTGCTAACAGGGAGGTAAAAGTCAACACATTTAGTTTTGCCCTAGGCAAATCCAAGTCAGGGGCAATGCCAAAAATGGCACTCAAGGGATTTAGCTCTATTTGTTGGCAGAGAGTGTCAGAGATTGTTAAAAAGATTGAACCCCAAAAACTGGCCAAAGAAGGGCAAGTCCAATACATGTGAAGGCAGGTGCACTTTTACATTAATCACATGTAAGGTCCACATCTGGGTATATTTGTGCAAATTTGGCTTTAGATATGTGGATACGGTGGATTACTTGAAACTGCAAGAGTGCACAACGAGTGCACATTGAAGAGGAGTGTATACGACTAATGACTAAGTCCCATAAGTCAACAGTGAGAGTAGAGCCTAGGCCCTGTTCCCAAGCAGTTCTTATAGCCGCCATCAATGTAGCTTTGAAATAAGATAATGAAGATGAGATGAAGTGAGGTTGACAGATAAATCGATTGAATTGGCTGGAGGTTCATGAGGAAATTGTGATACCATACGTTGTAAATAATGCCTGACTTGCAAGAATCTAAAAAAGTGTGTTTTGGCTATATCAAGGGTTTCTGACAACTGAGAAAAAGAAACAAGTGATTTTCAATAGAGAGATCACCAAAAGATCTCAAGCCTTTTTTGCGCCACATCTTAAATACGGCCAATGAGGGAACAAACAGATGATTAGCTGCAATAGGACTTCGGAGTGAGAAGGCCTGCGTTCCAAAACGTCTCCTTAAGTGGGTCCAGATTTGTAAGGAATGCTTAACGACAGGGTTGCTGATAGAAGTATCAGAGGTAAGTGGAAGCGTAGCACATAAAAGGGCAGTTAAAGAGAGTGGACTACTGGCACAGACCTCCATTGCTACCCAAGCTGGACATGAGGGTTCAAGGTGAAAGTGCCCCCAATACATCACACAAGGAATATTCGCTGCCCAGTAATAGTACTGAAAATCGGGCAGAGCCATTCCCCCCACCTACTTGGGTCTCTGCAGGAACACTTTACGTAACCGGGGGTGCTTCCCATTCCAAATGTAGGAAAATATAACGAGTCAGGGGCCTTAAAAAGTGACTTGGGGATGAGAATGGGGAGACACTGAAAAAGACGAAGAAATTTTGGAGGCAGTGTCATTTTAATTGAACTTATTCTTCCAATGAGGGAGAAAGACAGAGGGGATAAAATTTGCTTTGTCTGGTTGAGCAGACTAAGAAAATTTGATTTATACAGGTTTTTAGAATCTCCTGTAACGCATATCCCAAGATAATTAAAGCGGTCTTTTACCACCTTCAAAGGAAAATGTGTATAATCTAGTGTAAGAGCTTGCTTGTTAATTGGAAAAAGGTTGCTCTTATCCCGAAAACTGACTGAAAACCTCCAATACAGTCAGTACTTCTGGCAAGGAGGTGGCTGGTTTTGAAACAAATAAGAAGGTCATCTGCATTTTGTAAGACCTTATGCTCAACTCCTCCCCTATGTATCCCCTGTAGCGGCAGGGGATACATAGCGGCACAACAGCAATAGCAAAGAGGAGCGGGCTCAAAGCACAGCCCTGTCGGGTGCCGCGACATAAGTCAAAATATTT
The DNA here is from genome assembly GCF_041903045.1 of Epinephelus lanceolatus. Lineage (NCBI taxonomy): Eukaryota > Metazoa > Chordata > Actinopteri > Perciformes > Serranidae > Epinephelus > Epinephelus lanceolatus. Next base: position 763,212 of record NC_135745.1, on the reverse strand, counting down.
GGAATAACAATTATTAGTTAGTACAAAGGCAAAGGGACATTTAAACAACAGTTTAATCCAAGTTGAGAAAATGAGGCCGAAACCAAATTTTTCAAGCATCATGAAAAGATAACTCCATCTTACTCTGTCGAATGCTTTTTCAGCATCCACAGAGATGAGGCATTCTGACTCAGTATCTTTGGGGGAATATAGGATGTTGAACAACCACCGAATATTATAAAACGTCCTTTTATAAATCCTGATTGATCAGGGAATATAACAGAGGGGAAAACAAGTTCCAATCTACGGGCCAGGGCTGGCAAGGATCTTAACATCTGTATTCAGTAGTGATATTGGTCTGTAAGAAGCACATTCTAATGGGTCTCTATCCTTTTTTAGCAGCAGGGAGATGCAGGCTTGATTGAATGAGGGAGGGAGTGCACCAGAGTCAAAGGAGTCAGCAAACACTGAATGTAAAAAGGGAGCCAATTCGGCTGAGAAAAACATCTGACGGGAGCCCATCTGGGCCAGGAGATTTACCCAACTGCATAGATGATACTGCTGTAATAATTTCCTCCTGAGTTATGGCAGCATCAAGTTTGTTTCTCAGGTCTTGGGGAAGGGATGGTATGTCAAGGTTGCTGAAGAAATTATCCATGATACTTACATCTGCTGTACAAGTATATCAAGTTGAGTAAAAGGCTCTGAACTTCTCATTGATCTTTTTCTGATCCGATGTTACACACCCAATATCTGTCAGTACACCAGCAATAAGTTGCTTTGCTCTCAACCCACTAAGTTGATTGACCAGGAGTTTGCTAGCCTTCTCACCAAGTTTGTAGAACTCACTCCTACTCCGAAGTAGCTGACTTTCAACTTGATGAGAGGAGAGCAGATTAAATTCTGTCTGGAGTCTCAAACGTTCTTTAAATAGCTCAGAGGAGGGTAAATTTGCATATTGTCTATCTATGTCTAATATCCGATTGGCAATTTCTCTTTGTCTCTTCTGAAAGGACTTATTTTTGTTCATGCAAATGATATAATTTCACCTCTTAAATATGCTTTCAGAGCCTCCCAAATTGTTTTATCAGACACATCTGGTGTGTTATTAGTACACAATATGTGTGTATTAAAACTCATCTGTGAGCAGCAAAGGATCAAGTCTCCAATGTTTTCTTACATATTGAGCCTCTGGAAAAGCCAATTGTAGAACTACTGGCACGTGATCAGAAATAATAATACTCCCATACCTACAGGATTTAAGATTTGGAATTAATGAATTACCTTTAGCTTGTACCCACCTCTTCTCGCTGCTCCAGAGAGTAATGCGTAGCTTCACCAGGACAAAGAAAGATGGTTGGAGTCCTCTTTTATAAAGACATCCTTGTATTCAGCACGCCGCTTCAAAACATCCGCACTTTAGTCCTCATAGAATCGGACCTTGTGGCCACGGTACTCCAGATCAGCTCTTTTGCAGGCCTCCCTCATAACCAAGTCCTTCATCTGATAGCTATGGAAACGAATGATAACAGGACGTGGTCTGTCTCCAGGGCCAGGTTTCAGTGCAAGACTGCAGTGGGTTCTGTTAAGCTCCGGGGGGGACTGAAGCACTTGATCTCCGAAAACATCAACGAGCAGAGCTGGGAGAAGAAGGCAGTAGGTTGTGTGCCCTCGATGAACTCTGGTAAGCTCACAATGCGAATAACTGCGCCCCTCTAAATCGGAGAGCTTAGATTTCAGCCACCTGTTGTCTTCCCGTAGCGAGGAGCATGTAGCTTCAAGTTCCTCCAGACGCTGGCTTACTTCTTCTGCATTGGACTTGAGATCAATTATGCGCTGTCCCTGTCTGGACACAGCTTGAATTTTGTCCAGCTTGGTGTCCAGATTTGCAAATGGTGAATTGAAGTCAGTGGCTATCGCCGCTCTGTGCTGCTCAAGCAGATCCGAGATGTCTGTCACTGTTATGCTAACGCCACTACTAGCATTAGCTGTGGAGCACTCTGCTGCTGAGTCCTTTCTGTTTTGTCTTGCAAGTTTTTCTGCCACCGTGTTGGTAATGTTGGCAGTGAAGGTGCAGATAGTCGACATTGTAAAGAGAAAATAGGGTATAAAATGGAGAATAACGGGTTCTTAGCTGGAGCTAGAAAATGTCAGGCCTACTCCATCCTCTGCCAACCGGAAGCGATGTGATTTTTTTCAATAAACATTTTTCAACTTTTTAATATAGCATCACGTTATTGGACATCATGTTATTGGTCCACAAAGTGACCGTCTAAAAGACAGACTACAGTCTATGCTCTCAAACTGCCACTGTCACTGTCACTTTTGGCCACGCCAAGTCAAGCCATGTCATGCCAATGTGCGTTTCCACCCTCAAGCGGATAGCAATGATGTCTTGCCGACCACAGCCAACCCCCAACGACCCCACTTCTCCCCTTCTAACAAGCCCTGTGTGTTGTTGCAAGACTCTACTCAACTCACCTCACTAACCACCTGTCTGCAGGAGACCCCAGAGAAAGGTGTTTTTTAAAGTCTCTGGTGCTCAGTTTAGGGCTAGGCGATATTGACAAAAATTCATATCACAGTATTTTCAGGCTGAATAGCGATACACGGTATATATCCTGGTATTTTCTACAAAGTAGGCTACATGTTCAGTTGCAAGCTGATCCACAGCTGAAGTCCCCTGTTATTTTTGCTACATGTGCTTTTCAACAGCAGGGCAGGTAAAAGAAGTTTACCTGTTGGAGGTGAGCTGTTTGCAGAGGTGCAGTAAGAGCCTGTTGTCTGCCTGTCTGAGAAATGAGAGATGAACACTGGTATGCGTTATGTGACACAACTTGACCCTATAGCGATATTAACTGTATTGTCTAAATCTATATCTTGCTTTAAAATATATCAATATATTGTAAAAAAATAAATAAATAAATAAATTTAAAAAAAATCAATATACCACCCAGGCCTAGTTCAGCTCTCAGTACATTTGTAGCTTCTAACTGAATCTCTGTGTTTTGGAGTTTAGTTTCTCTTCCTGTGTCCTATTTGTACTTTAGACATCTGCTTGTTTGATTTTTACTTTCAGCTGTATGAGAAGTTGTGTAAAATTGTTGTTCAAAAACTTAACATTTCAGGGCATCAGTGGCTAAGTGGTTAAAGCAGGTGCCCCTTGTACAAAAGCTCTGTCCTTCCTGCAGCAGCCCAGCTTTGACTCCAGCATGTCATCCTCTCTCTCTCCCCCTTTCACACTTAATCTGTCCTATCAATTAAAGGCAAAATGCCCAAAAGTAAATATTAAAAATAAACAAATAATAAACATATCCTTATTTTGCTGCTTCACAATAAAAGTTTTTATGACAAAATAATGGGGGGACTTTATAATGAAGATTCTATAGGAAATTGAATGTGTTGATCACTGAATTAGTGGAACTTCATAAGTGCCTTTTCTTCAATAAAGGTGAGTCTAATAGGCTTATACTACAGGGAGGAAAAGTAAAAGCAGAAACGGCTGAGGTGAGATGTCAGATGAAGAGCTGCAGACAACAGGCTCTTACTGCACCTCTGCAACAGCTCACCTCTAACAGGTTAACTTCTTTTACCTGCCCTGCTGTGTGACAGAAAAACACATGCAGCATAAATATCAGGGGACTTCAGCCATGGATCAGCCTGCAGCTTTAAAATGGCATCACACAGGACAAGCCATCAGACACATCTTCAAATGGGTAGCCCCGTTGTAATGGAAATGCAAATCTCTGCTCTGCTGGGCTGCCAAGCCAAGCCGGGCCAGGCCAGGCAGGCCATGACTGTCGAAAAGGGTTAATAGTAGGCTCGTTCAAGATGAGCCAGGCCTGCGCAGATTTGATCACCAGTGATCGGCGCACAATGCATGCCGGTTAGTTCTGTGTCCGACTTCAACCAAACTTGCTCTGACGTATTACAAAAGTATACAGCGATAATGTCGCAATAGCAAGGTGGCTGCAGTTTTTAGAGCCAGACGCTGCAGTTGCTGTCCACCGACTGCAAGACCCAGGGCATGACGGGAAACGCCTGGCTATCACCTGATCTAACAGCTGATTGGTTTAGATGTTGACTCAACAATATGACGTTTTAGATAAACTTTTCATTTTCCTTGAATTTTAGAGATTTAAATTTCATTTGCTTCATTTGAAGGTTCATTCTGTTAACAGAATACATGTTGTGTGACTGATGGTGAAGTTTAGTCGTCAGAGACTAAATACTATTATCATAAACTATACAGAGTCTACTGTATATTAACATTGGACTGTTTTAATTATTGAAGTAGCCTGTTTAGAAACGTAGAAACTTGTGGTCAGTGGGATGTGAGGACTCTTAAAATATTATCTGCACAGATGTGAAGCCCTGATTATATCTAACTGATTTTTAATGAAAGCTCTCGTCTTGTATTCACGTAGGCCTGGTTAATAAAATCTGACAGTCCTCATGAAGTTGATCTGCTGAGTTTTTGACTGTTCAGCTTAAGAAATAAAACTTAAAACATGTAATCACGAATATTTACTGTTCGGATTTGAAATAACTACAAAACAAAACGTCAACTTTCTGGGAACATATATTTAATAAGTGCGTATTCTTTTACTTGACTGCTAATCAACTCCCCATCTCAGCACTAGATTGTAGCCTAGGCCTAATATCTAAATGATTTTCTACAAATGTCTTGCATGTAAATGAAGACTTACTAAAATAATGCATTTCACATTTGGGATACATATTGAAGCCAACGCTATGCTTTGGGAAGTTTCAGTGAATACTGCGCTAAAACACGTGGAAACAGGCTCATGTGTTGATTAAGAACAAACTTTCCTAACAAAGCCAAAACCTTTAACAGTTACCACTGAGCGATTAACTAAAGACAAACAATGACTTTATGCAGGAAATCAAATAATAGTCAGATAGGAGCAGAGTCCTGACTTACCGTCAGAGGAGTCCTGCTGAGCGCTTAACGGCCTGCGGGCACCGGTTCTATCAGCTCCAACTGAGACCTTTAGTCAGCACTTGGACTAATGTTACCACACACAGTGTTATCAGAGTGAAGCTGATAGGGGTAACACAAAGTTCCCGGAGCCTGCGGACGGACAGTGCGTTCTATTCAGCAGGGTAAGTCTGTCTAATGTCTCTTCCCTGTTTCTGTGGCCTCCGGAGGACAAAAACACACATAATCACTAACAGCACGGGGGAGTCGGATGTGTCACGTGAAAGGCAATCGACCACTCCCAGCCCCGCGTGTCACCTCTACTATGCAAGGCATTGTGGGACTTGAAGTGTTTGTGCTTTTTCACATTTTTTATAAAATGTAAACTGAATGTAAAACAAACAGACAATCGTGCATGACGGTCACCAGTCATCCACATTAATGGAACAAGAGTTCAAGCAAACAACAGTAACACTGTCATAAATTGACTGAATAACCTTTGAAGATTTTTTTTTTTTATGGAGTGAATCAATTTCCTCAGAAAAACAAATACTACAGTTCAGTAATAATAATAATCTGAGCATGTGACCGATACTTGACTAGTAAAATGATCAGTTAAATAAAGTAACAAGAAATATTCATTTATTTAACAAATACAAATTCATCCACCCATTCATTTTCATCTCCTCTTGTGGGGTGGCAGGGGCAGCAGGTTGAGCAAAGGTACTCCAGACAGGGTTTTTTTTTTTTCTATCAAATATTTACTGACAGCAGAGAAAACATAAAAACTCAGAAGTCATACATATAAAAAACACCAGAGCCCATAAAAGAAGTAGATTTATTTATTTATTTATTTATTTATTCATTCATTTATTTTATTAAATATGGTCTTATTTCAGGCTACTGTACATTTCTTTTTCCAAATACTGAAAATAAAAGTTTGGAATATCTATCAGTATGGACTACTATCTGTATGTGGAGTAGGTCATCGTACAAATATCTATCAGAATGTACTACCACCTGTGAAGATGTGGAGTAGGTTTCCCTACAAATATCGATGGGAATGGTCTACTATCTGTATAAAAGGTACATATATCCATCATAACAGACAAGTACCTGTATAAATGTGGAGTAGGTCATTCTGTCATGTAAATATAACATTCGGAATGGACTACTACTTGTATTAATGTGGAGTGGATCATTCTGTCAGGTACAGATATCGATCAGAATTGACTACTATGTGTATAAATATGAAGTAGGTCATTCTGGCAGGTACAGATATCTATCAGAATGGGCTAAGAATGGACAACTGCCTATAGAAATGTATAGTGGGTCATCCTGTCAGGTACATACAGTACAGGCCAAAAGTTTGGATACACCTTCTCATTCAATGCGTTTTCTTTATTTTCATGACTATTTACATTGTAGAGTCTCACTGAAGGCATCACAACTATGAATGAACACATGTGGAGTTACGTACTTAACAAAAAAAAGGTGAAATAACTGAAAACATGTTTTATATTCTAGTTTCTTCAAAATAGCCACCCTTTGCTCTGATTACTGCTTTGCACACTCTTGGCATTCTCTCGATGAGCTTCACGAGGTAGTCACCTGAAATGGTTTCCACTTCACAGGTGTGCCTTATCAGGGTTAATTAGTGGAATTTCTTGCTTTATCAATGGGGTTGGGACCATCAGTTGTGTTGTGCAGAAGTCAGGTTAATACACAGCCGACAGCCCTATTGGACAACTGTTAAAATTCATATTATGGCAAGAACCAATCAGCTAACTAAAGAAAAACGAGTGGCCATCATTACTTTAAGAAATGAAGGTCAGTCAGTCCGCAAAATTGCAAAAACTTTAAATGTGTCCCCAAGTGGAGTCGCAAAAACCATCAAGCGCTACAACGAAACTGGCACACATGAGGACCGACCCAGGAAAGGAAGACCAAGAGTCACCTCTGCTTCTGAGGATAAGCTCATCCGAGTCACCAGCCTCAGAAATCGCAAGTTAACAGCAGCTCAGATCAGAGACCAGATGAATGCCACACAGAGTTCTAACAGCAGACCCATCTCTAGGACAACTGTTAAGAGGAGACTGCGCGAATCAGGCCTTCATGGTCAAATAGCTGCTAGGAAACCACTGCTAAGGAGAGGCAACAAGCAGAAGAGATTTGTTTGGGCCAAGAAACACAAGGAATGGACATTAGACCAGTGGAAATCTGTGCTTTGGTCTGATGAGTCCAAATGTGAGATCTTTGGTTCTAACTGCCGTGTCTTTGTGAGACGCAGAAAAGGTGAACGGATGGATTCCACATGCCTGGTTCCCACTGTGAAGCATGGAGGAGGAGGTGTGATGGTGTGGGGGTGTTTTGCTGGTGACACTGTTGGGGATTTATTCAAAATTGAAGGCACACTGAACCAGCATGGCTACCACAGCATCCTGCAGCGACATGCCATCCCATCCGGTTTGCGTTTAGTTGGACGATCATTTATTTTTCAACAGGACAATGACCCCAAACACACCTCCAGGCTGTGTAAGGGCTATTTGACCAAGAAGGAGAGTGATGGAGTGCTGCCGCAGATGACCTGGCCTCCACAGTCACCGGACCTGAACCCAATCGAGATGGTTTGGGGTGAGCTGGACCGCAGAGTGAAGGCAAAGGGGCCAACAAGTGCTAAACACCTCTGGGAACTCCTTCAAGACTGTTGGAAAACCATTTCAGGTGACTACCTCTTGAAGCTCATCAAGAGAATGCCAAGAGTGTGCAAAGCAGTAATCAGAGCAAAGGGTGGCTATTTTGAAGAAACTAGAATATAAAACATGTTTTCAGTTATTTCACCTTTTTTTGTTAAGTACATAACTCCACATTTAACCGCTGGCTGTCCAGGTGGTGTCCAGCAAACGATGTGGGTTTTGTTAATAATTGGCAAACTTTCTGGGGAAAACCTGGTCTTATTAGGAGAGACGGCATTCACCCCACTTTGGATGGAGCTGCTCTCATTTCTAGGAACCTGGCAAATTTTATTAGTAATTTAAATCCCTGACAACCCAAAGTTGAGACCAGGACAGAGAGTTGCAGTCCTAAACGCCTCTCTGAGCTTCTAGTTCAGTTACCCAGCCATAGTTTTCATAGTTTTATACAAACGGTGTCTGTCCCCCAACCACCTAAATTATTTAAATCTAAAATTAAACAAAGAGGAGTTGTGCATAACAACCTCATAAACCTCATATCCAGTTTAGTTCTTAAATCAGATAAAGTTATTATTGTAGGCGATTTTAACATTCATGTCGACGTTGATAATGACTCCCTGGCTACCGCGTTTATCTCATTAATAGACTCCATTGGCTTCAGTCAGGGTGTACATGAACCCACTCACTGTTTTAACCATACCCTCGATCTAGTTCTGACGTATGGAATTGAAATTGATAACCTAAAAGTCTTTCCACAGAATCCCTTGCTATCAGATCATTATCTGATTACTTTTGATTTCTTTTTACTCGATTACACGCCACTCAGCAACAGTTACTATACTAGATGTTTATCAGATAGTGCTGTCGCAAAATTTAAGGAAAATATTACTTCGTCGTTAAATTCAATACCAATACCTTCAGTAACAGAGGTTTCCCCTGCCGACTTTAACCTCTCCCAAATTGATCATTTTGTTGATAGCGCCGTAGGCTCGCTGCGAACAACGCTCGACTCTGTAGCTCCTCTTAAAAAGAAGTTAACAAAGCAAAGAAAGTTTGCTCCTTGGTATAACTCTCAAACCCGTAGGTTAAAACAAATATCGCGAAAATTTGAAAGGAATAACCAAACTGGAAGAATCTTGTTTAATCTGGACAGACAGTCTCAAAACTTATAAGAGGGGCCTCCGCAATGCCAGAGCAAACTATTACTCAGCATTAATAGAAGAAAACAAGAACAACCCCAGGTTTCTTTTCAGCACTGTAGCCAGGCTGACTGAGAGTCAAAGCTCTATTGAGCCTTGTATTCCTTTAGCCCTTAGCAGTAATGATTTTATGAGCTTTTTTAATGACAAAATTCTAACTATTAGAGGCAAAATTCATGACCTCCTGCCCTCAGATGGCAGGCCTACCTATCTAACCTCAAACACAGCTGTAGAATCTAATATATATTTAGATTGCTTCTCCCCAATTTCTCTTCAAGAATTGACCGCAGTGATTTCTTCATCTAAATCATCAACGTGTCTCTTAGACCCCATCCCAACTAGGCTACTTAAGGAGGTCTTTCCTTTAGTTAACACTCATATATTAGATATGATCAATATATCCTTATTAACAGGCTATGTACCACAGTCTTTTAAGGTAGCTGTAATTAAACCTCTCCTAAAAAAGCCCACCCTGGATCCAGAGGTGTTAGCCAACTATAGACCAATATCTAATCTTCCCTTTATGTCAAAGATCCTTGAGAAAGTAGTCGCAGACCAGCTGTGTGATTTTCTCCAGGATAATAATTTATTTGAGGAATTTCAGTCAGGATTTAGAGTGCATCATAGCACTGAGACAGCACTAGTTAAAATTACAAATGACCTTCTGATTTCTTCAGACAAAGGACTCGTCTCTGTTCTTGTTTTATTAGATCTTAGTGCGGCGTTTGACACAATTGACCATCAAATTCTACTGCAGAAACTGGATCACTTAATTGGCCTAAAAGGTTCAGCACTAAGCTGGTTTAAATCTTATTTATCTGATCATTTTCAGTTTGTTGACGTTCGTAATGAATCATCCTTACGTACCAAAGTTTGTTTTGGAGTTCCGCAAGGTTCTGTACTCGGACCAATCCTATTTACTCTATATATGCTTCCTTTAGGTAACATCATTAGAAATCACTCTATAAATTTCCATTGTTATGCGGATGATACACAGTTGTATTTATCGATGAAGCCAGAAGAAAGTAATCAATTAACTAAACTCCATAACTGCCTTAAAGACATAAAAAATTGGATGAGCACCAATTTCCTGATGTTAAATTCAGACAAAACTGAAGTTATTGTTCTTGGCCCCAAACAACTCAGAGACTCTTTATCTGATGACATAGTTTCTCTAGATGGCATTGCTCTGGCCTCTAGCACTACCGTAAGAAACCTCGGAGTAATATTTGATCAAGATTTGTCTTTTAATTCTCATTTAAAGCAAACCTCACGGACTGCATTTTTTCATCTGCGTAATATTGCGAAAATTAGGCCTATCCTGACCCGAAAAGATGCAGAAAAATTGGTCCACGCTTTTGTTACCTCAAGGCTGGATTACTGTAACTCTCTATTATCAGGTAGCTCTAGTAAGTCCTTAAAAACTCTCCAGCTAATTCAGAATGCAGCAGCACGTGTACTAACAGGAACTAAGAAACGAGATCATATTTCTCCTGTTTTAGCTTCTCTGCACTGGCTCCCTGTAAAATCCACAATTGAATTTAAAATCCTACTGTTAACTTATAAAGCTCTAAATGGTCAAGCTCCGTCATATCTTAGAGAGCTCATAGTGCCATATTATCCCACCAGAACACTGCGCTCTGAGAACGCAGGGTTACTCGTGGTCCCTAAAGTCTCCAAAAGCAGATCAGGAGCCAGAGCCTTCAGCTATCAGGCTCCTCTCCTGTGGAATCATCTTCCTGTTACGGTCCGGGAGGCAGACACCGTCTCCACATTTAAGACTAGACTTAAGACTTTCCTCTTTGATAAAGCTTATAGTTACGGCTGGCTCAGGCTTGCCCTGTACCAGCCCCTAGTTAGGCTGACTTAGGCCTAGTCTGCCGGAGGACCCCCCTATAATACACCGGGCTCCCTCTCTCTCCCTCTCTCTCCCTCTCTCTCTCTCTCTCTCTCATCCTATTACTGCATCTTGCTAACTCGGCCATTCTGGATGTCACTAACTCGGCCATTCTGGATGTCACTAACTCGGCTTCTTCTCCGGAGCCTTTGTGCTCCACTGTCTCTCAGATTAACTCATACCGCAGCGGTGCCTGGACAGCGTGACGTGTGTGGTTGTGCTGCTGCCGTGGTCCTGCCAGATACCTCCTGCTGCTGCTGCCATCATTAGTCATTAGTCATACTTCTACTGTTATTATACACATATGACTATTGTCACACAAGTATACTGTCAGATATTAATACATACTTTCAACATATTGTACCACAGTAGCCAGAACTATAACTATAATATTATTACTTTCATTAATGTTGTTGTAAGCTACTGTCATTACCTGCATCTCTCTCTCTCTCTCTCTCTCTCTCTCTCTCTGTCTTATTGTGTCATATGGATTACTGTTAATTTATTATGCTGATCTGTTCTGTACGACATCTATTGCACGTCTGTCCGTCCTGGAAGAGGGATCCCTCCTCAGTTGCTCTTCCTGAGGTTTCTACTGTTTTTTTTCCCCGTTAAAGGGGTTTTTTTTGGGGAGTTTTTCCTTATCCGCTGTGAGGGTCATAAGGACAGAGGGATGTCGTATGCTGTAAAGCCCTGTGAGGCAAATTGTGATTTGTGATATTGGGCTTTATAAATAAAATTGAAAATTGAATGTGTTCATTCATAGTTTTGATGCCTTCAGTGAGAATCTACAATGTAAATAGTCATGAAAATAAAGAAAACGCATTGAATGAGAAGGTGTGTCCAAACTTTTGGCCTGTACTGTAAATCTTTTAAACTCAAACAATATTATACACTCTTGTGAATATTTCTCTGAAGATCAGTTTAATGATTTCTCTTATACTCTTTCACATGATGATTTTTCAGTACTACATACCTTTTCTTCTTTGCACTTAAATGTTCGCAGTTTGCCAAAAATTTATGATCACCTAAAATTATATCTATCAACCTTGACACATTCCTTCTCAGTTAAGGCATTCTCAGAAACCTGGTTAAATGATGATATTACAGATCTTTATCCCATATCCCAGTATAATGCTATTCATTCTTGTAGAAAGAACAAAGTGGGAGGAGGCGTCTCCTTATATGTGTCCAAAAATTTCAATTTCACCCCCAGAAAGGAACTGAGTGTCCACTTAGAAAGTACCTTAGTGGAATCTGTGTTTATTGAAATCTCATCTTGCCGTCCCTTTAATGGGAAAACTATTATAATTGGTTGTATCTACAGACCACCTGATACTGACCCCAGTACATTTAATGAGGCTCTTTAAGAGATAAAATGTGTGTACTTCTGGGTGATTTCAACATTAATCTGCTTAAGAGTGAATTGCCATCTACAGTTGACTTCCTGAACACACTATATTCTACTTATTTTTTCCCACTAATTCTTAAGCCCTCTCGAATCACTAGATCTTCAGCTTCACTCATCGACAACATCTTATTCAATTCTCTGGACTTCTAAATTACCTCAGGTTTATTAATGTCAGATATTTCAGACCATCTCCCTGTATTTCAGATAATACATACCAAAGGAAATTATAGATGCAATAACTGATCACTCGCAAGCTAAATATCGCAAATTTACTAAACAGTGCATGGAGTCCTTTAAGTCCTCAGGCAGTGTCGTGTCCTGGGATGAGGTTCTCAAGTTACAAGATGCTAATGAAGCCTATCAGCTATTTTTAATTCAATTCTGGGGACTTGCTTTCCATTGGTCACCTCAAAAAACCAGAATAACTCATCCAAAGGGAAATCCTGGATAACGGATGACCTAAAAAAGTGCTCTCGCAAGAAAAATAAACTATATAGGAAAGCTATCAGTAACCCCACTTCTGAAAATCTGGAAATATACAAGAAATATAAAAATAAATTTACTCTATCATTAAGGAAGGTGTTACGACTGTTGTAATTTATTTTGTTTGTGTGTGTTTTGCTGCATGTGTCTCTGTGCGTGTTCTCTGTGTTTTCTGTATGCAAATAGGTGTGTGCCATAGCCCGGCGAGGATTGGTGAATTTGATCGGTGCTCATTCCTGATTGGCTGCCACCAAGGGGGTCAGGTTTTTAAAGGACAAAGATGGCAGTTGCTTCGAGCTAACAGGCAGACCTCACCTTCCTCCTCTCCCAACCGGCCATACATATTGTTGTTGCAGTAAATCATTATTGTGTTAAAGACTGTTAAATCGTAGGGGTGGACCGCCAGTTGTGTTACTAACCCTTTTTCTCCTGTTTATTTAGTTAGGGAGGTAAGCTTTTTGTCATTTGTTTTTTTTATTGTTTGGTTAGGTTATTTACTTACTCCCTGGGCAGGATTGTTTTTGTTTGTTATTTTGGCCTTAGTCCACCCTGAAGTTACTATTTCAGTTAATTCTGTTATTTAAATATTGTAAATAAATTTGCACTATTGATCGTTCCATACGTCTTTTTCATTGTGGCTACTTGGGACTTGGGGAAGATGGGGGCCTTTCATGTTGTGTCCCAGACACCCCTAGACTGGGCATAACAAAGGTAAAAAAAAACATACTATGCCAATAAGTTTACTCAAGCTTCTAATGATTAAGTCAACCTGGAACCTCATCAAACAATTACTTAATCGCAAAAAACCTCCAGCTGTTGTACCTGCTGAGATGTTAGGAAAGGATAGATCTCTTTGTGACCCGAGAGATATAGCTGAGGGTTTCATTTAGTTTTTTGTCAATGTGAGCTCTTCCTTGGCATCTAGCATAAAGGACTCTGATGTGAACCCATGTAGTTTTATTAAGGGTACATTTTCACCACTTTGTGGTTTTTATCCTCCCAGTGCTGAAGAAGTGTATGAAATTATTAAGAACCTAAAGAACTCCGCCCAAGGTCATGACGGTATTAAAAGCAGTCTTATAAAAGAAACAATAGATTACATCATCATCCCCTAACCCAAATTCTTTATTTATCTCTTCAGTCTGGTATTGTTCCCCAAGAACTAAAAATTGCCAAAGTCATACCAATATTTAAATCTGGTAACACAAAGGACTTTGGCAACTATCGACCAATTTCCATATAACCCTGTTTCTCAAAGATCTTGGAAAAATTGGTATACAGCCATGGCCAAAAGTTTTGAGAATTACACTAGTATTGGTTTTTACAAAGTTTGCTGCTTCAGTGTTTTTAGATCTTTTTGTCAGATGTTACTATAATATACTGATGTATAATTACAAGCATTTCATAAGGGTCAAAGGCTTTTATTGACAATTACAGTAAGTTTATGCAAAGAGTCAATATTTGCAATGTTGACCCTTCTTTTTCAAGACCTCTGCAATTCGCCCTAGCATGCTGTCAATTAACTTCTGGGCCACATCCTGACTGATGGTAGCCCATTCTTGCATAATCAATGCTTGGAGTTTGTCAGAATTTGTGGGTTTTTGTTTGTCCACCTGCCTCTTGAGGATTGACCACAAGTTCTCAATGGGATTAAGGTCTGGGGAGTTTCCTGGCCATGGACCCAAAATTTCGATGTTTTGTTCCCCGAGCCACATAGTTATCACTTTTGCCTTATGGCAAGGCACTCCATCATGCTGGAAAAGGCATTGTTCGTCACCAAACTGTTCTTGGATGGTTGGGAGAAGTTGCTCTCGGAGGATGTTTTGGTACCATTCTTTATTCATGGCTGTGTTCTTAGGCAAAATTGTGAGTGAGCCCAGTCCCTTGGCTGAAAAGCAACCCCACACATGGATGGTCTCAGGATGCTTTACTGTTGGCATGACACAGGACTGATGGTAGCGCTCACCTTTTCTTCTCCGGACAAGCTTTTTTCCAGAAGCCCCAAACAATCGGAAAGGGGATTCATCAGAGAAAATGACTTTACCCCAGTCCTCAGCAGTCCAATCCCTGTACTTTTTGCAGAATATCAGTCTGTCCCTGATGTTTTTCCTGGAGAGAAGTGGCTTCTTTGCTGCCCTTCTTGACACCAGGCCATCCTCCAAAAGTCTCCACCTCACTGTGCGTGCAGATGCACTCACACCTGTCTGCTGCCATTCCTGAGCAAGCTCTGCACTGGTGGTGCCCCGATCCCGCAGCTGAATCAACTTTAGGAGACGGTCCTGGCATTTGCTGGACTTTCTTGGGCGCCCTGAAGCCTTCTTCACAACAATTGAACCTTTCTCCTTGAAGTTCTTGATGATCCGATAAATGGTTGATTTAGGTGCAATCTTAGTATCAGCAATATCCTTGCATGTAAAGCCCTTTTTGTACAAAGCAATGATGGCTGCACGTGTTTCCTTGCAGGTAACCATGGTTAACAGAGGAAGAACAATGATTTCAAGCACCACCCTCTTTTAAAGCTTCCAGTCTGTTATTCTAACTCAATCAGCATGACAAAGTGATCTCTCACCTGTGTTAATGAGAGAATCACTGATATGATGTCAGCTGGTCCTTCTGTGGCAGGACTGAAATGCATTGGAAATGTTTTTGGGGGGATTAAGTTCATTTTCATGGCAAAGAGGGACTTTGCAATTAATTGCAATTCATCTGATCACTCTTCATAACATTCTGGAGTACATGCAAATTGCCATCATAAAAAATGAGGCAGTACACTTTATGAAAATTAATATTTGTGTGATTCTCAAAACTTTTGGCCACGGCTGTATGTAAGAATCTCCAAGCACTTAGCTGCTAACAATATCCTGTATAACCATCAATATGGCTTTCGCAGGAAATATTCCACTGAGCATGCATTGCTGCAACTTGTCAATAACATATCTTCAGCTCTGGACGGAAAAAAAATTGCCCTTTGTGTTTTTCTTGATTTAAGCAAAGCATTCGATACTGTCAACCATAAAATTCACATTTCAAAGCTCAATAGATATGGAATCCAGAATGTTGCCCTCAGTTGGTTGATCAATTACCCGGATAATAGAGAGCAGTTTGTTTATTTAAATGGTGTCTCATCTACCAAATCAAGTATTTTCTTTGGGGTTCCACAGCGATCGATCTTGGGCCCTTTATTATTTTTAATTTACATTAATGACTTGCCTAGGTCTTGCAATAACCTTCTCCGCTTATTATTTGCCAATGACACCAGTCTTATAGCTGTTTATGATGAGCAGTGATCAGTTTCGCATGACGTGAAATTGCATTAAAAAATCATCAACGTACAGGTCGCCGCCATGGAGCGCTTTTATGTCCCTACCAATGTAAAAATCAAACCTACGCCCTTGAATCCATATATATACATACTGTTGACTGTGTTATTTCATATAATTGTCATTTGCTATTCATTTATTCAGTTGTTACATATCTAGTTAAATAAATCTTCATTTATTGCCAAGTCGTTGTCTGTGTATATATCTTTTGGACAGGAGCTGAGATCACTGTCTAGAAAATTCATAACCCAGATACTGAGATTGATTTATTATTGATAAGCGTACTGACAAATTAATAATTGGTTTACGGAGCTATTAATTTGATTAGTTGCTTCCCTCATTAGGAGGGTGGTGCCCCAAAATTTTATTAGGAGTGCAAACATTCTCTAAAAGGTATTTCCCCTACATTAGATACACAGAAGAGGAGAGCGAGTGTAATGTTACAACCAAGACAGTCAAATGCAAGAGTTTTAAAACTCAACCGAAGTCAGTGATGACTGATGAGTTTTAGAATAAGGTTAAAGTGCTAATGTTAGATAGTAGCGTTAACGTTACTAGTAAGAGGAAACGCACAAGGAAGATAATGTTAATGTTTCAGAGGCTATGCTACAGTAGGCTAACATTAGCCATTAGAAACTGGATGCTGTATTGTCATACAGATGCAGCCACTTCAAATTTCCTTTTGGTCCGTGGTGGAGCCGTGACCAACCCGTGACAGGTCCCTGTCATCACCTGGCCAGACTCATAGCTTTAATGAGTTCCCCCGCAATGATGTAGAGAATAGGCCGACTGGTAACACCCCAAAGTTTAATTTGTAGAAATCAGTTGCAATGGTCTGTCTATCCACCAAGGGGAGCAGTGAGTGTGGAAGCTGAAGTGCTTTACTGCGCCTCATAGAGAGCTTCCCACACAGAGCATATTTAATGATTATATTCAAATAAACACAAGAAGTTTGTGCTCTAGAAAAGGATCAGCACTCAGTGAATAACCTCCTAAGCCCTATGATAAGCTATTATGGCAAGGCTTAACTATACAGACCAGTGAGCATTGATAACTAACATGTCTTTGGGGTCATCGGGTGGGAACCTCCTTTCACCGGTGTTTCATTTAGTTGGTCCCACGACACCTCCAGGAGGCTAGACAGTGATCTCTGGCGTCAGCCCAAACAGCACTGCCACCTTCAACCAAACCCAGGCTCCGTTCATGCGAGCTCCAGGTAGAAGCAATGCTGATACTACCTTTCCTAGCACATTCACCATACTCTGTTTCACACGCTACATAGCATAACTACAATATAAGCTAAAGTTAAAAGAGATAAATAAACTTATAGGATCAGCAAACACACTCACCTTGCAGCTTGGTCTCAAACAAAAGGGATTCAAATAGGCCACTCCCACACTTAAATAACCTTCATCTTCCTGGATTTCCTCCTTACTTACACATGGCTTTCTCAGCCCAAACAGCACTGCCACCTTCAACCAAACCCAGGCTCCGTACATGCAAGCTCCAGGCAGAAGTAGTGCTGATACTACCTTTCCTAGCACATTCACCATACTCTATTTCACATGCTACATAGCATAACTACAATATAAGCTAAAGTTAAAGGAGATAAATAAACTCACAGGATCAGCAAACACACTCACCTTGCAGCATGGTCTCAAACAAAATGGATTCAAATAGGCCACTCCCACACTTAAATAACCTTCCTCTTCCTGGATTTCCTCCTGAGAGGAGGCTTCTTCAGTGGAAGAATAGGCTTCATAGGCTTCTTCTACTGAGTCTTCCCAAGGAACTGTCAGCTCAATGAAATAAACCATCCGTTGACTCAGTGACCACAACACTATGTCAGGCCTCTGCTTGGTACAAACTATTTCCTGGGGAACAACAAGCTTTCCCCCTAAATCTACTTGCATTTCCCAATCACAAGCACCTTCTAGGTGGCCACACCATTGCCTCCTTACTAACTTATCCCTTCTGTATTTCTCTCCCTCACAGACAAACTGAATTGCTAAACTCCTATCCTTAACACCTTATGAATTCACCTGTCTTCGTTTCCCTTCGATTCCTGCAGCTAAACATTTCAACACCTGGTTATGTCGACATGTATATCGGCCTTGTGACAAGCTAACTTTACAGCCTGACAAAATATGCTTTAAGGTTGCGGTATGTGAACACAATGGGCATGATGGGTCCTCATTTACCCACAGTTTTAGGTTCTGGGGGGTTGGTAACACATCGTATGTAGCCCCTACCAGGAATCTAATACAATTCTCCTCCATACTCCACAGGTCCCTCCAACTAAGCTTCCTCTTCTCTACACTTTACCAATTTAATCACTGTCCCTGTTTAGCCTGGGCCACTACCTTTGCACCCCTTACTATCTCCTCCTGTCTGCGTATCTGTTCCACAACCAGCTTTTTTTTTATCTTTGAGACCTGCTGTATTCCATACCGGTTTACCTGAGCCAAGCCCCAGGCCTCCCCGGCCAAACTGAACATTACCTACAATCTCTGCATGTCTAAGAGCTGCCTCTGCCTCCTGAACTGCCGATCTTGGGTTCCACTTCCTCCCCTTGGTTGGATTTGGAACCAAACTCCTAACTACCACGTCCTTACTCCCAGATAACAAGAGCTCTGTCCTGACCTTGGTACATTTAAATTCCTCTGTTAAACTAGATGGTTTAACATAGTTTAACAGCTCCTAGGCGCACCTAGGAGCGCCCAACCACTTCCTAATATAGGAGCTAACCGACCTTTAAATTCTCTCCACAACGGATATTGGAATTTCATAAATTGACAATGGCCACATTAACCTAGGATATAGCCCAAATTGCAAACACCACAACTTCAACTTTCCTGGAAGTTCTGATTTATCTATTCTATCCAATCCTTCCGCCACATCTTTTCTAAATTTCACCACCTGTTCCTTATCATTCAACTCTACATTGTACCACCTACCTAAGGTCTTTACTGACTTTTCCCTAATTGTTGGGGTGTCCTCATCATCTATGACAAACTTCCTATCACTTAACTTCCCTCTACATATTGAGATGCTTCTAGATTTACTAGGCTTGATTTTCATGCTGGCCCACTTGAGGTTCTTATTTACCTTCTCTAGTAGCCTCTTTGTACATGGCATTGTTGTGGTCACCAGTGTCATGTCAGCCCTAACTGGTGGAAGATGCAACCCGTTCTGCCGTCTCTCTCCACCTACCACCCACTTAGAAGCCCTGATGATTACTTCCCTCGCCATAGTAAATGCTAATGGAGAAATTGTACACCCTGCCATGATGCCTATTTCTAGCCTCTGCCAACCTGTTGTGAAGCCTGCCGTACTTAGACACAACCTAATATCCTGAAAGTATGCTTTCACTAAGTTGACAATTACCTGTGGCACTCTGAAATAGTCAAACGCACTCCAAATGAGGCTGTGGGGTACTGAACCAAACGTATTTGCAAGATCTAAAAATATTACATGTAGGTCCCTTTTGTTAATCTTCGCTGCCTGAATCTGGTGCCAGATCATGCTAGTATGCTCTAAACACCCTGAAAAACCTGGTATTCCTGCCTTCTGCACCATGGTATCTATTAAGCTATTCCTTTCTAAGTAGCTAGCTAATCTCTGCGCTACTACACTAAAGAAAATCTTCCCCTCCACATTCAAGAGAGAAATCTTCCGGAACTGGCTAAGGTCCACAGACTCCTTCTCCTTAGGAATGAGAACACCCCCTGCCCTATGCCATGCTCTTGGTATAATTTGTTTTTCCCAAACTATTCTTAGCTGTTTTCACAAAAATTTAAGGATATCAGGCGCACTTTTATGAACCCGGTAGGGGACTCCATTAGGCCCTGGGGCCGAAGAAACCTTTGCACGCCTGACCACCTCCTGAACTTCCTTCGACCTAGGTGGCCTGACATCCATCTTATGCTCTATCCCTCCTAATGGAGGGATATCGGGTGGGAAACTTACTATCCTATTCTTCTCTAAATCTGAATGTGTTTCTCAAATATTCTTCAACCTCTAACCTTTCTGCTTTGAGCTGCCCTCCCTTTTCCTGGCTGAACAATCCTTTAACAAACTTAAAAGGGTCCTTGAAAAAACCTGTACTAGCATATTCCTTCTTCCTCCTCTTTTTCCTGAGATGCTCTGGCCTTCTAAGAACTGCTGTGCTGACGTATTGCGGTAAGCGAGTTGTGTCATTTCCGGTGTTTCTGTGACAGCGTTTGTGTACTGCTCTGGTGAATTCTATCAGCCTGCTTTCTGCTTTCTCACTTCAGTTGCTTTAATGTCTACTTTAAGTCTTAACCCACACTGGTTCTGTTTAAGCACTTAAACAGTTGACAGCTGAGCTCTCCTCCTTTCTACGACTTTCTTGCTAATCTCTTAGTTGTTGTTTGCACGTTACTAGCCTTGGTAGCTACATTAGCTTTACAGTTAGAGATGGCTTCTCCCTCTGCTCTTTCTTGCTCGGTGTGCCAAATGTTCAGTTATGCCTCTGCCTCCTTTAGCGACAGTGGTAATTGTAAAAAGTGTAGCTTATTTGCTGCGTTGGAGGCGAGGCTTAGTGAATTAGAAGTGCGGCTCCGCACCATGGAAAACCATTCAGTAGCTGCAGTAGTTAGCCAGCCCCCTGTAGCGGCGCCACATAGCATAGCCTTAGCCTCTGCTAGCTGTCCTCTGGTAACTCCCGTTCAGCCGGGAGATTGGGTTACGGTTCGCCAGAGGCAGAGCTCCAAGCCGAAGCCCACGGCTCACCACCAGCCTGTTCACGTTTCCAACTGCTTTTCCCCACTCAGCGACACACCCGCTGAGGACAAAACTCAAACTGGCTATTGGCAGCTCTATTCTGAGGAATGTGAAGTTAGCAACACCAGCGGCCATAGTCAAATGTATCCCTGGGGCCAGAGCGGGCGACACTGAATCAAATTTAAAACTGCTGGCTAAAGCAAAACGTAGATTCAGTAAGATTGTTATTCAAGTCGGCGGCAATGACACCCGGTTACGCCAATTGGAGGTCACTAAAATTAATATTGCCTCGGTGTGTGAATACGCAAAAACGATGTCGGACTCCGTAGTTTTCTCTGGACCCCTCCCAAATCTGACCACTGATGACATGTTTAGCCGCATGTCATCATGCTGGCTGTCCAGGTGGTGTCCAGCAAACGATGTGGGTTTCGTTAATAATTGGCAAACTTTCTGGGGAAAACCTGATCTTATTAGGAGAGATGGCATTCATCCCACTTTGGATGGAGCTGCTCTCATTTCTAGGAACCTGGCAAATTTTATTAGTAATTTAAATCCCTGAGTCGCAGTCCTATACGCCTCTCTGAGCTTCTAGTGCAGTTACCCAGCCATGGTTTTCATAGTTTTATACAAACGGTGTCTGTCCCCCGACCACCTAAATTATCTAAATCTAAAATTAAACAAAGAGGAGTTGTGCATAACAACCTCATAAAAATTAAAACCTCTTCTGTGACAGAAAGACAAAACAGGAGAATTAAATGCAGACTGTTAAATATCAGGTCTCTATCGTCTAAAGCAGTGTTAGTAAACAAATTAATATCAGATAATCATATTGATTTACTCAGTCTCACTGAATCCTGGCTGTGTTAGTCTAAATGAGTCCACTCCTCCCAGTCATAATAATACCCACATTCCTCGAGGCAGCGGCCGAGGAGGGGGAGTTGCAGCCATTTTTAACTCTAGCCTGTTAATCAACCCTAAACCTAAACTAGATTATAATTCATTTCAAAGCCTCGTTCTTAGTCTTTTACAGCCGACCTGGAAAACCTCGCAGCCACTTTTATTTGTTACAGTGTACCGTGCTCCTGGCCCGTATTCTGAATTTGTATCTGAATTCTCAGAGTTTTTATCCAGTTTAGTTCTTAAATCAGATAAAGTTATTATTGTAGGCGATTTTAACATTCATGTCGACGTTGATAATGACTCCGTGCCTACCGCGTTTATTTCATTATTAGACTCCATTGGCTTCAGTCAGGGTGTACATGAACTCACTCATTGTTTTAACCATACCCTCGATCTAGTTTTGACGTATGGAATTGAAATTGATAACCTAACAGTCTTTCCACAGAATCCCTCGCTATGGGATCATTATCTGATTACTTTTGATTTCTTTTTACTCGATTACACGCCACTCAGCAACAGTTACTATACTAGATGTTTATCAGATAGTGCTGTCGCAAAATTTAAAGAAATGATTACTCTGTCGTTAAATTCAATACCAAGTCCTTCAGTAACAGAGGTATCTCGTACTGACTTTAACCTCTCCCGAATTGATCATTTTGTCGATAGCACCATGGGCTCGCTGCGAACAACACTCGACTCTGTAGCTCCTCTTAAAAAGAAGTTAACAAAGCAAAGAAAGTTCGCTCCTTGGTATAACTCTCAAACCCGTAAGTTAAAACAAATATCGCAAAAATTTGAAAGGAATTGGCGATTAACCAAACTGGAAGAATCTCGTTTAATCTGGACAGACAGTCTCAAACCTTATAAGAGGGGCCTCCACAATGCCAGAGCAAACTATTACTCAGCATTAATAGAAGAAAACAAGAATAACCCCAGGTTTCTTTTCAGCACTGTAGCCAGGCTGACTGAGAGTCAAAGCTCTATTGAGCCTTGTATTCCTTTAGCCCTTAGCAGTAATGATTTTATGAGCTTTTTTAATGACAAAATTCTAACTATTAGAGGCAAAATTCATGACCTCCTGCCCTCAGATACTACCTATCTAACCTCAAACACAGCTGTAAGACGTAACATATATTTAGATTGCTTCTCCCCAGTTTCTGTTCAAGAATTGACAGCAGTGATTTCTTCATCTAAATCATCAACGTGTCTCTTAGACCGCATCCCAACTAGGCTACTTAAGGAGGTCTTTCCTTTAGTTAACACTCATATATTAGATACGATCAATATATCCTTATTTACAGGCTATGTACCGCAGTCTTTTAAGGTAGCTGTAATTAAACCTCTACTAAAAAAGCCCACCCTGGATCCAGAGGTGTTAGCCAACTATAGACCAATATCTAATCTTCCCTTTCTGTCAAAGATCCTTGAGAAAGTAGTCGCAGACCAGCTGTGTGATTTTCTTCATGATAATAATTTATTTGAGGAATTTCAGTCAGGATATAGAGTGCATCATAGCACTGAGACAGCACTAGTTAAAATTACAAATGACCTTCTGATTGCTTCAGACAAAGGACTCGTCTCTGTACTTGTTTTATTAGATCTTAGTGCAGCGTTTGACACTATTGACCATCAAATTCTGCTACAGAGACTGGAACACTTAATTGGCCTAAAAGGTTCTGCACTAAGCTGGTTTAAATCTTATTTATCTGATCATTTTCAGTTTGTTGACGTTCATAATGAATCATCCTTACGTACTAAAGTTTGCTTTGGAGTTCCGCAAGGTTCTGTGCTCGGACCAATCCTATTTACTCTATATATGCTTCCTTTAGGTAATATCATTAGAAATCACTCTATAAATTTCCATTGTTATGCGGATGATACACAGTTGTATTTATCGATGAAGCCAGAAGAAAGTAATCAATTAACTAAACTCCCTAACTGCCTTAAAGACATAAAAACCTGGATGAGCACCAATTTCCTGATGTTAAATTCAGACAAAACTGAAGTTATTGTTCTTGGCCCCAAACAACTCAGAGACTCTTTATCTGATGACATAGTTTCTCTAGATTGCTCTGGCCTCTAGCACTACCGTAAGAAACCTCGGAGTAACATTTGATCAAGATTTGTCTTTTAATTCTCATTTAAAACAAACCTCACGGACTGCATTTTTTCATCTGTGTAATATTGCGAAAATTAGGCCTCTTCTGACCCGAAAAGATGCAGAAAAATTGGTCCACGCTTTTGTTACCTCAAGGCTGGATTACTGTATCTCTCTATTATCAGGTAGCTCTAGTCCTTAAAAACTCTCCAGCTAATTCAGAATGCAGCAGCACATGTACTAACAGGAACTAAGAAACGAGATCATATTTCTCCTGTTTTAGCTTCTCTGCACTGGCTCCCTATAAAATCCAGAACTGAATGTAAAATCCTACTGTTAACCTATAAAGCTCTAAATGGTCAGGCACCATCATATCTTAGAGAGCTCATAGTGCCTTATTATCGCACCAAAACACTGCGTTCTGAGAACGCAGGGTTACTCGTGGTCCCTAAAGTCTCCAAAAGTAGATCAGGAGCCAGAGCCTTCAGCTGTCAGGCTCCTCTCCTGTGGAATCATCTTCCTGTTGCGGTCCGGGAGGCAGACACTGTCTCCACATTTAAGACTAGACTTAAGACTTTCCTCTTTGATAAAGCTTATAGTTAGGGCTGGCTCAGGCTTGCCCTGTACCAGCCCCTAGTTAGGCTGACTTAGGCCTAGTCTGCTGGAGGACCCCCCTATAATACACCGGGCACCTTCTCTCTCTCTCTCTCTCTCTCTCTCTCTCTCTCATATCCTATTACTGCATCTTGCTAACTCTAATTATAAGCCTACTCAAGATTACTGACAAATCTCTATTAACTATCTCCCATTCTTTACTGTCATTTGCTCTAGGCCATCTAACTCTAACCTTTTGCTCCATGGTTCTCTCTCTGACTGGCATACTGGCCTCAGTGTCACCTGCATCCTGTCTTACCACCCCCTCCTCCTCCTCCTCAGTGGCAGCGTTACTGATATCCTGTGACCTGTGGTTTTCTACCTGCCACTGGACTTCATCCGACTGACTCGACTGACTTCTTAGGAAGTACTGATCAATGTGGCTACTCTGCCCTTTCTTTGCCACACACTTCTTCTTTCCCTGATGAGTTCTGAGGCCTTTTACTGATGTTACTTTCTGCCAGCCGCAAGGACAAACCTGAAGCATCTTGTTCTCAACTGTGCTACTTTTATCCTCTACAGATGCGCTCGCCTTGCCCTGAGTGCTGCTAATTCTAGCCCTGGTGGATAGGTCCGTGCCCCTATCCTTCACTGAGTCACAGATCCAAGTCATAGTCATGTCCATTCCAATGTCTGTTACCGTGTAATCCACCTGTGAGTCATCTTCCACCCCTGCTCTCGCTGACTCTTGGGGTATTTTCCCTATGTTATATATATATATATTAATAATCATTAAATATGCTCTGTTTATATATATAACAATACATATATATAATACCATTATCATGGCTCTATAAATGTAATTTATAGTGCTGTTACACTACCCCACTCCGTCTACAGAATGTGCGAAAGACAAGGATTTTTTTTAACCTTAGCAAAAATGTTGTTTTTCAGACTACACGCCAACAAATATGGACTGAAGCAGAATCTTCATTAAATAAAAACAGCTTGTGAATATTGGAAATAATTACAGAGATCTTTTCTTTTTTAATTATCATTTTGACGTTGGGACTGTACAACGCTCTGCACACGCTCTGCCTGCTGCACTCAGCATGGCTTCACCTCATAGATCTGTCACTGTCTCTCTAAACCGATTCATGGAAACAATATTTCACAAGATCTGATGCAAGAGGATTTTGTGATAAAATGTCTATTACTATTTATTAACACTAGAACCGCCAATGGGTAATTTTTTACCCCCCTGCCATTTTCATATGCTTGTAACATCTCTCTGCGAAATACAAGCTAGTTTTGACAGACAGACAGAAAAGAGGAAAGGAGAGGGATTTGGATCGTGTAGCCTAATTATGAACCGGAGAAAATGGATGAATGTTGAACAAGCTCTGGCGATACTTCAGGACGTAAGTGATGGAGAATGAGATGGGGGAGAGGTGATTGAGGGAGCGACAGATGGGGGCAGGCACAACGGTGGAAATGAGAGAAGAAGAACTGGATGAGGGAGAGTCCGATGATCCGTCCTTTTCACCTGGCAAGGAGGAGTCATCTGAAGATGAGGACCCTCACAATCACAGCAGCCCTCTGATGTTGTGAAAGTCCCCACTCTCACTAAACACATTTACTAATTATATATATATATATTTAGTGTCGGATCAACCAGATCTGTGTGAGGGCCATTCAACTGGAAAAGATGGGACTGAGTGGAAGTGTACACAGCTGGGATTAAGCACTGGAGAGCGCAGTCATAGAATATCTTGACTGAAGTAGCAGTCCCAAATGCACATGCACGCCGTAATATTGATGACCATTTGAGCGCGTTCATGTGTCTGATGGATCCTGTCATGCTGCAACACATCTGTGACTGTACGGTGGCAGAGGCACATCAGTGTGGAGCGGTGCATGGTTGCCAACACGACTCCGCCGTGCACGATACAAGAATAATTGTAAAATGTCACTTGGTTGAGGCTGTCAGTCAGTCAGTGAGAGATCACAGGCTGAAATTGGCATTTCATCCTCACATACAGCCGCAACGATGGTCAAGCTGCACATAGCCTGCAGAGTTTAACTGAAAAAGAGTGAAACACTTTCACTAACGCAACATAATGTGGTCCTGTTTATCTTGGAAGGTGAGAGAGCTCAAACACAATTAGCATTACCATGAACCTTTTCATTCTGTCTTTTGTCTCTTAATAAATGTTAATGTTATTTCAAAATGTAAGTCTCTTAATGAGCAACTTTTTCAAAATGATGATTTGGAGTAGATTAATAATGTAGCATAGAATGGAAATACTACTAGGTAAAGTACAAGCACCTCTAAATCTTTGTTAGTTTTTGGGTTTCTGTGAGGGAAGTGCCATCTGCGCCATGGTGACACCTTGTAATTGAATAAATTGGTGTGTGTGTGTGTGTGTGGGGGGGGGGGGGGGGGGGGGGCTGCATCTGCATTGAAGTGGCTGCATCTGTATATAAGGTTATGAACTGAACTGAACTTCTGTCATTTTCATGCACAGCACAAAAACGAAATGACATTTCGCATACCCCAAGCAAAACATTTAAAAACAATTTGTGCAACATATCAAAAAGAACATATAGTGCAATAGTAAGATGAAAAGGGTTGACATTTCACAGTCAAAAACTCCACATCCTGAGAGCAGAACTGGGAGATCCTCTTAACATCACAGCACCATGAACTGTTTGTGTATATTGCCAGACCGCCACCACGGAGCTTACCAAATGATGCAGCCTCCCTGTCTGCTCTGTGTAGTGTTAGCCCCATAGACATGAACACCAACCCTCCATCCCAGGCTGAAGTAGAAGCAGCAATCAAACAAATGAAGGGGAAAGCCCCTGGAATTGATTTGCTGCAAGCAGAACTACTTATGGCAGATATCACCACAGCCTCCAGGATTCTGACTGAGCTCTTTGCTAAGATCTGGGAGCAAAACGTCATCCCAAAAGGTTTGGCGCAAGGGTCTCATATGCAGGCTTCCTTAGAAAGGACATCATAAGAATTGTAACAACTGGCAAGGCATAACACTTCTCTCTGTCCCTAGCAAGATCTTCTGCAGAGTCCTCTTTGAGAGATTGGAAAATGCCATAGATCCCAAGCTTAGAGGGGAACAGGCTGGATTCCAGAAAGGTCGAGGATGAACTAGATCTTTACTCTAAGGAACATCACAGAACAGTGTATTGAGTGGTATGCCCCCTTGTACTTCAACTTCATTGACTTTGAGAAGGCGTTTAATAGTGTTCACCGGGACAGCCTATGGAAGATCATACAGACCTATAGTATACCACTTGTGGCAAGGAGTTTTACAAATGTAAATAAGGGGGAAAAACAGAAATAACTAAGGAGGGAAGGAAACTAACTTAGGGACCGACAACGCCACATGGGGACTTGCAACCCAGGACATGAAAACCAAATTCTGTAAGGGCACAGGGTCAAGACTGATGAGGCAGAGACAGTAGATAAATAAAACAAGTATTTTTATTTATAATGCTGTAAAGTAAACCTAAAAAAAGGGAAACTGGAACTGCTGAAAGAAAAGATTGCAAACCAGGTAAGTACAAGAAAATATATTTTAGTAACAGAAACAATCTAAAAGAAGCCAACTATAGCAATACTAAAACTCTAATGAAATAAGTATAATAACTAAAATCAGTGGGCTGAGGCCTCAGTGGGGGCAGACTACTGGAAAAGTACCCCATCTCACTAGTCTGGGGGGCAACACTACAAACATTACAACAAAACATGCACTAAAAGAGCCCCAGTGCCTACTTGCATGCAACAGGAGTGAGGTTCTCACCACGGTGCCTAGCCTCCCACCTGAGGACACCCAGTCCACACTGATAATCAAGCAACAAAAAGACACTTCCTGAAACAAAGAGAATCAAAAGTTAACAAAAACAACAACAACACCAACAACCCAGTTGATAATTAAACAATATCTCAAAACATACACTCAAAGAAAGATGTCAAATACAAATGTATTTAAAGTAAGCAAACCTAATAAATGTGGACCAAAAGAACAAATCAAAACCATACAAAATGAGCAAAGTGAGTAAATAAGGCCAAAACAGATGAAGCTGGTCCAAAAGGAAAAGAATTAGGGAAAAGAAAAGGCAAACTTAACAAAAACAAAAGCAGAACAGCAGCAGGTGAGCCACCTTCAGCAGGTGAGCCTGAAACACAAAAAGGCACATGTTAGTGGGGGGAACAACTTTAAATCAAACACAAAATGGAGGCCCTACTTACCACCTTCAGCAGGCAAACACCACCAGGGACCAGCAAAAGGCTGAACTGAGCCAGCTGAGGCCTTTTACACTGCACCTGGGCAGAGGGAGGAGCTAAGGGAGGAGTTTTGCTCGACTACCTGGGTTGCGTTCACAACACTTCACTGTGGTTCACTACACACTCAAAATAGTAAACATCATAAGGACACTCTATAAACACTTTGAATGCAGTGTGATTCTAGATAACAACCTGACCGAGTCATTTCCTGTGAAGTCTGGTGTTAGACAAGGTTGCATTCTCTCACCTATCCTGTTCTCAATCATTATAGACTGGGTGATGCGTCAAACAACATCAGACCGCCCCATGGAATCCAGTGGACCCCATTCACATCCATGGAAGACCTTGACTTTGCAGATGATCTGGCAGTCATGTCATACACACGTGCCCACCTCCAGGAAAACCCTGGCCGGCTTAGCAATTATGCTAAACGAACTGGTCTGCATATAAGCCTTGTTCAGACTGCAGCCCAAATCCAATTTTTTTGCAAATCTGATCAGAATCCGATCTTACTGACTGACCCTTTGCATTACATATTGCAAATGATCAGATCTGATCTGCATGTTGTAACGAGCTAAAAAAAAATCCCTCTCTTCCCTACTGTGCCGCCGTCTCATGTAGCGTTGCCTGTTACCCCTGGCAACCCCTGGCCTTAAAAGATGACGTCACACAGCGCCTCAGGGAGAAAAAAGAGGCACAAGTCTACTCTGGTGGACAGACAAGTACTTCGCCCGTTTAGTCCGCACCCTGCGGCAGCTCAGGCAAAAAGTTGAGGTAGCTAGTCCCTCGTATTTCCCCTGCCACTAAGCATCTCTGAAATGGAAACAAAAAAACAAGTTAGAGGTTCACTTAAACAGGCTATGGAAAACACAGATATTCAATTCCTGAATCAAAATAAGGAGGAGTTAAAGAGCTGCTTTCAGGAAAGCACAGAGAAAATCACAACTACATACAAAACACAACTAAAGGATCTGGAGGACAGATCTGGAAACATGGACAACACAGATATTCAATTCTTGAATCAAAATAAGGAGGAGTTAAAGAGCTGCTTTCAGGAAAGCACAGAGAAAATCACAACTACATACAAAACAACTAAAGGATCTGGAGGACAAAATGAACAAGCAATTTCAATACATCCATAAACAGTTCACAAGCACAATAAACTGGCACCTTCAACAATATCACACTGAACTGTTACAGAACCTCAAAGCTGTCCTTATCCCAATGACTGCTACAATGCAACATGTGGAGGAGGAAGTGTCACACTGTGCTATAAAAATTGATGCATTGAAGGAAGAAATATCAAGTATCAGGAGCCTCTCATCATCACTGCATCCCTCAGCACTTGTCAATGCCTCTGTTCAGACTCTCTGTCAAACATCAACCATTCAAATTTGATGCTGAGACACAACGTCAAAGATTACAGTCCACTAGGTACCCTGGTGATACAGATGAGGAGCTTATTTCACCAGTTTCCTCTGATATTCCCCACAAAGCCAGGAGTGTTTATCGTGGAAAAAGTCCAATAAAAATGCAATTTCCAATGTTTGGAAGACTGGAAGATACACAGGATCTTTTACTATTCTTGGAAAAATGTAAGGATTTTCTGGCGTTACATCCACTCACAGACAGTGAACTCATTGCCACTCTTCACAATGTGCTGCATGGAACAGCTCGTGACTGGTGGGATGTTGCACGTCTGGAAATAACCACCTGGACAGAATTTGAAAAGAGATTTCATTCTGCCTTCCTCTCTGAAGATTATCAGGACGAACTAGCTGAGCAGGTCACGACCCGTATACAAGGTGAGGATGAGAGCATCAGGGATTTTGCATATATGTACAGGTCTTTGTGTAAAAGATGGAACCCAAAAATCACCGAACAGCAAGTTGTCAAGTTGACATTGAAAAACATCAACCCCAAGCTGGCTAGTCAACTAAGAGGCAGCAATATAAATACTGTGGAGGCATTGGTTTGTCTTGGTCAACAGCTGGAAAAAGATAGAGAAAATCAACGTCAGTATGAACAACGGAAAAAGTTGATGGAAAAACCACCCAAGGCTGATAATGTTCCCCACCTGCCTCCATCCAATCCACCTGGTGTCCCTCAGGTTTTCTGCTGGCGCTGTAAAAACTCTCATGCTCCCTCAGCTTGTCCACAATATCAATCTGGAAAGAATAAATTTCACAAACCATCACCTTCCCAGACCAGTCAGAACACCGGAAGTGCTCAAACTCATCCCACACTCAATACACTCACCATGGAAAGAATCTTCTTCCTGCGAAGCCACCAACAAAGCCCCTGCCTTGACAGCTAGTAGTCCCTGTTACTGTTGATTTTTGGACAGGAACTGCCATTCTGGACACTGGTTCTACATACACTCTAATAAATGACACCCTCTGGAGGGAATTGGGAGGACATGACAAGGTGTTAAAACCCTGGCTTGAAGGCCCTTTGTATCTGGCTGATGGCACAGGAAGATATCCTCACGGCTTGTGTGATTTACAGTTAACTGTTCAACAACAAACTGTAAAGGTTCCTGTGGTGGTCTTACCTACTTCATGCCTGGCTCTACCTGCTGTCCTGGGCCTTGACTTTGCTTTCCTTTCTGGGTTACAGTTTGATGTATCCGAGAACACTTAGTGGTACAAATCAGACCTCAAACAGAAATACTACTTCATCCGGGAAGCAGTAGTAGGGCAGGAGAGAGCTCCTCCCTTACTTCAAGTTGCCTTTTACTCTGCTGTTCCTCCAGCCTTGGCGGTGCAGGAACTCTCAAGTGGTCCTTCACTGAGTAAACTGGATGCAGCCATTCAGTCCGCTTATCTGGATGAGGCTGGAAAACAGAGATTGTGCAGACAACTGGAAATGAATACTGATGTTTGTACAGAAAAGGTTGGTCAAACAACTATCTTGTCTCACAACATCCTACTCTCTCATGACATGCCAATAAGACAGAAACCATATCGCTGTTTCCTTGCAAAACTACAGGAAATGAAAACTCACATTGAATAAATGTTAGCAGAGGGAATCATCACTCCTTCCACATCTCCATATGCTGCTCCAGTTGTGCTAGTTCCCAAAAAGAACAATCCAAGGTCACGATTTTGTGCCCATTACAGGAAGCTACATGCTTCAACTCAGACTGATGCCTACCCCATTCCAAACATACAGGAGATTTTGGAATCACTCGCTGGATCTTCTGTCTTCACCACCATTGATTTGAACAGTGGCTACTGGCAGGTACCGATGGATGAAGGAAGCAAGGAAAAAACTGCTTTCATCTGTCCATTTGGCCTGTTTCAGTTTGAAGTGATGCCTTTTGGTCTGAAGAATGCACCTGCTACATTCCAGAGACTTATGGAGCTGATTTTGGGAGATCTCAGAGGAAAAATCTGCATGGTGTATTTAGATGACATCATCATCCATTCATCCACACTGGAACAACATCACTATGACCTGCAAGCTGTCTTGGACAGACTGCGAGAGGCAGGCCTGACCATCAATTTGAAGAAATGCCAGTTCTTCAGAACATCTCTCAAGTTCCTTGGCCATGTGGTCTCAGTTGCTGGGGCACAGGTCGACGAGGAGAAGACTCAAGCTGTACAAGCATTCCCCACTCCAAGAAATCTCAAAAAGCTTCAGAGGTTCTTGGGGATGGCAGGCTGGTACCACCGATTTGTGCCCAACTTTTCATAAATAGCCGACCCTCTCAACGCTCTAAAGAGAAAAGGTTCCAAATATATGTGGACACCAGAATGTCAAGTGGCTTTTGAGACCTTAAAACACCTTCTTGCCTCTCCACCAATTCTTGGCCATCCAGATTTCACATTGGCTTTCAGTGTCTATACTGATGCTAGTGATGTTGGATTGGGTGCCGTCTTGACTCAAACAACAGGGCTGGGCAGTGAAAAGGTAATTGCTTTTGCTAGCTGGACTCTGAACCCTGCTGAGAGAAACTATTCAACCACCGAACAAGAGTGCTTGGCAGTGGTATGGGCATTGGAAAAATGGCGCTATTATTTGGAGGGGAGGATGTTCACTGTTGTCACTGATCATTCATCTCTGATCTGGGTCTTCAAAACTCAAAAACCGAGCACAAGGCTAATACGGTGGGCACTGAGACTACAAGAATTCACCTTCACAGTTGAGTATCGGACAAGAAAATACAACACCATTCCTGATGCCCTGTCCAGAGCTCCTGTGGATAAAATCAACCATAAGTTCCCCACTTACGCCACTGTACAACCAGCAAAGACAGAAATGTCTGACACTCTTCAAATATCAGATAAGGACATCTGGAAAGCTCAGCAGGCTGATGCAGAGATTGTGAAACTGTATGAATCTATACTGCGGTGAACAGCACATCAATTCTGCCACCAGGTTCACCATCTTAGAGGACAAAGTATACCGGATTTTGCAGCTTCCTCATAAAACCCTTTATCAGGTATACATCCCCTCATGTCTTCGTGATCAGTTGCTTCACCTCTTCCATGATCATCCCCTAGCAGGTCATCTAGGGAGTTACAAAACATATGAGACACTAGCATATTGGCCCAAAATGAGTCTGGATGTGAAGAATTATGTCCAATGCTGTCAAACCTGTCAAGTGCAGACCCTTTCCTCGGAGTACTGCTAGCAACAACTACCTGTTGGTCTTTGTGGACTACTACTCATGCTGGGTGGAGTTGTTTCCTCTGTGCCGGGCCATTGTTCAAACAGTTTCCCAGGTGCTCAGCAGAGAAATCCTCACTCGCTGGGGAGTGCCAGACTACATCCTCTCCGATCAGGGTTCCCAGTTCATTTCCTCAGTATTTGAAGACACCTGCAAGAAGTGGAATTTAAAACAAAAGAAAACTACACCTTATCATCCACAAACCAGCCTCACATAAAGAGTAAACAGAAATCTGAAGGCCATGATTTCTTCCTATGTGGAAAATAAACACAAACACTGGGATAAATACTTGCCAGAGTTCCGTTTTGCACTCAACACTGCTGTCCATGAGTCCATTGGAGTGACCCCGGCTGATCTTAATGTTAGCAGGACACTGAGGGGACCAATAGACACTGAGCTGAGTCCGAATTTCTGTACACCAGATGAACCAGCTTATGAGCAAATGGATTACATTGTAGATCTACAGAAATTTGTGGAAAAAAAACATAGACAGAGCTAAAACACAGCAGAAACTAAATTATGACCGTTATAGGAGAGAACAAATGTTTATCGAAAAGGACAGTGTGGCTAAAAACTCACCCTTATTCCAAAGCAGACAAATCGTTCTCTGCCAAACTTGCTCCACGCTGGAAAGGCCCCTACAGAGTGGTGCGAAAATTAAGCCCACTCAACTACGAGATTGTTCTGGAGGATTCTGGAGAGGACCTCAGAGTTGTCAACACTGCGCAGCTGAAACCTTGCTATCCCACAGCACCAGAATGGGAGAAGCAACAGCGCGGTCGTATCCTGGAGATCTTCGAAGAGGAATCTGAGGATGAAGATTTCCATGGATTTGCTACGACGGATCTTAATGAATAAATGCGGTGAGATGTTGTGGTCGCCTGTCCAGGCTTTTCTCAGGGGGAAGGGGGTGTAATGAGCTAAAAAAAAATCCCTCTCTTCCCTCCTGTGCCGTCGTCTCATGTAGCGTCGCCTGTTACCTCTGGCAACCCATGGCCTTAAAAGACGTTCTGAACTTTTGATTGGTGAATGGACATTGGTGTATTGACTTTTTATTGTGTGTTCTTGTGAAAATATAAGTGTGAAAAAAAAAGAAAATGTTACGATCTTCCTCTGCTGCGCTGTCCAGAACAAATTTAGGATCCACACTGTCATGAAGAATTTTGTTAAGATACTCGTAGGCTGGGCAGCTTATGCACCCAGCCCCACTCTTGTTGTTCCCATCCTTAATTTCTTTGTACTTGGTTTGAGATTTTTGACTATCCGTTGGCATTGAAGCCACGTTCTACATAACCCCCGCTCCTCCATCCCGCGTGCTATGTCCTGAGATATTGCTTTATTTCTGTATGTACCTTCTAATTTTTTCTGAACTGACGAATCCCCGAAGATAGATATCAGGCACTTTATCTCCTTGTCTGTCCATGGTTTGTTGTTTTCCTCCATGCTTTAACCCGTGGCTTGACTGTTTCTTCCACTTGTAATGCCACAGGTGTCGCTAGGCAACAAGCGTCTCCCCAGATCTACGTCGTCGTCGTTGCTGTTCGTGTCACGCTGCGAGTGCCGCAGAAGACACTTGGAAATCCTATTTGAGCAACCAAGACGTTCAGATTGAAACAGATCTGTAAAAATCCAATTGGAATCACATTTGAAACCACCTCCGTATGTGGTTTGAATGTGTTGTAGATTTTATATACATCAGAAGTCACGTAAGCAGTGAAAGTGGAACCCAAAAAGACATCATGGCACGCCTTAACAAAGCAAGAGGTGCTTTTAGCCAACTTCATAACATCTGGAAGTCTAAACAGTATAGCCTCAAAACTAAGATCTACAACAGTAATGTTAAGGCCATCCTGCTGTATGGCTCTGAGTGCTGGAGAGTGACAAAAACTGACATGAAGAAGGTTGATGTCTTCCATAATAGCTGCTTGCAAAAGTTTTGTAACATCATCTGGCCAAACAGGATCTCCAACGTGAAACTGTACAAGAGGACAGGAAGCATGCATATGTCCCCCGAGATAAATCAATCAATCAATCAATCAATTTTATTTATAAAGCCCAATATCACAAATCACAATTTGCCTCACAGGGCTTTACAGCATACGGCATCCCTCTGTCCTTATGACCCTCGCAGCGGATAAGGAAAAACTCCCCCAAAAAACCCCTTTAACAGGGAAAAAAAACGGTAGAAACCTCAGGAAGAGCAACTGAGGAGGGATCCCTCTTCCAGGACGGACAGATGTGCAATAGATGTCGTACAGAACAGATCAGCATAATAAATTAACAGTAATCCGTATGACACAATGAGACAGAGAGAGAGACAGAGAGAGAGATGCAGGTAATAACAGTAGCTTACAACATTATTGAAAGTAATAATTATTGAAATAATTATTGAAAGTAATAATATTATAGTTATAGTTCTGGCTACTGTGGTACAATATGTTGAAAGTATGTATTAATATCTGGCAGTATACATGTGTGACAATAGTCATATGTGTATAATAACAGTAGAAGTATGACTAATGACTAATGATGGCAGCAGCAGCAGGAGGCATCTGGCAGGACCATGGCAGCAGCACAACCACACACGTCACGCTGTCCAGGCACCACTGCGATATGAGTTAATCTGAGAGACAGTGGAGTACAAAGGCTCCGGAGAAGAAGCCGAGTTAGTGACATCCAGAATGGCCGAGTTAGCAAGATGCAGTAATAGAATACGAGAGAGAGAGAGAGAAGGAGAGAAGGTGCCCGGTGTATTATGGGGGGGTCCTCCAGCAGACTAGGCCTAAGTCAACCTAACTAGGGGCTGGTACAGGGCAAGCCTGAGCCAGCCCTAACTAGTTTATAAGCTTATAAGCCTAACTAATAAGCTTTATCAAAGAGGAAAGTCTTAAGTCTAGTCTTAAATGTGGAGACAGTGTCTGCCTCCCGGACCGTAACAGGAAGATGATTCCACAGGAGAGGAGCCTGATAGCTGAAAGCTCTAGCTCCTGATCTACTTTTGGAGACTTTAGGGACCACGAGTAACCCTGCGTTCTCAGAGCGCAGTGTTCTGGTGGGATAATATGGCACTATGAGCTCACTAAGATATGACGGAGCTTGACCATTTAGAGCTTCATAAGTTAACAGTAGGATTTTAAATTCAATTGTGGATTTTACAGGGAGCCAGTGCAGAGAAGCTAAAACAGGAGAAATATGATCACGTTTCTTAGTTCCTGTTAGTACACGTGCTGCTGCATTCTGAATTAGCTGGAGAGTTTTTAAGGACTTACTAGAGCTACCTGATAATAGAGAGATACAGTAATCCAGCCTTGAGGTAACAAAAGCGTGGACCAATTTTTCTGCATCTTTTCGGGTCAGGATAGGCCTAATTTTCGCAATATTACGCAGATGAAAAAATGCAGTCCGTGAGGTTTGTTTTAAATGAGAATTAAAAGACAAATCTTGATAAAATATTACTCCGAGGTTTCTTACGGTAGTGCTAGAGGCCAGAGCAATGCCATCTAGAGAAACTATGTCATCAGATAAAGAGTCTCTGAGTTGTTTGGGGCCAAGAACAATAACTTCAGTTTTGTCTGAATTTAACATCAGGAAATTGGTGCTCATCCAAGTTTTTATGTCTTTAAGGCAGTTATGGAGTTTAGTTAATTGATTACTTTCTTCTGGCTTCATCGATAAATACAACTGAGTATCATCCGCATAACAATGGAAATTTATAGAGTGATTTCTAATGATGTTACCTAAAGGAAGCATATATAGAGTAAATAGGATTGGTCCGAGCACAGAACCTTGCGGAACTCCAAAACAAACTTTGGTACGTAAGGATGATTCATTATGAACGTCAACAAACTGAAAACGATCAGATAAATAAGATTTAAACCAGCTTAGTGCAGAACCTTTTAGGCCAATTAAGTGATCCAGTCTCTGCAGTAGAATTTGATGGTCAGTTGTGTCAAATGCCGCACTAAGATCTAATAAAACAAGTACAGAGACAAGTCCTTTGTCTGAAGCAATCAGAAGGTCATTTGTAATTTTAACTAGTGCTGTCTCAGTGCTATGATGCACTTTAAATCCTGACTGAAATTCCTCAAATAAAGAAATGCAGGTTAAGATGGCTCGGTCATGTGCTGAGGATGCCCAATGACAGGTTGCCAAAAGTTGCCTTGAGGTGGACCCTGATTGGGAAAAGAAGGAAAGGCAGACCAAACACCTGGCGTAGGACAGTGATGATGGAACTGAAGGAGATGGGTCTCTCATGGGATGAAGCACAGGCCAAAGCACGGGACAGGGCTCAGTGGCAGTGTATGATTGCGGCCTTATGCCCCAGCTGGGATGAAGAGGATAAGTAAAGTAAGAAGGTAAGTGGATCTGTGAACTGTCTGTGCTTCCCTACAGCCTGTGAGTTACACATACAGTCAGACGTGTTGGCATGTAATGTAACCTGTGATCCGCTCACATTAATTTGTTACTATCATCGATCCTGTTTTACATCAATCAGTCAATCAATCAATCGATCAATTTTATTTATAAAGCCCAATATCACAAATAACAATTTGCCTCACAGGGCTTTACAGCATACGACATCCCTCTGTCCTTTGGACCCTCACAGCGGATAAGGAAAAACTCCCCCCCAAAAAAAACTTTAACAGGGGAAAAAAAGTGGTAGAAATCTCAGGAAAAGCAACTGAGGAGGGATCCCTCTTCCAGGACGGACAGACGTGCAATAGATGTCGTACAGAACAGATCAACATAATAAATTAACAGTAATCCGTATACAAAATTATACATGAAGAGAGACAGAGAGAGAGAGATCACGTTTCTCCCGTTTAAGCTTCTCTGCACTGGCTCCCTGTAAAATCCACAATTTAATTTAAAATCCTACTCCTAACTTACAAAACTTTAAATGGTCAGGCACCATCATATCTTAGAGAGCTCATAGTGTCATATTATCCCACTAGAACACTGTGTTCTGAGAAGGCAGGGTTACTTGTGGTCCCTAAAGTCTCCAAAAGTAGATGAGGAGCCAGAGCCTTCAGCTATCAGGCTCCGCTTCTGTGGAATCATCATCCTAGTGCGCATGCGCCCGCGCTTGCAGTCTGTTGCAGTCGCTCCTGCTTGTTTTCTCAGTTTTCTTACTTTTTTGCTTTATTAAGTTTGGTATTTGTGCTTGCTTTTTTGTGACCGTCATTTTGAAACTGCGCCCTCTCCAAACATGCTGACTGAGAGAGTTGTGCTCGTTTTCCTCACTCTGGAATTACTTATTTCATTCGGACCTGGCACCATTGTGCAACAACTTCATGGCCGCATTCTTTACTCCAGAGATCAGCTGATTGAGGAACATCGCAGATACCAGCTGAACTGTGGAGGAAAACACACAGAGGATGCAGGGGAGGAAGTAAACAGCGGCGGAAAAAAGCAGGGTTGAGACAACGGAGGCTTATGGAGAAGAGAAGATATAAGCCATGTCTCCCCTCTCTCATCATGGGCAACGTGACGTCGCTGGCAAATAAGATGGACGAGCTGACAGCGGTCGCCAGGAGTCAGAAGGAGTACCGGGAATGTAGTCTTATGTGCTTCACTGAGACGTGGCTTCACCAGGACATTCCCAACAACAATGTCTCCATCAGCGGCTTTCAGACTGTTCGGGCCAACTGGGACTGCACCGAGAGCGGTAAGCGCAAAGGAGGGGGGCTTGCCGTTCTAGTAAATAACCGCTGGTGCAGTCCTGACCATACTTCTATTAAGGAACGTATCTGTTGCCCGGACATTGAACTGTTTGCTGTTGGACTCAGGCCGTATTATTTGCCCAGGGAGTTTTCACATACCATTATTGTAACTGTTTACACCCCCCCCCCCTCTGCCAACCCAACGTCGGCATGTGACGTCATTCACTCCACCATAGCCCGCCTGCAGACTAAACACCCGAGTGCCTTCATAGCTATCTCGGGTGACTTCAACCATGTCACCATGGAAACAACATTGCCCACATTTACACAGTATGTGAGCTGTCCTACCAGAGAGGAGAGAACACTGGACTTGCTGTATGCAAATGCCAAAGATGCATACAGCTGCTCCCCCCTCCCCCCTCTGGGTAGGTCAGACCACAACCTGGTGCACCTCAACCCCTGCTATGTACCACTAGTCAAGAGCCAGCCTGCGACCATGAGGACAGTGAGGAGATGGTCAGAGGAGGCTTATGAGGCACTGCAGGGCTGTTTTGGTGTGACAGACTGGCAAACACTCTGTGAGCCACATGGGGAGGACATCGACGGGCTCACAGAATGCATCACGGACTACATCAGCTTCTGTGTGGACTCCACTGTCCCAGCCAGGACTGTCCATTGTTATCCAAATAACAAACCGTGGGTAACAAAGGGCATCAAAGTCATCCTCAACTCAAAGAAGAGGGCCTTCAGAGCTGGTAACAGGGAGGAAGTGAGAACAACACAGGGGGAGCTGAAGATGAAGATAAGGGAGGCTAAGGAGAGGTACAGGAGGAAGCTGGAGAGGAAACTCCAGCAGAACAACATGAGAGAGGTCTGGAGTGGAATGAGGACCATCACTGGCTTCAGGACCAACAACCACAGAGGAGTTGAAGGCAGCATGGACAGGGCCAATGAACTGAATCTGTTTTTTAACAGATTTGACACTACTGGCCCTGCCCATCCCCCCCCCTGACTCTTCTGCTGTCTGTCTTGGTCAACCATGTCCCACTTTGCCCTCCTCCTCCACTCCTCCCTCTCACACCTCAACACCCTCCTGCTTGACTCCCCCCGCCCCCCCTCCTCCTCACACCTCCTCCCCCGTGGCCAGACTGACTGCACTCTCCATCATTAGGACTACACCCCTCCCCCATGTGTCGTCACCTCCACAATGTGCTTCATTGCTGACCATGTGAGAAGACAGCTGATGAGACTCCACTCAAATAAGGCTGCAGGCCCTGATGGTGTCAGCCCCAGGGTGCTCAAAGCCTGTGCCCCCCAGCTATGTGGAGTACTTCAGCATGTCTTCAACATGAGCCTGAGTCTCCAGAGGGTCCCCTTGCTGTGGAAGACATCCTGCCTCATTCCTGTGCCAAAGACGTCACGTCCCAGTGGCTCCAAGGACTACAGACCCATGGCATTGACCTCCCACATCATGAAGACCCTGGAGAGACTCGTTTTGGAGCAGCTCCGACCCATGGTCAAGCCACTTTTGGACCCCCTCCAGTTCGCCTATCAGCCCCAACTTGGAGTTGAGGACGCCATCATCTACCTGCTCAACCGTGTCTACGGCCATTTGGATAAGCCGGCGAGCACTGTGAGGGTCATGTTTTTTTACTTTTCCAGTGCGTTCAACACCATACGTCCAGCTCTACTGGGTGACAAGCTGACAGCAATGCAGGTGGATGCCTCCCTAGAGTCCTGGATTGTAGACTACTTGACTGGCAGACCGCAGTATGTGTGCTTGCAACGCTGTGTGTCAGACAGTGTGGTCAGCAATACCGGGGCCCCGCAGGGGACTGTCCTCTCTCCCTTCCTCTTCACCCTCTACACCACGGATTTCAGCGATTGCACTGAGACCTGCCATCTTCAGAAGTTTTCTGATGACTCTGCTATAGTTGGATGTATCACCAAGGGTGATGCGGATGATTACAGGGCTGTTGTGGATAACATGGTGTGAGCAGAACCATCTGCAGCTCAACGTGGCAAAGACAAAAGAACTGGCTGTGGATCTGAGGAGGACCAAGACACCGGTGACCCCTGTTTCCATCCAGGGGGTCAGTGTGGACATTGTGGAGGACTATAAGTACCTGGGGGTACACACTGACAATAAACTGGACTGGGCTAAGAACACTAACGCTCTCTACAGGAAGGGCCAGAGCTGTCTCTATTTTCTGAGGCGACTGAGGTCCTTCAACATCTGCCGGATTATGCTCAGGATTTTCTATAAGTCTGTGGTGGCCAGTGCTATCCTCTATGCTGTTGTGTGCTGGGACAGCAAGCTGAGGGTGGCAGACGCCAACAGACTCAACAAACTTATCCGCAAGGCCAGTGACGTTGTGGGAACGGAGTGTGACTCTCTGATGGTGGTGTCAGATAGGAGGATGCTGTCTAAGCTACGAACTATCTTGGACAATGTCTCACACCCACTCCAACATGTGCTGGTCGGGCACAAGAGTACTTTTAGTGGGAGACTCATACCACCAAGATGTACCACTGAGCGCCACAGGAAATCATTCTTGCCTGTGGCCATCATACTGTACAACTCCTCCCTCTGAGTGGCCATGAGACTTTTTCACACACACTGCAATAATCCAATGTAACTTGTGCAATAACCCCATTTCACCCTGACTGTATATATTCTGTTTGTGTAAATAATCTTGTTCAGCTTACAATATCTATCTATCTATCTATCTATCTATATATATATATATATATATATATATATTTATTTACGTTTATGTTTGTTAGTAATTCCTGTTTATTTAACTATATATTTGTAAATACTACTGTTTAAATTTCTTATATTTTCACGTATCTTTCCTCTCTTGCAAGGAGCACCTGTAACATAAATAATTTCCCCTCGGGGATCAATAAAGTATTTCTGCTCTGATTGGTCCAACGCTTAGAGTGTGAATCGGAAATATCATGCCCCTTACCTTATCTGACTTCACCTGTCCGCCACTATTAATTTGAGTGTAGAAACACAAGCCGATAGACTCCAAAGCCGCTTCGAGAGAAACACTGGAGCTGGACGTTTCTCCTTAGTGGTAAGTGATAACTGTAACTGTAACTTATCTGACGTTATGGGACCAACTGTATGTCTGTCTGACTGAATGAAGTTAAAAACATCTGCTGCAGAGTACAAAAGGTTTCTAACAATATAGTCAGTTACTACATCATGTGGAAACACCAACAGCAGTACTCAGCTGTTATATGACGTGGTGTAAAGCATAACTCCTTTTTAATCTATGCAGGCTTATCTATGATCAGACTGGTGTTGCACGGTATACCGGTACTAAAATAGTACCGCAGTACTAGAGTATTCCAAACGGTACTATACTGCATTTGGAAAAAAGTGGTACTTTGAAATTGATTCAGTTCATTAATTTAGTTAATTTATTTTACTCATTTATGCACACTAACGCCTTTCTTGTTCCTATTGGAGCACAGATTGCGCAAGTGGTGTGTATGACAACAC
Organism: Epinephelus lanceolatus; assembly: GCF_041903045.1. Taxonomy (NCBI): domain Eukaryota; kingdom Metazoa; phylum Chordata; class Actinopteri; order Perciformes; family Serranidae; genus Epinephelus; species Epinephelus lanceolatus. The sequence goes on along the minus strand of NC_135745.1, from coordinate 720,786 downwards.
CTGTATCAACATTCGCAGCTGGCGCACGTGAAAAAAGACAAGAGAAAGTCTGCCTCGCAAAGGGAGACAACACGAGACAACACAAACTTGGTGGAACATTTGAGTTACCAAACCGTGACGCCCGTACCGAGGTACTTTCCGAACCATGATTTTTTTGGTACCGTTACACCCCTGCTATTTATTGTTCTAAAGGTTTGTATCCAAAAGGACTTTTCCTTAGGAAAAGTACCGAAGAGTATCGAAAAGTATCGAAATTCATATTGGTATTGGTACCGAAACAAAGATTTTGGTATCGTGACAACACTAGATCAGACTAATGTAGCTCGTGTTTGGTAATAATAACAAAATGTATGTAAATTCTGCTTCTAAAACATTCCCCGTTAAAACCACACACGTTTTAACCCGTGAATTCATTAATTTTACCACAGCAGATTGAGATGACAGATTTCCGTATTATACAAAAACAAATGAATAGAAATAACTGGTTACATTTAGATGTCTTAGCTGTCATGTTTACTGAAACCATTCTACTAAAATGTAGCTGCATTTTATAATCATCTTCACCTTGTGTTTGTAATCTAGAATATGTAAAATGTACCAATGTATCCAGGGGTGGGCTGGGGTTGAAATTCAGCCTGGGAGCTTGATTTGGAGAGGCCTTTTTTCTGATCGCACGACGGATGCAAGTGGAACCGTAATTTAATATGAATACTTTATTTGCAGTATCAAAACAATTTAATGATATTAAACACAACACACACAGATTAGTCAGTCAGTAGAGTGTATTGAATATAATATAATTCTATGCAAAGACCTATTGCCAACCCAGTCCTGCACACTGCACCTGTACCTGGCACTGTTTTCCTGCTCCACTTTCCTCCTTCTCCTCCTCCTCTTCCTCCTTCTTCTCCTCTTCCTCCTTCTTCTCCTCCACCTCCTCTTTCATCTCCTCCTCCTCCTTCTCCTGTCCCTCCTCATCTGTCTCTTCCTCCTCCTCACTCCTATGACTGGCTTTATCCTGTCCCTCTGCATCAACTCCACGACGGACACTGGCCTTGTCAGCCAGTAATAACAATAACAGCAACAATGATAAACGTTATAGCAAAGAATTCACAGTGTTAGAACACAAATACAATATAAAAATCAACATAACAAAAGCACCACACACACACACACACACACACACACTGTAAATGAATTACTCACTTTAATGTATTTTTCTTGAGCTGGTAAAAATGGCTATATATTAATGTAGAAACAGAACAGGAAAACAGGATGTATAGCCTATATATTCAAATATTATCTTTTTAACTTTGAACACAGACTCTCTCCTGAAATAGGCTATGTTTTCTTTTGCAATAAAGAAATTTGTGCGTTTTTCTGGTCAGCCAGTATGGATTTTATTTTTAATTGATAAAGCAGATTAATGATTTATGCACGTATGGCGTAACATTGCTGATAGGCTACCTTTAATGTTCTGTGTGCCCTGAACACATCCAAAAACACAAACTAGAGTTCTCAATGGGCCTGAAAATTACAACCCGACCCGCAGGTTTTTGAGCCCAGACCCAACGCAGCCGACACACCAGCATTAGCCTAATTGTCTGCCCGAAAAAAAGGAAGCCTGAGGCCCAACCTGAGTCATTTGCATATTTTTCCGGCCCGAACCCGCGGGTCCGGTCGGGTTGATAGGGCCATGTAGGCAGTGCTTGCTAACCGCTCGTATCCCCCCTTAATATGCAAAATATTAGATTGACCCAGTCTGACGTTCCACTCTGTGCCACTGCCACCTGCGGCTGCGAGGGCAGGCTGCTGCGCTCAACCGCGGCTGCATTTTATGGGGTAAAAAAACGTTCCGACCACTGGCCGGTTCGGCCTGGAACAGACCAGCTGCTTGGGAATACTCCCCAACCTCCCTATGGCCAGCCCGCCCCTGAATGTATCACAGTTTCTCAACATCATTTATATGTAATCAAAGTTTCATAGTAAAACACATGTTGCTTCCTGGATCTGTATTTGTTTTACGCAGTGATGTTGTCTCCTGAGTCTATATTTGTTTACTTATTAAACAGTATGCCTTGTGTCTTTTTTACCTATTAGTTTTGGGATAATGGACCAGGTTCCAGTTCATCCTACATGTTTGATACACCATCCAGGCCTGGAGCCTGACTGTTTACAGGTATAACTATGGACCCTTATGGCACAGAAATGAAGAAGAGTATGTTTTTATGACATGTAATGAGATCCAACTGTGATCCAACTTTTGTCAAAAGGACTTTATTTTTAGCAAATAGGTATATAAATATAAACACAGTAGCATTTTATCTGCAACACTAATAGCGTCCAATTCTTTCCACCCCATCCTGCACTGTAAACCCTGGATGAGTACTATGAATTTAAAAAAAATGAAGAAACAGATTATCTTGAACAAACTGAGTAAACAAACTTAATTTTCTTAAATAACTTACACAGAATTATTTGAATTAAGTCACATTTAAATGTTTTGTATTACCGTTACTCTAAGTGAGAGTGTACAGCAATTCAATTAGATTGATTTTAATTTACTCAAAATACATTTCTAAACTTAGTCAGTATATTTAAGTAATATGTATTTAACATTCCTGCTTTTACTCTACTCAAACTATATTTGTTATGTTATTCAATATATTTAAGTTATATATACTATATTATTATGCTATCATGGTACTTAACATTCCTGGAAACTTTGACTTAACTGTAATCAAAATATTTACTTAACTCTAACTCAAAACAGATAAAACAGTACTCAAATAATTTGCTGAAACAGATTACCTCAATTTTTCAAAGCAGAACTAACTTAAATAAATACAAAAGATTCAACATATTGAGTTATACCAACTCAAAAAAGAAAGTGATCAGACAAAGAACTAATGAAAAAATAGTTTATTAACATTATTCATTATTAACATTATTATTAACATTAACATTTTAAAAGAAATACACAAATGTTAAAAAATAACCAGTGCCATGAAAAATAGAAAACTCATCCCAGTAGAAAACCAAGTTTTCAAGTGTATAATTTTTTAGGAACCCCTGGTTCCCTGTGTCTTCCGGGCCTTAGCCCATGCTGCTTTCTTGCTGAACCTGCCATCCTAAAGATAAAATGAACTCTAATTGCACACACGCATGCACACACACGCACACACACACACACACACACACACACACACACACACACACACTCTCTCTCACTAACTCACACTCTCTCTCTCTCACACACACACACACACAGACACACAATCACTCGCGCACACACACACACACACAGAGGTAATTGCTGCTCAGTTGTGCTTCAAGATTGATTAATCAGAGAGACAAGTCTGCCAATTGAAAGATTGTGACTTGAGATTTTTATAGAAATGAAAAGAACCCAAAGCCCTAACTAAACTAAGCCCTAACTAAACTGAGTACGTAGAACAACAGGTACAACAGATACAACATTTTCAGATGGCCGAATCATTTCGCCCATCAGAACTGTTTGGATGAACTCAAGAGTGAGGATCAGCCCCTTGGGATAACTCAGATGCAAGGCATAGATCAAACCAAACAACATCAGAAATGCATCAGACAAAGTGGTAATGTCACTTGCTACAATCTCACTTTCAACAAGAACAATGGCATAGCTTGAGCCTGCAAGGCTGACCTGGGCTGGATCTTCAGAGTGTCTAACACTCTCTCACTCACTCACTCACTCACTCACTCACTCAGAGTGTCTAAGACTCTCTCACTCACTCACACACAGAGGTAATAATCGCTGCTCAGTTGTGCTTTAAGATTCATAAATCAGAGAGACAAGTCTGCCAATTGAAAGATTGTGACTTGAGATTTTGATAGAAATAAAAACCCCAAAAGCCCTAACTAAACTGAGTACGTAGAACAACAGGTACAACAGGTACAATATTTTCAGATGGCTAAATCATTACGCCCATCAGAACTGTCTGGATGAACTCAAGAGTGCAGATCAGCCCCTTGGGATAACTCAGATGCAAGGCATAGATCAAACCAAACAACATCAGAAATAGCTTGAGCCTGCAAGGCTGACCTGGGCTGGATCTTCAGAGTGTCTAACACTCTCTCACTCACTCAGTGTCTAACACTCTCTCACTCACTCACACACAGAGGTAACCGCTGCTCAGTTGTCATTCGTTAATCAGAGAGACACGTCTGCCAATTGAAAGATTGTGATTTGGGATTTTGATAGAAATAAAAAGCCCAAAAGCCTTAACTAAACTGAGTATGTACAACAGGTACAACAGGTACAACAACATTTTCAGATGGCCGAATCATTACTCTGGGGCTGTCAAGTCATTTTTAAAAGATAGGAGTTTGGGTTTCAGTGGGTTCCCATCATCCAAGCCTATCAGGACTGTTTGGAGGAACTCAAAAGTATGGATCAGCCCCTTGGGGTACCTCAGATGCAAGGCATAGATCAGACCAAACAACATCAGAAATGCATCAGACAAAGTGGGAATGTCACTTGCTACAATCGTACTTTCAAGAACAATGGCATAGCTTGAGCCTGCAAGGCTGACCTGGGCTGGATCATCACAGTTGACAATGGTGAGAAGAGTGACAGAAGCCTCTGCAACATCTGGCTCATCAGACTCCTTCTGAAATAGAAATGGTTGCTGTATCATTAAAGTCTGAAAATGAATGGACAGAGAGATTGCTTGAGTAAAGCTCATAAGAGTGAAGATGTTCCACATAGCGCGATCTATACTCCCTACACAGAAAGTTAACATTGTTGTTAACTAGCAAGATCTGTTCAATCTTACAGAATCGAGGGAGTCCACCACCCGTTCCCACAGACACAAATATACCAAGACCATAATCAGAGCCATCAACAGTAACCTTCTGTGTGCAATATACTGTGTTACTGTCAGTCTCTTGCTTAACAAACACCATTGCTACTTCAGGTAGTGCTGTAACCAGAACAGAGTTAACACTTGAGGTCTGTGTATGCGGTTTGAAGAAAGACGGTGCAGTGAGGTGATATGCAACCATATAGTGATGGAAAAAAGTTTTCGGACACCCTTAAAATTTTACACAATCTCAAATATTATCATGAAATATTTGTGGAAAATCTTTTTTGTGTTTCAAAAGGTGTGGCTGCATTAGACAGATACAAACAAATACAAATTATATTTTTTTGTTTATTGTTTACAAGAAAAACTAACAAAACTAAATTCTTGACAGTTTCAATATGTCAGTTCTCAACATTGTCGGTATCAAAGTCAACAAATAACAGAGAATGTGTTCAAAACTGAACAAAAAATAAATAAACCATCACATCATCAAATTAATATTTAGTAGTCCTGCCATTGGCACGTAGTAGAGCTCTAATCCTGGCTGGCATGTTCCCCACGAGCCTTTCACACTGTTGAGGGGTAATCTTGTCCCATTCTTCTTGAATTACTGCTTTTAATTCTTCTAAATTCTTTGGTTTATGCTTTGAAACAGACCTTTTGATAATCCACCACAGATGTTCAATGGGGCTCATGTCCGGGGATTGAGCTGGCCACTCTAAGACCTGGATACTGTGCTCCTGCAGCCAAGTTCTACTGGCCTTGGATGTGTGGCAAGGGGCATTATCTTGTTGAAACATCCAGTTTTTACCTCGACGGAACAGTGCACGTGCAGAAGGGAGCATGTGGGTTTTGAGAATGGTACAATACTTAGTTCAATGTGCCATCACAGACAGTGAGATGACCAACACCAGCAGCACTCATGCATCCCCAAACCATGATACTGCCTCCACCATGCTTGACAGTAGGTACTGTACATGCTGGAGATAATGCTTCGCCTGGCCTTCTGCGTACCCTCACATTAGTAGGAGGAAGATAAAGCTGGAAACTGGACTCATCTGACCACAAAATCTTCTAATTCCTGGCTGTCCAGTTCTTGTGTGCCTGGGCCCAACGATGCCGGGCTAACCTCTGTCTCTCATTGATCAGGGGCTTCTTGATAGCCTTGTAGGACCTTAAGCCATGATCTAAAAGTCGGCCACGTACAGTGCGGGAGGAACACTGGACACCAGTTTGGTTTGACCACTGCTGCTGAAGCTCCTGTGATGTCATTCTGCGGTTTTGCCTGCACATGTGGATCAGGATGCGGTCATTTCTTGCTGAAGAAACCCTTGGACGCCCAGATCTTGGTTTGTCTTCCAAGCTGTTGGTTCGTCTGTATTTCTGCAGAGTGTATCCAACTGCTGAAGGACTGCATCTGCACTTCCTGGCTATCTGGCGGCAACTGTACCCTTCCTGGCTGAGAATCTTTATCTTCAGGCGTGTTTCCTGCGTTAGGTTCCTTGTTTTAGCCACTTTTGTGTCTGAAGAACTTTCAAATGTGCTGGCTTTATGTAGACACGAAGCTTGGCAACAAAAATTGTGTCTTTTAATAAAAAGAACGACCTTCATCACTGGTACCAAAATGACCCAATACTCAAAATTTCTTATGTATTTTTATGGAACCAATCAATTTTAAGTTTTTAATGGCTTTTTTAGGATTTATTTAGAATTTTGGCTGTGACTGTACTAAAAGAAATTGCACTTGAAGACCTAAGAGTGATTCTTAATGCAATATTTCACAAATGCATGGGGTGTCCAAAAACTTTTTTCCACCACTGTATGTTGATGCTTAGTAGCCAGTGTTTTTAGGACATTCTTGAAGTTCTGTGTGTGATGTACAACATTTTTGAAAAAACAGTGTTTCCCCTCAAAACACGTAGTCCAGAGGTGTACAAGAGGCCCAGACTTTCTAATGAGCTCTAGGTAATGCTCAACATAATGGTGCTTGGGACGGAGTTTGAAACTTGGAAAGACCTCCTGGAGAACTTGTCTATGGTCACTTATTTTAGATTGCAAGTACTCGATAGTTTCATCTGTAAATGTAGGGGATAACACAAGCTTGACTATTTCTTTCAAGTCCATTATCACTGCCCGTGCTGCATTGCCTTCTGGAACCTTGCTACCAACCATCAAAGGAAGTAATCTAAGCAATGTGGCATTTTCATGTCCATTTCCACCAATAGTTCCTTTGCTAGCAAATGTCTTTGGGATCGACTTTGGTTTGTCTGCTTTGTCAGTAAACTGATATGGAAATGAAGCTATTTTCTTATTAAGATACTCACTGGCACACTCTTCATCAGGGTTAACAAAGTTATGGACTGGAGGACTGTCACTTTCTATAAAGGCAGTTACGTCCCTGAAGTCAGAACTAACACCAACTGTGTGTTTCCTAATCTTGTGGGCATTAAAAGATGAGTACACATTTCGATAATCACAGTTCTTGAAAGGACATGCTACCATCTCGTGTTGTTTTAAATGGATTCTTAAATGAATATTTTAAGGTTTTTTTATATTCAGACAGACAAGATGTAAGGAGATGTGTTTTACCCGCTTGTCAGTTTCGACTGAGAATCCAGTCTTCCTCAGAAGGGTCATCCAACGTGCTGCTGACGTGTCATATCAGCTGGCAGGTCTGACAGACCAATCAGAGTCAGACGTTCTCTGGAGTAGGGAATCCCAGGTATGCGAGAGGGTGTACACTCCCTCGTCCCGGTTGATAGTGTCGCTTGCCCGTTTCCTGATCTCAGTGGCCTCTTTTATCCACCGTTTGAATTGATTCTTAAATGAGAAAGAGTGTTGCTTCTGAGAAAGGTTTCTTGAAAGCACACATGAGACAGGTAAAAGTCTCAGTATCTCTCTGACCAACACCATCTCTGGATGTCAGAGTGTGGGATCATGATATATTTATTTTGAGTGCACTGAATGACTGAAAAGAGCATAAGCAATCATGATGGAGACATGGCAGTGGACTAATTTTTGAATAATGACTGTGCTGCAAGTGGTAGTGCCTAAGGAACCATGCTCTGGTATCCAAAGATGCAACATACAACGTGCACTTCCACTCCACTGAAAAATTGTAAGAATGTTATATCTTAAAAAAAAAAGTAAAAATTGATTGATATGATCTATATTAATCATTATTATCATTATTATTTATTAATATAGATCATATCAATCAATTTTTACTTGTATTTATTTATTTATTAATATATAATTTATTAAGTGTTAATCAATCAATCAATTTCAATCAATTATATTTATAAAGCCCAATATCACAAATCACAATTTGCCTCACAGGGCTTTACAGCATACGACATCCCTCTGTCCTTTGGACCCTCACAGTGAATAAGGAAAAACTCCCCCCAAAAAACCCTTTAACGGGGAATAAAACAGTAGAAACCTCAGGAAGAGCAACTGACAAGCAATAGATGTCGTGAAGAACAGATCAACATAATAAATTAACAGTAAACCGTATGACACAATGGGCTCTAGTTTCCCGGCGCAGCGCAGGTGGCGCAGGGTGACAAACCCCGCGCAGAGGTAGTTTCGAGCAGCGCAACCCGAGGCGCTCTCAGTTTGGTAGTTTGGCAGACCGAGGTGCACTGAGATGGGTGTGACGGCGCAGCAGGGGGAGGTGTCAACAGATCCAGCTTGGCGCAGTGACAGTTTCGTGCCAAAAGGCTTCGCCGATGGTGCGCTAAAAGCTCGCCATCTGAAACCAAATCTGAAAATCTCTATATCGACTGTCCCGTCACATCTGATGTCAGATCAAAGGGGACTGGCACCGTTTGGCACGCGTAATGGAAACCCAACACACAGCTGCAAACTAATGAGTTCACATCCCTCTCAGCCAACCACAAATAGCCACAGCATTAGATAGGGAGTATATATTCAGCATCTGTCATCTTAGAAAAGTCAAAAGAAAAGAAACAGAGTGAGACTGCGAGAGAGAAAGAGAGAGAGCGCGCGTGCGCACGAGAGAAACGCAACATTGATTTACAATTGTGGTGACCTCCTCCCAGGCTACCTTTGCATCATCAGCCTGTGGAGGTCTGCTCGCATTGTCCGAATATACGGAACTGCGGACCTCCCGGACCAAAACATAAGTTTCCTCCTGGGAGGAGTTTGGCTGTCTGACGCTGCTGCTCTCTTCTGCAATGGCGAATTGAGTAACCTCTCATTACACCTTCGCGCGGCGCATTTAAGGGCGAGGAGAGGGGCTCATTTGATTGGTGTAATGTGTGTAAAACCCACTCCACGCCTTCTCTCCTCCCTCTTTCCGACTTGCGCCGGTAGGAGGGACGGAGGTGGGAAAGAGGAGTAGCTGTGCCAGGCGCACGGTGTGCCAAACTTACAAAATCCGCCTGGCCACACCCAGTTGGCGAAGCGCAGGTGTGCTGCGCCCCCGCTGCGCCCGGTCTGCGAAACTAGAGCCCAATGAGACAGAGAGAGAGAGAGAGAGAGAGAGAGAGAGAGAGAGAGAGACAGAGACAGAGACAGAGGGAGATACAGGATAGACAGTAATGGCAGTAGCTTACAACAACATTAATGAAAGAAATAATATTATTCAATTCAATTCAATTCAATTTTATTTATAAAGCCCAATATCACAAATCACAATTTGCCTCACAGGGCTTTACAGCATATGACATCCCTCTGTCCTTAAGACCCTCACAGCGGATAAGGAAAAACTCCCCAAAAAAACCCTTTAACAGGGAAAAAAACGGTAGAAACCTCAGGAAGAGCAACTGAGGAGGGATCCCTCTTCCAGGACGGACAGACGTGCAATAGATGTCGTACAGAACAGATCAGCATAATAAATTAACAGTAATCCAATTATAATTAATAATAATATATTAATATCTGATAGTATACATGTGTGACAATAATCATATGTGTATAATAACAGTAGAAGTATGACTAATGATAAGAGCAGCAGCAGGAGGCATCTGGCAGGACCACGGCAGCAGCACAACCACACATGTCACACTATCCAGGCACCGCTGCAATACGAGTTAACCTGAGAGACAGTGGAGCACAAAGGCTCCGGAGAAGAAGCCGAGTTAGTGACATCCAGAATGGCCGAGTTAGCAAGATGCAGTAATAGGACAATAGGAGAGAGAGAGAGAGAGAGAGAGAAGGAGAGAAGCTGCCCGGTGTATTATGGGGGGTCCTCTGGCAGACTAGGCCTAAGTCAGCCTAACTAGGGGCTGGTACAAGGCAAGTCTGAGCCAGCCCTAACTATAAGCTTTATCAAAGAGGAAAGTCTTAAGTCTAGTCTTAAATGTGGAAACGGTGTCTGCCTCCCGGACCGCAACAGGAAGTTAATGTTTCTGTTTCACCCCACACTTCTTGCAAGGTGTGTGTCTGTGTGAGGGTGTGAGTGTGTGTGAACACAACTGATTTATTTATTGTAGATCTGAGTTACAAAACTTAAATGGGCACTGTCACACTAGGTAAACTTAAGGTTATTTGGATTGAATGCTTAAATAACGTGTGAAGACTTTGTATAATCGCTGTCAGTGGAGCCCTGTCCTATAAAAAGGGCATTTTCCGAGGCCAATACCAGTCCACTGGACCCGTTGGCTTTTCCCAACAATTACCTACAGTAGGCTACATACTGTAAGAGGTAGGACGGTAGTGATTCTCTGGTGATGGCATCCGCTATCAGTGCAGGCTGCTGGGTCCCAAAATCCAGATATCCAAATATCTGCAGGGCCATCAACTTTTCCATTTCTGCCTCAGTGAATCTGTGATCGACCTCATGCTTGCCATGGACGCGCATTAATCCAGAATACTTATCTTTGGTTTGGCAAAGTCACACCTACTCATTCTGGTTTGGCAATAATGAAATGGAATAGACCATAAGATTGAATCCATATTTCAGATTTTCAGGGCTTCCAGGTTTTACTCAGTGCACTAAACCAGGGGCATTTCACAAAAAAGTCAGACTTGACATAGCATGAACAGATATGTTCTGGCTTACAGTATTTCATTTCATGATTACCAAGCCAGGATAAGAAGGTGCGACTAGGACGGTATGTATTTTTTCTCACAGAGGTGACAGAGTGACGTATCAACGCCAAACAGGTACGGCTCTGGGTCTGTGTCCGCTACAAGAAACTCCTTAAAATCGTGTTCAAAGTCGTTCATTGCAGCTACTTTAGTCTGGTTACTAACCACTGAGACCCAGCCACTGGACGTACAGACACAAAAACGATATCCATCATGTTGTCTCAATATGAAAATGATGGCGAAAGGGCATAACTCCCAAATGGTCAGAGTATTCTTTTAACATTTGGCTTGGGAACCAGATCCGCTGCCATGATGAATCAGCTTTTTTTGTTTATTTTTTTTGTGCGGTGATGACCTCTTCACCGCGGTAGGCATCATGTGACCGCGATATTGCAGTGATGCGGTTACTGTCACAGCCCTAGGTGCGACTAAGCCAAACCAGGATAAGTATTCTGGATAAATATGCATTTACAATGACCATGAGATTAATCACAGATTCACTGATGCAGAAATGGAAAAGTTGACAGCTCTAAGCTGCATTTTGGGACCCAGCAGCCTGCACTGATAGTAGATGCCATCCCCAGTGAATCTCTACCGCCCTACCGCACATGTACTGTAGGTAGTTGGTAGCCAATGGGTTCAACCTGTCCCAAAGTACTTTCTCCCGTCGCAAAGCTCTTCTCAGTATTAATGTCCAATTGTATATGACATCATCTGGCTAAATGGATTATTGTAGGCTACTGGGACAACAGAATAGGGCGAGCCATTTCTAATCGTCTAATCAACTGCAGTAATATTCATGAAACGTCTGACAACAATGTGAATGACTGAATGCAATAAGTAACAAGATTCTTACGTGGTATTTTAATGTAGACTAATAGAAATTAAGCTTAATAGCCTACTGAACATACATGAGAACACGGAATAACAAAAAAAGATATTGATTTCTGATAAGGGTTGTCATGAGGGGTAGAGAAATAGCATACAGACTATTGAATGATCTGATAACTTTATTAGCGAATAAAGTCCGTAGAAGGCAACGAACAGGACATGACTGATCTCTTGTCTAGCCCTACGGTCTAGCCTGTATCCAGTACCGCCTGTCTGTAGCACAAGCGTAAGCTACCACCTCCATACATGCTAGTATCTCTATTGGACCATTAGCTTGTCAAATAACAGGTGCGCAGGTAGGTGCACGCCACTGGCTCGGGAGTGCTGTTGGCTAGGGGGCACTGTTGACTGGCATTTCAATCCTGAAAGTCCCGCCCTATTCGGGGTCTGATTCGCTGGTACTCCTTTCCATCTTAACTAGCTAAAGCTAGCGTAGTACCCAGTCTAACCTGACCCTAAACCTAACCCTACTAATGTTGTTGTTTTTTTTTCAACCTGGACCCTATTTTACCATCTACTTTTGTCTAAATGAGTGATGAGCAATTTTCAAATTTTCCCCTGCCAATATTGGAGGCAGGCCTGTAGGCCTATTTGCTAATTGAATCCAGAGGAAATATTGGCCGGTATGACCTCATTAGGCAGACTGGGGATGTTTTTTTTTCACGTTTTTATGGAGGAGAGGACATTGTACATTTGAGGACACAATTTACAACTTAGCCTCTGTCTCTTATTGAGTAGGCCCCTTAGATGTCTTAGAATAGAAGTTTTACTTGTCAGCACTGCTTCCTTAGTATCTGTAGTTCTGATGTTGAAATTGACTATAAATGCACCCTTTAAAGCTGATATTTCAAAAAATTTCTTCACGGGGGAGCATGCCCCCGGACCCCCCTAGGGGGTTTGTATCCGCCTCTCTTTTTTCACCATTTTCTATTTGCATCCCTGAAGGGAGGTGCAAACAGTTTGTATGTGTAATTGCGCACACATGGCTGTGGTTATTGTTGCAAAAAGGAGACATTGAAATGATGAAAGAAGACGCAGAGAACGCATTTTTCACCCTTGTGTGAACATTTTTGGAATGAATGAGGAAACAATCATTAAAACATAGTGCCTATCCAGCGTTGCCATTTTGAAACTGTTGGAGGAACTCAGAGCAGATTTGAAGCCAGCCACGAGAAGGAGTCACGCAATACGTGCAATGACAAAACTCCTTGCAAGTTTACATTTTTTGCATGTGGGTTATTCCAGCATATGGTAGCTATTACAGCTGGGGTCTCCCAAACCCGTTTTTCAGATGTGCTGTCTGTAGTCCTAAATGCCATGTTGGGCCGGATGGCCAGGTTTATTAGGTTTCCATGCACTCGGCACTCCTTGAATGAGACCAAACAAGGCTTCTTTGTAGTAGCTGGATTTCCCAGAGTTATAGGAGCGATTGACTGCACCACCAGTCAGAGCTGGGTCTGACAAATAATAATACTTTAAACTCAAAACAAACAGACCTTAAACCCGCACAACCACACTTGCTTAAATGAGCATTCCAAAACACAATTCACAATTAAACATTTACAACACAACACCAGTTTCAGTTTTCTTTCTTGTATTTTATAGTTCATTGGATTGGGCGACAGTCCATTCCATATAATCCAGTCCCTGCATTCAATCCATCCAATTCAATCCATTCCCGTATCCCCCAGCACTGACAGAAAAGATAAATCCACTCCGGGTTTTACCATAGATCTCACCTTACAAGCAACCAGGAAAACAACAATTTGACAATCTAAGCATACAGAGAAATACATTAATAAATAATTGTTCAGACACTGTACCAGTGTTGCCAAGTCCACTTATTATAAGCGACTTTGGGCTTGTTTTTCTGTAAAGTCGCTTACAAATATTGGTAGTCACAGGTCGCATTTTTTTTGGGGCTTGTTTCTAAAGCGTAGTTGCTTATTTGGGCTTGTTCCCAGCTCCATAACAAGTTGTCAAGCAGATATTTTCGATATGTTATTTAAACGTAGGATAGTTTGTCTTGCCTGTTCTCTCTGTCCCTCCCCTTTCCCCATACACACAGGAGACAGCAGAGTTTTTCCCACCCGCATCCTGCTTCTAATTGGCTCTGACCATGATGGCAACGAGTACTAGCCAATCAGAGGCAGAGCAGGGTAATGTGTTTTTTTTCTGGTTAAGAAAACATCAGTCCTGTAACTAAAAGAAAAAAGTTAGATGAGTGCATAAAAAGCAATAATAAATAAAGAATTTGTGAATTCAGGATTATATTTATTTGTGTGTGCAAATTTTAATTATCAGAGGTTTACTGTGTATATAATGTACTTGGTACATCAGTCTATATTTGATATCCCATCTGTTTTCTAATGTTAAATAATGTTAAAAGGTGGTTTAACCCCCTCTTGTGGATGTAAATTGACAATCTGTACCCACAGTTTAAAATCTTATTAATTAAAACCATGCACACAGTTTATTTAATTTCCTCTCACTGGAACCTAGGGGGCTCTGTAGAAAAAGTCGCTTGTTTTGGGCTTGTTTTCACATGCCTGGTTGCTTATTTGTCTTGCGAGATCTGGCAACACTGCACTGTACCTCCCGTCAGTAGAGTCTGGGTTAGTCGAGGATGACACGGCAGTCACGGAGCTCGGTACTCTGCGGAGTTATTAAATCATATGTTTACCGCGGGGCAACAGGCAAGTGAACGCTCGGCATGCTAAAGATGCTAAAGTGGCTGGCTCTTACCGTGAGGCGACGATCGATGGATTAAACGGCATGCACTTCGGCAGCAGGTAAGAGTTGTCAGCGTGTGTCTGGTGTGTCTGTGTTTCTCTGCAGTAGTGAAACGCGAGTAATTGGGTGGTTTTGAATTACTACGCGGGGTTGGTGGCATACAGTTATTGGATGAATGGAGATGAGAGATGGGCGTGAACGGCTGGATTTGTGAATGGAAAATGACGTCAAAACAGCTGGGTCGCCACAAGCTCTAACATTTATCGTGGCAAAAAACAAAACTAAAAAGTTCGTTATAGTATAGCCTATTTTACACAAAATGAATATTCATAGCCAATTTAAGAAAACTTAAACATGACAGTTGAGTATATTATTTGTGTTTCCTTTTATGCAGGTAGAACTTGCCCACTGTGCGCACCTCTCCTCCCTCTCCGGTCCCTGGCTGTTGGTCAGAGGCATCTTATCTACTGTGCCCCCACCTGTTTTATTTGTAGACATTTTATTATACAACAATTTTTCTTTTGTTCTTCTTCTGATGCCTTGATATATTCTTTTCACTTCATCCATTGTTCGCATCGTTTTACCAACAGCATTTACTTTTTCACAGATTTCTTCCCATATAGCGTTCCTTTGTGAGACAGTCAGGTTTCTTTGCTGTAGCTCATTTAAGTGTTTATTGGCTTCATCTACCAACACCTCTAATTCCATAGGGTCGAATTTCACTTTGCGCTTTCTCTCCAAGCTCGCCATGCTGCAAACCATGAAACATGCAAAACCCTCATTTAAATAGGGTGTCTCCAGCACGTTTGCACCTGTTGTCATTTATGCAATCACTCTTAGTATAGTAAATCACCCGCAAACCACAGTTCAGCCCCACAAGCAAAATTCTAGATTGTGCACGCAAATTAGTACACGCAAATTAGTACACGCAAATTGGGATCTAAGTAGTAGCCCTGAATGCGCACAATGCTGCAACTGTTAAACAAGACACTTTACTAGATAAAAAAGGAAAGGATAAAAAGGAATTTGCCCTTAAAAAGGAGGTGTTTCGGGCATGTCCAACCGGGAGGAGACCTCAGGGCCGCCCCAGGACACGCTGGAGGGATTACATCGCCCGGCTGGCCTGGTAACGCCTTGGGGTTCCCTCGGAAGAGGTGACGGAGGTGGCTGGGGAAAGGACTGTCTGGGCTTCTTTGCTCAGGCTGCTGCCCCCGCGACCCGGACCCGGATTAGCGGAGGACGACGAGACGAGACAAGATGAATTTGCCCTTAAAAATAAAACAGTTGAGAAAAGACTTCAATTAGTGTACACCAAGTGTTGTGTCTTCCCTGATCTCACTACTCTGCCCTATGGCTTTTAACGCGGGTATTAGAGATGTCGGACAATTTGATTTTACTCAACTCAAATTTATTTATATGGCACATTTAAAAACAACCTCACTTGACCAAAGTGCTGAACAGGCTATGCAATATAAATAGAATCAATAATTAATAAAAAAAACAACAAAACATAAAATAGACAATACAACATCATACAGTGAACAATAAAAAGATCATATGAACAAGAGGTCATGCTTAACGAGTGCTGAAGGCCAGAGAGAAGAAGTGTGTTTTCAAAATGGATTTAAAATGCTCAAGAGTTTGGGCAGCCCTTATATGTAAAGGTAGGCTGTTTCACAGGTTAGGATCTGCCACTGAGAAGGCTCTATCGCCTTTACTTTTGAGCCTGGATCTCTGAACCTCCAGCAGGAATAGATTTGTAGACCTCAACACTCCAATGAGAGTAGATCTCAACACTCCAGTGAGAGTGTTGAGGTCTACAAATCTATTCCTGCTGGAGGTTCAGAGATCCAGGCTCTATCGCCTTCACTTTTGAGCCTGGATCTCTGAACCTCCAGCAGGAATAGATTTGTAGACCTCAACACTCTCATTGGAGTGTGAGGCTATAAAAGCTCAGTCAAATAAGATGGCGCCAGGCCATTAAGACTCCTAAAAACAAGCATTAAAATTTTAAACTGGAGCCATAAAAGGACTAGAAGCCAGTGTAAGGAGGCCAGTACAGGTGTTAAGTGATCACGCAATTTCTTTCCTGTTAACAGGCGGGCTGCCGCATTTTGACCCACCTGCAAACGGCGCGTTATAACTGGTCGAGTCAACATACAAACAATTACAATAGTCTAGACGCGAAGAGATGAAGGCATGAATTACTCTCTCAAAGTCATGTGAAGAGAGGTAGGTCGTCACCTTACTCAGGAGTCTCAAATGAAAGAAACTTAACAACACCAAGGTTCATCACAGCAGAGTGACAATAGGATGCTAGTGAACCAATGGCACTATCGTAGGTATCTCAAAAAAAATTGGATTGCCCAAATACAATGATTTCAGTTTTGTTTTTGTTCAGGTTAAGAAAGTTCAACTCCATCCATGATTGAACATCTTTAAGACAGTTTAGCAGAGCCTGAATAGAGGCCTCACTGTTTGTTTTTATGGGCAGGTAAATCTGTAGATCATCCGCAACACACAAAGGAGATGTTGTACTTTTTAAAAATTGACCCCAAGAGGAGCATATACGAGAATAAAATAGGGCCCTAGATAGAGCCTTGTGGTACCCCACAACTAAGTGGAGACGAAGCTGATGAATACTGGCCAAGATGGACAGAGAAACTACTATTCAATAAATAAGACTGGAACCATTTAAGAGCTGTACCTTTAATGCCTACACATGAATTAAGATGTGACAGGAGAATGTTGTTGTCGACCGTGTGAAAAGCAGCAGACAGATCCAAAAGGACCAGGACAGCAGAGTCGCCAGAATCAACAGCCCTTTTAAAAGTTTTTAATGACCTGCTAAAAGCACATTTCTGTGCTATGTTGCAATTTAAAACCAGACTGGAATTTCTCAGAGATACCATTTAAGTCAATATGTGATTGCAGTTGCTCATAAACTACCTTTTCTAGGACCTTTGATAAAAAAGGGAGCTAGGAGATGGGCCTGACCCCTTTGGTTTGATTGTGTTCGGTCCCTCATACAGCAGAAAAACATACTTTGTAAAACTGTTGATCTCAGAAACTGTTGATAACATTATATAATTCTTGTTGGCAACCGTTTTTCATTGAAAATAAGAAATGTTCATCTGATGATTCGTTATTGCCTGTAAATAGAAACAATTTGTTGATTATTGATGATTTGATGAATGATGCAGATAATAATGTAGAGGTGCAAAATGTGTTTACAAAGTATGTGCATTACAGAAATTTCATTTGTTTGTATTTAGTTTAGTCTGTTTTTTCAAGGTAAAGTCAGCAGAACAATTAATTTAAATACAAATTATCTTGTGTTGTTCAAAAAACCCAGAGCCAGGTCATGCTAATGGCTCGACAAATGTTTGCGGGAAAAAAAAATTTCATGGAATGTTTTGAAGTTGCTACAAGTATTCCTTATTAGGGATGCGTAGAGACGTCATTACGTCATCTGATAATTTAAGAACAGTCCCTTCAGTGCGGTGAGGTTTGTGGACCGTTACCTGCCACAAAGAGAAATCTGAGCGGCTTGTTACTCCTCTAACATGTCACATACCTGTGTGCCGCCACGGCTCTGCTGTTCAGGTACTTCTAGGCAGTCATGACACCAACGAAGAGGAAATTATTGGATCTGGAGCCGGGCGTAGTGGCCATAGTGCTCCACCGTATTCCTGTCTGTGACCCCCGTTCAACCCACAACCGGCAGTATTCGCCTTTCATTTCTGCTGCTGGTTGAAATCTGTAATCTGTACTCGCACAGCGTGCTCCTGAATGATTTCTTTTAATTGCACAAAACTATTTTTAGTAGCAAATGCGAGTAAAATGCTTGCACCATAACGGTTCCTGTGGATAATTGGATATAACGTCTGCCGGTGGAGCGCGCTTTCATACTCCATACCTACCAAAGAAAGACCAGCTAACATTAGGCCTAAACAGGATTAAGGAACTTGCTGCTTTGATGACCGTTCAACTTTAGGCAGACAACGGTGAGTGAAAATGTGCCTTACCATCTCACTGTAAGCAGGCATAGCCAGTGTTTGATTTGTTTGATTAGCATGGCGTTTCTCAACCACATGATCAAGAAAAAAAAAAAGTGCATGATGCGTATGTTTTTTTCCCATCCAAATAACTGGTATATTTGTATAGAAAAAATATCTTTCAAAGGCATTATTCGTGCCTATACGAATAATGTATTCGTATTTGGGCACACCCCTATTCCTTATGGCTTTTTGATGATTGATTATAAAGCCATAACACCCAACCACCTCCATCTCAGAACCAACTTGCTGTCTGACCTGCCTGTTGTGTATGTGCCTAAGATCAAATAAAATCATGTCTGAATGCTTGAGAAGAAATTTGTCTTTATTGAAACGTCTGAAGATTTTATTTTGATGTTGTGTGAAATTGCTTTGAATGTTTTAAAAGGTATGACACCTTTAAACAGGGTGGAATATCAAAAGTTGAAAAGGAAGAAGGCGGAGATTAGACTTTCAGCTGATAAAAAGATCTGTGTGTCAAACAAAAAGAATCTCATTAAGCAGTCCTGAGGATTTCTTTTACCTCTTCTGAGCATTGCTGTACCTTTTATATCAAGCCTCATTGCCTCAAGAAAAGGTTAAGAGGATATGGAGCATGCTCAAAAGATGTTTCTTGTACCTCAACTGTCATATATGGTTTCAAAAGGCAGAAGTAATGTTAACGCTCATAGCAGTTTTACAACAGTGACGTTTCACGTTAGCAGGCAGGATGTTATCTGGTGTACACAGGAAGCCCTCTCATGCTGTATGTTGGTAGCTACAAGCTGCATGTTAAGAGCTGGTAATAAAGCCGAGTTAAATTGAGTAAAGCCTACCCTCGATCATTCTACATGGTGTCAGGAATGTTGCCACACACGAAGAAACAAAGACAGAAGATGGACAACGTTAAATGGCAAAGTTAAACCCCCCAGCGAACTTTCCCTTTGATGAGCCGACAGAGTGGCCGGACTGGAAACAACGCTTCGAGCGGTACACACTCGCTACAAAACTTAATAAAGACGACGGAGAAGTGCAGGTGAGCTGCCTAATTTTTGCGATGGGCAACGAGGCAGAAAACATTTACAAGTCATTCACGTTCACTGAGGACAGCCACACTAATGACTTTGCCGTAGTGGTGGGGAAGTTTGATGAGTACTTCTTCCCACGGAGGAATATTTTCCACGAACGGGTATGTTTTCACCAGCGAGTCCAGGGGCCAGGGGAAAGAGTTGAGTGTTTTATCTGAGCCCTGTACAATCCATCAGAGCACTATGAGTTTGGTGCAACCAGAGTGGAGAATATTCGCGACCGTATTGTCATCGGGATATTGGACAAGGAGCTCTCCCGCAAGCTGCAGCTAATGGCTGACCTAACGCTGGCACAGACAATACAGACCGTCAGACAATCACAGGAAGTCGCAGCACAAGTGAGCCTGCAGGGAGACACTGTCGGATTGGTACAGGAGGTGCAGTTTAAACAGAAGAACACAAACTGGAAACCACAACAGCGACAACAAGGCAAGTCAAAAGACAGAAAATAAGGGAGAAATGATAAGAAATGTGGAAAATGTGGGAAAACACAGCATAACAGAGATGAAAAGTGCCCTGCAGAGAAAGCTACATGCCATAACTGTCATAAAATGGGACACTGGGCTAGAGTATGTTGCAGCAGCAGGTCAGTGAATGAGGTGACAGAGACTGAGAGGGCAGAGCAGACCTCTTATTTTCTAGGTTCAGTGTGTGATGCTAATGAGACGAGTGAACAGTGGACTGTGCAGCTACAGGTGGATTCCACTCCACTGGAATTCAAGATTGACACAGGAGCTGATGTCACTGTCATAAGTATGGACACATTTCACACACTCACTCCTGAGAGGACACTAGAACCACCTGACATTCCTCTGGACAGCCCTGGAGGAGAGTTGTTGTTGTCTGGGTCATTTCAATGCAACATTCACAAAGGGAAAGATTACCCATTCACAGCCTACATAGTCTGTGGACACAGAGTCGACAATCTATTCAGCCAGACTCTATCAGTAAGGATGAATCTGGTGAGGCGAGTAGATGAAGTAAAACCTAACACCTGTCATCTGCAAGCCTACGGTGAGCATGGCACACTAAAAACTGAACCAGAAAGAATGATGCTGTACCACATGCTGTGCACACTGCACGCCATGTGCCTTTTTCCATGCTACAGAAAGTAAAAGAGGAACTGAAAAGGGTGGAAAACAACAGTGTCATCGAACGAGTGATGCAACCTACTGAATGGTGCGCACCCATGGTTCCAGTTCTGAGAAAGAACACAACGAAAGCCAGGATCTGTGTTGATTTGACAAAACTGAACAAGTCAGTCAAAAGAGAACACTACAGCTTGCTGACCCCTGATGAGATAACAGCCAAGCTGAGTGGTGCAACAGTGTTTTCCTCCCTGGATGCTGGCAGTGGATTCTGGCAAATTCCACTGCATCCAGACAGCTGCAAGCTGACAACATTTATAACACCGTTTGGGAGATACTGTTTTAAGAGATTACCTTTAAGCGTAACAAGTGCACCAGAGATCTTCCAGCAGAAGATGCTGGAGACTCTGGAGGGACTGGAAGGCATAGAAGTCTTCATGAATGATATTCTAGTGTATGGGACCTCGATGGAGCAACATGATGCCCGACTCGAAAAGGTGCTGCAGCGCGTCAAGTCAGCAGGCTTGAAACTCAACAAGGAGAAATGCTCCCTCAGGCAAAGCCAACTACACTTCCTGGGTCATCTTATTGACCAGTCAGGGGTCAGGCCC
This sequence comes from Epinephelus lanceolatus, assembly GCF_041903045.1. Taxonomy (NCBI): domain Eukaryota; kingdom Metazoa; phylum Chordata; class Actinopteri; order Perciformes; family Serranidae; genus Epinephelus; species Epinephelus lanceolatus. Next base: position 699,437 of record NC_135745.1, on the reverse strand, counting down.
GACCCCGACAAAGTTGAGGCCATTCACTAGCTACTGCCACCTGGAAATGTGCAGGAGCTTAAAAGAGTCCTTGGCATAGTGAATTACCTTGGAAGGTTTGTCCCAGCCCTTGCAACAGTGGGGCAACCATTCTACAAGCTTCTGAAGAACAAGAACATCTGGACCTGGGGCCATTCACAGCAGTCAGCTTTTGAGGATGTTAGAAGGATGCTGACAAAGGCACCAGTTCTTGCCTTTTATGACATCACAAGGCCCACAGCCGTGTCTTCCGACGCCAGCAGTTATGGACTGGGAGCTGTGCTGCTCCAGCTCCACGGAGAAGAATGGAAGCCGAAAGCTTACTGCTCCAGGCGTCTACCAGAGGCCGAAACACACTATACCCAGATAGAGAAGGAGTGTCTGGCTGGCGTGTGGGCCTATGGAAAGTTCGACAAGTATCTATGCGACTTGGATGAGTTCAGGTTTGAGACGGATAACAAGCCAGTAGTGCCGCTTATCAACAACCAGAGCCTCGACAGCGTTCCTTTGAGATGTCAGCGCCTTTTAATGCGGCTCCAGCTGAAGGTCAGAGCATACATGAAGGTGAAAAACGAGCTATCAGAGGCTGATGGTTTGCTCAATACGTGGGAGCAGGATCATCATTCCACAGTCACTGAGAGCTGACATTTTAGAGAAAATACATGATGGACATCAGGGGCTAACAAAGTGTGGAGAGAGGGCAAAATCATCAGTTTGGTGGCCGGGACTTAATGCAGAACTCACATACACAGTGATGTCATGCCACACTTGCCAAGAACAAAAGCGGGCCCAACAAAAAGAGCCGCTCATATCTGTGCCTCTGCCCGATCGTCCATGGAAAAGAATAGCTTTGACCTTTGTGAACACAACAAAAACAACTACCTTGTCATATCAGATTACTACTCACGGTTCCTGGAGGTGCTGCACCTACCGTCCACAACCAGCCCTCAGGTTATTCAGAGACTTAAAGCAACCTTTGCAAGGTTTGGGATCCCGGATGAGGTGGTGAGTAACAATGGCTCTCAATTCTCCAGCACAGAATTTCAGGAGGTAGCAAGACAGCTAGACTTCAGACACATCACGTCTAATCCTCACCATCCTTAGGGGAACGGTCATGTGGAGAGAGCAGTGCAGACTGCAAAGAGAATACTCTGACAAGAAGACCCACTAATAGCACTCGTGCTACAGATCAACTCCCTGCACCACCACGAGAGTCAGTGCAGCAAAACTCTTAATGGGGAGAAAGATCAGAACAACACTCCCTACACTGGAGAAGAATCTTCCACCCAAATTGCCCAACAGAAAGACTGTTAAACAAAAGTATGCTTTTGAGAAGGCGAAACAAGCTTTCTATTACAACCACCGCCACGGAGCCAGACCTCTTCCACCACTTCGACCAGGAGACACAGTCTTCACCAAGTTGGATCAGGAAAAGGCCTGGGTGACACCAGCAGTCGTTTCAAAGGAATGTGTTACTCCAAGGTCGTACCTCATCAACACACGGCAAGGAGCAGTGCTGTGGCGGAACCACCACCATCTCCGGACAGATCTGTCTTCACAACCTGTACAAGACACGCCTCCTGCATCAGCTGAAAGTATGGGAGTGACTTCTCAATCTGCAAGTGTCGTCACCCCAGAGACTGTTTTCTTCTAGCCCGGATGAGGTCACGAGCCTCGCACACACCCCTACACAGGCACCAGGACAATTTTGCTCAGAGCTGGACGGGTGTGCAAACGGGTCGACAGGCTTGACCTGTAGGCAGAAAAAAAAGATGTATACTGACTGTATTGTTCAAATTGTTTGATTGTGGAAACTGTAACACTGCGTGCAGTGCGTTGGTTGAATTTAAGAGTGGCATAAATGTTGATATATTTGATAAGTTATAAGTCAAAGAAATTGCATTTTGAGTTTTGAAAACACATGATTACAGCTAATTGCACTTTGAGTTTGTTTACAGGACTATCGCAGTTACAGGAAAAATGTTTACAAGGTGAATGTGTTTACTAGAGAGGTAACATTACCAACATGCTAAGGATACAGTTTATGTTTGTAAAGAAGGCCTATATTTGACATTTTCTTCTGGCTGATATATTGTTTGTTTATTGAATGTCGTTATGCACCTTGTGTTATAAGAAATAACATATAAAGGGGGGAGATGTCATATATGGTTTCATAAGGCAGAAGTAATCGATAAGCGATAATATTGTGTAATATTGTGCTTTTAAGACCATTTTTATTATTGTTGTAATTTTGCTGTTTTTAGACAATTTTTTAAACTTATATAATGATAATAAAGGCATATTGATGCAAGTACACCCTTTTAAAGAGATAAATATTTATTTAACAAAAATATTTAGGAATGCAAAAAAGAAAATTTAAATATCCAAAATAACATGTAACAATATCAAAATAAATACAAAAAAATAGACTCTCAGTCTCTCTCTCTCTCAGGTGTGCAGTCAAGTTGGTTGTATTTGCTCTTTTTGTTGAGATGGTTTTAGAACTGTTGTTTCTTGATGTGTAGATGAAAAGAAGTGACCACCTCTGACACATCTTCATTTGTATATTAAAAAAGACTTTATTACAAAAAAGAACAGTGTCAAAAACCCGCCGAATCTGAGAGACTCTGTTGCCAAATATGAGGTCTTTCTCCCATCGGCCTAAACTACTCTCCTTATATATGATTTTTTATCTCCAAAACCCAACCTACTCCTAGACAGAGAGGCATCCCTGTCCAGGTGGTCAGTCAGACATCACCTAAGGCTATATAAATTAAAAAAAACATCTAGCCTATAAAGCTTAACCTAGCTTTTAACCTCTGACCTAAGAAAAAACATAAGTTCACCTTCCACAGAACATCAGAACATCACATTCCACAAGACAGGAGAGGACAAGATACTTCAGAACAAGCCCAGCATACCGGCTCGTCCAAATTACTGGGCTCCCCTCTGTCATTTGGTTTAAATCCAAAATACTCCCACACGGGGGCCGTGGCATTTGGTTTAGGAACAAGTTCCCTGTCTACTCTTACGATGGAGTATTAGGGCCACATTGAAGAAAAAAAAATCTGAGATTTCGAGAATAAAGTCGAAATATAAGGAGAAAAAACTCATAATATTTCGAGAATAAAGTCATAACTGAGAAAAAGTCATAATATTACGAGAATAAAGTCAAAATATTATGAGATTAGTCGTAATATTTCGAGGAGGGGGAGTTGCAGCCATTTTTGACTATAGTCTGTTAATCAGCCCTAAACCTAAACTAGATTATAATTCATTCGAAAGCCTCGTTCTTAGTCTTTTACATCCGACCTGGAAAACCTTGCAGCCACTTTTATTTGTTATAGTGTACCGTGCTCCTGGCCCGTATTCTGAATTTGTATCTGAACTCTCAGAGTTTTTATCCAGTTTAGTTCTTAAATCAGATAAAGTTATTATTGTAGGCGATTTTAACATTCATGTCGACGTTGATAATGACTCCCTGGCTACTGCGTTCATCTCATTATTAGACTCCATTGGCTTCAGTCAGGGTGTACATGAACCCACTCATTGTTTTAACCATACCCTCGATCTAGTTCTGATGTATGGAATTGAAATTGATAACCTAAAAGTCTTTCCACAGAATCCCTCGCTATGGTATCATTATCTGATTACTTTTGATTTCTTTTTACTCGATTACACGCCACTCAGCAACAGTTACTATACTAGATGTTTATCAGATAGTGCTGTCGCAAAATTTAAGGAAAAGATTACTCCGCCGTTAAATTCAATACCAAGCCCCTCAGTAACAGAGGTTTCCTGTACCGACTGTGATCATTTTGTCGATAGCGCCGTAGGCTCACTGCGAACAACACTTGACTCTGTAGCTCCTCTTAAAAAGAAGTTAAAAAAGCAAAGAAAGTTCGCTCCTTGGTATAACTGTCAAACTCGTAAGTTAAAACAAATATCACGAAAATTTGAAAGGAATTGGCGATTAACCAAACTGGAAGAATCTCGTTTAATCTGGACAGACAGTCTCAAAACTTAAAAGAGGGGCCTCCGCAATGCCAGAGCAAACTATTACTCAGCATTAATAGAAGAAAACAAGAACAACCCCAGGTTTCTTTTCAGCACTGTAGCCAGGCTGACTGAGAGTCAAAGCTCTATTGAGCCTTGTATTCCTTTAGCCCTTAGCAGTAATGATTTTATGAGCTTTTTTAATGACAAAATTCTAACTATTAGAGGCAAAATTCATGACCTCCTGTCCTCAGATAGTAGCTATCTAACCTCAAACACAGCTGTAAGACCTAATATATATTTAGATTGCTTCTCCCCAATTTCTCTTCAAGAATTGACAGCAGTGATTTCTTCATCTAAATCATCAACGTGTCTCTTAGTCCCCATCCCAACTAGGCTACTTAAGGAGGTCTTTCCTTTAGTCAACACTCATATATTAGATATGATCAATATATCCTTATTAACAGGCTATGTACCACAGTCTTTTAAGGTAGCTGTAATTAAACCTCTACTAAAAAAGCCCACCCTGGATCCAGAGGTGTTAGCCAACTACAGACCAATATCTAATCTTCCCTTTATGTCAAAGATCCTTGAGAAAGTAGTCGCAGACCAGCTGTGTGATTTTCTCCATGATAATAATTTATTTGAGGAATTTCAGTCAGGATTTAGAGTGCATCATAGCACTGAGACAGCACTAGTTAAAATTACAAATGACCTTCTGATTGCTTCAGACAAAGGACTTGTCTCTGTACTTGTTTTATTAGATCTTAGTGCGGCGTTTGACACAATTGACCATCAAATTCTACTGCAGAGACTGGATCACTTAATTGGCCTAAAAGGTTCTGCACTAAGCTGGTTTAAATCTTATTTATCTGATTGTTTTCAGTTTGTTGACGTTCATAATGAATCATCCTTAGGTACCAAAGTTTGTTTTGGAGTTCCGCAAGGTTCTGTGCTCGGACCAATCCTATTTACTCTATATATGCTTCCTTTAGGTAACATCATTAGAAATCACTCTATAAATTTCCATTGTTATGCGGATGATACTCAGTTGTATTTATCGATGAAGCCAGAAGAAAGTAATCAATTAACTAAACTAAACTAAACTGAAGTTATTGTTCTTGGCCCCAAACAACTCAGAGACTCTTTATCTGATGACATAGTTTCTCTAGATGGCATTGCTCTGGCCTCTAACACTACCGTTAGAAACCTCGGAGTAATATTTGATCAAGATTTGTCTTTTAATTCTCATTTAAAACAAACCTCACGGACTGCATTTTTTCATCTGTGTAATATTGCGAAAATTAGGCCTATCCTGACCCGAAAAGATGCAGAAAAATTGGTCCACGCTTTTGTTATCTCTAGGCTGGATTACTGTAACTCTCTATTATCAGGTAGCTCTAGTAAGTCCTTAAAAACTCTCCAGCTAATTCAGAATGCAGCAGCACGTGTACTAACAGGAACTAAGAAACGAGATCATATTTCTCCTGTTTTAGCTTCTCTGCACTGGCTCCCTGTAAAATCCAGAATTGAATTTAAAATCCTACTGTTAACTTATAAAGCTCTAAATGGTCAAGCTCCGTCATATCTTAGTGAGCTCATAGTGCCATATTATCCCACCATAACATTGCGCTCTGAGAACGCAGGGTTACTCGTGGTCCCTAAAGTCTCCAAAAGTAGATCAGGAGCTAGAGCCTTCAGCTATCAGGCTCCTGTCCTGTGGAATCATCTTCCTGTTACAGTCCGGGAGGCAGACACCGTTTCCACATTTAAGACTAGACTTAAGACTTTTCTCTTTGATAAAGCTTATTAGTTAGGCTTATAAGCTTATAAGCTAGTTAGGGCTGGCTCAGGCTTGCCCTGTACCAGCCCCTAGTTAGGCTGACTTAGGCCTAGTCTGGACCCCCCTATAATACACCGGGCACCTTCTCTCCTTCTCTCTCTCTCTCTCTCTCTCTCTCTCTCTCTCTCTCTCGTGTTCTATTACTGCATCTTGCTAACGCGGCCATTCTGGATGTCACTAACTTGGCTTCTTCTCCGGAGCCTTTGTGCTCCACTGTCTCTCAGATTAACTCATATCGCAGCGGTGCCTGGACAGCGTGACGTGTGTGGTTGTGCTGCTGCCGTGGTCCTGCCAGATGCCTCCTGCTGCTGCTGCCATCATTAGTCATTAGTCATACTTCTACTGTTATTATACACATATGACTATTGTCACACATGTATACTGCCAGATATTAATACATACTTTCAACATATTGTACCACAGTAGCCAGAACTATAACTATAATATTATTACTTTCAATAATGTTGTTGTAAGCTACTGTTATTACCTGCATCTCTCTCTCTCTCTCTGTCTCTCTCTCTGTCTCATTGTGTCATACGGATTACTGTTAATTTATTATGCTGATCTGTTCTGTATGACATCTATTGCACGTCTGTCCATCCTGGAAGAGGGATCCCTCCTCAGTTGCTCTTCCTGAGGTTTCTACCGTTTTTTTTCCTCGTTAAAGGGGTTTTTTTGGGGAGTTTTTCCTTATCCGCTGCGAGGGTCATGAGGACAGAGGGATGTCGTATGCTGTAAAGCCCTGTGAGGCAAATTGTGATTTGTGATATTGGGCTTTATAAATAAAATTGATTGATTGAAATTGATTGATTGATAACTGAGAAAAAGTAATAATATTACGAGAATAAAGTCGAAATACTATGAGATTAAAGCCGTAATATTACGAGAATAAAGTCGTAGTTTTTAAAGCCTCAATGTGTAAAAATGGTGAGTAGTGACAGTGACATCAGTGGTCAAATTCTAGACTGCAGCGCTCACTCACACACCCCTCCCATCGGGTAAGTGACGGTGGCCTGTAGTGTAGATTTAATCTTTAATCAGGTAAAGGTGTTAAACTGCATAAGTTGATTAAGAGTGAAGTACATGTAACCATGTTTTATGTTATAAGTTCCTATAAAACTGTTTGTTATGCATTTACGTGTGATAAAACATTGTTATACAAGTCTATGTATTCACATTGAAGAGCACACATATACCACACCATGTATTGTTTAATAATAACACACACACACACTTTAATGTTTGTATTGCATGACACACACCCAAAAGCTCACACTGCATGAAAGCACAGGGGACTGTATAGAGAAGGTCCCCAGGTTTCATACATTTTTAAAAAATAAAGTGAAACCAGCCCCGAACCTAATGGTGGGAGAATCTGGGGATTTCAAGGCCTAGGTCATGTTTGGGCAAGGGCCCAAGGGGCCTGCCACCAATAGATTTGGACCAGATGGGAAAAGGCTAAAAAGAAAAGGATCTGTCACCAATAGGTTTGGGTTTAGGTGGGAAGGATTAAAGGAAAAGGGTGGAGATTCTCTTGAATCTTCACCAGCATAAAAGGAAGAGCGCAGAGAGTGAATCTTCACTCTTGCTCTGGAGCCTGACTCAATGAGTTGTATGTGTTGTTGCTTGTGAACACATTAAACTCGATTGCACCTGATTCTACTCGACTCCAGTGTTTCTCTAAGTGTTAGCCAGCTGAACCTAAGGTACTAATTCAACTCAGAGGACGATCTGCAGGAGAAGTAGGAGACGAGGTCGGGAGCCATCTGGCCCACTTCCAGGCCCTGATTTTCGCTTCTACAGGCCTTGTAGGACAAAAAGCCTTGCGCAAACAGCAGAGATGGCATCATCCACGAGTTTTTCAAGAGTATCTAGCGTCGAAGTGAATATTTATTTAGGAATCTAAACCATGTTACGATATGTTATAGCTTACCAGTAAGATATAGTTAGGCTGACTTAGGCCTAGTCTGTCGGGGGACCCCTATAATACACCGGGCACCTTCTCTCTTTCTCTCTCTCTCTCTTTCATGTCCTGTTACTGCATCTTGCTAACTCGTCCGTACTGCATGTCAGTAACTCGGCTTCTTCTCCGGAGCCTTTGTGCTCCACTGTCTCTCAGGTTAACTTCTATCACAGCAGTGCCTGCATGGTGTGATGTGTGAGGTTGTGCTGCTGCTGTGGTCCTGCCAGATGCTGTGATCATTAGTCATACTTCTACTGTTATTATACACATATGATTATTGTCACATATGTATACTATCAGATATTAATATATACTTTCAACATATTGTACCACAGTAGCCAGAATTATAATTATATTAATAATATTATTACTTTCATTAATGTTGTTCTAAGCTACTGTCATTACCGTCTGTCCTGCATCTCTCTCTGTTTCTGTCTCATTGTGTCATACGGATACGGAGCTGTCCACTACCGCGGTGCTGAAACTAAATCAGTCGATGTCAGGCACATCGATCACCCACCACTTCATCACCGCATAAGTCACACACAGCCTACTTATTTTTCGTCTTATTATTATTTTTCTTCCGCCAGATTTCGGTGCGTAACTTGTGCCACAGCTCTGAGCACACATAGGGTCTTCATAAAACATAGATTCAAGATTCAATATGCAAAGTAAGGACACGCGTTTCCCTGCAGAATGAAATTCGTTCTTTTCTGTCACCAATTAATGCCAAACAATATAAATCTGAAGTATAAAATAGATCAAAATATATACGGTGCGCACTGTTTTAACATCTCCTTGCTTCGGCTAGTGTAATATTAATGTGCCTGCCGCAGCTGGATCTGTGAGCGTTAGTGTTAAGAGTGGGTCAGCTTGATCTTACAACTCCTTCTTAGTGAAAGATCTTCTTAAGCTAAGAGTGATCTGGGAAATGCAGCCATTATCATGTCAACGTACAGGGATAAATGGTTTATGACATTTACCGGGAGAGCTAGAGCCATTTGACTAAAGCTGACATTATTACTGCTGTAGCATGATGTTATTAGGCTAAATACTACATTTCAGTGTCTGAGCTGATTTATTGACATAGCATGCTTATAGACTGCTGTAACGTTAGGTTTACAGAGGAAATAACGGGAAATAACGGGATGTGACTTAATGGTGTGAAAATATCGTCAGTGAAACAGAAACAAGCGTTAGTTAGGGGACAAGAGCCAAGAGTCACAAAGACTCATGTATGTTAAAAGTTACTAACAACTGGTGTATTTACTGTATGTGTCCGGGGTCTTTCGCCTGTGGAACGAGTAACGTGACCACTAACTTGTCCCCAAATGAACGCATGTTTCTGTTAGGCCTATGTGTTTCACTAATGTTCTATATGTATTATGAAGAATGTCAGACTGGCCAATCAGTGGCAGAGTTGGGCCCGGAGTCACAAACAGCGCATTTCAACTGACACAGAACTGGCATGGTGCCGGTTCCCGAACCTAATTAAGTAGGCTACTTACAATGGCATGAAAGACAATCTGACATTCTGTTTGTTGTTGGTTATTTCCTTAAAAACTACGACTTTTTCTAGTAATATTATGACTTAAATCTCATTAAATTACAACTTTAATCTCATAATATTTCAACTTTATTCTCGTAATATTATGACTTTTTCTCAGTTATGACTTTATTCTTGAAATATTACAACTTTAATCTCATAATATTTCGACTTTATTCTCGTAATATTATGACTTTTTCTCAGTTATGACTTTATTCTCGAAATCTCAGATTTTTTTGTGGCCCTAATTCTCTCAGGCTCAGCTGTTGTTGTTTTTTTCTCTGCCTCGTCTCCCCCTCACGAAGATCGCACTGTGTGTAGCCCATAGCCCCGCCTCCCCCACAGAGACAAAGACACTCGATGACAAGAGGTTTCCCTCCGTTCATTACGCTAATGAACCAACTCACCTGGCTGCCAGACGATACACGGCAGTGAACGCTCAATTCCTGATAATGGACACCTCGAATGGCATTAACCGGCTTATACCATGGTCACTTACCAAAGAAATGAATATTAAATCAATTATTTATGCTTTAATGTATTTTACAGTTAAAATCATGAGTTTTTCACAAGCCACAGCTGAGCGGACTATTTAATCTCTGTAGTTCACAGGCGTTGCCATGGAAACCCACTGTGGCCAGCGTAGAGAGCATAGCGACTCTGATCAGTGAAGGGAAGTGAGATGATGGCTAAACGTTACGTGATATTATTCAGAAGATGATTATTTCAGAAAGCCAGTGCACTTCTTACTGCTTGTGTGTTACAGACTCTGGTGGTCAGAGGATGATGTGCAAAAAAAAAAACTTGAGATATTACTTTCATGATTCATTGGCGTTCATTTATAGGCCCAAGAAAATTTGTTTCAAATAATCAACATCCAAATAGTAGGCTAGTCAAAATCTTTATTAATTGCAACAAATAATTCATAAACATATAGTAGTCGAGATTAAATCATATAAACACATTAACAAATTAACAATTGTTTCCTATTTAAAATTAAATGCTACATTACCATTAATAGTGAAATTTGAAAGTGATATGGGTATGTCCATCATAGTGTCTTTTGAAGGACGGAGATTGACAGATTGAGCACTACTTGTTGGGACATTTGGAGACGACAAGATGTTGCAGAGAGCCGACCTACAGCTGTGCTCCGGAGGCTGTGATTGGTGTAGACCCGCAACTCCTTGTGCTGTTTCTCCCTTTTCTTTTCATTTTCTAACCTCTCTTCTTCTGCATCCCAGTCATCAAAATGATCAAATTCACCAAATAAATTAAATGAAACGATAAAATCACTCATGATGTCCGTTGTAATCCGTTGCCTCTGCTCTGAGTCTCCGTTGCTATGGTTACAAACTAGCAGTTGAGCCAGCGCAATAATTTAGAACCTGTCATCAGGCAGTTTGACCGGAACATCTTTTTAGCTGTCCTATAACACCTTTTAACGGACACCCTGCAGCCAATCAGAATTGAGTATTCACCCAGACCATGGTATAAACTACTGTTATCTGGGTGTTCATTACTCAGCTTACCTGTTGGAAATTTAGAAATATGACTGGCTGCTAGTTCAAGCATGACCTTCATCTCTGTAGTTAAAGTTGCTAGCCTAATTATTACTGACTGAATAAACCGAGTACACCTCTTCTGATTACCTGTAATGTTACCGTCATTATCATAAACATCAAAATTTAGAACACACAGTCACATTTTATAACTTATAACTCTGTAAGGCCATCTTGTACATGATTAGCTGAGTTGCTAGTGTTAGCTATCGCAAAGAACTAGAACTAGCTAAAAATCAACAAGCTAGCCTATAGCCTAACAAACGAACTTACCACAGGGGCAGAAACAGATGAAACATCATCTTCAGAGTCCCAAAGCTAAGTGTCGCATCCTACTCCAACTGGAGCGGCACTAAAGGGGCTTGCATCAGTTTCAACCATCTCAGCAGTGCTAGGTTCTGTGCTCTGATGTGGAGTGGCGAGCCTGGGTGGTGAGTGGCATCCAGCGTGACCGTCATGCAGTGAGTTGAGTTCCGTGTGTGTGCATGCGCACACATGTGTAGCCAGATCAGGTGCAGGAAAAGCCTTTTTCAGCCTTTTTGCTGTTCATAAGTTTATATTGAAATTATTCAAGCAACAAAAGCAACGTTCAGATACCCATACGTAATGACGTTGTAAATAACACCCATTTCGATATTGCTTTGACTTTTTTTTTTTTTTTTTTTGCTGTCCCGGAATTGTCCCAGACACATCATCTTTGTGTCCCAGTAGCAATTTTTATATTCCCTGGGACGTCGGGACACCGTTAGTTTCGAGCCCTGAGAGCATATTAATAATTTATTAACCTTTATACGACACTGTTCCCACTTTAGATACGGTAGCTGCAAAGGATCATTATTAACTATTAATAACACCTTATTAATTTAATCTGATAGGATCTTATAGTGTCTTATAAACCAGTTATAAATGTAGTTATTATTCTATAATTAACCCTTATAAATCATAATTAATGTAAATAGACATCTTATTAATATTTAGGATAGCTTTATAACTATTAACTATTAACTATTATCAAGTTTCTATCAAGTGCTTATAATGCTCCTATATGCAATAATAACTGTGTTAAGTATGCTACATTTAACACTTATATTGTCTTATTCATGGTAATAAACATCTTATTCTGTCTTATAAGTGCTCACTAACGTTAATTGGTGCTTATTAAGCATTAATTAACGCTTATTACAGTACCTTAAAATAAAGCGTTACCCAAATGCCTTACACAGCATTTTGACCCACACTGACTTTTACTGAAGTTAGTGAAGTTCACCTGTAGTTATTATTAAAGTTCAGTTGAGTGTCACAACAGTGCACAACATCACTCCAAATAGAGACTGCAGATTAAAAAAAGATAGCTGCTGCCTTCACATGGCTGTAAAGAGAGTCACCAGTGTAAAGCAAAGGCCTTCAGTATAGTAATAAGACATAGCAGATAACACAAGTGTTGATATTTACATGATGAACAGAACCTTTCCAGCGCTGCAAGCTATTACAGCTACAAAAAACAGCACAAACTTGATTGAAATTCAGTAAATAATAATATTAATAAAAATAATAATAATGGGGTGAAAATCTACCTCCCCTCCCACAGACCAAATGCTGACTTTCTCACTCTTCATACTACAGTAGTTGCCCACTGTGTCAGAAACAGCCACTGCCCGGTGCATAATGGAAGTGAGACTGGCCAGGAAAGCTATACACCCTTATTTGGAGGGTTGTAATGTCATATAATAACCAATAGAAATGGTAGACAAATAAATTGATGAATTGTAATAAAATAAAATCTTCTTTTTTATCATGAATTTCATGTTACCAGATAGCTGAAAGGAGGCACAGTCAGATTTGTATCCCCCAAACGCAGCGATTAGACTGGCATTTATCTAATTTATAATAGTGACTGATTCAGACAATCTTTTAACAGAGATGAATGAGTGGCTGTGACTTATGCTATGCATAGGAAATCTAAGACGATCCAATGAAAAAGGATCTCTCATTTGATTAAAAAATAGCATAACTCAAGAAATAAATTCCTCATCCTTCTCAGGCACCTCAAGGGATTAATTGTTATTTGCAATAGTTCTGCAACAAGGCAGAACAAAATGATCAAACTCAACAGTAAGGTCACGTTCAAGGTGAAGCACAAAGAACTTTCAGAACAATCATAGACTTTGAGTAGAAGTAACTTGAAGGAGTACCTTGCATTACCTCTGCTTCTCTTGGACGTGCTGATGTGCTGTGGAAAGAGTATTGCCTCATTTCTGGTTGCTGCACAGCATTACTAGTATATTTTTGTTGCCCTAGCTCATCCCAGTTCATTTTTCTAAATTCTTTATTACAGCAGCTAATATCTTGCTATACATATAAACATAGGAGCCCAGTGTTCATATCCCCTGAGAAACAGAGTAAACGCAAATAACGTGACATAATTATGTAACATGACATAGCATTATATACTAACATTATGTAAGCGTTATTTAAAGGAACTAGGGGCAGGATCAAGAAATAAGACTCAATTAATACTGACACGATGGCCATTAGGGTAACTGCAGGCATCAGCCAAGCTGGCATGGGAGCGTGCATGAACTTTTCACAGCAAGTTTCACCGCAGTGATGGACTAGTTACAACTGCGAACAGGCATCATGTCGACCAAAGAAGTAAGTAACCAAACAATGTTTATTTTAGTGTAATTTTAGTATCTTTCTGTGACAACATTAGCGTATTCATTCAGCAAAATGACAGTTGTAATGTAAAGTAGTTTACCTTCCACTGTCCAAATGGTTAGTAAATGTTCACATTTCGCCAGCCACTCATGAGATATTGTGACTGGTGAATGAAGCTAATCTGCCTGCCACTAACGTTATCGTATTTTACGAGCATTTGGCTTTGTGGCTGCAGCTAATTTCTGACTGTTCATTATCAACATAGCTAACACTGATAACATTAGATAAAGCCTGCTAACAAGCTGATGTAAGTGTGCAGTCATTATCATGTAACGTTAGCTAACAACAAAAGTATGATTTATTGTCTCAAGCCAAGTGTTATGTGCAATTTGTGACACTATCTCCATTAGAATACAATATGAATGGTATGAATAGCACTGCGCCATAACAAAGTAAATAAAAGAAAAACAGAATAATCAATATGTAATAACTACTGATAAATACTGATTGACAAGAGGTGTGAGACTGTTTACACACTAGTTGGTAAACTCTTCAAGTAGGTCTACCTCAAGGTGTAATTGTCAATCTTGAGCACTTGGTGTGAAAGTTAGTATGCACACAGACTATCTCAGTTTGTATATGGTGTTATAGTTGAATCACAATAAAAATAACATCATTAGATTAGATTAGATTAGATTAGATTCAACTTTATCGTCATTGCATGTCACAAGTACACAGCAACGAAATGCAGATAGCATCTAACCAGAAGTGCATAAGCAGTGATTAATGTATATAAATAAATACATAATAAATAAATGATATCATGACTATGGCTACAGTTTGTACAGACTATAAACAGGCTATGATGGTAAGAGTAACTATAATGATATTAATGTCAACAGGTATGTACAGACTATAAACATGGTATGACTATGATATAGTATGAATAGCTATAAAGTATGTACAGAATGATCATTCCTCTCATTGTTTTTGTTTCAGGATTGTGAATTGACTCTGGAAGGACTGGCACTAATGGAGGAAACTTCAGAGGAGGAATATGTGCCTCAGCCTGACCCAGACTCTGATGAGTCATGGGAAAGTGTGAGGCCAGGGGGTAAAGGCAAAGGCGAACAAGGGAAAGGAAAGGGTCGCCCTGCAGGTCGGGGAAGGACACGCTCAAGGGGTGAAGGCAGCAGTTCACGGTCCAGAGCTCCTTCCAGAGCACCAGGGCGCCGGGACAGACATCGTACTGGAGCTCTCAGGGAGGAGGACAGAGTCCGGAGTCGTAGAGCGTAGAGCTGCCACTATAGCTGATATGCAGGTTGGTTATAGCTATTTGTTTAAAAAAAATCTTCTATGAATAATATGAGTGAAAGAACACACAGACATGAAACATAAATCTAGCCATTGTAAACACATTTCCTTGATATGAAGATATGAGCCTGGAGGAGAAGGATGACATCATTATGAAAGTGATGACCCGCCTGCCAGGGGTGATGCTGGACATCTGGGAGTTCCGGCAACAGACACCAGGTCCACATGTGCCAGACAGAGGGCAGCCAGCATGGTACAATATACAATATATTTTCAAACTAAACATTTCTGTTGTTTTGTGTACCTATAACCAGCAAACCTCAAGAAATAACAATTTGGTAGAAAAAGATCCCACTTCTTTCATCAACAAA